>NC_138521.1:42717510-43375010 GCF_000230855.2 Cajanus cajan | reverse complement strand
ACAGCTCTGAAGAAGGCTGAAATCAAATATTGTTTTTCTTTCACATTAGCCAGGTGAGACCACTTGTACGTTATATATATTCACTTCTACGTATTAAACACATTTATCTTCCATGATAGTATTTTTAAAAATTATTTTAATTTATTTAATGTAGTTTATTTATAATTATTATTTATGAATTAAAATTTTAATATTATTAAAATAAATTATTAATAAAATCTTATCCTACAATATAAATTATTTACCATAAATCTAAAATATAATTTATATATTTAAAATATTAATTTATATAAATTTTTAAATAAATATTATAATCTCAAATATAATATTTATTAATTTGTATATATAATTTATTATAAATTTCAGTTATATATAATAAACATTTAACTAGTAGTACAAACTAAGATATTAATATATATATATATATATATATATATATATATATATATATATAAATAAATAAAAGGGGAATACAGCTTTTAAAACTAAAAAAAATAAAAAAGAAGAAGAAAAAGGTAAATGCCAAAAAAATTATTCAGAAGGTTAAGAAGAAATGGGCAATATGAAGAGGGACAGAGATCATGTATTGTTTTCATGCATGTCCTTGTGATGAAATGGTGAAAAGGTTACTGTTCTTACCGGAGATCGGTCGTAGGGAACGATCCACTGGGTAAGATTGGTGAGCCTCCTTCGTTGTTTCAAAGTGCGGGGATACCTGCAAAAGAGACTCCGATGCTAAAGTTAGTGTTTGTGGGTGTATGGGTCTCGTATATGTAATGCACGTACCTTAGTGTGAATTAGGGTTTATCTGAGCCTTGGGCTTGAGATCGGTTGTGACCTGTTCAGATAGTGGGCCTTCGTCTTAGCCGATGTCATGCAGTGTATATCCGATGTCAAACTATGCTGTGATGCTGAGCTTGAGCTCGATTTCGTGGTACGGATAGTATACTAGCCCCCCGAGCTCCGAAGACCGTGGGTCGAGGAGTTCATACCGAGTTCGATGAAGGGTCACGACTCTTCGTGTATGCTCCTTGGATGTGACGCCATGTGTCATAAGTGTCACCTCGTTCCCTGAAACGCGTGGGCAGCGTGTTAATGGGAGGTGACGGTTATGTAATGGTGGGGTGCACTCGTCATAATGGGCTCCATTTAATGTGTCATCAGTTTTGTCTTTTCCTGCCACGTGTCACTTCCGTTTTCAATTTTGCAAATCCCATTTTCCCTCTCTCCTTCGCACCCTCTCACATTCACCTTGCTCTTTCTTCCTTGGCGTGCTCTCGACGCTTCATTCCTCTCTGTTCACCCTTCATCTCCATTCTCCTTTATTGACTCTGTTGTGCCCTGTCGCCGCCGTTTCCGGCAATCAGGTCGCCGTTAAGGTCATTGTCTAAGGAGTACTAGGTACTTCCCCTACTCTGTCTTCTTCCTTATTCTTTCTCTCCGCCAGTCTCCTTCTTCGTTTCTTTTTCCTCTTTTCGAATCTTTTCAACTCTTGATGGCTGGTGAGAGTAGTGTCGTACCTTCTACGCCAGCCAAAGGCAAGGGCAAGGCATGCGACAAGGCGGTGTCCGACGAGACAGTTGCTGCTGAAAAGAAGAGGGGTGGGAATAACCCTAGGGATTCTCACCCCGCCATTACCGTCCCGGGCTATGAGTGGGTCAGGGGGGACGTCGAAGAGTTCCAGAGTGTGTTTAAGTCATTCCTTGAGGTGAATGCAATGTGGAAATCGCATAGAATCTGTTAAGCGTCCGTTTCCAAGCTCATTCGGGTTTAGCCTTGCCAACCGATGAGCCTGTGTATATGGGGGGTACCCCAAATACCCTCTTTTTCTACATGTATCAGTGCTTCTTTAGGGATTTGGGTATATGTCTACCCTTCACACAATTTGAGTGTGATTTTTTGAACTTTATCAATGCGGCTACCTGCCAACTGCACCCCAATAGTTGGGGTTTTTTGAGGGATTTCCAAGTCTTGTGCTCGGTCCTGGGGATAGGGATTTCGTTGCCTGTTTTTCTTCATTTTTACCAACTCAAGTTGGGTGAGCCTCCCCTGGGCTGGGTATCTCTGAATGGGAGTAAGGCTAGGGGGTTGTTTTCGCTTTACTCCTAGTCGTACAAGAGCTTCAAGAAGGAGTTCTTCCGAGTTCGGCTTGCTGAGGCCGACCCGCTAATTGATGAAGTCTTCCACTTCGGCGGGTTACCGAGGTTCCCTCTTTTCTGGCAGCAGAATCTGATCAAGTTCAATGGGTCAAGCAGTCTTCAGCTGTCGGCTTCGGATACTGCTGTCGTTGCCAACCTAGCCGCGCTCCCTCGTCCCTTGGATTGTAAGCTCGTCCTGTCGCTTGCTAACTTGGCGGATAAGGAGAGGGGTTTAGAGAGTGAGTTCCTCGTCATCCTTAGTTGTTAGATTCTCTATCTTTTTTCTTCTTCTTATGTGTTGGGCTCTTTGTGTTTGCAGGTATAATGGGAAAGAGCAAGTGGCGCGAGCTGAAGGCCCCTACAACGTGGAGGAGCTTGAGGTTCCCGAGCTCGGTGAGGAGGAGGTCGCTCCCCTAGACACTCGTTGAAAAAGAAAAAGGGGAGAGAAGAGGGTCGAGGAGACCTCGGCCCCTCGTGATGCTGAAGAGGTGACCTCGAAGGCCGCCAACGCCAACCCGGTCGACATTACCGAGAGTCCTCCACCTGAGGGGTCGTCCAGAGTGGCCATGGAAGAGGTCGCTCGTGAGACACAGGTTTGTGTCTCTCTCTTATGGCTTTCTTTTTGCATTGCATGATCTTCTACTTTGTAACTTAGAAAATTTTCCATGTTTTGTGTAGGCGGGGCCAGTTAGGGGTGGGTATGCGGACCGGTCCGGCCCGTTTAAGGCCCGGTTCACGAAGTCCGCATTTTTAACGGGCCGGATAAATCCGGTCCGCGAAATAAATGGACTTAAATCTTTAAGTCCGTATCCGGCCCGTGAAACCCGCGGATAAACGGATAAGTCCGCGGGCCCAAAATCTAAATTGTTTAAATGAATATTGACTCAGATTTTAAATTTCTTTTCCTTTATTTAACTTATGAAAACATGAGGAAAAAAAAAAAAATGATATAAATATACTTCTAATAATAACATCAAATATTGTAAATAATAAATAAAAATATTAAATAACAAAGTTTACACATTCTAAATTTCTAATAGAAATATTTAAGTCTCAATGCCTTTAAAATTTAAAGTCCAAGCATACCAACTATTAACCAAATATTAAAGCCTTACTACCTTAAAACTTTAAAAGTCTTAATACACAACCAAACAAATATAAAACATTTGTAAGTCCAAGTACATCAAAGTCTAAATACCTTAAAACATCAAAGTCTTAATTAATATCTTAAAAACAAACATAAAATATTTGTAAGTCCAATTACATCTATCAAATATAATCAAGCATCTTCAATAATAAAATTTGAGTCCACATTTAAACGGGTAATCCGCGGGCTCGCGGATTAAATCCGCAAAATCCGCGGACTAAACGGGCCGGACCTAAAAAGTCCGTATGATTATACGGATTAAAAAAAATGGGTCCATTATCCGTGAAGTCCGCGGACTTACGGACCGGTCCGCGGACTCAGGTCCATATACCCACCCCTAGGGCCAGTTCTGACTTCTGCCGAGGCTCGTGTAGAGCCGAGATCAAAGGCGCCAAGGCCAAGTTCTCCTACTGCTGCGCAAGCAGCTCCTACATCTACTTCTGTTGAGGCCTATGGAAAGGGGTCGAGCTCTGGGGCGTCGATGCCAACTCCTCCAGCCGTTGTGCCGCCTCCTCCTCCGCCAGGGGTTCCAAGGGGGAAATGCATTATACAGCGCTTCGATGTTAGTCACCCCCTGGCGAGATTGGATCATGTCAGCGTGTCACCAGATGTAGACTTGATGTGGAGTTCGAAGGTGACTGCTGAGACCTTCTACAAGGGAGATTCGCTCCTCACGGCTGACAAGGCGATGATTGAGAAGGTTGGTCCAGTAGAGGGTCTAGACTCTGTGGAGGCCTTTATGCAGAGGTCTATCACCATCGTGGACCACTGGAGGCGCAAGTGGTCGTAGCTGCAAGAAGAGCTTGAGAGTGCTCGGAGCCGAGTTCGGCCTTTGGAGGAGGAGAACCGGGCCTTAAGGGCCGCGCTGGAGGCTGGGAAGAAAGTTGAGACTGAGCTTCAAGCTTTGAGGAGGGATCTTTCAAGGACTCAAAAGTCTTTGGAGATCGCTCTGAGGGCTAATGAGGTTTATGCTGCCCAGGTTGGCGAGTTGAAGGAGGTCGCCAAATCTGCTCGAGGCCGGGCACGCTCTCTAGAGGATGAGGCCGTGGCGTTGAGGGCCGAGCTGGGGGAAGCAGTTGAGAGGCATCTCTGTGACGAGGTGCTTCTGGTCGGCAAGGAGGAAGAGATCAATGCCTTGAAGGCTAACCTTGATGGGATGACAGTGGCGAGGGCAAGCTTGGAAAGGAAGCTTGTCGAGACTGAACGGGCTGTTTTGGTGGAACACAAGAGGAGTTTCGCTAAGGTAACTCATCAGGCGAGGTTGCTTGCACCAGGGGTCGACCTCTCTGCTATGCACGTAAAGAAAGAGGTGCGAGTTGGGCAACTAGTGAAGGAAGACGACCTCCTTGATAGCTCGAGCGAGAATACTACCGCTTAGGTTGCTGTCTGTAACAACTTAGTTTATTTTATTTGCTTGCTGTGTTGAACTCCTTTTGTTGATGAACTTGCTATATATATTGCTTTTCTCATTGCTGTCTGAGTTTTTGTCTTGCACTTTTTATGTTTCTTGTTTGATTTGCATCTGTCTCAAGGTTCAAATTTGACCTTGGCTTAGCATGTGTCAAGGTTCAAATTCGACCTTGGCTTAACATAACATAATATAATTCGTACCAAGGTTCAAACTCAACCTTGGCTTAACATGATATAATTCGTACCAAGGTTCGAACTCGAACTTGGCTTAACACGATATAATTCGTACCAAGGTTCGAATTCGACCTTGGCTTAATATAACATAATATAATTTGTACCAAGGTTCGAATTCGACCTTGGCTTACTCATGATATAATATAATTCGTACCAAGGTTCGAATTTGACCTTGGCTTAACTTGATATAATTTGTACCAAGTTTTGAATTCGACCTTGGCTTAACATAATATAATTCGTGCCAATGTGGTGTAAAATTGAGAATTTAATATGGGTGTGCCTCGTTAAAAACCCTCCCAGCCAAAACTCATTTTTCTATTTTTTGGGACAAAAGACTGAGTCGGGAAAAGAGTGCACAACCCCTTTATACATTTCAACTGAAGTAAAACTTGAGATGCGTGGCATTCCAAGTTTGCGGGATGGTTTTACCACTGAGCTCTTCTAGTTGGTATGCCCCATTTTCCAAGTCTTTTGTAACTCGAAATGGGTCATCCCAGTTAGGTGCGAGTTTCCCTTCTGATGGGTCTCTTCGTGCTTCACTTTGTAGATGCCATACTAGGTCACTTACCCGGAAAGAGCGAGGTCAGACTCGTGTGTGTTATATCTTCTGGAAGCTCGGAGTTTGCAAGCTTCTTCGTGAATCCGAGCCTCCTCTCTGAGCTCGTCGATCAGGTCGAGGTTGACTGCCATTTCTTGATCGTTTTGTTCGCTATCAAAGGTATAACGTCGATGAGACGTCTCGCCGACCTCAACTAGGATCATGGCATCGACTCCATAGGTCAGTCTGTAAGGTGTCTCTTGCGCTGTTGACTGATGGGTGCAATGATACGCCTAGAGAATGTTGGGGAGCTCGTCAACCCATTGTCCTTTGGCGCTCCCCAGTCACTTTTTGAGTTCTTAGAGAATTACCTTGTTCGCGGCTTCGGCTTGGCCGTTGGTTTGGGGGTGTTCGACCGAGGTTGGAAGGTGCTTGATCTCGAGTTCTCGGAGAAAGTTCTCGAAGTTCTGCGCGATGAATTGTCTGCCGTTATTGGTGACGAGGGAATGTGGGATGCCAAACCTGTAAATGACACTCTTCCAGGTGAATTTCTGCACATTCTCGGCAGTGATCTTCGCGAGTGGGCATGCCTCGATCCACTTGGTGAAGTAGTCGATTGCCACTAGGAGGAACTTGAGTTGACCTTTCGCGGGGGGAAATGGTCCAAGGATGTCCATTCCCCACTGGGCAAAAGACCAAGGTGACATCATCTGGTGGAGGACTTCAGGTGGTTGCCGATGTGCGTTGCCGAATTGCTGACATTCCTTGCACCTTTGTACATAAGCTTGGTAGTCCAACTTCAATGTGGGCCAGTAGTACCCAGCCTGGAGCACCTTGGTCGCCATCAAGCGTGCCCCGGAGTGCATCCCACATATCCTTCGGTGGATCTCTTTAATGACATAGGTGGCCTGGGACTCTACTAAGCATTTTAGCAGAGGAGTGGAGATGTCGCGTTTGAACAGCTCGTCTCCAATGATGACGAACTTAGCCAACCTTACCCTCATCTTCTGTGCTTCATCTTTGTCCTCGGGTAGAGTACCCTCCTTTAAGTAGCTCCAAATTCCTATCATCCATCCTTGGCCATCATTTTCATTGGCATTGACGACTTTATCGTCTAGGCTGGGTGAATTCAAAGTCTCCTGGATGATGGTCTAATGTTGCCCGGGGTGCTTTGTACTGGCGAGTTTAGACAGGAGGTCGGCTCTAACATTCTGGTCTCAGGGCACATGGTGTATAGTGAACTCGTCAAAGGATGAGATCCTCTGGGATGCGACATGAAAATACCTTTGCAGTAGGGCGTCCTTGGTCTGGTATGCCCCGCTGAGTTGTTCTATCATGAGTTTTGAGTTGCTGTTGCAACTTACCCTTTGCGCTCCGAGGTCACGGGCCAAACTCAAACCTACTAGTAACGCTTCGTACTATACTTGATTATTGGTGACTTTGAAGCCGAACTTGAGAGATTTCTCTATGGTGACTTTATTTGGTCCCTCCAAAATGATACCTGCACCACCACCTTTAGAGTTGGAGGATCCATCAACGTGTAAAGTCCATACCTATTTTTCTTCAGCTGAGGTTGGGGTGAGTTCGGCCACAAAGTCCGCTAGGCATTGGGCCTTCAAGGGACCTCGACTTTCATACCTGATGCCGAATGCGGACAACTCCACTAACCATGCTATCATGCACCCAGCAATCTCTGGCTTCCTTAGTATCTGCTTAATTGAGTAGTCGATTTTGACGACCACCTGGTAGCTTTGGAAGTACAGCCGGAGGCGCCGAGTAGCGGTGACGATTGCCAACGCCAACTTTTCGATCATTTGATATTGTTTCTCCGTGTCCTGAAGGACTTGGCTGATGAAGTAGATTGGTGTTTGCAATTTGTGGTGCTCTTGTACTATTACTGTGCTGATTGCGCCCTCTGCCACGGCCAGGTAGAGGAGGAGGTCGGCGTGATGATTTGGCCTCTAAAGGATTGGTGGAGTTGTGAGGAAAACTTTGAAGCTCTTGAAAGCGTCTTCGCATTGATCAGTTCACCCGAACTGCAGTAATGTGTAGATGGGCCCTGCTTTCTCTGCCAACCTGGGGATGAAACGGGAAAGAAAGACTAACCTTCATGCCAAGCGTTGGACGTCCTTGACAGTCTGGGAACTCTGCATCTGTATAATAGCTTTGCATTTCTCTGGGTTGGCTTTAATTCCCCTGCTGGTGATCATAAAGCCAAGAAATTTACCTCCCTAGATGCTGAAAACACACTTCTCTGGATTGAGGCGCATGTTGTGTTTTCGGATATGGCTGAACACCTCGGCCATTTCGGCGGCATGAGCCTTGGCTGACAGTGTTTTGACGACCATGTCGTCTACGTACACCTCCATATTTCTCCCAATTTGGTGCTGGAAGACTTTATCCATCAGACGCTGGTAAGTGGCCCTGACATTTTTTAGGCCAAAAGGCATCACGCGATAGTAGAAGTTGGTGTGATTGGTGATGAAGGTTGTGTGCTCCTCGTCTGGTGGGTACATCATGATCTGATTGTACCTAGAATATGCGTCGAGGAAGTTGAGGAGGGCATAGCCGGAGGCACCGTCAACCAACCTGTCGATACTCGGTAGGGGGTACGAGTCTTTGGGGCATGCTTTGTTGAGGTCGATATAGTTGACACACATGTGCCACTTCTCCGAGTTCTTTTTTACTAGTACCACGTTCGCCAGCCACGTGGTGTATCTGACTTCGTGGATGAAACCCGCGTTCATCAACTTCTATGTCTCGGTGATGATGGCGTCGCGTCTTTCCCCTCTGACTTTCCTTTTTCTCTGAGCAATCAGCTTGGCTTCCTTGTGGATGGCTAACCTGTGGCAGATGAGGTTAGGATCAATACCTGGCATGTCGGCACTCGACCATGCAAAAAGGTCAGTATTTTTGGAGATTTCTTCTATGAGTCGTTGCCGCAGCTTTGGGTTTAGCTGCCAGCTTATCTTTATAAACTGTCCGGGGAGTTTACCGACTTGAAGGTTGTCGAGCTCGTTGATTGGGCTTGGTCGTTCGTCATGGGATTCTGACCTTGGGTCCAGGTGAGTGATGTCAACTTGGGCTATGTGAGCTACCGTAGGGGGGTCACCTCGGTGGCGTTCCTCTAATGGCGAGACCTTTAGGCTTTCGGCATAGCATTGCCGAACTGTCTTCTGGTTTTCCCTAATTGAGATAATCTTGCCATTGCTCCCTAGGAATTTCATTATCAAGTGCGAGGTAGACACCAAAGCTCCAAGTTGGTTCAACGTCGGCCTTCCGATGATGATATTGTACGATGTGTTGGCCTCAACAAGGAGATATCTGACTATGATTCTTCTTGAGTCAGGAGGGGTCCCGAAGGTTGTCAGCAAGTCTACGTACCCCCGAGTGTGAACTTGCTCTCCTGCAAAACTGACTAGGGGTTTTGTGTGAGGTTGAATGAGGGAGTGGGGGATATCTAACCTTAGGAATGTCGGCCATTAAAGGACGTCGGTTGAGCTTCCCTGGTCGATCAGCGTCTTGTGGACCTCCTAGTTTGCTACTTCCACCGTGATGACCATAGGGTCGTCCTGGTTTGGACAAACGCCGGTGTAGTTGTCGTTTGTGAAGGTGATGGGTGGTGTGTTGCGGTGCGGGGCCAAGGTGTCAGCGTGGACGTTGTTGATGCTCTGCAAGTGCCTTTTACGTGCCGAGCTACTGGAGCCTCCTCCTAAGAAGCCACCTACAATTATATTGATGACTCCTCGTAAGGGAGTCGATCCTGTATCCTGACTTACCTCGGCCTGCACTGCTCTGCCAGTGTTTTGCTGAGATCCGGAGGGTTGGTTTGTGCGAGTACCATAACCTCGGCGTCGTCCTCGTCCTCGTCCATGGTAACCTCCTCTATGAGATTATTGTCGTTGGACGTACTGTCTAAGATTCTCTCCTTGGACGAGTTCCTCAATACGGTATCAGAGTGTGCGACACTCCTCAGTTGTGTGACCATAGTTTCTATGGTATCGACAATGCTTGGATTTGTCCGCGCTACTGGGGCTGTGTCCAGGTGGTGGTAGAGAAAGCAGGTTGGTGTTGCTAGCCTCTTCCAGGATGTGTACTCGGGGCGCGTTCAAGGGGGTGTAGAAGTCATACCTTCCTCCTTTGCTTGCCCTAGCCTTCTTGAATTGGCTATCATTGGTGACTTTCATCTTATCTTTGTGGTCGTAGTCCGGCTTTGCCTACGGTTTCCCACGAACTTGATCGCGAAAAGTAGTGTGCTCTTCCATCTGAATGTACCTTGCAGTTCGGGCACGAATTTCGTTCATATCTGGGGGAGGTCGCTGACACAGGCTGACAACGAAAGGTCATGGCTTGAGTGCCATGAGCATGGCGTGAAGGGCAACCTCGGGGTTTAGGTTGCGAATTTTGACCGAGATGCTAGCAAAGCGCTCCGTGAACGCCCTTAGTAGTTCGTCGTCGCCTTGTTTGAGACTGTCCAAGGCGGCAAACGTGATGTGATGAGGTCGACTCGTCGTGTACTACGCCGTGGATCGTCTCACCAGAGTGTGAAAGTTATTGACCGATCTCGTTGGCAATTGGGTATACCAGGCGAGTGCCGATCCCTTGAGCGAGGTTGGAAAATCCTACATAGAATAGCATCATCGTTAGTGTATAGGTTTACCTGGGTGACGTACAGGTCGACGTGCTCATCCGGGTCGGTGGTGCCATCATAGCGGTCGATGTTGAGAGGCTTCCATCCAAAAGGAAGGGGCGTTTCCATGATGCTGTCAAAAAAAGGATGGCGGTGGATGCTTGCCCTATGCCCTGGTACCTGGGCAGGTGCATTGCTGACTTCATGGTCTGACCTGTTTGTCGGTACGTGTGACCGGTGTACAATAGACCTATGGGTCGCTGCCCTGGGTGCAGTCGGTGGGTAGGAAACCGAATGCCGCTCTTCCTCGTTTTGATTGCTAGGTTGAGGGGGTTGATCAGAGGGGCGCCGAGGAAGCTGGGCGTGAATGTGCTCATTCTCAGCGCGCAGTGCCACTAGGTCGGCTTCGTGGCGAGTACGGATGTTTTCCAGGTCGGCAGCGTGTTGTTGCCGCATTTGATCGACCTGCTCGATCAGCCGCCTCAATGTCGCTTCGCCTTCCATTCTTGTTGCGTGATCTTGTTCGTCGGTTGCTCGTCTACTATGGCTTCGGGTGAAAATCATAAGCGTGACCGATAAGAGATGTCTCGATCGACCCCACGGTGGGAGCCAAATGTTCTTACCAGAGAAAGTCGTAGGGGACGATCCGCTGAGCAAGATTGGTGAGCCTCCTTCGTTGTTCTAAAGTGGGGGGATACCTGCAAAAGAGACTCCGATGCTAAAGTTAGTGTTTATGGGTATATAGTCTCGTATATGTAATGCACGTACCTTAGTGTGAATTGGGGTTTATTTGGGCCTTGAGCCTGAGATCGGTTGTGACTAAGCATTAAAGAGACCAACTTGCTTCATGGTATTGTGATGTAACAGACAGAAACATTATCATTATAAGACGCTGCTACCATTTACCTTTTTTTGGTTCAAATCACAAACTTACGGGGGTCTATATATAAATATAAAAGGTTGCTAATGTTAACAACATACATGACCAAAAATTCGTTTACACCTTTTATTCTATTAAGATCATTTAGGAATATTACTATATTTTATATTTTTAAAAATATTAAAATATTAAACAACACTATACTCAACAACCAAATTAACTGCGTGTGATTTATCATAATCTAAAGGGTTAGTTGAGTGACACATCAAATTAATTGTGCGATTAGTTAAGTGACATATCAAATTAATTGTGCGAATAGTCAGGTGACACTCATATTAATTGTGCTCTTAGTTAAGTGACACGTAGTAGTGACTAGTACTCACATCAACTACCTTTCTCAGCAACATTAGACCAATCCCTAGTTTTTTGTGGCCAGTGTTGAATCGGATGGTGTTCTGTAGTTTTTGGTTAATGGGTATTGGTGTGTGTGTGATATTTCTTTTGTTTTGGTTTCAGGTGACTTGGTCCAATGTTGAAAACTCCACTTCTTCAGTCGAAATTATTTGCTAGAAAACAAGAGAAAAAAGAAAGACACGAGGTGAAGTATAACCGATTTTTTGTTTTTGAAGGAAGCATGGAAACTTCGAAATAATTAACAGCAGTATTCGTACTATACACCTATTCACGTCAAACACTTCACAAGTTCAGCGATTCTACCAAGTTCAATTGTATAATTTGTTCTTTAATTTAATTTTTTAAACAGTTACTTTAATCAGAATTTCATTAGTTATATTCTGTTCTGGTAGATTCCACCAGTGAGGACGGACGTACAAAGAAGACCAATAATTTTTAGTCCTCTAAAAACAGAGATATGGAGAAAGTTATTAAGAAAATCTCATAACAAATAATAATATTCTTAGATATTTGAGTTTTAATCTAGAAATGTTATTTGTACAATAAATTATACAATTAATAAGTAATATAATAGACATAGAAAATGTGATATGAATTATTATATAAGTTGTTGTATGAATAACACAACTCTTTAACTGAATCACATAATATAATCTATATACCCAATTATTTTTTTTAGAGGAATAAGGATTTTTTTACAGTATTTTATCATGTGCACAATCATTGATACTTATTTTTAAAACAGATTCTTCTATTGTTTTTTTTTATTTTTATCTTGTATATCATATATATATATATAGATGAGAAGGGTTATAACAATACTAGTGTAACTTTTATTAAGTATTATACTGTTCAATAACTTTATATTAAATGTTAATTTTGTAAATTTAACTATTAGATTGAAAGTTCTTTACTCTTAGTTTATATGTACAAAATTTTATATTAATTCAAGATGATTTAATACTTCATTTTATAAAACAAAATTGACTTAATATATACATTTACACTAAAATATAAACATTTTGATTATTTTAAATTATTGTTCAATTTTAACAAAACTTGATATAAACATATAAAGTGATATGAACTTTCAATCTAATGGTTAAATTTACAAAATTCACATTTAATATAAATTTATTGAACGGTGTAATACTTAGTAAAAGTTATATCGATGTTATTATAATCTTTATATATATATATATATATATATATATTTTGTATATTATAATATTTAAAAATGTTTACATTATGTGTTGTTACATATATGTCATGTGTTTTATGCATGCTTTTAAATCTTTGAAAGTTGAGAAGATTGGTATTGTCTACAAATTACTGTTTGTTTTTGTCTGTGTGCAAGTCTTTTCCTTAGGCCACCTAGGTACTGTACAAAGAAGTGGTGTGTTTCTATATATCAACGGAGCATGTTTATCGTGCGAAAGTGCTAGGTTTAAAAATACTCATCGACCTGTCTCAATTTCAGATCAACTTCACAAGTATTTTATGCACACTTGGTTAGCAAGGAAACCTGATTAAAAGAAAACAGTGATGTAACAAAAGGTAATGTGAGTAAAAACGTTTGGTTATAGTTATAGCTACACTTCCCTGCTTTAGAAGAGAGAAAATTGTAAAATGAAAAACATAAATAAAAAAGTAAACAAGACGGAGATCATAAGCAATGGTTGAGAATTTCTAGTTTTTTGGTGATCATGGTTCTGTTATAGATTAATTCTGAGATAAAAAGATTGTGGGAGCCACCATCTTAGTATACACAGCGAACATCTTAGCTTGTGCTACATATATATATATATAGATATGTGCTCCTCTCCACTACACAAGGGGAACCAAAGTTAAAAGGAACTTCTTAACTTCTCTCTCACCTCAATTGTCACTACCATCATTAATCATTAAAACACTACAAATCTCTCACTTTCCTTAGCCATGCCAGAAAACTGCGTAGCACCCAAATCAGACCACACCAATAGTCACCCTGAGGGAAACATATCAGCCCTTCCAACACAAAAAAATGAGCAATCATTTCCCAAACTCACCATGTACCCCATAACTTTGAAGGTCATTCATTCCCTTATATATCATTACTTAGTAGTTAGTAGTATATTTCATTGCATTAATTCCAAGGGCATGTTCGGATACAAGTTAAAAATAGCTTATCAAAGTTTCATTCGTAAGCTCTTTCAAGATTGTATCAGAATAGACTCTAAAACTGACATACATATTCATTCAAGTGGGATATCATTATTTACTTTTTTCAATTTTTGCATGTCTGATGTGTTTCCATTTGCAGTTTGAGGAGTTGGTGTACAAAGTTAAAGTAGAGAAGAAGGGTGTGTGTTGGGGGAGCACAAGGAGTGGCAGAGAGAAGACCATACTTAAAGGAGTGACAGGCATGGTGTGTCCAGGAGAAATAATGGTCATGTTGGGGCCATCTGGAAGTGGCAAAACCACACTTCTCACAGCCCTTGGAGGAAGGCTTAGTGGCAAAGTATCAGGAATGGTGACATACAACAACCAACCCTTTTCAGGTGCCATGAAGAGAAGAACAGGTTTTGTGGCTCAGGATGATGTGCTATACCCTCATCTCACAGTCACTGAAACACTACTCTTCACTGCACTTCTGAGGCTTCCCAGCACCTTGACCAAGGATGAGAAGGTTCACCATGTGGAGAGTGTTATCAATGAGCTAGGACTGAGTAGGTGCAGGGGTAGCATGATTGGAGGACCTCTTTTCAGAGGGATATCAGGAGGGGAGAGAAAGAGGGTCAGCATAGGCCAGGAAATGCTCATCAATCCAAGCCTGTTGCTGCTGGATGAGCCCACTTCAGGTTTGGACTCTACAACAGCACAAAGGATCATAAGCACAATCAAAGGCTTGGCAAGCGGGGGTAGAACTGTTGTCACCACCATTCACCAACCCTCTAGTCGCCTCTATCACATGTTTGATAAACTGATCTTGCTCTCTGAAGGAAGCCCCATCTATTGTGGCCCTGCTTCAACTGCAATGGAGTATTTTTCTTCTGTTGGTTTTTCCACATCCATCATTGTCAATCCTGCTGATTTTTTGCTTGATCTTGCCAATGGTAAGTAATATTTCTTTCTTTTCAATTTAAGCCACAAACTCTTTTGCTATTTATTATAGATGAAATTATGAGTTTGATATCTATGCAACATTAGTGTACAAAATTTTACATACATCAAGAAATCTAACTAATTTTCCTCCGAAAATTAGTTAGATTTCTTGATTAATGTAACCACCTTTTTTTTTATTTACAAAACTCGAATTTGAGATCATATTTAAGAAAATTCAGTACACACAGACTAACGACTTGTCGGTAAAAATTACCTTAGGACACTCATTATTTTGATTACTATTATTATGGAATCACGGTCTGGCCTACTAGAATTATTTCTCTATTGGTTCCTTTTCTTTACTGAGATGAATTATGATGAGACCCCATTCTAAATTATCAAAGTTTATTGAAATAATGGCTAGTTTGAACAGAATTCATATTTGTGTATTATTAGTTGTACAAAAAGTATCTTGACAATGATGAGAAACTGCAGGGATTGCTCCGGACTCCTCCAAGCATGCAACTGAGCAAAGTGAGAGTCAGGAGGCAGAAAAGAAGTTGGTGAGAGAAGCTTTAATCTCTGCTTATGAAAATAACATAGCTCCTAGGCTGAAGGATGAGGTATGTAGCTTGGAGGTGAATAGCTACAAAGTCATGAAGGATGCTTCCACAAGTAGGTGCTCTAACTGTAAAGTTGAAAAGATTCATAGGCATATCCTCCTAAAGTTAACTTTGGTTGAATAAGTCTTGAAATACATTTGTGGCTGAATTGATGCAGGAAACCACACAAAACCGGAGCAATGGTGCACAAGTTGGTGGCATCAATTCAAAGTGCTATTGCAAAGGGGCCTTAGGGAGAGAAGGTTTGAAGCTTTCAACAGGCTGAGAATATTCCAAGTCATAAGTGTTGCTTTTCTTGGTGGACTCCTGTGGTGGCACACCCCAGAGTCACACATTGGAGATCGGGTAAGAGTTTGTTCAACTTCATTAACATGATAAAGATTGACTAGTAAAAACAGAACATCATCAACTAACCCAAAAAGTTATGCTAAGATGCCATTGGCCCTTACTTTGACAGTAATTTTTCCTTTTCACATTCATGTAATCTTGTATTCAACTCCAAATCACATCATTTCAAAGTTTCTGCTCTCTTCACCAAAACAATGAAAAAGTGTCTGCCCTTACGTGTAAAAGATGATTTGTGTTATTTTGTAGTCATGTTCCACCGTTTTTATTTACTTTCTAAGTAAATTACATTGACAGACTCCTCTATTTTTGATCCCTACACTTTTCTATCTTAAATGTTTAAAAAAGCATTATACCAACACTTCCTATAGGCACCCCTTATTACTCATGAAACAACATTAAACTCTCAATTCCTATAAGGTAGTCACTGTAGATGTTAATAAAAAAAAGGTCATGTGCAATATCAAAAAATCTCAGAGAGTATCAATGTCATCTGATTTTATTGATTTATTTAGAGCAGTATATCTTTGGTTTTCTTTTTACCTAAAAGAAACTTGTTATGCACGATCTTATAGTAAATAATATTTTTAACCAAGTGCAATGACATGGCCCTATCTCACCATATAGAATAAGGTTTTTGTTGTTTTCTAAAAGCATCAAGAGGATCTCACAGAGAGTTGTATTTGTAATGCAGATAGCCCTGCTCTTTTTCTTCTCTGTTTTCTGGGGATTCTACCCTCTCTACAATGCTGTCTTCACATTTCCACAAGAGAGAAGAATGCTGATCAAGGAACGTTCATCAGGAATGTACCGTCTTTCATCCTACTTTCTAGCAAGAACAGTAGGAGACTTGCCAATAGAGCTTGCACTTCCAACTGCATTTGTGATCATAATCTATTGGATGGGAGGGCTCAAGCCTCATCCAATGACCTTCATCCTTTCCCTCCTTGTGGTCCTCTACAGTGTCCTTGTCTCTCAAAGCCTTGGCTTAGCCTTTGGTGCCTTTTTGATGGAGGTTAAACAGGCCACAACTTTGGCTTCTGTCACAACCCTTGTGTTCCTCATTGCTGGAGGCTACTACATACAACAGATTCCTCCCTTCATAGAGTGGCTCAAGTACGTGAGCTATAGCTTCTATTGTTACAAGCTTCTTCTTGGTGTTCAGTACAATGATGGTGATTATTATGAGTGCTCAAAGGGTGTCATGTGCAAGGTTGCAGATTTTCCTCCAATCAAATCAGTGGGATTGAATCACTTGTGGGTTGATGTGGCTATTATGGCCATGATGTTGGTAGGTTACAGACTAGCTGCATATTTAGCACTGCAGAGAGTGAGGTAGAGCAATTGCAAGAGTTTTTGTGCTAAGAACTTCCAATGAAATCTAGATGTATACATCACTTATTTCATTTTTCCTAATACAAGCAACTTTCTTTAAGTACAAAATTTCTACAATGGTAGCAACTTAACTTTTCAAAATTGCTTTCAATGAGTCCCAATAAAAATCTTAAATCATTATTTTTATTAATAGCTTATTAATAATTATCTCATTTATAAATTAATTAAAGTTTAAAAATTTAAAAATTGTTTAGACTATAATTACGTAAAATATTTTTTGGTGTAATAAAAAATAAAACTAAGACGTAATTAAATTATAATTTATTTTAAATGATAAAATAGCTAGTATCACACAAATAACAACATAAAAGATAGTAATTAGATCTGTAATTTTTCATTTTTAACCATCCCTATTTATATACAAAACATAAAAATAAAAAATACAAAAAGTTAAAAAAAAAAAAAAAAAAAAAAAAAAAAAACTACCATTACAGTAACAGTAACATAAAAATAATTTTTTTTATTATAATTTTTAGTTTTTGAGAGTTGGTAGCTGAAACAACTTTGTCTAGGAAATCATCAATAAAAAAGTTAATGCAACAATATATGGTAATAAAACAACGTTGCTTTGGGGGTGCTTCTGTGACAAGCGTTGCGAATGTTCTAATTTAACAGGATATTATAATTTACATGAAACTCATCTAATGAAAAAGACGAAAAGTTTGATTGAATAAAGTTTAAAAGAGCTTTTGAAAATTTCTCTACCGAAAATAAGAAGTATTTTTGGATATAAAAGTTCTTAAAATCTTTTTTAAATTTGTATCCAAACATTAACAAAACTCCGCTGACTTGGATTTTTTATTTTCAACTTTATAAAACACCAACTAAGTTCTACTTTGGAATAAAAATTAGTGCCTGAAGACAAGGGATAAGCCACAAGATAAGAGGCAAGGATAAGAACATAAGCATTTAATCTGCAAGATAGGTCAAGGATTGTGACCAGACGCTAAGAATCAGTGACTCAACTGTTGATCATTATTAGGCCTTTGAAACCAAATTGTTGTTTCATATATTCCTACACATTTTAAATAGGGATAATTATTAAGTTTATTTTCCCATAAGCGACTTGACATACATATATTTTCTATGAAACACGAATGCCAGACACAACATAGACACCAAACACGTATGACACAAATATGTACATTCTAACAATGTTAATATCTAAAATATTGAATGCCGAGGCATCACATTCACACATGGAGAGAAAGACTCTAATGAAATGAAATATGAGTAACATGATAAAAATCTAAATTGATAAAATATTCACCTTCTTAAGCCAAATGAATAGTTTTTTTTTTTTTTTTAAATAATATTATTGTGTATCCATCTATATAAAAGTGTTGATTAAGTGTCTTTATGTAAAAGTGTTGGCTTAAGTATCTAATTAAGCTACTAAAAGAAATTAATTAAACATCTAAATAGTAGTGTTGGACATGTATATGACAAGTATCAGATAGTGTTGATATCAAAACAGGTCCCATATTATAACACTTGAAAAGAAAGAAAAAAAAAGAAATTAAAAGAGAGTTGTTCGTGTTCTATAGGATATTTCTAACTAATGAATCCCTTTATATTGACTAATATATATACTTAACCGGCTTCTTAATACTCCCTCCAAGTTATTACAAATGAATTAAAACAAAGAAAATTGCAAGAAACAAATATATATATATATATATATATATATATATATATATATATATATATATATATATATATATATATATATATATATATATATCAAAACTTATGTGTTGAGAAAGTTGGAAATATGAGTATATGTATGAAAACTGAACAAACCAATCCAAGTACGTGTAAATGATAGCAAGATTAGGAGCCTGATATCATTGTTATGATTAAGCATAGTTAATGCCCATAATAAAAAGTCAAATTAAAATAATTGGGGATTGAGACTGAAAGTGGGTGCATAAGCAAGTGTTTTTTTAAGCATTAAAATACAGAAACATAGTGCATTTTCTACTCTAAAAGAAACCTCTTAGATCATATTAATTAACGTCCTTTCACAAAAATAATTTAAAAAAAAAAATAATGTAAAAAAAAATTCAATTTGGAATTTGATTTTGTTACATTAATTATCATTCAAGCCGGAAGCTATCTTTGTGACTCAGAGCATGCAACTCCATGTCCAAAGAAATATCATTCCCAAAATATAGCAATATATTGTATTTAAATGAAAAACATCTTATTAAAAATTTTAAACTACAAATACATTGTATCAAACATATTATATATAATAGATAAGCAAAATGTAATATAATAATAATATGGAATAAAAATTAGAATAATATTATTTGAGAAATAGAATTAAATATTAAAAAAACTATCATTTAGATTAAAAATTATAAAATCAATATATGAACAAAAATAATATATTAAAGCAAATAAATAAAACGATGACATTATTTTGGGTAATGGAATAACAAATGAACTTAAATGTTATAAAAAATTAATTAATTAATAGACATTTACAAGTTGAAAGTTTTTTTTTTTTTTTTTACAAAATGTTTAACATTTTACAAAGTACAAAATTACAAACAGATAAATGAAATCAAATAATTTGTAGAAATACAAAAACAAATTATATATATATAAAAAAAAATCAAACTTCACTGTTTAGGTACAGGAATAATGATTTTATATACATGTTCTATTCTGTTGCTTAAAACTAGTAAGATGTATTAAGAAAGTTGGAAGCATCATTATATGTAAGGAAATTGAGCCAACCAATCCAATGATGTGGAGATGGTGGGATTGGAAGCCTAATCATTGTTAGTATTATCAATAAGCTTAGTTAACAAACATAATAAAAAGTCAAACTCAAATAATTAGTGAATAAGTCGAAAAGTGGGTGGATACCCTATGTGTTTAAGAATTACGGAAGCATATATAGTACATTTTGCACTATAGTTACTTCAAAGGATATTTCATTGTATTATTACAAA
Organism: Cajanus cajan; assembly: GCF_000230855.2. NCBI lineage: Eukaryota > Viridiplantae > Streptophyta > Magnoliopsida > Fabales > Fabaceae > Cajanus > Cajanus cajan. Next base: position 43,355,206 of record NC_138521.1, on the reverse strand, counting down.
AAAAAATGAATTAAGTTAATTTTTTCACATCAGTCCAAGTGGGGCTATAGTATGTTGACACGTAAATTTGCATTTATTTACAAAAGGCAATTTTAATTGTTAAAGATACCATGCAACAAATGTGGTAGAGCGATGAGAGCCCAAGCTATATCACAACCTTAAAGCTGCCTTAGCAATAGGCACATAGGATGTAATCCCACAACTAACTATAATGTCGTCTTTTATAATATACAAGTTAATTTGTGTATAAAACACCATTTAAATTTATGAAAGTTTATGTTGCTTCTATTTTATTATATATATATATATATATATGTGTGTATATATATATATATATATATATATATAAATCTTTAAAAGTATAAAACATATAAGATCCCAATAAACCTTAATAGGTTAAACATAAAGAACTATATTAGATCAGCCTAAGAAAAAAACATAATCTATCAAAGCATGTCATTTTCATCACAAAAGAGTTGTTTATCTGGTATTAATTCATAATCAGGGTATGTTCACAAGAATATCAAAAGGTCTATTTATCCGATAGTTTGTTAGAGTCAATTCATCCGATAAATTCCCAATAATGTCAAAGGGTCTATTCTTCTAATGGCTTGTTAAAGAATCTATGCATTTAGTAGCATAAGATATATACTATACTACAAATGTATAGGTCATATATTCTATTCGCTACAGCACAGAGAATTATGCATTATTTTCTCCCTCTCTTTAATATGGTAAAGTGACATTCTATGATTCTAACATTGATATCAAAATCTCACATTTCAACTATTTCATTTATATTTATCTGCTTTGTTATTACAACACCAAACTTTTTATACCCATTATTGTCAACATCGTTCAAGTTTTAAACATCAAACATATCATTTTTTAATGAAACAACACGTCCTAAGATATGCAAATTTCGAGTTAATTCATAACATATGTTGTTCAACATAATAAATTACAAATTCCGAGGTTTCTAAAATGTTAAATATCACCAACCTCAAAATTTCCTTACAAAAGTTATATCAACCGGCATGGGTTACATTTGAACAAATAATCAATATGCTTACCTCATGTATTTGATTACTTACATATAAAAATTAATCAATTTTAGCCTAAATTACCAAAGGAAGTCTTAACCGTTAACCAAAGGGGTAAATAAACCAAAGGCTGTCATAAGTGCAGGTGGCAATGAAGATACGAAGAACATAAGTTATATTACAAATGTGGGTTAACGGATAGGAAATTCTCAAGCAACAATATTTTAAAATATGATTTTTAATTGATAGATGGTCCAATAATTAAATAGAAGAAGATAAAAATAAATGTTAAAAATAATAAATTAAAGAGTCCAATCAACCCAACACTAATTAATTACTAAAAATGTTAAGGTGAACATGGACTTTATCTGGATGGTTTACTTAACTTTTGGACTTAAAGTTATTTAAGTCTATTTTCTTATTTTTATTGTAATTTTTATATTTTGTTTTAAGTAAATAAGTTTAGATAACTTTTCATATTGTCTAGGTTAGTTTTGAGTGTTGTTAGGCTTCCTAGTGAAAAATAAATGTTAGTGGGAATTAGTGAAATTTTATTGCTTAGTGGAACTTAGTAGAAAGTTACTACATGTAAGTGATAGGTTGATTATCTTAGTCTATAAATAGGAGCATTTTATAAGCATCCAAATTAAATTTAAATATTATTCATATTTTGAGTTTCGCATTGTGAGAATTTTTTCTTTTATTTTTGGTTAAGAACGATAATATTGATTCTACTGACAGGTTATGATTAGGATCACACTCTTAGCCTTGTTTGTTACGTTGGTTATTTCTTTTCTGTTAGTTAGTTCTTTAGGGGTTAATTTTTCTTTTCCATGTACAAGTATATAAAGTTTCTTTGCCCTGTAATAAAAAAAAATAGATCACGCATAATACACAAGATTAGCCTCTGGTATCTTTTCTTGGTTTCTTTTTGCTTCTTCTTTCTTCATGGCACGATTGCGGTTCTTGATGGTATCAGAGCTCTTCAATTGAAGAGCTCTGCTGCGCGACTCAATCGTTCTTTCTCTTTGGTTAATCGGAGTTTCGTCTCTCTCTCAATCTCGTTTTCCCCTTTTGGTTAATTAGAGTTTCGCCTCCCTCTCTTCACCTTTTTTTGTCCCTTTTCTTTTATTCGATTGATTTTCTTGCATGATGAATACACAATCCGATCAAACCCTAAATGTTCATAGCACTAGTACAAAAGAGGTGTATTACGTCGGACATTTTCAGCTTTTTACGTCAGAAAACGTACCGACGTAGAAGCGGGAGACGTAAATTTTACATCGGATCTTCAAAACCGACGTAAATTTACGTCGGACATTAAGACATCCGACGTAAAAAAGTAGGAAAAAAATATAAAAAAAAACATAAAAATGCCAGCAGAACGGCCCGTTCTGCAAGCAGCACGGCCTGTTCTGCAAGCAGAACGACCCATTCTCCAAGCAGAACAAGCCGTTCTGCTTGCAGAACAAGCCATTCAGCTTCGTATAACAACCCAAAAGAAAACGCTCACTACCTACACACATAGAATAACCAAAAAATCAAATAAAACAGATAGCCAGAGTAGCAATGCGAAGTAGAAAAGTGCTAACGAAACCTTGATTCATACCTAAGAAGCAGCAACAATGTGCAAATGAGTAACAAAGAGTTCATTCCTCTACAAAAGACAAAAAAACGATTCAGTAACAAAGGAGAGGGAGAGGGTTTAGAGAGAAAAAAATGAAAAGTGATGAAGAGTGAATGGGCGCGGTGTGCCTCGTGCTCTCTTATTCAAATTTGCGTCCTTTTTTACGTCGGACCTAGTAGGGTCCGACGTAAAAAAGTTCACAAAAATTAAAAAAATGCCACCGCATTTTTTTTACGTCAGATTTTCGTATTTCTGACGTAAAAGGGGTGACGTAATATGCTAATTTTCCACTAGTGTAGTCCTTATTATTTGCATCCTAGCGAAAATCCAGCCACTGCGCTTGTCTCTCCTCTGTTAGAACCTACGAATTACAACTCGTGGAATCGATCAATGCTTACTGCCTTGAGTGCCAAGAACAAGGTGGAGCTTGTTGATGGAACTATCACACAACCCGCACCAGATCACGTGTTGTTCTCAGTCTGGAAGAGGTGTAATAATATGGTTGTATCATGGCTTGTACACTTGGTCTCTATTTCGATTCGGCAGAGCATTCTATGGATGGATAATGCAATTGATATATGGAAGGATTTAAAAGCCAGGTATTCACAAGGGACTTGTTACGAATTTCAGACCTACAACAAGAATTAGCTTCGATAAGACAAGGTGACGCAAACATTACTGATTATTTTACAAAATTGAGAATGATCTGGGATGAACTTGAGAGTTACAGACCAGATCCTTTTTGCACCTGTGATGTCAAGTGTTCATGTAATGCACTCACAGACGTTATGTTGAGAAAGATGCAAGACAGAATAATGCAGTTTCTAAGAGGATTGAATGACCAATATCATAATGTGAGATCAAACATTTTGATGATGGATCCCTTGCCTTCGATTGCCAAGGTGTTTTCCTATGTTGTACAACAAGAAAGACAGTTTACCAATTCTGATATTGTTGGAAACCTGAATGCTATCAATGCGGCTAGCTATCTGTCATCAAGGACTAATTACTCTTGTAGCTATTGTGGAAGAGAGGGGCATACAGTGGAATCATGCTATAAGAAGAATGGTTATCCCTCAAACCTTTCTTCTAACAGAGGAAGTAAAGGAGGTACTGGTTCGGGTAGAGGGGGAAAACAGGACGAAGTGGTAAAGTTTGCACCCATTGTGGTTTCAATGGCCACACAGTTGAAGAGTGTTACAAAAAACATGGGTATCCACCTGGACATAGACTGCATAAGACATCAGGCGCATACATTAATAACACAGTGAGAGATGAGAACAACCCTCAAGAGGGCAATGACAAAGTTAAGCAGGAAAATCAAAATCAGGATATGAGACTTACTCCACAACAGTACCAAACATTGATGTCATTACTTCAGCAGCATAATGGAGGGACGAGTACCAATGCCTCTCACATAAATCAAATTGGTAATATTTTTTCACTTACATGTAACATGAATAAAAATAACTCAGATTTTTGGATTTTGGATTCTAGGGCAACAGATCATGTTACATCCTCCCTACATCTCTATTCCACATTTAAAAAGATTAATCTTGTGGTTGTCAGCTAACCTACTGGACAACAGGTCATAGCTACACATTCAGGAGTTGTGAAATTTACTAAATACTTCTAATTGGAGGATGTTTTATTCTTGCATATCCATTCTGTCCCTCGACGTTCTAACAGGCAAAAACACAGACCTGACAAATATAAGGACTTTCACACTAATTTTTCATCAACTGTCACCACTCATTCTCCAGGTAGTCACTATCCTTTATCTTCGGTGCTATCATATCACAGATTATCATCCTCTTATCATAGATTTGTATTGGCTGTTTCCTCCCAAGATGAACCAACATCTTATGCAGAAGCCTCTCAACATCCTCACTGGCTACAGGCTATGAATGATGAAATTCAAGCTTTGACCTCCAATGATAGACTATGGCCAAGGTCAAGGAATCCAAGAGGTGATATACTGAAAGAACCAAGAGGAATGGGATGATATTAAAGACCTTTTTTCATATATTTTGTAAATAGTCTCTTATATAGGTTATTTTTGTCTTTGTATTTGTGAGGCACTTTACTTGCTTTTTCCTAGTGTTTGTATATTGATTTTGAGGTAGGTTACTTGGAGAGTTTAACTCCATTTAACCTCCCTAGTTGATACTTTCATTTTGTATTTTTTCAGTAGGGAAAAGGGGGTGACATTTAGCAATGCTTGAGGGTGTGCTTAGAAATTGGGCCTGAGTTGGGCCTAGGCAAAATTTTGCATATTGGACTCATTTTGCTCCTAATTTTTCATAGATTTGATTTAGCTAGGTCTCATCATCATATGATGAACCTAACTAAACCAAATCAAAGATTTTCAAATTAATTCATGGAGCATTTTTTGTTCAAGGCCGCCTAGCTCATCCTTTCCTCTTTGGCCGAATTTCTTAAGTGTTCCTTCTTGAGTTTTGAAGCTTGTCTTGCAAGCTTCTAAACTCAAGTAAGGTTAGCTCACCTTACCATGGTTCTTAAGTGAACCATGGTCAAGGTTAGCTTCTCCTACAAGCTAGCTAAACCGTAGGAGTTAAGTGAACCTTACCATGGTTCCTATTGAACCATGGTTAAGGTTAGCTTCTCCTACAAGCAACCTCCACCCTATATATTTCTAATTACTTCATTTGTAATCAATTTTGACATATATGAGAAATAAACTTCAGATTTCTCTCTCAAGAGTCTTCCTCAAAACCGAAGAGAACTTTCTCTCCTAAGTTCTCTCCAAAGGTTCTCCAACCTTCCTTGGTTCCTTAAGCTTCTACCCCAAGCTAAGGAGTAACCGAACCACTTCAACGCTTCTCCTCCATTGAAGAACACTTCAAGGAGCTTCAAAGAGTCTTTGGAATCATAACCTCAAAAGCATCTTCGGTCCTAAGCATGGAGCAAAGTGGAGGAACATCAATCTCCTCACCTAGTTCCATCATCCAACCATACCTGGATTCTTACTGACCTTCCTTCCAATAAGAGTGATATTGGATGTCGATGGGTTTACAAAGTCAAATATCGAGCATATGGTTTTGTTGAAAGGTATAAGGCACGCGTAGTTGCCAAGGGGTACACTCAAATTGAAGGTCAGGATTATCTTGACACTTTTTCTCCGGTCGCTAAGACTACAACTATCCGCCTTCTCTTAGCCTTAGCTGTTGTTCATAACTGGCATTTAAAGCAACTAGATGTCAATAACGCCTTCCTTCATGGTGATCTTCATGAAGAAGTTTATATGCGTTTGCCTCCTGGAATGACTTCTTCCAAACCTGGTCAGGTGTGTAAGTTACAAAGGTCAATATACGGTCTTAAACAAGCTAGTAGACAATGGTATGCTAAATTTTCCTCCTTCCTTATTTCCCATGGCTACAGACAATCTATTTCTGACTATTCCTTATTTCTAAAGCGCAATAAGGATTCCTTTACTGCATTATTGGTGTATGTTGATGACATTGTCCTATCGGGAAACGATCTTGTTGAAATCACTTCTATTACTGCATAGCTGAATAATGCTTTCAAAATTAAAGACCTTGGTGATCTGAAGTTTTTTCTTGGGTTTGAAGTGGCTCACAACAACCTTGGTATCAATCTTTGCCAGAGGAAGTATGCTCTTGATATCCTCCATGACACTGGTATGTTGGATTCCAAACCTTCTTCAACACCCATTGACTATGGCACTCGTCTCCACCAGCAGTCTGGTGTTCCTCTCTCTGATTCAGAGGCCTCTGCATACAGAAGACTTATTAGGAGGCTAATTTATCTGACTAATACTTGTCCTGATATCACCTTTGTTGTACAACACCTTAGTCAGTTTATATCCAAGCCTAGATCTACTCATCAACAAGCCGCTGCTCACATTTTACGGTATGTTAAAGCTGCTCCTGGTTTTGGAATTTTTTTTTCTGCTAAGAGTGTCATTCAATTACAAGGTTTTAGTGATTCGGATTGGGCCGACTGTCTTGATACTCGTCGTTCCATTACTGGTTTTTCTATATATCTTGGATCCTCTTTAATTTCATGGAAATCCAAAAAGCAAGCCACTGTTTCTCGTAGCTCTTCTAAGGCTGAATATCGAGCTCTTGCTAGTGCCACTTGTGAACTCCAATGGTTAACTTATCTGCTCGAAGACTTTGGAGTCTCTTTCCTCCGTCCTGCTTTGCTCTATTGTGACAATCAATCTACTCTCCACATTGCTGCTAACCCCATGTTTCATGAACGCACCAAGCATATTGAATTGGACTGCCACCTTGTTCGTGAAAAGCTGCATTCTGGTCTCCTCAAATTGTTGCCTATCACTTCTGCTAATCAACTTGCTGGCATCTACACTAAAGCCCTTCCTCCTGGTGCTTTCAATTTCCTCCAATGCAAGTTGGGAATGTATAATATCCATTCTCAGCTTGAGGGGGGATCTTAGCCTTGTTTGTTACGTTGGTTATTTCTTTTCTGTTAATTAGTTCTTTAGGGGTTAATTTGTCTTTTCCATGTACAAGTATATAAAGTTTCTTTGCCCTGTAATAAAAAAAAAACAGATCACGCATAATACACGAGTTTAGCATCTGGTGCCTTTCTCTTTTCTTGGTTTCTTTTTGCTTCTTCTTTCTTCATGGCATGATTGCGGTTCTTGACACACTTCTTTTTTTTTTATATATATAATTTTGATTTTATCGACGAATATGATTAGAGTAGTTTCTTTTTATTTTCTTTACCATTTTCAAAACGGTACCGCATTATAAAAATCGTATCATTAAGAGTGACATGACTGGGTACATTATTCATCTCAATCACACAAAGCTTAGTGTATGTTCGTATAGCTCATTAGAGAAATAATCGCATATTTCTTAAACATCTAATTAATCCTTCGCTACTAAAGAAAGGCATTAAACAACGAATGAATCTTTTGAAACAAGTTAAAAATGTTATCTCAGTGTGTGCTCTAGAGAAATAAACAGATTTATAGATCCTACTCTCTATATATCCACCACTGCACTAGCAATAGAAATAGGATGACAATAATTATGACTTTCTTTGAATAAATTTATTCAGAAGTACTTTTAAAATAAAAAATAAATAAAAGGAAAAAAATTAAAATATTTTTATAAGCTAAAATTAATTTATATATAAGTTAAAAATAAAATTTTAAAAAAATTCATAAAAGATGAATTCTACAAATTAAATTATATAAAAATTAATTTCAATTTATAAAAAAAATTTTATTTTTGTTTCTTATTTTTTCTCTTAATTAAAAATATTTATGAAGAAATTTATCAAATAGGCTTCTTTTCATGTTCAGTCATTCTATCTCCTTTCTCCTCCATCCAATTTAACTAAGGCAAAGGAACGTATAAAGAAAACTTTTATTCTTAGGATCATTGACTTTTTTCTTTTCACTTCACTACTAGAAAAGTGTCATTTTCTTGCGAATTTTTCTGCAAAATAAAATTCGCAGAAATTTTTTGTGAATTTTCTTGCAAAAAAAATATTCGCAAAATTTTTTTACGAATTTTCCTGCAAAAAAATATTTGCAGAAATTTTTTACAAATTTATTTGCAAAAAATAATTTACAGATATTTCTTACAAATTTTGCTACAATTTTAATAATAATAGAAATTTTTTTCCATGGTAAAAATTTGCAAAAAATATTGTAAAAATTTTATTTTGTTTCTTGCAGATTTTCTTGCAAAAATAAATTTGCAAGTAATGTTTACTAAATTGGTAGAAAAATTTTGCAAGTAACTTTTCCTGCGGATTTTCCTACAAATTTTAATTCGCAAGAAAAATAAAAAAATATTTAAATTTATAAGTTTAATATTTTAAAAAAGCTTCAAGTCCCACATCGATTGAAAATAAACCAATTAAAGAGTATATAAGTTGGGGCAACACTTACCTTACAAGTTGATTTGTATGGTTGAATATTAAGTTTATAATCTACAATCTTAGAATTTAAAAGATTATGTATCACATGTTGGAGGTATGGAAACAAATGCTTCGGATGAATTCATTGTATTTGAAAGTTGAAAAATTATTGATAGAATTTATAGTAATTTATTTAATTTTTTTTGTAAAAATATTCCTGCAAAATTTCTTGCGAAAAAATTCGCAGGAAAGTTTCCTGCGAAATTTTTTTTGTAGGAAACTTTCCTGCAAATTTTTTTTTGCAAGAAACTTTCCTGCGAATTTTAAAATTCGCAAAAATATATTATTCACGAAGGTATTACCTGTAGATAAAATTTCGCAGAAAAATTTGCAGGAACAACGTTTCCTGCAAATTTTTCATAAAACTTTGTAGGAAAAGTCGTATGTAATAAAATAAAAATTCTAGTAGTGGTTTTTAAATGACACACAAAGTTGAAATGAGAGATCCATTTATTTTATAACTAAGTCTATCTAAACTTATTTTGTTTAACAATTTATGTTCTATATTAAATTTTAATGATTTAATTGTTGAATTTAAAATTCTTAATTCATAGATTAAGTCTATAAATTTTTAAAAAGATTTACAAACTATTTGATATTTCATTATATAAATTCAAATCCATGTATAAAATATTTTTACGATTATCTTAACAATTTAGATTAATGAAATAGAGTATTAAATAATTTTTAAAATTGTAAAAATTTGCGAAGTTAATCTATATATTAAAATTTTTTAATTTAATAATTAAATCATTAATATTTAATGTAAAACATGAATTATTAAGTATAATAAGTTTAAGTAGATTTAGTTTAAGTAAATACATATTTATTGTCCTGTGTTAAGATAATTCCAAAACTTATTCTTTCAACACGAGCTCTAGCTTGGTTAATTTTACTATGCAGAGAAACTTTTCTGTACATGCATGTTAGCTTTTGGAGAATTTAGACAAGAAAGTTCATATAAAAGTTAAAAAGTGCATGAATTGATTTTAATTCAGGTAAGAAGCTTAATTCATTTTACTTTATTTATTTATAACATTCACTACGGAAACCTTGGAGCATTCCAATATTTTGAATGTAATCCACACCCAAGGGAACAAAAATTCACTCTACGAGCATTAATGTTCATCCTAACAAGCCAGAGAATATTAGACATGTTGGAAGATCAATGCACATATATAAATTGATTAATTAAACAGTTTTCATAAATCTAATATAAAATTTATTATCATAAGTTGAAAAGGTTTATATGAATTATAAATTATTTTTTAACCTTCATATAAGTTCTATCACTGAGTCAAATTAAGATAAAAACTATAACCACAAAGATCAAGCTTGACAATAAAAGTACTTATTTTATGTTCCAAAAAGCAAATGCATTTTTTTCCTTGACTAAATCAGAAACATAAAAAAGAATTATTAGCATCAACCTGAAAGTGAGAATTAAAATATATAATATATATATACAAAGTTTTAGATTTAAACTTTCATTGATAAAATGTATAATGTACAAATGTATTAATCATTTCTATAATATCCTCGAGAGTTATCAACTAGAATTCCGTTAATTATAGTGACACACCGATTACTAACATTATAAATTAGTGAATATGTAACCAAGCACAAATGATTCAAAACCCGGATTAGCTAGAGGAACCAGATGCCATGCGATCAATATGGACAAAAATATGTTGATGGGAATTTAGTTCATAGGTTGTCTAACATTGATGAAACCCAAGGAGGAACTATTCAATTATCTAGGGTTCATGATGTGAGAGGTACCTAAGAGAGGTTTCATTTCATGCATTGTGAGCTTGAGAAGTCAATGTGCATGATGTTACGCGTGCGGACAAATGCACATATCCAAAGTGAAGGCTACAATCTGTACGGAAAGCTAGAACAAAAAATTGACGTATAATATAATTGTTCAAAGGATAGGTATACTATACTATACTAGCTATCGAAACAAAAATTTTATTCTTCTCACAAATTCTTAACACCTACACGAACGGTGGAGACTTCACGTTACATTTGGTCCTCATTACATGTACTTGTGTCACTCAAGCTATATAATTTGTATTCATGTCCAATCACTTGTTTGCCTTAAAGGGGATCGAGAACAATGTTTTCACAAAAACTAATGATGACATATATCTAAAGAAATATACTCTAGTCATGTAGAATTGTTGTTGAGTCTTTGGTATAAATATAGGGTTTGTTTGGATATAAATTAAAAAGAATTATTAAAAATTGTTTATTAGTTTTTTTTATTATTCTAAAAATACTTATAAATTCTCTTTTATGCATTGTATGCAAATATGCTCATAAAAGTATGTCATGTAATTGTTTTACTTTAAAAAAATTTGATGAATTTGTCATATGTAATGATATATTCTAAGTGCAATCAAGGTGGATTTATTTTTAATTTATATAAAATAAAAATAAAAATTACATCATTATATTACATAAGAAAAATATTATTATAAAAAATGAATTAATCAACAATAATTAATCAATTTATATATAATATTATGTTTTTATTTCTCAATAAAAATCTACTTGTAATTTTAGGAAAACAAATTGGTGATATAAAGTATAAAAATAATATATAATATAACATATTATTGACTTATTTTCTTTAATTTCTCTTTATCCTATATTTCTCTTATTGTTAATAAATAACAATCGTCTTGAAATTTCTCTCTTTCCCCTATATATATATAATCTCTTAATTCTTTATTTCTATTCTTTTGATCATGAACTCTTATACTCTATTAGAATCATAAAATCAAATTAAAAGCCTTTAATTGTTACTCATTGCAAATTTCTTGGTAACATGCCACCATTATTTTTTTTTCTTCCATTACAACAAATTGAAAGTTCAAGGTGAAGGTTTAAAAATAAACATTCAAGTAGTATTGTTTCTTCTCATTATCATTTATTTATTAAAGACCCATAATTTGAACTATAGATTACAATTTAGTTTTTTTTTTTCTATACATGTCTAATTGTTTGAGTTTAAATATGTTGCTAAAAAAAAAAACTTTTGATCATCTAAAATCAAAAAGAGATAAACAAATTGAAATTGCTATATTCTCAAAAGTGCTTTGATGATTTTGCTTTGGAATAATGTAAATGTAGATAATCTAAACTCTAAAGCTAAAACTTTTGAGAATGAAGAACTTGATATTTTAGTTAAAAATAGTGAAAATGAAAATGATTATTATGATGAAATTAAATATATTAATGATAAAATTAACATATCCATGCTAGATAATCTAGTGATAATTCATTAGATAATTACGATTTAATAGCATAAAATAACGTTAAAAGTGATTTACAAGATAAATTACTAAAAATGATACTAAATGAGATATGTCTATTGTGAATGATCCTGAGAATACACTTTGATATCCTAATGATTTTGCAATAAAAAATAATTATAATAAATAAAGGCATCATGTTTTTGGTTTGTCTATGGCCTTAAATGTGACACTCATTCTACCCTAATATACACAATAAAGAAAATTAAAGAAATACCAATTTAACATAGGTAAAATAGTTAACATGTCCAAAAGAAAATACATTTCTAATCCGATCAATTTAAAATAAAGTTTAGAAAGCGAATAAGTTCGTAAATAGTTTCAAAGGAAATGTAAAAACTCCAATTACAATAAAAATTAAAGTCCTAACAAACCCTTGCCCCAATGTCACACTATTAGAGCACTCTTATGACTCAATTATTGGCATCTTGAATATCACTCATGCCCACATCTTCCTCACCTAAAAACAACCACAAACGTTCGGTGAGAAAAAAATATTTATGTAGAAAGCACATCACGAAATTCCATAAAATAATTTCAAAGCAATATATTCCATAAACACAACATTCATCATTTAAACATGTTCAAAATCATTTCTCAAATCCATATATTTCATCATCTCATCACAATCCACATATTATATCATCTCATCACAATCCGCATATGTACATATAAATAAATTGCACATATACACCATGTCACACATCTAACACCAAATCACGTACATGCCCCTGTTGACGCATCACACGTCCAACATTGTATCACACACCCAAATGTGTTAATGCATCCCACTATTGACATCGATATCACACATTTGACTGTACCTGATGCATCACACATCTAGTACCGTATCACGCATACGACCATGCCCTAACAATACATTAATAGCACCGTATCATGTGCACGCCCTTACGACCTAGTGTCATGTATACGATTGTGCCCAATCATCACATCACAATTCATATTTCAATTCCACATCACATGCATAATATAGATAATATCACACAAAACAATGTTTCACATACTGATGGAACCACTTGGAGAAGATTGATGTTCTTCAAGTTGAACCATGCTAAGTCCCTTTCTTCTCTTGAGGTTAGACACTCCAATGATGAAGAAACACCTTTGAAGAAGCTCCAATGGTGAAGAAGCACTAAAGAGTGCTCGGTTACTCCTTGAAGAAGTAGAAGATGGAGGCTCCAAGGCACAAAGGTGGAAACCTTTGTGAAGGAACTAGGGAGAACTTGTTCTCCACGGTTTTGAGAATTTGAGAAGAGAGAATTCTTTTAGAAATTCTGATTTCATTCATCCAAAGTGAGGGAAAATGAAAGGTTTACAAATTTATAGAAGTAGGTAGCTTATGGAGCAAGCTAACTTTAACCATGGTTCAAGTGTACCATGGTTTGGTTGGCTTGACCATCCAAGCTAGTTAAGAGGCTTGTGGAGCAAGCTTCTCACTTAGCTTGCTTGGGAAGCAAGCTAGGAGAAGCTTGTAGCACAAGCTTCTCAACTTTGAGAAAGGATAAGAAATTTGGCCAAGACAAAGAGCTAGGCAAAGGTGGGCGGCCAAGGTCCTATTTTGCTCACTTTGATTATTTCAAAAATGTTTGATTTGGTTTAGTTAGGTTCATCCAATGATGATGAGACCTAGCTAAATCAAATCTATGAAAAATTAGGAGCAAAATGAGTCCAATATGTAAAATTTTACCTAGGCCCAATTCTGGCCCAATTACTAGTCACACCCTCAAGCATTGCTAAATGCCACCCTACTTCTACTACTGGAAAAATAGAAAATGAGTGTATCAACAAAAGAGGTTAAATGGAGTCAAACTCTCCAAGTAACCCACCCTAGAATCAATATGTAATGACTAATAAAAGAAACTAAAGTGTCTCACAAATACAAAGGCAAAAATAAGCCTATACAAGATAACTATGTACAAGATATTTACAACATATGAAAAAGGTCTTCAAAATCATCCCATTCCTCTTGGTTCTTTTAATGTATCTCCTCTTGGATTCCTTGGCCTTGGCCATAGTCTATCATCCCCTCCCTCTTGAAAAGGATTTGACCTCAAATCTCGAGGGTCTTCATGATGATCATCCACACCTACAAATATATAATACCATTCATTAGAGGTGATATTGTCAATCAATAAATGTGAAAGGTATATCCTAAGAGGAATCCTTTCATAGAACCTAAAGAAATTAATGATACTAGACCTTCTAAAATTATGAATAGGATTCTCTCCTAAACATAGTCTAGGTATATTACTAAACCCTAAGAATGTGCTAAAACTAAGACTATAACACACTAAAGACTTAATCCTAAAAACTAGAACATCTTGCCTAAAGTACCCTATGTGGTAACCTAGGCATTTCCTAGAAAATAAGGAAAATACTACTAAGAAATTTCCTAAACAATTTTGGATTATATTATTTGTTGGATAGTTATGAAAAGAATTTGTCACAAGGAACCTTGAAGGTTCAGATGTTATATCCAACAAATAATATATTCCATAAATTGGGTGCATTACTCACACAACTAAAGTAGGAAAAGTCCTACACAAACGAAGGCTATCTACCTTGGGCACCACCAAGGAAGTAGCATGAGAAGTGGAACTAAGTGAAGTCCACTTCTCCTTCACCAAATCTTGAAGTTGAGACTCTTTTTCTTTAAAAATAATGGATTTATGAATCTCCTCCTCAAGACTAGTGGCAGAATGAGGGCAAGAGTTAAGATCTTTATGAATAAAGAGAATTTTTTTCATAGGATTTTTAGTACTAAAAAATTCTCTTTAATCACAAATCCTTTAGAGGATATTTCTTCCTCTTTACTCTTCCCTGCACAAAGCTCTTTCTTTTTTTCTATTTCTTCTTTTGTTTTGATTTTCATTTTTCTTCTTCTTTTGTGTTTTCTCATGTCTTCTTTCAATTTTTCTTCTTCTTGTTTAAGAATCTCAACTTCTCATCTAGGATAGCAAGTTTGGCCTCTCTTTCAATTTTCTCCTTCTCTTTTTGAAAGGCCTCTTGCTTCTTCCATAGTTTAAGTGATTTTAGCTCTTTTGTTAAGTAAGAAATGCTTTTAGGGGAGCTATCACTTCCACTATAGTTGGATTGTTGAGACATTTTAAACAACAATATTTTTTTCTCTTCACACAAAAATAGATTTTAAGAAAATAATATTTTTGAAGTGCTTAGACTTGGCACTTAGAGGTCTAAGAGTACAAATTGAACTATGGAGGGAGGTGAGCTACTATCGAGCCACTTAATAACCAAGCCTCTTCAAGTAAAAATCTCTAAACCCCTTTGTACTTTGCCTTGCACAAAATGTTTTCACAAAGTTCTTTTCAAAAGAAAAATAACAAGCAAGTGCCTAATGTGTACAATTAAGCAATGCAATCAAGACTTGGAAACATAAATTTCTTGAAAACATAAATTGCTTAAAACATAAATGGCATGAAAACATAAAGACAAGAAAACATAAACTAGGCGTTTTAAGCAAGTAAACCTATGTAAGAGCTTGGAAAATACCAAGGACTTCCAAGGACCCTCTCACAAGTACTACACGGATTTACTACTTTGAACACTTAAGGAGAGATGGGGATACACCAAAGACACTCCAAGACACTCCTTAATAAAGGCCTTGTACAAAAAAAAAGGAGAATTAAAAAGTTTACAAGAAATGAAATGTAAATTTACACCAAATGAAATGCAAATTTACACCAAATAAATTGTAAATTCACATTCAAATGAAATGCAAATTTACATGAAATGAAATCAATGGCTGCACCAAAATTTTTAGAAACAAAATTCAGCCACTAATTAGTGACAATTTTAGTGACAGATTTAGAAATGGAAATTTTTTGAAAGCAAAATTTCCGTCACTAAATTTGTTACTAATTCCTTGTTGTTCACAAAAATTTTCTCAAGATTTTGTTGCTCCTTTTTCCTCCAATTCAGCCACCAATGTGCAGCCCTCTCAAGTGTGTCACTCCTCTTTTAGAAGCAACCTTGATGTTGGTCACTCCTAGGTGTTTAGTTTCCCAAAGTTCTTCCACCAATAGAGAAGCAAGTTCCCTAGGTCACCACAAAACCTTCCAATGTTGGCTTCCTTTGTAACTTGGCCTTCCACACCTTCAAGAAGCACTCAACACACCTTAAGTTGCTGGATTATTAGTGCTAAAACTGAAAAATAACAATTAGGAAAAGCTATACCAATTGGTGGAAATTAATGAGACAAAACTAGGAAGAGTTCCAATCAAAGACAAGCAAAAATTAAGGCACCAAGGAAAGGTTAGCACACAAAGGAAAAACCTATCAATGGCACTAGAGTAGATTACAAAACAAAATCTATGATTACAAAAAAAAAATAAGACTCAAGAACAAGTTCTATGTGGCTGGACAGCTTTCAAACAAACAATACAAACCAAAATCCGAGAGCACACCACACACAATTTTCTACTCCTTGGCTTTTTCTTGTACTTTTTCTTTGTGATTCTTTTTGTAAATTCTTTTGCACTTTTTCTTTTTCTTTTTGTACAGGATTTTAATGCCTTTTAAACATGTATTAATCTCAGATTTAAAGAAGTAAAACTGCTGCCAAAATAATTCCACAAAACAAGAGGTATACTAGTGAAAATGTTTTTCTAGTGCTTCACAATTTTGTACAAAATTTAGGTCAATTTTCAAGCACTCTTTTCTTTTGTTTTTCCATTGAATTTAACATACTAATACCTCTGTTTTGCCTCTGTTTTGAGGACTTAAAAAGTGTTAAAAGTTTCAGCCACAAAGCAAGACACAAAGAAACCTAATAGGAATAGTGTTTGACATATTTTCTTGACAAAACTTTTAATGTGACATCAAAGAAACCTAACTCTATGAAATTTGCTAGAACTAATAGCAAATCAAGAACTCAAATATGTAAAACAAAAGCACATATAGGTCAGGTACAAAGAGTATTTAAATTGCACAAAAAGAATTGACCAAAAACAACACAAAAACAAAGGTTAAACAAGCTAGTCTAGGAACTAATGACATGTAAAGGACTACACATGACTCTAGACAAAACACAAGATTATAAACCAAAAACACATGCTATTCATTATCATAATCCAATCACGGATTCAGGTCATAAGGTGATGGAAATCTAATCCCCAAGGATCCATTTGGAAGAGGTAAGACCAAGAAAGGTGAAGGTTGATCCAAGGAGGCTCACCCATGAAGACCATTGGGCCTTTAACTAGGTCCATGGTTAGGAAGCTAGAGAAGACTTCTAAAGAGGAGGTGCTTCAAAGACCTTTGCTCATCATGAGCATTGATTATAGTTCCTCTTATTAGTCTCTTAAGTTTCCATTGTACATACTTGTATAGTTGTTTTCTTGTACCTTGTATATAGTAGATACTTGTATAGGTGTATTTTTGCCTTTGTATTTCTGAGGCACTTTATTTCCTTTCTAGTAGCTATTGTATATTGTTTCTAGGGTAGGTTACTTGGGCACTTTGACTCCATTTAACCTAACCTAGAAATACACTCTTTCTTAGTTTTCTAGAAGTAGGCATAGGAGTGGCATTAGTAGACTAAAGTGTGCTCCTAGCATTTTAGCCAAATGTGGCCTTAGGATAAAGGTTTTACATATTGGACTCATTTAACTCCTAATTTTTCATAGATTTGATTTAGCTAGGTACCATTCACATTGAATGAACCTAACTAAACCAAATGAACCATTTTCAAACCGGGTGGAGTTAAATGGAACCAATCAAAACCGTCCACATCTTTGTGTTCACACCTTGTGTTCACATTGGTGCACACTTGGCCAAATGCTTGGACCTCCTTTCTCTCCTACACAAGGGCGGTTTAGGAAGGCTTAACCATGGTTCTTAGTGAACCATGGTCTAGTCTTTTCTTGCTCCCTAAGTTGGACGGACCCAACCATGGTTCCTAGTGAACCATGGTCTAGTCTAGCTTAACCCCTAGGTGGCCACGCCTATATAGCTTCAAATTTTCACTTGTATAACACTTTTGGCATTAATGAGAATTGAGTGTTCAGATTAGAGATCAGAATTCTCTCCTCCCAAAGGTCCTAAATCTCTTTGTGCAAAACCAATCTCTTATCACTTCTCCAAAGACAAGTGTGGCGGATTGAAGAGTGCTTATCCCTTCACCAAGAGTGGCGCATTCTTGAGAGGTTTCCCCCACCATCTTAAGGTGGCCGTGAGGTTCCTCCCTCCATTGGAGCCTTACACAAGCATTGGAAGGATTCTAGGAGTACAAAGATCTAGGGAAAGACTTGAAGGAAGCTACATCAATCCGGCCTCCTCCAAAGTTCTTCCATCATTTGGTATCAAGAGCTAGGTCTCCAAGTAATCCGATTCCATTGCTTTCTTTCTTTTCTTTTGCATGTCTTGAATCATCTTGGTAGAGTCTTGTTGCTGTTCTCCTTGTCTTCTTTTTCCTTTTTGAGTCTTGGTATGTTCTTGGAGTGATTCTTGAGTCACATTTATAAATCTATAGAATTCACTCACATTGTCTTGCTTTTCTTGGTTCATTTTTGATAATTCTTGTGAATCAATCTTGGTATGTGCTGTAAGTACTCTTTGTTTGTCTTTCTATATGAATTAGGATTGTCTTTATTTTCTTTTGTGTCCCTACAAGTTTCGGTCTTAAAAGAAAATTCAAGAAAGAAACAAGAATGCATGCTTTTTCTTTTTGTAATCTACTAGTTTTGTCCTAGTTGTCATGTGTAGTTCTTGCTTGTCATTAAATCCGTGTAGTCCCTTTTTCTTTTTGAATCTTGAAATATTAATCTCTGAACTTGAGTTGTGTCATTGTTGGTTGCATGTTAAAATCATTCTTAGAGTGCTCACAAATTAATTCCTATGCATGTTATTAGACCTAACATGTTCTAGAGTCAATTTTTGTGAAATTCTTTGCTATTAGTTTCATAGCAATTGTTGACCAGCAATTCTTTTGTGTGTCTTGTGCTTGCTTTGATTAAAGAAAACAGAGAAAGAAGTGCCTAGAAAACATTCTTTAAGTGTGCTAAAAGAAGTGACAAAATGGAACAAAACTAGTACTAAAAAGTGCTGAAAATTTTGCCTAAGTGCACTTGGAATTTCTCCTCTTCTTTCTCTTCTTTTCTCCACCACTTGGAAACCTTTGAATTTGTGATTGGCCTCTGTTTAAAGTGCTTAACATTCTGTGCTTAAAGAAAGGAAAAGATTTCAAAAGGCAAAGAAAAAGAAAAAGAAAGCAAAAGAAAAGAAACTAGAAAAAAAATTCAAGTTGAAAAATTAGCAATTTGTAGCACTTGGCCTATTGATTTTTGTGTGAATTTTTGTATGTGGTTTCCTCACTGTCCAGTGGCTGAAAAGAGTTTTAAAAATCATCTTAGCATTGCACAAATTTTGTTTTTGGTTTTTGTAATCAAATCTAGTGCCATTCTTAGGAAAATCTTTTGAGTGCTAGCTTTGAAATTAGTCTTAATTGTTGCTTTGTGTCTTTTTGGCTCTCTTTGTTTGTCTCATCAATTTCCATTAGAGTTTTGCCCTTCCCAAATTGTGCTTTTCAGTTTTACTTCTTTGGCCTCTTCCCTCTCTTGTTTTGCTTGCTAAGCTTGGTGAAGTTATAGGCCTTGTTCAAGTCATTACACTTGGAAGGAAGGTATAATTGAGGCAAGTGGTTGACCTCAAAGGAGTTTAGCCTTGAAGGAGGATTGAGGTACATAATTGCTGAGTGAAACACATTAAGAGAGGCTGACTTGTTTGCTCCTTGTGCAGCCAAAATTTGCTTTGAATTTGTAGGAGAAAATTGGTGGCAATTGGTGGCGGCCTTGGTGTAGATTGGTGGCGGTTTTGGTGTATCTTTGTGGCGGCCTTGGTGGAATTTTGTGGCTGTTTGTAAGACCTTGAAGAGGACTTGGTTCCAGCCAATTTGGGGCGTTTCCCTGGGGTTCAAAACTGCACCAAACTGTCCCAGCTGCCTTGGTGGAAGATAGGCCAAGAAGAACCATTGTTTTGTATTGACTATTTGAGTTGTAACTTCATAATTTTGTTGAATAGTTTTGTGTGATTTCTCTTGTATTCAACTTGCATTTAGGGGTGGCTGTTTGGACATTAAGTAAGCTCCACCACCTCCTAAATAGTCCTACTTAATTTCTATTAGCCTCGATTAGTGCTTGTGGAAGGGTCCCCAAAGGCTTTAAGTGCCACCTTGGGCTTCCACTAGGAACCGACTAGATTTAGTTTTAGCTTTCATAAACCGGATTTCTAGGTTGGTGAAAGTGTCCCAAAACGCCTTAGGTGCTACTTGGACTTTCACCTTAGGATAAGCGACTAGTATATGCTTTATTTGCTTTCATTTTAATTGTTTAGCTCCTAGGTTCGTTTAGAAGGCTTCTATTGCCTACTAGGGGTTTCGTGCACACACACACACTACTTTACTTGTCTTGTGTGGAACTTTGTTTTGTAAGAAAAGTGCAAAGGGGTTTAGTAATTTCCACTTGAAGAGGCTTGGTTATTAAGTGGCTCTTTGTAGCTCACCTCCCTTGATAGTGCAACTTGTATACTTAGACCTCTAAGTACTTAGTACTACACCAAAACAAAAAAAAAAAACAAAAAAAAAAAAACTACAAGCTTTTGTGAAAACTTTTATCACTCACTTTGCAATTTTCAAAGACTTGTGAAAACCTTTGACCTTGCAAAAATGAGTGATCATTCTCATAATAGTAGTGTGCATGGTCATCACTCCCCTAAGAGCCATAAGAGTACTAAGGAAGAACTTAGGGAACTTAAGGAATACATTAGAAAAAAAGAACTAGAAAATGAAAAAAACAATGAAACAATTAGAGAGTTGTTAAATAAACTTGTTGTGGGTGAGACTAGCAAACCCCACGGCCATGAGGGTCATGGACCTTCTAGGTCCAAAGGCTATCACTCGCACACACATTCACCAACAAGTGAAGGGTTGCATAGTAGTCATCATGATGATGGTTACTACCAAAGATCCCCTAGGCACCATAGGCCTAAGCATGAAACAACTCCTAAAGAACCTAGGTTTGACCTTCCTCCCTTCCATGGCAAGGATAGTGTGGATGACTATTTAGATTGGGAGATGAAGGTTGAACAACTCTTCACTTGCCACAATGTAGGTGAAGACCGAAAGGTTCCCATGGCTACTCTTAGCTTTCAAGGGTATGCCATGTATTGGTGGACTTCCCTAGTTAGAGAAAAACAAATTCATCATGAGCCTCCAATCCAATATTGGAATGAGCTAAGGAGTGCCTTGAGGAGAAGGCACATTCCTCCATACTTTGAGAGGGAGTTAATGGACAAGCTCCAAAGACTCCAACAAAGAAATTTGAGTGTTGAGGAATATAGGCAACAAATGGAGTTGCTTATGATGAGAGCGGGAATTAGGGAGGAAGAAAGAACCACCATAGCTAGGTTTCAAAGTGGCTTAAACCTAGAGATTAGGGATAAAGTTGAGCTATTACCCTATAGAGACCTAAATGAACTAGTTCAACTTTGTGTGAGGGTAGAACAACAATTAAAAAGAAAACCTAGTTTTAGGAAGGAAACTACCCCCTACCCTAAGAAAGACTTCAAGAAGGAGGGTACCCCCTCCTATTCAAAGGATAAGTCACTAGAAGAGAAACCTAAGGAAAGACCTTCCCATGATACTAGGACTAGCTCCATAAAATGTTTTAAGTGCTTAGGAAGGGGACACATAGCTTCCCAATGCCCTACAAAAAAAACCATGATCATTAGGGGCAATGAGATCCTAAGTGAGGAGAGCACTTCATCTTCTTCATCCTCCTCAAGTGAAGAAGACGAAAGCCATAGTTCTAGTGAGGAAGCACCATGTGAAGGTGACCTATTGGTTGTCCAAAGGTTACTTACCAACCAACCCAATGATCAAGACCAATCACAAAGAGAGAACCTTTTCCATTCTAGATGCAAAATTTTTAAGAAAACTTGTTCTCTCATTGTTGATAGTGGATCTTGTAATAACTTTGTAAGCCAAAGGTTGGTTGATAAGCTTAACCTAACTACTATAGCCCATCCTAAATCTTATAAACTTCAATGGCTTAATGAGGATGGACCTATAGAAGTCAAAGATCAAGTAAATGTGCCCTTTTCCATTGGGAAGTACAAAGATGAAATTTTATGTGATATCATTCCCATGGATGCAAGTCATATTTTACTTGGTAGACCGTGGCAACATGATAGACAAGCCATTCATGATGGTGTTACAAACAAAATCCGCCTAGTTCACCTAGGCAAGAAACATACCTTGACTCCTCTTTCACCTTCACAAGTGTTAGAAGATCAAGTATTTATGAAATCAAAAAAAAGAAAAGAGGAGAAAAAGAAGGTTCTAGAGTTGGAGGGTAGTGTCTCCTCCAAGGAAATTGTTCCTAGAAGTCAATTTTTAATAAAACATTCTATCAAGAAATGTCTTCTAGTTGAACAACCTCTTCACCTTCTTAAAACTAAAAAGACACTACTCTTGGAAAAGAGTAAGGAGGATAGTGTCTCCTCCAAAAATCTTATGCAAAAGGAAAGTCACTTTTTAATTCAAAATAATTGTAAAAAGACTTTTCTTCTTCATAAAGAATTTAGCTCTTTTTCTACTGCTGCCACAACCTTAGAGCTTAAGATCCACAACCTAAATATTTTTGAAAATAATGGATCTCAAGTTCTTAGTCTTGTGAAGAAGAAGTGGACTTTCCCTAGTTTTACTTCTTATGCTACTACTTTGGTGGTGCCCAAAGTAGACAGCCATTGTCTATTTAGGACTTCTCTTACTTTAGTTGTTCTAATAAAGCACCCAACCTTTGGTTTATATTGTTTATTAGATACATCTCATAGTGTCTTATTTTCTACTTTTGATCTTAAGGGAAGTTCAAACTTCTTTGAACTTAATTTTACTACTTCCCTTCAAGACCAAATTAGATTCTATGACTTTTCTAAACTCTTTACACCCTCTTCCATGATGTATCTAACATATAATATGATCAAGGGTTGTCTAGGTAGTTTCCTTATTATATTCACTTTGTTTTCTTGTAGAAGCCTAGGTTACCACATAGGGTACTTTAGGCAAGATATCTTAGTATATAGGACTACTTCATTAGTTTCTTATAGTTTTAGTACTTTAACATCTTTTGGATGTAGTTTTACAGTTAGACTACACTATAGTGAGGATCCTATTCTTATGCTTAGAGAACCCATCCATCCAAGTCTAAGAACCCTTGGTAGTACTATAGAAGGGATTCCTCATAGGGTGCACTTTCCACATGTATTATATGCATATTTTATTACTAAAGCTTTGCTTCTTATTTTTGTAGGTGATGCTATCCTTGTGGAAGGACCACGGGATTTGAGGACAAATCCTTCCGAAGGGGGAGGGTATGATGGAAATCTAATCCCCAAGGATCCATTTGGAAGAGGTAAGACCAAGAAAGGTGAAGGTTGATCCAAGGAGGCTCACCCATGAAGACCATTGGGCCTTTAACTAGGTCCATGGTTAGGAAGCTAGAGAAGACTTCTAAAGAGGAGGTGCTTCAAAGACCTTTGCTCATCATGAGCATTGATTATAGTTCCTCTTATTAGTCTCTTAAGTTTCCATTGTACATACTTGTATAGTTGTTTTCTTGTACCTTGTATATAGTAGATACTTGTATAGGTGTATTTTTGCCTTTGTATTTCTGAGGCACTTTATTTCCTTTCTAGTAGCTATTGTATATTGTTTCTAGGGTAGGTTACTTGGGCACTTTGACTCCATTTAACCTAACCTAGAAATACACTCTTTCTTAGTTTTCTAGAAGTAGGCATAGGAGTGGCATTAGTAGACTAAAGTGTGCTCCTAGCATTTTAGCCAAATGTGGCCTTAGGATAAAGGTTTTACATATTGGACTCATTTAACTCCTAATTTTTCATAGATTTGATTTAGCTAGGTACCATTCACATTGAATGAACCTAACTAAACCAAATGAACCATTTTCAAACCGGGTGGAGTTAAATGGAACCAATCAAAACCGTCCACATCTTTGTGTTCACACCTTGTGTTCACATTGGTGCACACTTGGCCAAATGCTTGGACCTCCTTTCTCTCCTACACAAGGGCGGTTTAGGAAGGCTTAACCATGGTTCTTAGTGAACCATGGTCTAGTCTTTTCTTGCTCCCTAAGTTGGACGGACCCAACCATGGTTCCTAGTGAACCATGGTCTAGTCTAGCTTAACCCCTAGGTGGCCACGCCTATATAGCTTCAAATTTTCACTTGTATAACACTTTTGGCATTAATGAGAATTGAGTGTTCAGATTAGAGATCAGAATTCTCTCCTCCCAAAGGTCCTAAATCTCTTTGTGCAAAACCAATCTCTTATCACTTCTCCAAAGACAAGTGTGGCGGATTGAAGAGTGCTTATCCCTTCACCAAGAGTGGCGCATTCTTGAGAGGTTTCCCCCACCATCTTAAGGTGGCCGTGAGGTTCCTCCCTCCATTGGAGCCTTACACAAGCATTGGAAGGATTCTAGGAGTACAAAGATCTAGGGAAAGACTTGAAGGAAGCTACATCAATCCGGCCTCCTCCAAAGTTCTTCCATCATAAGGAATAAGAGAAGACTCAACAAAATAAAAAAATGCACAAGTTCATAGAAGCCTAAAGCACCAAAATCGGATTGATTCAAGATTAACGGAACAAGCAAAATGTGAATCAATCAATTCTCATGTGACATATAGGATCCATCAAAATATGTATTAAACCTAGATCCATACAGAAAACACAAGAAGACATGTAAAATATGGAAGAGACAACACGAATTCATACAAAAGTTTAAGAACACATAACCTCAGGTGTTTCTTCCAGGCCGTGCTACTGGCGCCTCCCCCTGTGAAACCACCTGCAATTGTATTGATTACTCCCCGTAGGGGAGCTGACCTTGTTTCCTGGCTTATCTCTGCTTGCACTGCTTCGCTGGCATTTTGCTGAGGGCCAGAGGGTTGGTCCGTGCGAGCTCCCGAACCACGACCTCTGCCTCGTCCTCGCCCACCGTAGCCCCCTCGGTGACCCTGCTGTTGCTGGACATATTGGCCGAGGTGGCCTGCTTGAATGAGCTCTTCAATACGGTCTCGGAGTGTGCGGCACTCCTCAGTGGTGTGACCGTGATTCCTGTGGTACCGACAGTGCTTGGATTTATTGGCACTGTTGGGGGTGTGACCTGGCGGTGGCAGGGTGGGCAGGTTATTATTACTGGCCTCCTCCAGGATATGCACTCAGGGCGCGTTCAGGGGAGTATAGAAATCGTATCTCCCCCCTTTATTTGCCTTAGCCGACTTCTTGAATTGACTGTCGTTGGTGACTTTCATCTTGTCTTTGTGGTCACTATTAGGTTTTACTTGTGATTTTCTGCGAACCTGGTCACGGAAAGCGGAATGCTCCTCCATCTAGATGTAGCCTGCAACACGAGCGCAGAGCTTGTCCATGTCGCAAGGAGACTCACGACATAGGCTATCGACGAATGGTCCAGACTTGAGTGCCATGAGCATGGCATGCAGGGCGACCTCGGGGTTCAGATTTCTGATCTTGATCGAGGTAGCGGCAAATCGTTCCATGAACGCCCGGAGTGGCTCGTCATCGTTCTGTCTGAGACTGGCCAGGGTGGCAGAAGTGATATGGTGAGGTCGGCTCGTCGCATACTGTGCTATGAACCTTCTGACTAGGGTGCCGAAGCTGTCAATGGATTCGGCAGGCAATTGGGTGTACCAGTTGAGCGCGGCCCCCTTGAGTGAGGTCGGAAAGACCCTACACAAAATAGCGTCATTGTTAGTGTAGAGGTTTACCTGTGTCGTATACAGGTCAATGTGCTCATCTGGGTCCGTCGTGCCATCAAAGCGATCAAGGTGGAGAGGCTTCCACCCGTGAGGGAGTGGCGTCTCCATGATGCCATCCACAAAAGGGTGGCGGCGGAAGGTTGCCTGATACCCTGCGTCGTGAGTAGGGGCCTTGCTGACTTCATGGGCCGACTTGCGCGTCGGTGCCTAAGACCGGTGCGTGGCAGGTCGTTGAGTTGGTGCCCTAGTTGCGGTCCGGGGTTGAGCGACTGAATGTTCCTCTTCCTCGTTGTGGTTGCTGGTATGAGGAGGATAAACAAAGTGGCGGTGAGGGAGTTGAGCGCGAATTCGCTCGTTCTCGGCGCGTAGTGCCGCCAGGTCGGCTTCATTAGCGATACGCATTGCCGCTAGGTCAGTGTCGTGCTTGGCACGCATGCTTTGTAGGTCGGCGGCGTGTTGCTGCCGCATCTATTCGACCTGGTCGATTAGTGATGGAAAAGACTAGGAGGAGTGATAGATGACTTCTCCTTAGCTTCTCCTTTGCTCGGATCTTCTTCGAGGAGATGGAAACCACAAAGATGAACACTAGATGGAGGAAGTATCACGGATGGAAGAGGCTTAAGCCTTGGATGGAAGCATCCAAGCTTAAGGTGCAAGGGAAAGCTCACTTCAAAGAGGAGGAAAACCTAGTAGGGTTCCTAAGGTGAAGCTTTCTCTCATGGTGACTCTTGAACGAAATTTGGCTGAATAAGCTCTCAAATTTCATTATTCTCAAAAGTGAATACAAAAATGTGAAGGGAGGACTTAAGTATGCACGGAAATGAAGCACATAGGCACCTAAACCAAAGCTACACAAATTGGCGCCTAAAGTTTGAATTCAAATTTGAAATTTGAATTCAAACTTTGGTGCACATGTGTAAGTCCGAAAATTTAGGTACCAAGGTGCATTTAGGTCTGATTTGAGAGTCATTTAGGGTTAATTTGAGTGTCACATGTTCAGCCACCAATGGTGCAAAACATGTGACTCAAATGTAACTTAAATGGCTTCCAAATTAAACCTAGTTTAACCTAATTAGCATACTTTAGTATTCCTTGTATTTTCCTATTCTAATGACCTAATTACATTGGTCAAACAATTACAATGGAAAGGAAAAATTACAAGAATGAAAATGAGCCCAATATTGGGTACCAAAAGCCCAAAGGCCCATGAAGCCCAAAACTAGGCCCAACTAGCCTAAAACCTAAAATGCTATTCTATGTGGTCCAAAATACAAGACCAAAATATATGATACCTATACTAACATCATGTATACAAAACATATGAAAATAGCTATAAAAAAATATGGCCCATGAAAAGTTCAACTTGGGCCTTCCCAGGCCCATCAGGCCCATTGGGCCCTGACTGGCCCAAACCTTCATGTCTAGCCAACTCCTCTTGGCTCCTTCAATATGTCACCTCTTGCCTTCCTAGGCATGATTCCATCATCCCCTCCCTCTTGAAAAGGATTTGTCCTCAAATCACGAGGATGCATGGAATAAGAATCATCACCACATACACAACAAACCATGTATAAGAGGTGACATGTTTATGATGAGAAAATAGATTATGGATCCTAAGAGGAGTTCTTATATCTAGCCTAAGAAAAAATAAACTATCAAAATTAGACTCCCTAAAAGTAGAAATTGGATCCTTTTCTAAGTACAACCTAGAATGAAATCCTAAAAATGTAATGACACTATGACTAAGACAATGAAAAGAATGCTTCTTAAAAATTACAACATCTTGCCTAAAGTACCCTAAATGGTAACCTAGGCTTTTCCTAGAATATAAAGAAAATACCACTAGAAAACGCCCTAAACCATTTTGGATTTGATTGTTTACTAGATACTCACAATCATATAAGCTATATTTGTCTTGTAGGGAAGGAAACGTATTAAGTTCAAAAGAGTAAGAACTTCCCATAAGATCAAACATAGAATATAGATTATTACAAGTTGTATCTACTAAACAATGTAAACCGAAAATTGGGTGCTTTATTAGAACAACTAAGGTAGAAGGAGTCCTAAAGAGGGGAAGGCTTTCTTCCTTGGGCACCTCCAAGGAAGTAGCACAAGAAGTGGAACTAAATGTAGTCCACTCCTTCTTCACTGCATCTTGAAGTTGAGATTCATTTTTCTTTAGAATAATTTGTTCTTGAATCTCTACTTCATGACTAGTGATAAGATTAGGGTAAGAGTTAAGGTCTTTATTTATGAAGAGAGTATTTTGTAAATGATTTTTAGTGGTAGAACAACTCTCTTCACTCACAAGTCCTTTAGAGGAATTATTTTCCTCCTTACTCTTCCCTAAGAGCAATGCCTTTTTTCTTTCTTTTTCTCTTGTTTTTCTCAATTTTTCTTTTGCTAAAAATTTTTCTTTCTTTTGTTTAAGAATGTGAATTTCTTCCTCTAAAATTGCAAGTCGTGCTTTTCTTTCAAGTTTTTCTTTTTCTCTTTTTAACACTTCTTGCTTTGTCCAAGGTGTTAGTGATTTAAGCCTTTGAGTAGGATGTGAAAAACTTTTTGAAGAGCTTAAATCACTACCACTTGAGGAATATTTTCTCATGATTAAACAAAAGAATTTTGTTTTTATATGCTATGCTAAAAGAAAATATTTTTGTAATTTTCTAGGAACAAAAAAATAGCACTTGGAAGTCTAAGTGTACAACTTGCACTATCAAGGGAGGTGAGCTACTAAGAGCCACTTAATAACCAAGCCTTTTCAAGTGGAAATCACTAAACTCCTTTGTGGTATTTTCAATTCCACAAAAATTTTCACAAAGATTTTTATGTTGTATGCTATTCACAATTGTTTTTGAAGCTATCTAAAACGTGAACAATTAAATGCTACACAAAGCTAGTCGAAACAAGGCAGCAAAAGTAAACAAATTAAAGATCAAACATTTAAAGGAAGCAAGATTAAGCAACTAGTCGGTTTGCCCTAAGTGGAAGCTTGAAACATATGAAATTTCCAAGCCACTTCCACTAGTACTACACGTGAGTGAGCTACCAAGGTTTAGATATACCTGACCAGCTTCTTAATACTCCCTCCAAGCTTTAAAAATTGGTTTAAAAATACAAAAGAGATTGCAAAATTTAAACTAGCCTAGAAAACAATTAATGACGGCTTTTGTGACCCAATTAGTGACGGATTGGTTGATCAACTTTTCTAACACTTGTTCAAGTGTTTTAATCCGCCACTAATCCTTGAAATAAGATGCTCCTGGACCTGCACAATGAACACAACAAAAGTGGTTAATGGAGGCTCCTCACAAGGTGAAAGGAATGGTCACTCAAGTGAAGGAAGATTAGGAAAAGCTAGGTCACTAAATTAGGTCAAAATTTTGTAGTCTTAGTGTCCAAACTTTTCCTACTCGTTGTTGAGCAATGCTTGATCCTTAAGCAAGGATTTGAGGCCACTTCCAGCACAGGGAATTTAATGAAAGAAAACAAGACAAACAATAAAAGCACAATTTGAAAAGCTTATACCAAAAATGAAGAGTAATATGTATATATGACAAGACTCAAAGAGGTTCAACAAGTAAAACTGAAAATTAAGACTCCAAATAAAGCTAGCACACAGTTAGGAAGGTTCCTAGATAGGTACTAGAGTAGATGAACAAAACAAAAAAAAATTGAGAACAATTGGATAAGTATAGAACAAATAGTAGTCAAAACAATATCAAGGAATCAAGTAGATTTTTCAGCTTGTACACCTCTCGGGTTTTTCCTTTTAATTTGTTTTCTATATATTTTTTTTTTGATTATTTCTTTTTCTATATTCAAATTAAGATTCCAGAAAAGGTATTTGCCTTTTGTTTCAAATTTTTTTATGATTCCAAGCTATAGAAACCGAGACTACAAGTTAGGTCAAAATTCAAGTGAAAACAAAGAAACTAGTGCACTAGTTTTTAGGTTTTGTTTGGATTCCTTTTGTATTCTTTCTTTTTTGAACTTTTTGAACCTTAGGCTCTGTTTTTGCCTCTGTTTTTCAGTCTCTTAACTCTTTTTTTTTTATAAAATTTGAATCCACAAGAAAAGTGCACTAGAAGTAGGTTAAACACTTGAAATTTTAGGTAACAAAATTTTTTTCTTAAGATTTTTCAATGGAAAGTGATTTGAAAACTTAAGTACACAATGGAAACCTAACTCTAAAGAAATTTGCTAGGACTAATAGCAAATTATGAACACAATAAGGTAAAAGAAAAAGCACATTTAGGTAGGCACAATGAATACAAACCGAGAGCAACAAATTGATGAACAATGCACAAAAGAAAATTAGGTCAACATGCTATTCAAGGAATTTTTGAACATATAATGACTAAACAAACATCCTAAGACAAAACATGGATTAAAAACCAAAATCTAATGCAATGCATGGAGTCCAATCACGGACACATACAAGGAATGGAGAGACTCAAAGAGAAACAAAAATAAGCACAAGCTAATAGGTCCTAAACAAGTTGATTGTGGAAGAAATCAAGAACAATCAAACAATGGATCTATGGAACAAATTTGATTCAAAAAAATTAGATCCGAATAGAAACTCAAATAAGACATACAAGAGTACACAAACAGCAAAAAAATCGGACAAAACACAAGAGAACTTATCTCCAAGAAGAACCTTGCTCTTGATACCAAAAATGATGGAAAAGACTAGGAGGAGTGGTAGATGACTTCTCCTTAGCTTCTCCTTTGCTCGGATCTTCTTCAAGGAGATGGAAACCACAAAGATGAACACTAGATGGAGGAAGTATCACGGATGGAAGAGGCTTAAGCCTTGGATGGAAGCATCCAAGCTTAAGGTGCAAGGGAAAGCTCACTTCAAAGAGGAGGAAAACCTAGTAGGGTTCCTAAGGTGAAGCTTTCTCTCATGGTGACTCTTGAACGAAATTTGGCTGAATAAGCTCTCAAATTTCATTATTCTCAAAAGTGAATACAAAAATGTGAAGGGAGGACTTAAGTATGCACGGAAATGAAGCACATAGGCACCTAAACCAAAGCTACACAAATTGGCGTCTAAAGTTTGAATTCAAATTTGAAATTTGAATTCAAACTTTGGTGCACATGTGTAAGTCCGAAAATTTAGGTACCAAGGTGCATTTAGGTCTGATTTGAGAGTCATTTAGGGTTAATTTGAGTGTCACATGTTCAGCCACCAATGGTGCAAAACATGTGACTCAAATGTAACTTAAATGACTTCCAAATTAAACCTAGTTTAACCTAATTAGCATACTTTAGTATTCCTTGTATTTTCCTATTCTAATGACCTAATTACATTGGTAAAAAAATTACAATGGAAAGGAAAAATTACAAGAATGAAAATGAGCCCAATATTGGGTACCAAAAGCCCAAAGGCCCATGAAGCCCAAAACTAGGCCCAACTAGCCTAAAACCTAAAATGCTATTCTATGTGGTCCAAAATACAAGACCAAAATATATGATACCTATACTAACATCATGTATACAAAACATATGAAATTAGCTATAAAAAAATATGGCCCATGAAAAGTTCAACTTGGGCCTTCCCAGGCCCATCAGGCCCATTGGGCCCTGACTGGCCCAAACCTTCATGTCTAGCCAACTCCTCTTGGCTCCTTCAATATGTCACCTCTTTCCTTCCTAGGCATGATTCCATCAATTAGTCTCCTCAATGCTGCTTCGTTATCCATGGTAGTTGAGTGATTTGCGTCGTTTGTTGCGCGTCTACTATGGCTTCTGGTGAATACCATAAGCGTGGCCGATAAGAGTTGTCTTGATCGGCCCCACGGTGGGCGCCAAATGTTCTTACCGGGAATCCAAGGTAGGGATGATCCAAGATGGGGGTGGTACTTGCAAAAGAGACTCCGATGCTAAAGTTAGGGTTTGTATGAGTGTATGTCTCGTATAAGTAATGTACGTACCTTAGTATGGATTAGGGTTGTGTTGGGCCTTGGGCCTGAGATCAGTTGTGATCTAATTAGATAGCGGATCTCGTCTGGACGGAGATCTCCTCAGATCAGTTATGATCTGGTTAAGTGACGAGCTGACGTCACGTAGCGCGTATCCGAGGTCGTCATGCGCTGCGATGCCGAGCTGGGAGCTCGGATTTGCAGTACGGATAGTACAATAATTAATACCGCCTAAAATATAGATTACTTTTAAAAGTGGCGAAGAAACAATAAATGGTTCAAAACGAGTGAAACCCATAGTAAAGAACAACTTTGAACAAGTTATTTCAATTTTTATAATTTTTGAAAGAATAAATCCAATTAAATAAAAATTCAATACTGAATAAGGAAATTTTATGCACATGACTCAGCTATAGTTTTTTTATTTATTGCATAACTTATATTATTATTATTATTATTATTATTATTATTATTATTTCATCTTATAAGATACTTCCTCCGAAATTATATATAAATAAAAATATCTAATTTTATCAAAAGAACCTAAATTTACATATATTAAAAAATTATTGTTTATTTAATTTTATTAATTTCATATAAAAACTAAACTTTACTTTCTAAACTACTCTTAATAATATTTTTGAAAATAGTAATCAAATTTATTTTTTTTTATTTTGTTTATTATGTTGCTTAGATGCTCTCTCTTTGTTTATTATATTTTTACCTATTTATAACATGTTGTCAACAATTTATTATTATTTAATATAAACCAAATCATATAAGTCAATTGATACCTCAGTTATTCAACCTCTGAGTCACTCTTTCATTGACTCAACCAAATCGTCTACCAATTGAATATGATAATTAATATCGCCTAAAATATTGATTACTTTTAAAAGTGGCGAAGAAACAATCAAAATGGTTCAAAACCAGTGAAACCCATAGTAAAGAACAACTTTGAACACGTTATTTCAATTTTTATAATTTTTGAAAGAATATATCCAATTAAATAAAAATTCAATACTGAATAAGGAAATTTTATGCACATGATTAAGCTATAGTTTATTTTATTGCATAACTTATATTATTATTATTATTATTATTATTATTATTATTTCATCTTATAAGATACTTCCTCCGAAATTATATATAATAAAAATATATAATTTTATCAAAAAGAACCTAAATTTACATATATTAAGAAAATTATTAAGTATATTTAATTTTATTAATTTCATATAAAAACTAAACTCTACTTTCTAAACTACTCTTAATAATATTTTTGAAAATAGTAATCAGATTTAATTTAAGGAGTATTTTTGAAATAATAGCATTAAATAAGACGAAGTTAGTTAGATTTTTCATATATTTAAATTAAAAAATGTTATGTATCTTTTTTTGCTTACATACCAAAAAAAGTATAATAATATGACTAGTTTTTACTAAAATTTTCACTCAGCATTATTTTTATTATTGTGTTAATTTATTACTTGATTTATTTTAATATCCATTGAAGCATAACGCATTAATGAACCATGACCAGATCAATGGTTATTCCAACTAAAAAAATTATTAATATGATGTATGAAGCAAGGCATGTGATGTTCCTAACCCGTAACGAAGGAGTAGGTGATTTCTTTTAGAAATAATTAGAAGACGTCAAGCCCATTATCACTGCTACCAGGCCTGACAGCTCGAGGTGGTAAAATCTCACGTGGGCTGCTCTGAGGCTCATATTTTCCAGTGTTTAGCAAGTTTGACAAGTCCATATTAGACATGAACAAATCAGCTTAAAATATGTTAAAGTTAATTTGAATTCAATAACTAAAATTTTAGGACACCGTGGAAAAATAGATATAATCGATATATAATAGTCGACGCGTTGAAATTTTTAAAAATAATATCAACTTTTTTATATTGGTAACTTTATAATCGATGTTGTAGGTCATATTTTACATCAATTAAGCTTTAATTGATTCATATGAAACAAGGATGTAATATATCATCTTAAAATGTTATAAAGGGTCTCTTTTTTCCTTACACTCACTATTATTTCTTCCCCTCTCTCTCTCTCTTGTTTTCACTTTTTCTTATTGCTCTCACTATCATTGAACCCGTTCTCGTCACATTTTCTCTGCCTTCTTGTTGAATATTGTTGTCCATCTCCATAATTAATCATGAGTCATGATTCATCTTCTAATTTAAAACTTGTATAATAAAAAATATTAATAACCTATGACATGTGAGCACTGTCCTTAAGGGCTTATGTGTGTGATATGCAACCCTCAAGGATAAAACAAGTTCTTCCCGACAGTAATTGGAGTATCAAAACTAGCAAATTTTCTAAAATGAGAAAGATCCACGAGATTAATAAAATAATAAAAAAGAGATGTGTGAGAGGCATCTCAAAACCTCTATATGTTATATTTATAATAAAATAAAATTGTTTCTGAAAATTACCTTTGACCAAGTCATAAGATAAAATGTAAGCAACTTCTGAAAGGTCAAGTCAAAATATAAGATAAAATTAATTAAAAACAATTTTAACAAGTCACTTAAATAGTTTCAAATGATTTTATAAACTATAATCAAATAAACATATTTATCATTTTGAAATATCACTTAAAAATACAATAATCTCACACATTTTCTAGAAGGTTCAAGAAAAAGTTTTAAGAAAACAAAAAAATTTCTTGGCTTTTCATTCTCTTGGATGTAATGCGTCTGATCTAGTGTAACAAGTTATATGAACAAAACCTAAATTGATAAAACTTAACACATAGAGTAATTGGTGTAACAAGCTATATTAACCAAAAAATACTTAGCATATGTTAGAGGCCTACTAATCACATTAAATTCCCACAATCCTTATTATCGTTGTTATGTGCTAATAGGCTATGTGCATGCCTGAATTGACGAGTTCTTTAGAGATTTCACTAGAATCTCATACAAGCAGCTCCACCTGACTCTCATATAGGTGATTGCATTAAGTGTATGCTATAAATCATACACCATTCATAAGAGATATGAAAATCATTAAAAGTTTTATAAAATGTTAAGCTTTCCCATAACTTCATAGAGCTCAACTACAAGATTTATCTTCTTGTTAATGCAGCTCTAACATTTTCTCACATCATCGAAGAGACAAAATATTAAAATTGATTGAAATCAATTCAATGCTAGTATAACTGACAAGTAACTTGTTCTTACCCATATGAACCTTATTCATAAGATCTCCAATCACAAAGGTTGGATTACAATCACTTGTTTGTTTTCAAGTGGATTAAAAAAAGTTTCATTCCCCTTGATATTTGATATAACAATATTCTCGTTAGGATTTTAAGTCAAAAGATCGGTCAAATTGATTATTAACTTCACATGATCAATAAATTCAAACATTTTAATTAAGCAATTGCTTTATCACGTTATTTGATATCAATCTTATATTCACAAAGGAATATTTACTAAGAGGTTTTTCAACCACGCAACCTCATATTGAACCATTTAAAGAGGAATAAACTCTAACTCAATAATTATTTAGTTGACTGATCTCAAAGTAATTGCACCACTACCAAGTGTAGTGACATAACCACTGGGTGGATTTTGTTTCATTTTGATCAAAGATCCAAATATAATCATCATTATATTTCTAATACAATGAAAAATCCATCATGTTGAATACCATTAATTTATGGTATCTCTCCATCATCTTATAGTATTTAAAGTTTTGTAGTACGGGGAACTTCACATTGACACTATAGTCAAATAAAAATAACTAGAAATTTTCTAATAGTTCACATAGTTTCCAACATCTCATTTAATAAATAACAAATGCTTTCAAAAATTTAGAGAACTTCACATCTTAAAGAGGCGATAGAGGTATTGTCTCATAATCAAAACTAGAAATTACTCTCTCCAAAAGTCAACAAAAGTATACAACTTATAAATAATTTTTTCAAGTTCTCATTTTGTCTCATATCGTATACCAAGCCTATATAAAGATTTCTCTTGTTCTTTCTAAGAATCATTGTCACTGGCAAAATTTTCTAACAAAATTCTTAAACCATATTAAGATACATACCATAATATGACATCAACTTCTAAATTCATATTGCTTACACATCACATTTCAACTTAAAAGGTTCACCAAAACTTCAAATATAGATCACTCTAATAGAATCATATATCCAAATTAAATATAAACTTATTATTCACTTTATTAAAAAAGCCTAAAACTTCTATACCCTTTTAAGAAAACTTTATCACCATAAAGTCAATAATTGTAATGTCAGCATAGAGTAGCTATTGCAGTGACTTTATTTATTTTTCTCCGTAATTTTAAGGATTTGGTTATGACAAAAAGTATGATTCTTTTCTTTAACAAATTTGTGAGTTTCAAGATGGTCTTTTGATTTGATTTGTTAAGGAATAAAACATTACAAATGAACTTTGTCATTAATCTCAATAAAAGATAAATATTTAATGTATATAAGAAAATGCTTTGTTTGATTAACAATCATTTTATAGATGATCTGTGTCTTACATTTCATCTGACAAGCCTTTCAAAGATACATTTTAAAGATATTTTCATAGACATTTCTTCTATATAAAAACACTTTGTTAGTTAGTATTAAAATTCTAAATTTAGGGGATTATCATTTGACTTAACAGTATATCACATTAATGAATGGATCATAGAAACCTAAGTCACGGAAGGTAGTATATAACTAATGTTGTGCATCGACTAAGCAAAGTAGTTTCTCTTAAAAGAAGGAGAAAAGGAAAGCCACCTTTTGAAGATTTAAATCAAAATATGCATTACATGCATATAAAAGCATTTTATACACTTAGAGAATTTTATTTATCCAAGGGGAATTATTCAAAATATGCAAAAACTATCATCCTGCATAAATAAAGCAAGCATTCAACATTCTGCATGTTGACATAGCAAAAGCCCAAAAGAAAAAATCCAACATTCCTGCTTTGCATTTTTTTTTTGCATCCTTGCATTCTTTGTGTTTACTTGTTATGGGTCACGGGGAATCATCAGGCCGAAACACCCGTAAATGCCAATAAGCTCAACAGCTAAGTAAGGCTTCAAAAGCCAAAACCATGCCAGAAGCCTAACCCAATAGGGGCACTCCTTACAAGTGGTTCTGTATAGCCACCAAGTAAAGAAAGACATATCAATAGCAAGATAGAACAAAATTTGCCAAATGGGAATAAGCAAGCCTACAAGTATGAAAAGGCCACAAGCTTAATTCTGCCTTCGATTGAGCTTCATGTTGTCTTCGGCTAAAATTAGGGATGATTCAAGAGAATGCTAGAACTAGGAATGGATTACAAAAGACCAAAGCCAGGAATGGCTTCAAAATAATACTCATCAAAATAAATGCTCCATCAAACACCATCATCAGGGAGAATGGATCTTTGCATCATTAGTGACTAAATAGAAAAAGACAATGATTAAGAAAGAGGTAAGCTTCATAAATGTTGAAAAAGGAGAAGCATTCAGAAAAAGGAAAAAAATAGTACGAAAAAGGTAAGCTTCAAACATGATGAAAAGTCGAAGCTAAGAAAATAAAAATTTAGAAACTTACCAACCAAAGAAACCCCAAACAAGCTATCCAAGACTAACAGCCGCCTAGGCTACTAGATATCAAAGATCTAAATAAGGGGTAGAGTCACCGTACCTCCCTTATCCAAAACAAAGACATCACTTTCTTCCCAAGAAGGGCCAATTAAGAGCTGATCAAGAGCTAAACAGATCCAAACAAGGGGCAAGGATTGCCAAAATAGAGATCCCTAGCCAAGTCAGATTAACTACCTCGGTAACCAAGACCCACATAAAGTTCAACTAAAAGAATAGCCTACTTCTCAAACATCCTGAGCAAACTCAAATTAATCCTAGAAAGGCTTTAGCTCAAACATTACTCAAGCTCTAAAAATCCCAATAGTAGAGTGCAAGCCTAGAGAGATGTTAAAGAAAGAATACTTGCACAACAGAACAACACAATCCATAGTGAGCAACCGCTCGAATAGAGACAAAAAAATTAAAGACAAGAAACACCGTCAAGGACTCCTCCTAGTTCCCCAATAAAGAAGAACATTTTTAGAAAAGAATGGCTCAATCCAAGAGGGGGGTGAATTGAATTCTATGACACTTTAAAAATTTTCAGAGTTCTTAGGATCTGTATTTCAATTCAAACTTTTCTAATATGAATTTTCAAAGAAGTTCCTTAAAAGACTTGTTAATGAAAATAAGTCCTATATGCTTTCTTGATTAATCTTTGATAAACTTCAAAGTTAAGAGCAATCAATATGCAACACTTTGATTCAGTTTAAAGCAATGTTATGCATACAAACATGTTAATCAAGATTATTCCCTTTAACAGACACCCAAGATATTACTCAAAGTAAAAGATAAGGGTAAGAGAAGATTGCACAAGTCTTTTATCCTGGTTCAGGCACTCCACATGTGACCTACATCTAGTCCTCAATCATAACTTGATCAAGATTTGTTCCACTATCTCAATGAAGAAGTTTTATAAGCATACCACACATGCATATACTCCTACATTCAAGATAACCACTTTCTTAACCCCAAGAAAGCACCTCTTGTAGAAACCCACTACAAGAATTCCTTACCACTTGAGACACCTACTCAAGATTTACAATTAATCATAAATAATTAAAGGAACGAATTCACCTAGAAGCTGAACAAATCAGATTATGAATTCAGAAGAAAATCTCAATCTTTCTCTTTCAAGAATGTAATGATGATGATGATCTTTTCTCAAAGCATTTCAAAAATGTTTTACTTTTGGGTTTCACAAAGAAAACACTCCAAGAAGGTCACAAAGACTTCACAATGACGTTTTTCTCTTTTTCAATGTTAACTCATTCTCTGTTCTATCTTGTTCTGAAGTTTCAATGTGTGAAAACTATTTATAACATTTTTAGAACCAGGTAATCGATTATTTTAAAGGATAATCGATTATTTTGTTCTTCATGATTTGTGGAAATCAACCAAGAATAAATTAATCGATTATTTTGCAGGATAATCGATTATTCTAGAGAGTGATTCATGGGATAATCGATTATTTCACAAATAATCAACTGTTACAACAAGGCATCCTTTTCACCTGTTGCTGGAATAATCGATTATATTTAATGATAATTTGATTATTTTGAATCAGTTTTCAAAAACTCTATTTTATGTCTCAAAATAACTTTTCAAGTTTCTAACTCATCATCATACTCACTCTTAGTCAGATTAGATAAAGATTAACCCATGCACAAAGCACACACATGCAAAATAAGCTCAACAAAACAATACAACTTTTGAGCTACAACTATTACACATCATAATAGCCATATTTTCTTCTTGACTTTGTTTTTGACTTGTTGATGTCCTTGGTTAGCTTTGATTCTCATAATCCACATTTTGTTATCATCAAAACCTTCATTCTCCAAGTTTGAGTTGATTCACCACTCCATGAATCTCAACAAGCATGACCACACAATTACGATCACCTCGCAAAAAAAAGTGATCCTTTTCCCACCACCAACACAAGGGCACTTGCAACAAATCATCTACAAACAATCTGGTTCAAGCAAAAACCATGTTGGCTTGGAGAGGCTATAGATAATACTCACCAGCCTAAAGAGGCTGTGGAGAATACTCACCACACAGTTACGATCATCCTGCAAAGAGGATGATCCTTTGCCCACCAGAGTTAGGGCATTCTAGATGAATTACCGACTCACCAGCTTGAAGAGGCTGTAGAGAATACTTATTGGCCTAGAGAGGCTATAGAGAATACTCACCAGTCTGAAGAGGCTACAGAGAATACTCACTGGACTGGAGAAAATACTCACCAACCTGGAGAGGCTACAGAGAATACTCACTAGCCTAGAGAGGCTACAGAAAATACTCACCACATAGTTAGGATCATCTTGCAAAGAGTATGATCCTTTGCCTACTAGTGTTGGGGCACTTTATATGAATTACTGACTCAACAACCTGGAGAGGCTCTAGAGAATAATCACCCACCTAGAGAGGCTACAAAGAATACTCACCGATCTAGAGAGGCTGCAAAGAATACACACCAGCCTAGAGAGGCTACAAATAATACTCACCAGCTTGAAGAGGCTGCAGAGAATACTCACCGACCTAGAGAGGTTTTAGAGAATACTCACCACATAGTTACGATCATCCTACAAAGAGGATGATCCTTTGCCCACCAGCGTTGGGGCACTTTAGATGAATTATTGACTCATTGGCCTGAAAAGGCTATAGAGAATACTCATCGGTCTAGAGAGGCTATAGAGAATACTTACCGACCTAGAGAGACTATAGAGAATACTTACCAGCTTGGAGATGCTGTAGAGAATACTCACCAGCTTGGAGAGGTTACAGAGAATACTCACCGACTTGGAGAGTCTACATAGAATACTCACCGACTTGGAGAGGCTATAGAGAATACCTACTGGCTTGGATAGGCTACAAAGAATACTCATCGACCTGAAGAGGCTACATAGAATACTCACTGGCCTGGATAGGCTGTAGAGAATACTCAGAGACCTAGAGAGGCTAGCAAAGAATACTCATCAAAGAGCGAAAAATGTTGGTTGGACCCTCAAAACCAGTATAGCTTGGAGAGGCTGTGCCAAGGAACACTCGTATCCTTCAAAGGGGAAGTTTGGAGAGATGGTACTCAAACAAAAACTCAGAAAAGGTTGGCTGAACCCTCAAAACCAGTACAACTCAGAGAGGCTGTGTCAAGGAACACTCAAAGGTCAACTGAAGCCTCAATATCAGCTAGCCTAGAGAGGTTATGCTCAGAACATACTCACTTTGCAGCAAGACTCAACGAAATTACTACCTTATCATCACAAGACAAACGACCAAAAGAAGTAGCATGGGGTATCCACACGAAGCCAGAAGTTCAGAAGGTACATTTTGCCATCTTTGTCCCTCAACAAAGCACAAAACCTAACATTTAGCTACTCTAAAGAGCAAGGATACAAGCAAACCCCTCTGACTAAAAGAAGCAACATGGAAGCACCTGCATGAAGAAGCGCAGAGAAAATGTCGACGTCTTTACTTGTCATTGGAAAAGCAACATCTAGCCATCCAAAGGACAAGTAAAGGGGGACATTTGTTGACACCCAATTTCATTTGGGGTACTAGAACTAAGGATAAAAACTATTAGAATGAGATAAGAGGCCCTTAAGGGCCTAACACGACACCAAAACGGACCAAGACAACTACGTGAAGCTCAAAAGATCAGAAAGGTACAATTAAATGCCCAGAATGGGCCGTTCTAGATCTGAAACAGGTCCTTCCAACTAGCCAAAAAGGACAAGAAACCCTAGGCTAGGATGGGCCGTTATGGCCTATAAAAATGTGTACAAAAAGGCAGTTGGGAACGACCCATTCTAAAATCAGAACAACTCATTCTCAATTCAAATTTTTGCCTTAGCAAACTAGCTTGGAACGACTCGTTCCCTTGATCAAAACGACCGTTCCAGTTGGTTCTAACCCCTATAAATGGGTATATCTTGAGCACAGTGTAGAGGGGACAAAAATAGTTGCTATCTTTGAATTTTTTCTAGTAGTTTTAGTTCATAAATCTCTTCTCTCTTTATCCTTTGTATTTCTTGAATGTTGTGAGGCCTTTTTGTAGAGTGAAGGACTGACAAAACGCGCCTTTAACCCAACATTAGAAGAATATTCTATAAAAGCTCACTTTAGAGGTATTTTATCAATTCTTTATCTCTTCTCTATTTATCTAAATTGTTTTATTCGCATATTATTGTCATGAATATATAATCACCATGTAGACTATAATATTTTCAAATATTTGGGGTCTAAACACCTATTTTATAAACAATTGTAATGTAAATAATATTAAATAATACAAGGGGATAAAATATTTAAATTACTATTTATTATTATGCTAATATCTTCATAGGGTATCAATTTAGGACATTGTAGAGTGCCTAATACCTTC
The DNA here is from genome assembly GCF_000230855.2 of Cajanus cajan. Classification (NCBI taxonomy): domain Eukaryota; kingdom Viridiplantae; phylum Streptophyta; class Magnoliopsida; order Fabales; family Fabaceae; genus Cajanus; species Cajanus cajan. The sequence continues at coordinate 43,313,488 of NC_138521.1, read as the reverse complement.
CTTACAAGTAACTGACTTCCAAACCCAATTCTAGCTATGAAGGCTATTATTGTAATTTCAAAAAAAATTTTTTTTGATGTTTTGAGTAAAATATCAGTGACAACTCCTTCGAACTTTTTTCTAAAATCATTAATTAAGAATTAGTTTGATTTTTGAACATTCTCTAATCGATGAGATTTTCAAAAGGAGATCCAAACCATTTATAAGTAAGATCGAAATTCTCCTGAATCTGACAATGCAGTTACACATTGTCCCCTCCAATAATACCCTATTGAGATAAAAAAAAAAAAAAAAAAACAGAGAATGCAAATCGTCCAAGCGTGGAGCTTTCAGAGCCCCATGCTATAGATGGCAGCCTAAACCTCCTGATCCAATCCTGACTAGCTTGCTAATACCAGAAGAGGTCTTCTTGGAGAAGGACGTACTGATACTCCTTCCATAGGTAAATCTTGAGATTAAGAAGCCCATCAGATAGGTTCTAATTTAGCCTATTCATCACTCCCTCCATTATAACCATAATTCTCTTTTCCTATGAAAAATATTCCCAAAGGTGGAATAGTTCCACTTGCTCGCTCGAAGCTAGAAATCACACACATCCTCATCCCAACCATGATTGTTGGTCCAAGCTTCAGTGACAACCTTCTCAAACGATGGATCAACCAACCAATTAGCCAAGAATCTAAAACCAATGCCCTTTGTTTGTTGTCTCCTATCTTGATGATTGAGACACATAAGAATAGGCTTATGGTCCATCAAGGAGCACCTCTGGATACAATTTCTAGTGAAATCATAATTTCTAGAGGTGTTAATAAAAGAGGATGCATTAGTAATAATGATGTGTTAATAGCAATTGTCTTCGTTTGATAAACGTTTTGACCAGTAAGAGGCCCAATTCTACCTGGACCATGCACTTCTGTACTCAGCCACAGACCTTAACATCCACCATGCATGTACTTCACTGATTCGTATGTCACCAATTGTCGCTTAACCTCACTTGCTCTATCTTCAAGTTTGTATATAACACTAGCTAGGTGCTCAAGTATCTTCTCTTCTCAAAATCTTTATGCTATCTCATTAAATCTACTGTTTCTGAATTCATATATCATATAATTAATTGGAAAAAGTAAAAAAAAAAAAAAGTAATCCTACTCAAACATGACAACAAATATATAGAATGTTTATATGATGTTTCTTGTGTCAAAAATTTCAATTCTTAATTTATGACACGTTTTGTTATATTCCTAAACATAATGTGAAAGTTTGCAATTATAGTATATCCTTCAAATGAGGCGGTATTACCTAGGGTGGAACAGAGGTTGTGTACGTGATGATACCTACCTCTACATTAATTTTTAAACTCATTTTAATACATGTAAATTTCATTTTTGTGTCTATTCAAAGATCATGGACATAAACAAGAATCTTCAGACTTCATCATTTTCACTTTTGTTCAATTGTTTCAAGATGCACTAAGAACTATCTAGGCTAAAAAATTGTTGCTTCAATTTGTATATATGCAAAAAGATAAAATAAAAAAAAAACCTTAACTATTGATTGTCTTTTCTTTTAGGTAATCGACAAAAAAAAAAGAACTAAAAATAGCATTAACTTTGATAGAAACAAGTGCCATTTTTTTTATTGGAAACATGTTTGAGTCTCTCCTAGACACAAATGAGTTAATATTAATACAATTAATTTTTTTTATTAATGGTTAAAATTTAACCAATTTTTTGTATTGTGTATTAAATCCATAAGTATGTTTAAAAAGGTTTATGAATAATTTATTTATATTTATCTTATTTTACAAGTGTTTATCAAAGTATTTAAATAAGTTTATAAAATATCTCATAAGTAATCCATAAAATATTTTGAGCTTATTATCATAACTTATTGAAAAATATCTAAATTCAAATTATATCAATGACGTAAATAATTTTTATCTTTAATTTTTTATTATTTTACTAATTTTTTTTAAAAACTTTTTCATTAAACTCTCTAAAATTTTTTGTTTCTTTTTAATTTTTTTTTTCTCTTCTCCTCCAATTTTTTTTTATCTCTTTGCCAAAAAAATCCAGATTCTCCTATTATTAAAAAAAGACCTTGTAACTTTATTTTTTTCTCTAAAATAGCACATCTAAAATAATTTTGTTGTTGATATTTTTACAATAATTTTTTAATCATTATTTTAAAAAATATATAAAATAGGTTTTTAATTTTAAAATTCATGGTTCTTAATTTTTACTCATGATTATATTATATAAAACTGATTTCTCATATTTTATTATTAATTTAATTTTTTTATAAACTAAAATTAGGTGAATGGTGACTAGTATTTTTATTTTTTATTTTTAATATTATTGTGATGTATAATATCATTTTTAAAAATATTTTATTCTTTTTATATTTTTATTTTACTTTCAATCAAAATTTAAGTTGTAATATTTTTAATTTTTAAAATGAGACAACATCTTATAAGTATTTAAATAATAATATATCCAAACACTCAAAAATTGTATAAGTACTTGTTAACATACATATCCAAATGCTATAACTTATTGAATTTTAAGTACTTATAACATAAGTTCTTATTACATAATAGATTATTATATAATATCTTAAATAAGTTGTTTGTTTAGATGACTCATAATACAATAGCTATAAAAAAGGCTCATTATATATATACTTCCTAGTTTTTATAAATACAACTCTTATTCCTTTATTTTTTTTAAAAAGACTTAAAATTTTCTTCTAATTAATTTCCTATTTTAAGTTTTATTTTTAAAATTATATTTTTCATTTATAACATCCTATTTTCAGAAAATAATATTTATTAATATTATTATATTTTTATTATAATTTTGGGGTTAGAAATATTTGATTATTATTATTATTATTAAAGAGAAAATATTTTTGTACTATTATTTATGTATTTTTTTTAAAATTATTTTGGGAAAAAGGAGAGACAGGAAGTGAATTGAGTTGAGTTGACCCGACCCGATGGAATGTAGAGGAAGGGGTTAGCAGCCTAACTTTCATTAGTCTCATTTGGCATTTTTGAAGGAGTAAGAGAAAGAGAAAGGAAAAGCAAAAGCTCTGAGGAGGAGTGCCCAAGAATAGATCAAGTACGACTTCCACTACACTAGGAGTATTCTGATTAATGCAACCAGGTACGGGGGAAAATTGAAGTTAAATGAAAAACACATAGAAGGGGGGATTGAATATGTGTGTGTGTGAACAAAGGAATTTTAAAAACGTTTTCGCAAGAAGGCTCTTTTTTGTCCAGTAAAATAATATTAGTAAATACTAAACTGGAACTGCATAGGATTGGTTTAACAAAATAATTTTTCGTCTGGGAGTTTATTGTCTAATTTGTGAAGATGCTTCTTATACGAAAATCATTCTTTAAGATAACAAATTGAACGAGAGTGGTTTTCGTCTGAAGATAGTTTTAATAGACGATAAGCATTTGACGAAGTTTTCAGTATAGTAAATCAACCCTAAAAGTGCATCTGAAACATTAAAGCATAGTGCAAGTATTTTTATACTAGTTCACTCAAATTGAGCTACGTCCAGTCTCCTTCAAATGAAGGGTTCCACTAGATGTTCAATGAAATACAAGTATTGTTTGTTCAACCTCTTTAGGTTCATAGTAAGTATTATAGACCACCCAGGTCACGACCACTCCTGGTCGGCCAACTTCACTCATTGGTCCTAGTATTCTTTAATAAGCCTTTTTAGGTTAGCAATGAGTATTCTAGACCACCCTGGTCACGACCACTCCTGTTCCCAAGTATTATCAACTACTCCTAGCTCGTCAACTTCACTTGTTGACCTAGTATTCTTTGATCAGCCACTTCTGGCTCCTAATGAGTATTCTCGACCAACTCCTGGCCTGCTAGCTTCACCACTAGCTCTAGTATTCTTTGTTCAGCCACTTCTGGCTCTTAGTGAGTATTGTCGACCAACTCCTGGACCGCTAACTTCACCATTAGCACTAATATTCTTTAATCATCCACTTCTAGCTCGCAGTGAGTATTCTTTGACAAGCCTCTCCAAGCTTTACAAATATTCTTTCCCTAGCCTCTTCAGGCTTTTACATATGATAACTAAACAGGTTTGGTTTGAGTATTTGGGTTACTCTCACAGAGAGGATATATAAGTTGATACATTCACTAAGGTATGCAACCTTAGTTTTTACAACGATTGAGTGTTTGGTTTACTCTCATAGAGAGGATACATAAGTTGAATACACTCACTAAGGTTCATGCTTCTAAGATGCACACATGGAACTCCTTAGTCTACAGAGATGAATACACTATGGTACATTTGATTCTATACGCTTTATCTCTGGTTTTGTTGCTTCGTGGGCTAGATATCACTTTTGTTAGAATGCAAAGCCAACCTTTCAAGGTTTGAGGTAGTGATATATATATTGTCTTGTAGAATTTTCCCGTTGCAAGTGTCTGTTGAAGCAGATATAGTCGTTCATGACTAGTTTGATCTTTCATTTAATGCTTGAGATCTTGCATTAAATGTTGCTTCCTGTTATAGACATTGCGTGAAGTCTTCTTTGCCTTGTTAGCAGCTATGTTTGAGTTTAGCAAAGACCTAGGAACCTTTTTTTCCTTTTTAGGTCGCGTAGTTGAAGAATGTTATCCTTATCTGAAAAAGTGATGTACTTTTTCTGACAAATGCATGCTTTTACTTTTGCGTGTTTTTCTTCTTCTTCTTTCATCACACTATCATGTTGAGAGCATTTATATGATCGTAGATGATGCCTGAGTTGTCCTGGATGACATGATTCTTTAAGTGCTTCCGTGGCAATCTTCGTCTGTGTCTGTTAGTCCTATGCGTCTCAATCTGTGATTTTCATCTGAGCCTGAGTTTAATGCTTTGACTTTCTTTTGATCATTATAGACGAACATACTTTTTTTTTGTCTGAAATATCTTTTAGTCTATGCTGTCCTTCGTCTGATATGTGATTTGTTATCATTTGAAGCTTGTGTCGTTCTTCATATATCATATGGCTTGCTTTGTCTGATCTTCATGATGTGCCTTGCCTTTGACTATTCTTCATTTGATTTGACTATTGGGCTTTCTTTGATGTTTAACCCATTTTTGTCTTGTTCTTGATTTGGCATTTTTTTGGCCTTTCATTTGATACTTCAGGACTTCGACTGGTAGTACACTTCTTCTTATATTTGCTGTCTTTTCGTCTAGCTTGAAGTTTTTCTTTCTTTCTCTTGGCACATGCACATTCTGTGTTCCTTTAACTTTCTTGTACTTATGTTTTGCTGAAACACTCACACACTTGTTATGAATAACAACATTGTATTATATTTGTCTCATTCAAAATCTTACTGGGAATTTCTTTGTCTAACTTAACAAAAATGATATCTTTATATGTAAAGTCACATGAGGGAATGGGTAGAAGGAGAGCTCCCTAAGATTTTTAGTAATTTTATACACGTTTCTATTTGGATGTTTGATAAATTCAAAAAGTTCTATGTGGGTTTTTGTTTGTAATTTTGATATTGATTGTTGGAAATGGATGCATGGGATGTGAGACGAAATTGTTTTGAGATGCGCCTATAGGTTAGGGCTCAAAGAAATTGGGATCTGGGTGATTAGTGCATGCTTTTGGGTAATTATTGTATGTTAATGCATTTTCGAGTAAGTATGATGACTTTTGATTGATTAAAATATGAAAAGAGTGATTGTATGATGAATGAAGAATTTGTGTTGTTGGCGCTGGCCCTAGTTCCTATTGTTGGGTGCTCATTCGAGGGATGAATGTGAATTTTCAAAATATTTATGCTGGGCAAAATCATGATTTCACTGGGAGTGAGTTTTTGGAATGGCCTATCACTGGGTGTTGGTTTTCTAAGCAAGCACACCCAAGTCTCTGTAATATAGTAAAAAAAGTTGTCGATCCTCAAGAACTTGCGAAGAAGAATTTGATCTCTATTACACTAATTGTTACTTGTAAATTCAGAGCTTGATTTATCACACATGTTAAATATTTGATGTGAGCAGTAAATTAAACTACGTAACCAAAATCAAGTTAAATTTAAGAAAAACAGATATGAGAAATAGTTGGGATTAGATTTCATCAATCTCCCTCCTATGCATTCCTATTGATTCTTTCAAATGATTCCATTACTCATTGCCATTGAGTTCTCTATATCCATTCGTACCCAATTCCTTGGCATAAGAAATTCTAAGTTATTTAACCCAATGAATGATTTCTCACTTCATTTAGTTAAATATCCTTAAAAGTCAGAACTTATTACAACTATTAATTTCAAAATCATTCTTGACTTTCAAAACTAATAGGTGATTTGTTCCAAGTCTAGATTCAGAAAACGTTTTCCAACCAAATTCTAAATTTGAGATCAAAGATAAATGATCAATTTATCAAAGCATTAAGAACAAAATACAAATCACTGACATTGAGTAATAAATGATATATATATATATATATAATATATATATATATATATATATATATATATATATATATATATATATATATATATATATGAATCAAAGAGGAATACAAAAGAGTTCGATGATTACATCAATCCCAACCCTAGAGATTTAGCTCTCCATAGAAGAAGAAAGCAAAAAATAACAAGAAGAAAGGAAGAAGAACAAGATCATCCGAAGAACTGCGTTCCCACAAACTCCAGGGTGCTCTGTTTCCTTTTCTCTGCTTTGTTCTTTCTCTCATGCAACTTCTGATATCTGTTTTCTTTCTCCTCTACCCTTTTATAGGTGCTAGAATTAAAATAGAGTAGGTAGGAAAGAGAAGAAACCACTCAGCGCCTTGAAACAACTGAGCGGTTTGGAGAATTCTTCATCATGAAGTAATCTGAAGGGCTGAGCCCCTTAAATCTGCTGAGCGCTTGAGATGATTCTTCACCATTAAGCAAGAAGAAAGGGATGGGCACTTCAGATCTTCTGAGCGCCTAGGAGGCAGAGAACACTCATTCTTCCAGGGCCAAAAACACTCAGTTCTTGGGAGTGGTTAAGCGCCTCTCTTTTGGTGTACTTTTTGAGCTCTCTAGCTTGAAAGCGCTCAGCCCTTTTAAAGGGCTGAGCCATTTGCCTCCAGACTTCAAAACCTACAAAATAAGCACAAAATCTGATCAAAAGACTCATCATTCCCTGTAATAATGTAAATTAAGAGTTCCTCTTTGATTCTAAGTATATTGGCCAAAATTATATCAATATGTACAAAAATTGTGCTAGATAAGTGTCTTAAATTTATATTTCATCAGACTAGTTAGACACTTATCACTGGGCAAAATTAGAATTTCACTGAGTCCAATTCCTTAAGGAGGTCTCTGCCAGACTTCAACGCTGGGCGTGACCCCTTAGTGTCGGGCGCGAGCAAGAGTAGGAGCTCCTAGGTTATGCTGCGTTGGACAAAATTGTAATTTCATCAGGCATAAGTCTGAATCAATATTGCCTTGCCTAGGATTGTGAGAGGGAATAATTCCATTTGGGTTATAATTGATAGGTTGACTAAGAGTGCATACTTCTTACCTGTTAACATTAGGTGTTCTCTAGAGAGACTTGCTAGATTGTATATTGATGAGATTGTATGAGATACCATCTAGAATAGTGTCAGACAGAGACCCTAGGTTTACCTCTGGGTTTTGGGAGAGTCTATAGCGAGCTTTGGGGACCCAGCTTAGACTTAGTTTAGCTTACCACCCTTAGACTGACAATCAAACTAAGAGGACTGTCCAATCCTTAGAGGATCTTCTTAGAGCCTGTGTGTTGGACCAAAGAGGTAGTTGGGATAGTCTTTCACCTTTAATAGAGTTTACCTATAATAATAGTTAACACTCTAGTATAGGCATGGAACCTTATGATGCTTTGTATGGTAGGAGGTGTAGGACTCCTTTTATGTTGGTGTGAGTTAGGGGATATTGTTGTTACCTTAGGAACTAATATTATGTAGCAAACTACTGATAAGGTTAGAATGATACAAGAGAGGATGAGGAAAGCTTAGAGTAGACAAAAAAGTTATGCTGACAAGAGGACAAAGGACTTGGAATTTCAAGAAGGTGATCATGTATTCTTGAAAGTCACCCCGTGGACTGGGGTTAGCACTACATTGAAATCCAGAAAACTTACTCCTCGATTTATTGGTCCTATTCAAATCCTTAAAAGAGTTGATAGCATTGCCTACCAAGTTGCTTTACCTTCAAATTTGTCAAACCTTCATAATGTCTTCCACATTTCTCAACTCTGGAAGTACATTCAAGATCTTTTGCATGTTATTGAGTCGGATCATCTTGCGGTTAAGGAGAGCCTGACAATGGAGACTACTCTAGTGGGAGTTGAGGATCGAAGGGTGAAACAACACAAAGGTAAGGAAATACCTTTGGTTAAGGTAATTTGGGGAGGAGCTATACCTGAAAGTGTTACATGGGAGCTAGAGGAGAAGATGAAAGAGTCTTATCCAGACCTCTTAATTTTTTAATCATTATTTTAAAAATATATAAAATAGATTTTTAATTTTAAAATTCATGGCTCTTAATCTTTAATCATGATTATATTATAAAAAATTGATTTCTCATATTTTATTATTAATTTAATTTTTTATAAACTAAATTAGGTGAATGGGGACTAATAATTTTTTTAATATTATTGTGATGTATGTACCATCCACATCGGACATGAGGCCCACCTCGGTACTTGGTCACCCAACGACATCGGCCAAACAAGCAAGCCCACAACTTTACTAGGCCGTAACCGATCCTATTCTCGACTAAGGGAAAAAAATCCCAATTTACACCAAGGTATGCACATTATATATATATGAGATCCACACACCTACCAAGGAGTAACTTAAGCATCGAAGTCTCTTTTGCAAGTACCACCCCTACCTTGGAGTGACTGATTTGCAAGACAGGAGAGGCTCACAAATCTCATCAGAGAGATCGTCATCAGACCAATCTCAGGTGAGAACATCTTGGCGCCCACCGTGGGCTCGAAGAGAAATTCCCTTTCTTCGGGTACCTTATGGTTTCTACCCGAAGCCACAACAAGAGAGTAACAAACGACACAAACCAGAATGGACCAAGCATGGAAGGAGAAGCTACACTCCGGCGATTGATTGAACGATCGAACAAATGTGACAACAGAACATGGAGGCCCTCGAAGCCATGCACGTCCAGCATCAAGCTGATCTAACTCCCCAACAACCCCCCCACAAACCTACTCACCAAAGCAATCACCATGAGGAAGAACACCAGTTGCCTTTGTTTCCATCGATGACACATCAATCACAGGCACCCACACATCGCTCGGGCCACAAGGTCAGCTGCGCACCCACCCAAGCCCTCACACATTGGATGGGTGTCAAGTGCCACCCTTTCATAGATGGCATCATGGAGATGCCTCTCCCTCTAGGTTGGAAGCCCCTAAACATCAACCGGTACGACAACTTAGCCGACTCGAATGAGCACGTCGATGCATATGTCACGCAGATGAATCTGTACACTAGTGATGATGCCATCATGTGCTGAGTTTTTCTAACCTCAATGAAAGGCCTGGCACTCACCTGGTACAGTCAGCCACCAACAAGATCGATTGACAATTTCGAGATGATGATCAGAAGATTTATAGCGCAGCACGCCACAAGCATACCTCACCACATAACCTCCGTCGCCCTCGCCAATCTCAAGTAGGACGAGAACAAAAAGTTAAGGAAATTCATGGAGCGATTCGCCAACGTCTCCATCCAGATTCGCAATCTCAATCCTAAGGTCACCCTGCATTCCATGCTCATGGCATTAAAATCGGGCTCTTTTGTCGACAGCCTTTGTCGACGACCTCCGACAGATATGGACAAGCTACACGCCCGTGCCACGGGATACATCTAGATGGAAGAACATGTAAAATTCAGTGAGCAAGTTCGTTACAAACCACAAGGAAAGCAATATCACGTTGGCCAAGGCCACAAGGACAAGCTGAAGGCGACAAATGAAACTCACTTCAAAAGACCTCGGAAGAATAAGGTCGGAAAGTATGACTTCTACACCCCTTTGAACGCGCCTTGGGTGCACATATTAGAGGATGCAAGTAAAGCCGAGCTGGTCAGCCTGCCACCACCAGGACACAACCCAAACCATGTTGATAGGACAAAACATTGTCGTTATCATAAGAACTACGATCATACAACTAAAGAATGTCAGACGCTCAAGGACCGATTTGAAGAGCTCATCCAATGGGGAAATCTCAAACAATACATTTAGAGATCCCAACCCCATAGAGGCACCTATCATGGACAAGGTAGGGGACGTGGACGTGGTTGAAGTTTGACTTTTCGAACTGATCAACCATCCAGATCTCGCCAGAATGCAGGTGACACCGGACAACTTGAGGCAAAACCTGACACAAAGCAAGCCCCCTTGCAGGGTGTCATCAATACAATTGCGGGAGGATTCCCTGGAGGTGGAACAAGCAGCTCTGCTCGCAAGAGGCACCTACGTAGCATCAATAACCTCTACGTAGGCACCTCCTGCCCACCGTGCGCCTCATTGCCAATAACCTTCACAGACGACAACTACGTTGGAGTCTGTCGAAATCAGGATGACCCCATAGTCATCGCAGTTGAGGTAGCCAACTAGGAAGTTCACAAGACACTGATTAACCAAGGCAGCTCGGTGGACATCCTATATTGGCCAACATTCCTAAGGATAGATGTCCCTCACACTCTTATCCAACCATACTCAAATCCCCTGGTCAGTTTTGCAGGAGAATGAGTCCACACTCGTGGTTACGTCAAGTTGTTAACCACCTTTGGGGCGAACCCCAATTCCAGGCGAGTAATGGTTAAGTACCTCCTTGTCGATGCTAGTACATCCTATAACATCATCATAGGATGACCGACTCTTAATCAGCTTGGGCCCGTAGTATCCACCCCACATCTGACCATGAGGTTCCTGGGGAATGATGATCAAGTGATCTTTGTCAGGGCTAACTAGAAGACAGCTCGACAATGCTACGTAGAGAGCTTGAAGGCGGCACCCCCAACCGACACTCAACACCAAGGTGGAGTCCCAACTGTGGCCCACGTAGCTCGGGGCATAATAAATGATCTCGACTCAAGAGTGGAAACCGACGACAACTGCCCTAGCCCAATTGACGACCTAATGGAATTCCAAATTGGGGACCTCCCAGTGCAATGCACCAAGATCAGCTAACAGCTCAACCCTGAACTACAACAACAAATCATGGCTGAAGCGACCTATTTGCCTGGTCAAGTGCTGAAATGGCAAGTATAAATCCCAATTTTATCTATCACAGGTTGGCAATCCACACAGAGGAAAAACTAGTGGCTCAAAGAAAAATAAAGGTCGGGGGCGACCGATGAGACGCATCGTGATCGAGACACAAAGGCTGATGAATGCGGGCTTCATCTGAGAGGTAAGGTACACTACATGGTTGACCAATGTGGTGCTTGTCAAGAAAAATTTTGGAAGGTCGTGCATGTGCATCGACTATACCGATCTGAATATAGCCTACCTGAAGAACACATACCCCTTACCTAGCATCGACAAACTGGTAGACGGAGCCTCTGGCCACACTCTCATTAGTTTCCTCGACGCGTACTCCGGTTACAACTAGATCATGATGTACCCACCAGATGAGGAGAACACAACTTTCATTACTGAATAGGCTAACTTCTACTACCGCGTCATGCCTTTCGGCCTCAAGAATGCAGGAGCCACTTACCAGAGATTAATGGACAAGGTCTTCCACCAGCAGATCGGAAGGAACATGGAGGTCTACATCGATGACATAGTTGTGAAAACCACATCAGCTGAGTCGCATGTGACCGACTTAGCCAAAGTCTTTTGCCAAATCCGAAAACACAACATGCGCCTAAACCTCGAGAAATGTATCTTCGAAGTCCAGGGAGGTAAGTTCCTCGAGTTCATGATTACTAACATGGAGATGGAGGCCAACCTTGAGAAATGTGTAGCCATCATACGGATGCAGAGCCCCCAAATACTGAGGGAAGTTCAAAGGCTAACAGGCTGCCTAGCCTCCCTATCCCAGTTCATACCGAGATTAGTAGAGAAGGAGTTCGCCTGGACCGAGCAATGCGAGGAAGCATTCTCTAGCTTTAAGAGCTTCCTCGTCACCCCTCCAATCCTAACTCGACCAGATAAACAGAGCGACCTGCTCTTATACCTCGTAGTAGCTGAACAAGCAATCAGTGCAGCCCTCATGCAAGAAGACAACAAGAAACAGGACCCGATATACTTCACCAGCCGTCTCCTCCAAGATACAAGAAAAAGGTACCAAAGCATCGAGAAACTAGCCCTAGCACTCGTTATTGCTGCTCGACGACTCTAGCCTTACTTTTAGAGCCATCAAATTATAGTCAAGATCGATTACCCCATCTGACAAATACTCAAGAAGCTTGAGCTCACCGGTCGCATGATTGCTTGGTCGATCGAATTGTCCAAGTTTGGAATCTGGTACGAAAGCAAAGGGACGCCCACATCATAATACTTGGCAGACTTCGTCATGAGATTAACCCCCGCCACGTCGAAAGGAAAGATAACATGGACCCTGCACGTGGACGGCTCCTCCAATGTCAAAGGAGGAGCGGTAGGGATCATCTTGGAATGGCCCAATGGCATTCTCATCGAAGAATCCCTAAAACTCGATTTTCAAGCCACCAACAATCAAGCCGAGTATGAAGCACTCCTAGCCAGCTTGAGATTGGCCCATTACGTTGGAGCAACAAAAATCCTTTGCAATAGTGATTCCAAACTAGTGGCGGAACAACTAGCAGGCACCTACCAAGCTAAAGACCCCCTCTTGCAACGATACCTTCTCATAGCCACTAGCTAGACATCAAGATTTGAAGAATTTTCCATGCCATGTACCTCAGGAGTAGAACGTCAGGGTCGATCTCCTCTCAAAACTCGTCAGCACTAAACACCTCGACCAACACAAAACCATCATCCAGGAAACCCTTACCTCCCCTAGCGTAGAAAGCAAAATAGTCTGTACAACCGAGGCAACTGAAAAAGATTGGATGATCGATGTCTGGCATTACCTAACAAATGAAACCCTACCAAGTGACAAAAGAGAATCTCGGAAGATCAAGAACCAATCATCCTGGTTCTTAATAGAGTTAGGTAAATTGTTCAAACGAAGCATCTCGGCACCACTACTCAAATGGCTCAATAACGGCCAAGTCGAAGCTGCAAATAAAGTAATCCTCCAAGAGCTTAGAAAGAGATTGGGACACGCTAAAGGACTTTGGGCGGAAGAGCTCCCCAGCATCCTATGGGAATACCATTGCACCCCATAGTCAGTAACATAAGAGACACCGTATAGATTAACTTATGGGTCTGATGCCATGATTCCCATGAAGGTAGGAGAAACATCCCATCAGAGGTTCACCTTCAATAGTGACCAAAACAACAAAGAGTTAGCTGTCAACCTCGACCTGGTCGATGAGATACGAGAAGAAGCTCAGATAAAAGAAGAAGCTTGCAAACTCTGCGCATCTAGAAGATACAACATCAAGGTCTGACCACGTGGTTTCTGACCTGGAGACCTTATCTGGCGACTATGGAGCGAAGCAAGAAAGGACTCCTTCGACGGAAAGATAGCACCAAATTGGGAAGGACACTTCCGAATCAGCGAAGACCTAAAAAATGGCGCATATCGGTTATAGGAGCTTGGTGGTAAAGTGATAAATCATAATTTTCATGCATTTTCTTACCTTTGTAATTTCCTATTAAATATTATTAGTTCCTAATTGTTTTCTCTTGCCATATTTTATTGTTTTGAGGTTTATTGGGCTATTATTTTGGAATTTCATTTAATTGGATTTATTAGCCTAATTAATTTCATAATCATTTTTTGTAGAGAACTTGGAAGCACTTATTGGACTAGGAGCACTTCCACATGGACCTTCCACGTGGAACAACTTCAGTATAGTTTTTATTTTAGTTTTCTATTTCGTATTTTGGTGTGTAATGGGCCAACTGGGTTAGCCCAGTAGTTGGACCCGAATTCAAAAATTCGTAGGGAACCTTGTAGACCCCTAAAATTGTCCGGGTCGGAAATAAAGCTTGAAGACTCTCGAAGACTGAAGGAAGATCAGCCAGAAGGACTCCTGGAAGGCCCTAGGAGGGTTCTCTGTAGGTCTAGAGGTCTTAGAATAGCTTAAAATAAGGGAGTGGAGGGAATGAAGCCCAATACGGCCGTACTGAACTTAATATGGCCGTATTGAAGCTTCAATACGGCCGCAGTGAACTCAATACGGCCGTATTGAAGTTTCTGAACTTCAATACGGCCGTACTGAAATCAATACGGCCGTATTGAAGCTTCAATACAGCCGCAGTGAACTCAATACGGCCGTATTGAAATTTCTGAGCTTCAATACGGCCGTATTGAACTCAATACGGCCGTATTGAAGTTCAAAAATTTCAATACGGCCGTATTGATTCTGTAGCCCGTATTGGGCCTGTTCCCTATAAATATGACGTCAATTGGACGTCATTCCACACTTTTTGAACATAGTGTCAACCCTCTCCTTGAGTATTCTGGGGTTTTTGAGCAGTGTTCTGCCCTAGAAATCACTCGGAGAGTTGATCCGACGAAGTTCTTGAGCCCCGAGCCATTTTGCTTGAGGATCGAACCTAGTCGAAGGGAAATCCTCTGGATTTCCATAGTCAAAATTTTATAGGAGGGAGCGAGCGGGCTTGTAGAGCGAGGGAACGCCAAAAAGCTTCCCAGTTTTACGAAATATATAAAAGCACGCTTCAAAGGTTTCTTCTTCAAAATCCTTCCTTTTACTGCTTTCTGATTGTTGCATCGCATATCTAATTTATTCGCCATGTAGATATCTTGTTCATAATCGTTTATAATAAATAGGGGTAATTTAGTAATTTTACACTGTTATTTATAAATTAATCTGTCATAGGGAACCCGAAAGGGGCGCTGTGGGGTGCTAACACCTTCCCCACGCGTAACCGACTCCCTTACCCGACTCTGGTTGTAATGGCCGAAGTCGATTTTTAATCGATTGCCTTAAACTTCTTTTTCCAATGTTTTGAGTAAAACATTGGTGACGACTCCATGAACCCTCCTTTTGCGAAAACCACTAATCCATGGAGGGTCCCGCTTGGGATTAACATGGATTGGTGAGCCTTTTAATAAAATTGCTCGTTTGATGAGGTCTCAGTTTGAGAATAAGTCATTCTGGCAATCCACATTTTTAAACAAATAAACGAGTCTAACCATCATTCGCGAATGCCGAAAGCCCGTTTCGGGCCGGTGGCGACAGATGGCGACTCCACTGGGGAAGCCTCGAGAGTCAGTCCCATTTAGTGACAGATTGTTTTTAACAAATAATAGTTAAAATTACTTCATTACCCCTTTGTTTGTATGATAACATGTTTATCTATTTGGCTTTAAATAACTGTTGTATGTTTAATTTTCGCAATTGTTTGAAATAAAAACTGCACACAAACCTTTGCACACAACAGTTCCCTCTATACCCGGGGGCATGAGTGATTAACCATAGGGAGTGGATGTTAGTACGGCCGGTTGTCGAATGGGTCTATAGGTGCCCGTAGACCGTTGTCGGAAAACATCACTCAAGGTGATAACCATGAACTTGAGTCCGACGGTGCGTTGGAGCTTTCCATCGACCTACGATGAGAGGAATTGGGTCCCTATAATGGGGGCACCTTGGGGGCCTTGGACTGGTGAGAACAGTTAGAACCTACCTTGAATATGCACCTTTCTGCAGGATACCCCTACCTCGTGATTCGCTCGTGACTGTTCGTGGATGAGTGAATTGTTTGTGTAAATGCTTATGTGCAATTGTTTGTGCATTAATAAATAAACTCGTGATAAGGTCTAAGAATAATCCCCATGCATGAAAATACCATGACATGAGAGGAAAAACCATGTGTGAAAATATAATAAAAGTAAGGAGCATAGGCATCATTATCAATAATACCTCATGCATCCTCATCATCATTTATAGGTTCACTAATACCCTCTCGATGTGAGTGAAAGAGACCCGTGACTATTGAGATTCTCCGTTGTGGAGAGATCATAGGCTAGGGAGGGTGATAAACTTTCATCTTAAAAAGGCAGCGCCTTAAAAATGGAGGGTTATCAAGCTCATGTCAAGAGCGTATTCATGAATAAACTAATTAGATTAAAAAAATTCATTTTAGAAAGTGGCTGGTCATCTCTCTGTCCTCACACGCGCAAAGAAAATCAAGAAAATGGAAGCATTGGAGGAGCAAAACAAAAAGCTCACAACCGAGCTTTCACAACTTAAAGACCAAATGGCGCAAATGATGGAACTCATGCGTCATCACAACATCCATGGATCTCATCACAGTGATCATGGGTCCCATCATGAGGGAGAAGAGGAAGAGCATGAAGAAGATCCTCCACATGCTGTACCCCTTGGGGCTGGAATTATGATTAAAGAGCCCGAAGTATCAAAGGAACAATTCCACGCCCTCGAGGATCGGCTAAGGGCTATGGAGGGGTATGATTTCGACATCAAAGATGCCGCCGACATGTGTTTAGTGAGGGACATCCAATTCCCTCCTAAATTTAAAGTGCCAGATTTCCCAAAATACGTGGGATCGACTTGCCCCAAAAGTCATCTCACCATGTATTGCCGAAAAATGGCTGCATATGCTACCAATGAAAAGCTCTTAATTCATTGCTTTCAAGAGAGCTTGGCTGAAACCGCACTCAATTGGTATATGCAGCTGGATGGAAATCTAGTACACACATGGAGGCAGTTGGCCGACGCCTTTCTCAAGCGCTATAAGTATAACATCGACCTAACACCCGATAGGTCTGATCTTCAAGCCTTGAGCAAGAATAATGATGAATCTTTCAAGGCGTACGCCCAACGATGGAGGGAGTTGGCGGCACAAATAGAACCTCCGCTGTCGGATAAGGAGACGGTGTCCCTATTCATAAACTCGTTGACCGGTCCCTATTATGACAAGATGATAGGGAACACGACAACGCTCTTCTCGGACATCATCACCATTGGAGAAAGGGTGGAACAAGGATTAAAAAGTGGGAAGCTAGCTAAGCCTTCCCAATCATTCGAGGCTAAGAAGACCTTCAGGAAGAAGAATGAGGGAGGAGTCAACGCCGTAACTATCTCTTCGTCTTCTTCCACTTCGAAGTCAGGAAGATCGCAATTCACCCCTTTGAGGAAGTTTGATAAACTTCCGACCACCTACAGCGATCTCCTGCCGAAGCTAGTAGAAGCCAAACTTCTAGCTTATGTTCCACCAAGAAAGATCAACCCACCTTACCCCGATTGGTACAAGCCACAGGACAAATGTTTATACCATTCGGGGGCACCAGGGCATTCAACGGAGAATTGTTTAGCTCTCAAACACAAGGTCCAAAACCTTATTGATGCTGGACGGGTCACTTTCGATTCGACAGCGCCCGACGTGAGCAAGAACCCTCTGCCAAAACAGGAGTAGAGAGAAGGGCAAGCCACGATAGGGCCCCTCCGCATTTTTCTTTTTCTTAGGGACTCATGATTAGTACCCAAGATCATGAGACCTTTTATGTAAATAAGGGTTTTTTTTGTACATTTTTCACATATCAATAAAGAGGCATATTTCACACATTATTCTCTTATTTTGTTCTTTTCTCTCTCTCATTAACATTAATAAATTCTAAACCTAAACAGAACCAATAAAATAATTATGTCTGTAATTGTTCGCTCTGACCGGGATCCAAAAGTTGAGGATAAAAGGGTTGAGTTGGACAGTGATGAGGAGACCATCTCTCCGGATCTGCAAAGACTGCTGGATCAAGAAACTCGTCTACTCCAACCATGTCAAGAGAAATTGGAGACTGTGAATTTGGGGCAGGGTCAAGAATTGAAAGAGGTCAACATTGGGACCCATATCAGTGATGAAATAAGGACACATGTTTCCACTATGATTATAATAAAATCATTCTTTCTCATTGCTTCTTTTCTTGCTTATAATAAAATTCTAAACCACATTTTTTTAACCCTGTTTGAATAAACATGAATGAGGTTAAAATCATCTTAATAATAATAAACCCACATCATTTTTATGTGGAAGTGTGTGTGACAACTTGGAGCACCTTTTCTTGGCCTCAATAAGTGCCATCATGGATAAAAAGAAATCCTTTAAAATAAAAGAAGCTCAGCGGGAAACCCAAAAAGGGGTCTGCGCAAAAATAAGAGCAAAAGACCCGCTAGGAATCCCATGAAAGGGTGACCTAGGCAAAAGTTAGGGTTGCAAAAATGAACAAAAACAAAAGTCCGCTAAAACGCCACAAAAGGGTGTTTTAGGCAAAAATAAGGACAATCAAAAAACAAAAATCCATGATGGTACCATGAACCGAATTCAAAAAGAAAGGTTCAAGAGCAGCTATCCAAGTTGTCAAAATCACAATGTCAATAAACAAAGATTTTCTTAACTTCATAAGTGTTTAATCAAACAAGCCTAAACACATAAGCCTACCTTGGCCAAACATTCTTACAAAAACCATTTTTGAAAAATAAATCCCCTCTAAAACACAAACTTCAAAACAAAAATATCTTTCCCTTCTTTTCTCTCTTGTCCCAAAAGATTTTAGAATAATCTAGTGGAAGCATGGAGAAATAAATCATCACTGAAAATGGATCTAATCTGAATAATAAAATGGTGGAAGAACTGAGCCAAGAATTCAAGATCCAACACCACAACTCTTCCCCATATCGGCCAAAGATGAATGGGGCAGTCGAGGCAACCAAAAAGAACATCAAGAAAATAGTGCAAAAGATGGTTGTCTCATTTAAAGACTGACACGAGATGTTACCCTTATATAGGACTTCAGGAGGCAATTCTACACGTCGAAGTCGAAAAACCTTATATAAGGGTAATCATGGAAGCAAAACTTTTAGAGGCAGAAAGGGTTCAAAGCCGACACGACCGGTTGAACCTTATCCCAGAGAAACGGCTGAACGCCATATGCCATGGTCAAGCCTATCAGAGGAAGATCAAGAAGGCTTTTGACAAGAAAGTCCACCCTCGAGTCTACCATGAGGGAGAGTTGGCAATGAAGAAATTACTACCAACTCAAAAGGACAAAATCGGAAAGTGGGCCCTAAATCACGAAGGACCGTAATGGTAAAACGAGCTTTCTCAGGAGGAGCATTGATCCTCACAAACATGGATGGAGAAGAACTTCGATACTTAGTCAACACTGACGTGGTAAAGAAGTACTATGCTTGAAGACGTTGCTTGCATAGGCCCGCTAGGATGAAAACCCAAAAAGGGCGTCCTAGGCAAAAGTTAGGGCAAAATAAAAAGCCCGCCAGTACAAGGGTACTAGGCAAAACAACGGCAAAATCATCCCCGCTAGGATACGTCCTAGGCAAAAGAATAAGATGTAAAAGCAAAGCAAGCAACGATCGCTTGAATCGAAAACCGAAAGGCGATTCAAGTGATTATCTTCTAGAAGCAAGCATCTTGCAGCATCTACACTCCTGGCTCAGGCCGAAGCAATTAGGGGAACGTAAAGAGCAACAATTACAGATATAATTGTTAAGCCCAATGTATATAGCCTACCCTGGCCAGCCATTCTTCAGAAATTTCCTTCTGTATATCTTTCTGTAAAAACACTTGCGAATATCAATAAAATATCTATTCATTTCTTTTCTCTCTTGACCATGTGATTATGCCTCTAAATTGATGTTTCAAAAATTGTACGAAACTCTCTTAATAATCGGTCAAATAAAGAAAATTGGAGGGGTTCCTATAAAATCCATAAATCTCCTGCATAAAGGCTCATAAAAATACTCCCTCGCGTCAATGACAGAAAGTCCTCCAAGAAGAAGAGGATAGGGAGAGCCACTCACTTTTCTAAATAAATGAACAAAAATAAAAAATTGTATTGCATGCATCACACATATTAATTGCACATTTAAAGACCTTATCATGAGGCAATTGCATAAAATAGAAAAAATAGAAAAATTGCTTGTGTATGACAGCAGCAAACAAAATGCAAAGATTCAGAAAATCAACAGCGTCATACAGAATAACTGAGCCTGGAGAGGCTTGCCGAAAGAATACTCTCAGAATAACTGAGCCTGGAGAGGCTTGCCGAAAGAATACTCTCAGAATAACTGAGCCTGGAGAGGCTTGCCGAAACAATACTCCCACAGAATAACTGAGCCTGGAGAGGCTTGTCGAAATAATACTCTCTCAAAATAACTGAGCCTGGAGAGGCTTGCCGAAATAATACTCTTTCAGAATAACTGAGCCTGGAGAGGCTCGCCGAAATAATACTCTCAAAATAACTGAGCCTGGAGAGGCTCGCCGAAATAATACTCTCTCAGAATAACTGAGACATTTCTGTACAGAAAAAGCCGAAAAACAACAAAAAAGGCAAAAATACAGAAAAAGCCAAAAAATGACAAAAAAAGGCAAAAATACAGAAAAAGTCAAAAGTCGACAAAAAAAAAAAACAAAGATTTCACATCTTTCAGAATAACTGAGCCTGGAGAGGCTCACCGAAATAATACTCTTTCAGAATAACTGAGCCTGGAGAGGCTCGCCGAAATAATACTCTCTCAGAATAATTGAGCCTGGAGAGGCTTGCTGAAATAATACTCCCCAACTGTACAGAATAAATGAGCCTGGAGAGGCTCGCAGAAATAATACTCCCCAGAGAAACCTCAGCTTAAGCTCATGGAACAAATCCCCAGCGAGAGCTATCAAAGCAAGATCGTCAAAATCCCCAATGGAAGCGCGATCATCCAAGCAAAATATTCAGTCAAAGGACTTGAAACTTCCTCAGTGGAAGATAGCTCTCTGACTCAAGCGCTGAGTGAGGCTAAGCCTGCAGAGGCTTCCTAAATAATACTCTGGGATACATAAGATCCCTAAATCCCCAGTCGCCTACTCAAGAGGCACTCCTTCAAAAAGGAAAAACCCAAAAAAGAAATCAATAATCATTCCCCAAGCGGAATTCGGCATTCAGCCAATCATCAAACATCAAGATAATTCGCCTACTCAGAGGCACTCTTTCAAAAAAGAGAAAAATCGAAAAAATCAATAACAATTCCCCAAGCGGAATTTGGCTTTTCAGCCAATCATTGAACGTCAAGCTGATACGCCTAACAGAAGAGGCCAATCACAACCAATGACAGAATCCCCAGCGGATAACAGCCTACACAGAGGCAGTAAAAATCAGAAAATCAAAAAAAGATACCCGAATAAGGATAACCGGGATACTCCACCGACGTCAAAGGACGTCAGCCAAACATAAGGCATTGCTCAATTCAAGAAGAGCATCTGTGTCTACACCCCAAGGAAACAAAAATTCCCCATGGGTACCAACTAAGCAATGCAAGTTGGGGCACAAAAACCTATGAATGACTGCACATCCCGTAGACGGATCCCTGCATTATCCAGCCCTCAGTGGCACCAAAATCAAAATCAAACCGTCGAAGCAGCATCGTGGACTGTGGAGACAAAATCATCTCAAAGCCTAAAAGGCAATACTCAGCTACCCAGTTGTCGAGAGCACCGAGGTATGCACAAGTCTGGAGAGACGATACTCAAAGTCTGGAGAGACAGTACTCGAAGTCTGGAGAGACAGTACTCAGAGTCTGGAGAGACGATACTCAAAGTCTGGAGAGACAGTACTCAAAGTCTGGAGAGACAGTACTCAGAGTCTGGAGAGACAGTACTCAGAGTCTGGAGAGACGATACTCAGAGTCTGGAGAGACGATACTCAGAGTCTGGAGAGACGATACTCAGAGTCTGGAGAGACGATACTCAGAGTCTGGAGAGACGATACTCAGAGTCTGGAGAGACGATACTCAGAGTCTGGAGAGACGATACTCAAAGTCTGGAGAGACAGTACTCAAAGTCTGGAGAGACAGTACTCAGAGTCTGGAGAGACGATACTCAAAGTCTGGAGAGACAGTACTCGAAGTCTGGAGAGACAGTACTCAGAGTCTGGAAAGACGATACTCAGAGTCTGGAGAGACAGTACTCAAAGTCTGGAGAGACAGTACTCAGAGTCTGGAGAGACGATACTCAAACAAAGTCTGGAGAGACGGTACTCAAACAAAGTCTGGAGAGACGGTACTCAAACAAAGTCTGGAGAGACGATACTCAAACAAAGTCTGGAGAGACGATACTCAAACAAAGTCTGGAGAGACGATACTCAAACAAAGTCTGGAGAGACGGTACTCAGACAAAGTCTGGAGAGACAATACTCAAACAAAGTCGGGAGAGACAGTACTCAAGGTCTGGAGAGACAATACTCAAGGTCTGGAGAGACAATACTCAACCATCAGCGTCGTCAGAGGCACGTTGGTGTTAAACTTAGCTACCGAGGTTGTCAGAAGCGCCGAGGTATGCAACAACCTGGAGAGGCTACTCAACAATTTTCCACCGGAAGACACTACAAGTCAGAAGGTTGGTGTATTACCCGGACAATTGGGTCAACTTCTTTACTTGTCAATCGGTACACCAAAAGGCCGTTTGACTAAGTAAAGGGGGGGCAACTGTAGACCCCTAAAATTGTCCGGGTCGGAAATAAAGCTTGAAGACTCTCGAAGACTGAAGGAAGATCAGCCAGAAGGACTCCTGGAAGGCCCTAGGAGGGTTCTCTGTAGGTCTAGAGGTCTTAGAATAGCTTAAAATAAGGGAGTGGAGGGAATGAAGCCCAATACGGCCGTACTGAACTTAATACGGCCGTATTGAAGCTTCAATACGGCCGCAGTGAACTCAATACGGCCGTATTGAAGTTTCTGAACTTCAATACGGCCGTACTGAAATCAATACGGCCGTATTGAAGCTTCAATACAGCCGCAGTGAACTCAATACGGCCGTATTGAAATTTCTGAGCTTCAATACGGCCGTATTGAACTCAATACGGCCGTATTGAAGTTCAAAAATTTCAATACGGCCGTATTGATTCTGTAGCCCGTATTGGGCCTGTTCCCTATAAATATGACGTCAATTGGACGTCATTCCACACTTTTTGAACATAGTGTCAACCCTCTCCTTGAGTATTCTGGGGTTTTTGAGCAGTGTTCTGCCCTAGAAATCACTCGGAGAGTTGATCCGACGAAGTTCTTGAGCCCCGAGCCATTTTGCTTGAGGATCGAACCTAGTCGAAGGGAAATCCTCCGGATTTCCATAGTCAAAATTTTATAGGAGGGAGCGAGCGGGCTTGTAGAGCGAGGGAACGCCAAAAAGCTTCCCAGTTTTACGAAATATATAAAAGCACGCTTCAAAGGTTTCTTCTTCAAAATCCTTCCTTTTACTGCTTTCTGATTGTTGCATCGCATATCTAATTTATTCGCCATGTAGATATCTTGTTCATAATCGTTTATAATAAATAGGGGTAATTTAGTAATTTTACACTGTTATTTATAAATTAATCTGTCATAGGGAACCCGAAAGGGGCGCTGTGGGGTGCTAACACCTTCCCCACGCGTAACCGACTCCCTTACCCGACTCTGGTTGTAATGGCCGAAGTCGATTTTTAATCGATTGCCTTAAACTTCTTTTTCCAATGTTTTGAGTAAAACATTGGTGGCGACTCCATGAACCCTCCTTTTGCGAAAACCACTAATCCATGGAGGGTCCCGCTTGGGATTAACATGGATTGGTGAGCCTTTTAATAAAATTGCTCGTTTGACGAGGTCTCAGTTTGAGAATAAGTCATTCTGGCAATCCACATTTTTAAACAAATAAACGAGTCCAACCATCATTCGCGAATGCCGAAAGCCCGTTTCGGGCCGGTGGCGACAAACCTAGGTCAATTTATTTAGGTCATCCTAGGGGGACAAAGGAGATACAACTGCCACTCCCTTTTTGGCTCCTGGACGAGTTTTGAAAGAAGCCATTTTTGGAGACTCACTTTTCTATAGTTTTTCCCTTTTGCATTTCATTTTCTTTTTCTTCTTCCATTTCTCATTTCGTTTTCTTCTTGTTGTCTTCCTCCATGGAAGGCTAAACTGTAACATTTTCTAACTTAGTTTAATGCTCATTGAGGTCTGTTTATTTCATTGCATTTTCGAGTTCCAAACCTTGTTTTCTCCATGCTTAATGGTATCGTTCAACTACACCAAATGCTTTGTTCATGGGTTGCTTAAATCCTTGAAATAGAGGGATGAATGTATGCTAATGCTTCATTTGTGTGCGTTCAAACAATGGTAATCACGTTTAGTGATTACTAGAATTGAACCAAGGTTTAAAACGGTAGAAGATGATATTTCCAACCAATGATTTGTGTGTTACAACTGAGTTGGAGAATGCATTGTTCCATTGATTACTGTTCACGTGTTTGTTTATTTGAATCTGAAATCCCCCTATAGTGTGTGTATTCGTGTTTGCATCATAAGAACCTCTGACTAGCCCGTTGCTCCTTGAGAGAGACGATCTAGGAGTCATTCCCTAGTATTATAAATTTCATATTATTTGATCGGGTACGAAATCGGTCATAAAGCCATCCCTAGGACTTGGAATGCCACCCACCTTAAGTGTTATCTTAGTTAAAATTTATTCTAGTCACAATTGTAAATCTTGGTGATGTACTCTTTTTCCTCCTCAGCTTTTTCCCCACTAAGCGAAAAAAATAAGGGTTTTTGGCCGATGAGGTTTTAATGAGGCGCACCCAAAATACCAATAAAATAACTCCATTCTCACACATGTCTCTAGTCTAGCAAGAAGCACAAAAACCCACAAGGTCAAGTTTGAACCTTAAAATCAAAGCAAGGTCGAATCCGAACCTTGAGCTAAAAACCACAAGGTTGAGTTCAAACCTTAAAATCAAACCAAGGTCGAATTCGAACCTTGAGCTAAAAACCACAAGGTCGAGTTCGAACCTTAAAATCAAACCAAGGTTGAATTTGAACCTTGAACTGAAACCCACAAGGTCGAGTTCGAACCTTAAGTAAGGTTGAATTCGAACCTTGAGTACCAAAATTACAAAGGTCGAGCTCGAACCTTAAAACTCAAAACCACGAGGTAAACTACACCAAAGTCAGACTCAAAAATTTAATAACGAAGAGGCCGAATTTGAACCTCAAAACTTACAAAGCCATGTCGGAGCCTTATGTTTGAAACCGCAACAACGAGCTTAAGAGACAAAGTGAAAATAAATGCAACATATGAAAAAATACGCAATTGCATTCAAAATATAACCAACTCTACAAAAGTACAAAAGGCAAAACTACAAATAAAACAAACTTAAACTCATGTGCAGAAAGCAAGAAATAATAATTACAAAAGCACCAAATCCAAATGTGCAAGGCTAAGCAGCGGTGTCTTCACTCGAGCTCTCAGAGAGGTCATCCTCATTCACCATTTGTCTATTCCGTATGTCTTTGTCAACATTCATCATGGCAAAATCTACTTCAGGAGCTATCACTTTGGCTTGAGGCACTGCCTTTGCAAATCCTTTTTTGTGCTCGACAACGACGGCGTGTTGAGTCTCGCGAAGCTCTTTTTCTACATCATTCTTCGATGAAGTCAGCACCTCGAGATCCATCTTCAAAGCGCTAACCTCCTCGGCTCTCCCAACAAGAAGCACCTCGTCACAAAGATGCTTCTCCTCCGCCACCCGCAACTTGGCCTTCAAAGCCTCATTGTCCCCCTCCAATCATAGTTTCTACCTCACCCTTTGCCGCCTTGGCTATCTCCCATAGCTCACCAACCTTCGCAGCATATGCCTCATTGCCCTTTACTGCGACCTCCAAGGACTTTTGGGTCTTCTCGAAATCCCTCATCATAACCTGGACCTCAGCTTGGTCCCTTTGCGCTTTATCCAACTCGCCTAATGCCTTTGTCATCTGTGCCTCCAATGGTCCACAATAGCAATCGACCTCTGCATAAAAACCTCAACCGAGTCCAAACCTTCGACCGGACCCACCTTGATCATGGCCTTGTTGGCCACAAAGGCTGGATCTTCCTTGAAGAAGCCCTTAGGGGTCAAGTTAGGATTCCACAATGACGTTACGTCAGGGAACATACTAACATGATCTAACCTCGCCAAGGGGCGACTCACGTCAAAGCGTTGATATATGCATCGCGACCTCAAAGTAGTAGCTGGGCCAGGACCAAGTGAAGTCGTAGTCAGAAGGGTTGCGAGCGCACCCCAGAATTGGCACCTTCTTTGTGAACCTAAGTGGCAACCAAAGTCGGAACCACCTACAACAAAAATGTAAGGTTTTAACAAGAAAAGTCACAAAAACAACTAAAAGGTACTACTAGGACGGAATGGAAATTCCTATTTTTCCGGGATAACCTCGGCGAAAGGCTCCCTCAAAGGAGTTTCAGCTCGAGGACTTACATTCAGATCAATCGTTGTAGCATGTTCGACAATGTTTGATGTCACCTCCTTAAGAATCGGGGTAGATGAAGCCTCACCAACCTCCTTTGGTGCCCTCTTTCTCTTGTGGCGAGGTCTCAGCGAAGTAACCTCCTCCTCGCCCGGCTCGGGCACCTCAAGCTCCTTGGTGTTGAACCTCGCTTTGAGCTCGTGCCACTTGCTTTTCCCCATGAACTCTGCAAAAAAAATAGCACAAAAGTTATTAGAGCAACAACAAACAATTAGCAAATTCAACAAGCAGAATCATAAAATACTCACTCTCCAAACCCTTCTCTTTGTCCGTCAAATCGGTAAGGGCAAGGACGACCTTGCTATCTAGTGGGTGAGGCAGCTCATCGAGTTTGCCTATGTCGGCCTTATTAGAAGTCGATAAGCAAATGCAACTAGAACCATTTAATTTAACAGGATTCCACTGCTAGAAGAAGGTGAACCTTGGGTTGGCATTTATAGGGCAAACCTGGACAAACTCCTTAAAATTTTTATAAGATTGGGAGTAAACCCTAAACCCTAAACCCTAAACCCTAAACCCTAAACCCTAAACCCTAAACCCTAAACCCTAAACCATAAACCCTAAACCCTAAAACCTAAACCTTAAACCATAAACCCTTAACCATAAACCCTAACCCATAAACCCTAAACCCTAAACCCTAACCCATAAACCCTAAACCCCCCAACCTTACTACCACTAAGAGAAACCCAACCTAAGGGAGGCTCGCCCAATTTCAACTGGTAGAAATGAAGGAAAATAGGCAGCGAGTCACCTATTCCTGTAATCGAGCACAAAACCTGAAAGGCTCGAAGAAAACCCTAACTATTTGGGTGAAGTTGACAGGGAACGACATTGATATGCTTAAGGAAGGAGCACTCAAACTGGGTGAAAGGAAGACAAACATCGAGGTCCCTAAAAAGACAACGGTACATATAAAAAAATGGGGTATTCACAATACCCAACATGTACACATGCTCACCAGGTTGTGATGGAAATGGTAAGGAGGAGTGATGAATGTTCTTCTCCTTAGCTCTCCTTATGCATGGATCTTCTTCAAGGAAATAGAAACCAACGTGATGAACACTAGATGGAGGAGATTCTCGGATAGGAAGAAGGCTTAAGCCTTGGATGGAAGCATCCAAGCTTAAGGTGCAAGGGAAAGCTCACTTCAAAGAGGAGGAAATCCTAGAAGGGTTCCTAAGGTGAAGCTTTCTCTCATGGTGACTCTTGAACGAAATTTGGCTGAATAAGCTCTCAAATTTCATTATTCTCAAAAGTGAATACAAAAATGTGAAGGGAGGACTTAAGTATGCACGGAAATGAAGCACATAGGCACCTAAACCAAAGCTACACAAATTGGCGCCTAAAGTTTGAATTCAAATTTGAAATTTGAATTCAAACTTTGGTGCACATGTGTAAGTCCGAAAATTTAGGTACCAAGGTGCATTTAGGTCTGATTTGAGAGTCATTTAGGGTTAATTTGAGTGTCACATGTTCAGCCACCAATGGTGCAAAACATGTAACTCAAATGTAACTTAAATGGCTTCCAAATTAAACCTAGTTTAACCTAATTAGCATACTTTAGTATTCCTTGTATTTTCCTATTCTAATGACCTAATTACATTGGTCAAACAATTACAATGGAAAGGAAAAATTACAAGAATGAAAATGAGCCCAATATTGGGTACCAAAAGCCCAAAGGCCCATGAAGCCCAAAACTAGGCCCAACTAGCCTAAAACCTAAAATGCTATTCTATGTGGTCCAAAATACAAGACCAAAATATATGATACCTATACTAACATCATGTATACAAAACATATGAAATTAGCTATAACAAAATATGGCCCATGAAAAGTTCAACTTGGGCCTTCCCAGGCCCATCAGGCCCATTGGGCCCTGACTGGCCCAAACCTTCATGTCTAGCCAACTCCTCTTGGCTCCTTCAATATGTCACCTCTTGCCTTCCTAGGCATGATTCTATCATCCCCTCACTCTTGAAAAGGATTTGTCCTCAAATCACGAGGATGCATGGAATAAGAATCATCACCTACATACACAACAAACCATGTATAAGAGGTGACATGTTTATGATGAGAAAATGGATTATGGATCCTAAGAGGAGTCCTTATATCTAGCCTAAGAAAAAATAAACTATCAAAATTAGACTCCCTAAAAGTAGAAATAGGCTCCTATCCTAAGCATAACCTAGAAGTAAAACCTAAGAATGTAATAACACTATGACTAAGACAATGAAAATAATGATTTTTAAACACTACAATATCTTGCCTAAAATACCCTAAATGGTAGCCTAGGCTTTTCCTAAAATATAAAGAAAAGAATACTAGAAAACGTCCTAAACAATTTTGAATCATATTGTTTGGTAGATAAAATGTCTTGAAAAATCTTGAAAACTCATATAAACTATTTTTGTCTTGTAGGGAAGGGTGCAAATTAAGTTCAAATAAAGATGAACTTCCCATAAGATCAAAAATAGAATATGAAATATGACAAGATGTATCTATCAAACAATATATTCCAAAATTTGGGTGCTTTATTAGAACAACTATGGTAGAAGGATTCCTAAAGAGAGGAAGGCTATCTTCCTTGGGCACCTCCAAGGAAGTAGCACAAGAAGTGGAACTAAATGTAGTCCACTCCTTCTTCACTACATCTTGAAGTTGAGATTCATTTTTCTTTAGAATGATTTGTTCTTGAATCTCTACTTCATGACTAGTGGTAAGATTAGGGTAAGAGTTAAGGTCTTTATTTATGAAGAGAGTATTTTGTAAATGATTTTTAGTGGTAGAACAACTCTCTTCACTCACAAGTCCTTTAGAGGAATTATTTTCCTCCTTACTCTTCCCTAAGAGCAATGCCTTTTTTCTTTCTTTTTCTCTTGTTTTTCTCAATTTTTCTTTTGCTAAAAGTTTTTCTCTCTTTTGTTTAATAATGTGAATTTCTTCCTCTAAAATTGCAATTTGTGCTTTTTTTTCAAGTTTTTCTTTTTCTTTTTTTAAAGCTTCTTGCTTTATCCAAGGTGTTAGTGATTTAAGCCTTTGAGTAGAATGTGAAAAACCTTTTGGAGAGCTTAATTCACTACCACTTGAGAAATATTTTCTCATGATTAAACAAAAGATTTTTTTTTTGTATATGCTATGCAAAAAGAAAATATTTTTGGACTTTTCTAGGAACAAAAATAGCACTTGGAAGTCTAAGTGTACAAATTCCACTATCAAGGGAGGTGAGCTACTAAGAGCCACTTAATAACCAAGCCTTTTCAAGTGGAAATCACTAAACTCCTTTGTGGTATCTTTGATTCCCCAAAAATTTTCACAAAATTTTTTTGAATGCTTTTTCACAATTTGTTTGTTTTTGAGACTAAACTAAACGTGAGCAAGTAAATCTACACAAGTCTAGACGAATTTAAGCAACTAAGTAAACACAATTAAAGTTCAAACACTTGAAGGAAGCAAGGATAAATCAACTAGTCGGTTTGCCCTAGGTGGAAGCTTGAAACATATGAAATTTTCAAGCCACTTCCACTAGTACTACACGTGAGAATGCTAACAAGGAGTTAGATATACCTGACCAGCTTCTTAATACTCCCTCCAAGCTTTACAAATTGATTTTAAAATACAAGTGAGATTGCAAAATTTAAACTAGCCTAGAAAGCAATAAATGGCGGTTTTGGTGACCAATTAGTGACGGATTGTTGTGCAAATTTTCCAACACTTAATCAAGTGTTTAATCCGCCACTAATCCTTCAATATGATGCTACTGGACCTGCAAAAGAAACACAACAAAGAGGTTAATGGTGGCTGCCTCACAAGGTGAAAGGAATGGTCACTCAAGTGAAGGAAGTTTAGGAGAAGTTTTGGTCACTAAATTAGGTCAAATTTTTAGGTCTTAGTGTCCAAACTTTTCCTACTCTTTGTTGAGCAATGCTTGATCCTTGAGCAAGGATTTGAGGCCACTTCCAGCACAGGGAAATTATTGAAAGAAAACTAGACAAGCAATAAAGCACAATTTGGAAAGCTTATACCAAAAGTTAAGAGTAATATGTATATATGACAAGACTCAAAGAGGTTCAACAAGTAAAACTGGAAAATAAGACTCCAAATAAAGCTAGCACTCAGTTAGGAATGTTCCTAGATAGGTACTAGAGTAGATGAACAAAACAAAATTTTTTTGAAAGCAATTGGATAAGTATAGCACAAGTAGTAGTCAAAACAATAACAAGGAATCAAGTGATTTTTCACCAATGTACACCTCTCGGCTTTTTCACTTTAAAATGCTTTCTCTAATTTTTTTTTTAATTCTTTATTTTTCTATATTCAAGTTAAGAGTCTAGAGAGTATATTTGCCTTTTGTTTCAAATTTTTCTAAGATTCCAAGCTATAGAAACCGTGACTACAAGTTAGACAAAAATTCAAGTGAAAACAAGGAAACTAGTGCACTAGTTTTTAGGTTTTGTCTTGGATTCTTTTGTACACTTTTCTTCTTTGAATCTTTGTACTTTTCTTTTGATTTAGGCTCTGTTTTTGTCTCTGTTTTCAGCCTATTTACTTTTTAAAATTTGAATCCAAAAGATAGTGCACTAGAAGTAAGATTAAGCACTTGAAATTTTGAGTCACAAAATTTTTTTTATAAGATTTTTCAATGGAAATGTGATTTGAAAACTTAAGACACAATGGAAACCTAACTCTAAAGAAACTTACTAGAACTAATAGCAAGTTATGAACACAATAAGGTAAAAGAAAAAGCACATATAGGAGGCAAGAACAATAAGCAATCCGAGAGCAACAAATTGATGAACTAGACACAAAGAAAATTTAGGTCAACATGCTATTCAAGGAATTTTAAGACATATAAAGACTACACAAACATACTAAGACAAAACATGGATTAAAAACCAAAATCTAAATGCAATGTATGCAGTCCAATCACGGACACATATTAGGAATGGAGAGACTCAAAATTAAAATCAAAAATAAGCACAAGCTAATAGGTCCTAAACAAGTTGATTGAGGAAGAAAATTCAAGAACAATCAACCAATGGATCTATGGAACAAAATATGATATAAAGCATGTAGATCCAAAAAGAAACTCAAACAAGACACTTAGAACACAAAGAACACAAAAATAATCGGACCAAAAACTCAAGAACTTATCTCCTTGAAGACCTTGCTCTGATACCAAAAATGATGGAAATGGTAAGGAGGAGTGATGAATGTTCTTCTCCTTAGCTCTCCTTATGCATGGATCTTCTTCAAGGAAATAGAAACCAACGTGATGAACACTAGATGGAGGAGATTCTCGGATAGAAAGAAGGCTTAAGCCTTGGATGGAAGCATCCAAGCTTAAGGTGCAAGGGAAAGCTCACTTCAAAGAGGAGGAAATCCTAGAAGGGTTCCTAAGGTGAAGCTTTCTCTCATGGTGACTCTTGAACGAAATTTGGCTGAATAAGCTCTCAAATTTCATTATTCTCAAAAGTGAATACAAAAATGTGAAGGGAGGACTTAAGTATGCACGGAAATGAAGCACATAGGCACCTAAACCAAAGCTACACAAATTGGCGCCTAAAGTTTGAATTCAAATTTGAAATTTGAATTCAAACTTTGGTGCACATGTTTAAGTCCGAAAATTTAGGTACCAAGGTGCATTTAGGTCTGATTTGAGAGTCATTTAGGGTTAATTTGAGTGTCACATGTTCAGCCACCAATGGTGCAAAACATGTGACTCAAATGTAACTTAAATGGCTTCCAAATTAAACCTAGTTTAACCTAATTAGCATACTTTAGTATTCCTTGTATTTTCCTATTCTAATGACCTAATTACATTGGTCAAACAATTACAATGGAAAGGAAAAATTACAAGAATGAAAATGAGCCCAATATTGGGTACCAAAAGCCCAAAGGCCCATGAAGCCCAAAACTAGGCCCAACTAGCCTAAAACCTAAAATGCTATTCTATGTGGTCCAAAATACAAGACCAAAATATATGATACCTATACTAACATCATGTATACAAAACATATGAAATTAGCTATAACAAAATATGGCCCATGAAAAGTTCAACTTGGGCCTTCCCAGGCCCATCAGGCCCATTGGGCCCTGACTGGCCCAAACCTTCATGTCTAGCCAACTCCTCTTGGCTCCTTCAATATGTCACCTCTTGCCTTCCTAGGCATGATTCTATCAGGTTGGCAAGGCTCAACCTGAATGAGCTTGGAAATGGACGACATATAGATCGTCAGTGACTTCCAAAGAGCGTTCACCTCAAGAAAGGTTCTAAACCTATTCTCGAACTCCCCCACATCTCCCTGACCCATTCATAATTGGGAACGGAGATGGCAGGATGTGAGTCCCTCCGGTTGTTCCCCCCTTTTTCTTTTTTTGCCATCATCATCAATGGCTATCCCCCTAGCAACCACCACTCCCTCATCCTGGACTTTGGCCTTTCCTTTACCTTTTTTCGAGGCAGCCTAGGGCAGAACGGAACCTTGTTCTCCGTCGCCAACCATGTTCATGACGCTCCTAAGTAAGAACAAAAAGGGAAGAGGAATGAGTAAGGAGAAAGTACTTGGAAGCCCTAAGACCAAACCTAGAAGACTCGCAAATAATGATGATAGACGGTGAAGGCACCACCAGAAAACACACAAGTGCAGCGGGGGAAGCAGAGATAAGGCAAGCACAAAGCGGTAATGGAAAAAGTGAAGAGGGAAATGAAGATCCCTGGTGTTTAAAATTAAAACTCATATACGACAAAAAAGGGGCACATTAAATGGGGCTCATAATGATAAGGTGCATCCCATCATTATGAGCCGTCACCCTTTATTATAGTCATCGACGTTTCGAGAAACAAAGCGACCCTCTGACAACACGTGGCATTTGGCCCAAGGTGCAGAAATGAAAGGTCACGACCCCTCACCCAACCATCCAACACTCGGTACAAGCTCCTCGCCCCAAGGTGCTTAGAGCTCGGGGGCTAGTGTACTATCCACATCGGACATCGAGGCCCACCTCGATACCTGGTCACCCAACGACATTGGCCAAACAAGCAAGTCCAAAACCTTACTAGGCTGTAACCGATCCTATTCTCGCCTAAGGGAAAAAACCCTAATTTAAACCAAGGTACGCGCATTATATATATGAGACTCACACACTTACCAAGGACTAACTTACGCATCAAAGTCTCTTTTGCAGGTACCACCCCCACCTTGGAGTGACCGATTTGCAAGACAGAAAAGGCTCATTAATCTCATTAGAGAGATCATCATCAAACCAATCTCAGGTGAGATCGACAAAAAGGGGCACATTAAATGGGGCTCATAATATCATTTTTTAAAATATTGTTACTTTTTATATTTTAATTTTACTTTCAATCAAAATTTAAGTTGTAATATTTTTAATTTTTAAAATGAGACAACATCTTATAAGTAATTAAATAATAATATATCCAAACACTCAAAAATTGTATAAGTACTCGTTAACATACATATCCAAATGCTATAACTTATTGAATTTTAAGTACTTATAACATTAGTTCTTATTACATAAGAGATTATTATATAAGATCTTAAATAAGTTGTTTGTCTTGATAACTCATAATACAATAGCTATAAAAAAATGGCTCATTATATATATACCCCCTGGTTTTTTTATAAATACAACTCTTATTCCTTTATTTTTATAAAAAAAATATTAAAATTTCCTTCTAATTAATTTCCTATTTTAAATTTTATTTTTAAAACTCTTTTTCATTTGTAACACCCTGTTTTTCAGAAAATAATATTTTATTAATATTATTATATTTTTATTATAATTTTGGGGTCAGAAAGATTTAATTATTATTATTATTATTAAAGGAAAAATATTTTTTATATTATTATTAAATTATTTTGGAAAAAAGAGAGATGGGTTGGGAAGTGAATTGAGTTGGGTTGACTAGGCCCAAGGGAAAGTAAAGGAAGGGGTTAACAACTTAACTCTTATTAGTCTCATTTGGCATTTCTGAAAGAATAAGAGAAAGAGAAACGAAAAACAAGAGCTTCGAGGAGGAGTGCCCAAGAAGAGATCAGGAATGACTTCCACTACACCAGAAGTATTCCGATTAATGCAACCAGGTATGGGGAAAAAGGGATCTTTATATGCAAAGTCACATGAGTGAATGGATAGAGGAGAGTTCCCTAGGATTTTTAGTAATTTTATATGTGTTTATGTTTGGATGTTTGATAAATTCAATAAGTTCTATGTGGGCTTCTATTTGTAATTTTGATATTGATTGTTGGAAATGGATGCATGGGACGTGAGACAAAATTGTTTTGAGATGCAACTATAGGTTAGGGTTTAGAGAAATTAGGATCTGGGTGATTGATGCATGCTTTTGGGTAATTATTGTATGCTAATGTGTTTTTGAGTAAATATGATGACTTTTGACTGATTAAAATGTGAAAAGAGTGATTATATGATGAATGAAGAATTTGTGTGTGTTTTTTGTTCTTCTGGATTGTAAAAATTCACGTTGGCGCCAAGCCTAGTTCATATCGTCAAGTGCACATTTTAGGGATGAATGTGAATTTTTAGAATATTTACGCCAGGAGAAATTATAATTTCGTTAGGCATGAGTTTCTAGAATGGCCTATCATTGGACGAAATTAGAATTTTTCCGAGCACAATTCCTTAAGGAGGTCTCTACTAGACCTTAACGTTGGGCATGACCCCTTAGCGCCGTGCGTGAGTGACAGCAGGAGCTCTGGGGTTGAGCCATGTCAGGTGGGGTTGAGCCATGTCAGGTGAAATTGCAATTTTGTCGGGTGAGTCTGAATCAATATTGTGTAAATTGAGAAATGTTTGTTGATTTCTTCTGAGTTGCTATAGATACATACATAAATACATACATACATACATATATATATATATATATATATATATATTGGTGAGTGTTAGATGTGATGTAAATCAGTTTTGAATTGCAAGATATGTGTATGACCTATTGGTTTATGTGGAAATATTGGTTGTGTATGTGGTATTGAGTTAGATTGTGAAATGTAGTGTGATGCATTGGCACAGTCATGTGCGTGACACGGTGCTAGACATGGGATGCGTCAGCACAGGCGTGTGCGTGATACAATGCTAGTTATGTGATTGTTTTGGGCACGGTCTTATGCGTGACACAGTACTAGATGTGTAATGCATCGATACGGTAATGTATGTTATATGTTGTTGGTAGTGGAATGCATTAACATAATCGTGTGCATAACATGGTGATGGACGTGTGATGCATTAGAATGAGTGTGTGTGTGACATGGTGTATATATGATTTGTGATGTGGAAGTGGAATGGATTGACTTTAGAGTTGATGTTGTTAAATATGTTTGGATGCATATTGGGTTTACATATTGTTTGAAATTGAGATTGTTTTGTGAAAATTTTGTATTGTACTTTTCATATAAATATCTTTTTTTTCTCACCGCATTTTTTATGGTTTTTTTTAGGTGAGAAAGATCTGAAAATGAGTGGCATTCAAGGTGTCAATAGTTGAGTCATGAGGTTGCTCTAATAGTGTGACATCGGGGCAATAGATTTTAGAATTGTTCATTTTATTGTTATTGGATTTTATATTTATTTGATAGTTGAGTCCACGAACTTAGATTTTCTAATTGTTTTAAATCATTTAGATATTGGAAGTATTTTAATTTGTGAACCATTTTGCCTGACTTTGGAGAACTATTTCTTTATATTTTTATATTATATGTGTAGGGGTAGAATGGACGTCACATCATTCACTTTCAATTCTATTGTTCTGATGGAGGACCATCCTTGAAGACACATGTGGGCCCCATCACTAGGAGAGTGGAAGAGGAGGAGGGAGCTCACACACCAAGGGACACCCTCCTCATGATCATAGAGAACTAAATACTCTCTTAAGCCTCATTAGTATAGGGTTTATTTTATTTAAAGATATTTTCCATTTTTACCCTTGTATTTTGGGGTGCTTAGGACTTCGAATTTATTTTTCTTTGTATTTCCTATTTTGCCCTTGTATTTTGGGGCACTTAGAAGTTAGGGCTTTATTTCGTAGGTGATTTAAGTGTTTGGCCGTGACAATAATAGGTCTTTTGGGCTAAGAAGAGCATTGGCCCAAGTGGAAGAACACCTAGGTTGCATTCTCTCATCATGCACCTAGAAGTAGCCTAGCTTAACCCAAAAAGATCCCATTTTTAGGGTAAGTGGGCGACACCTATCTAGGGTTAATTTGTATGTCATTTGATGTGCATTTCCTTCCCATTTAAGGAAGGAATGATCATCCAATGATGACCTAGTCGTCACACTTCCCTAGGGTTTTTGATGTCACCCTACACTTATAAATACCCTAGGCACCACTCCTTGTAAATACTTTGGATGTTGAATATAGAGAGAGTCTTTGTGCCTTTATATCATTCCTTAGTCTCCCTTGGCTAATTCGGCCACCACCATTCCTATCTCCTTCCTTGAGAGTAAACCCTAGAAGTGGCCTTCATCACCATGGAGTGAGCCAAACCTAGAATGCCTTCTCAAACATTTCATCAAACGCTTAACCTCCACTCTCCATTTCCGCCCATTCCTTCATCTTTCCTCTCCAAACTAAGTGTCACCCTTGAGGGACTTGATCCAAGGAGTCAAGGTGTCCTCTCATTGATCACAACTCTCCATCAAAGCTAGCAAGGATGCCATCATGTTCTTTAAACCCTAATTGTTCACTCAACCTTCATTGTTTCCTACATGCAATACAAGGTTCAAATTAATGTGTTTAATTACATTTTTATTTATAATTTTTGTAATTTATTTAATATCACCTATGCAAAATAGGAATAAATAGCTAGTTGGCTTTTTTTTTTGAGTTACATGCATTGGTAATGTATACAATGGATGATGTAGGACGAATGTATTCCGTTGAATTTAAATTTTTTCATACTTCCAAAAAAAAATTTTAAAAGTTTTTTTTTAGTATTCTGAAAAGTACTTTTTGGAATAGTAAAATTAGTGTTTCGAAAAATACTTTTTTAAAATATTTTTTCACATAATTCTAGAATGTTCTTTCAGAAACACTACAATAAATTTAGTATTCCAGAAAGTACTTTCTAAATGTATGTAAAAAATACAATTTAGGAAAGCTTTTTCCAAAATAGTGAAAGAAAGTACTTTTTAAAACAGTAATTTCACTATTCTAAAAAGTACTTTTCGAAAAACTAAAATTAATGTTTTGGAAAATATATTTTGAAACACTAAATTTATGTTATTTTTTCCATAAGTATGTCCAAGGAATAAGCTAGAAAAAATAAGAACATGTGAATGTCAAGGAAGGGAGAGGAATGAGGTGTGTGAAACGAGAGAAAGTGCTTTGAGAAAAAAAAACACGCATCTGACTCGATACCTTCGAAACTCTTGAGGAGGTCTCAAATGCCTACAACACTGTTACACACCAATTTTGTGGTCCTATGTGAAAACTAAAAGAGAGAGAATTGGGTAACAATGTGAAAATTGAAAGAGGAAGAGGGTAGTGTGAAATCCAAAATAACTAAAACTACGTACTAAAATAGGTGGAAGTTAGGAGAAGTTAAGAGGATGCATGTAAAAACTAAAAGGAAAAGGGAAGAAGGTGTGTGAAAAAAAGTATTAAATTTAACATTGGAGATGTAAAATTAAAAAATTAGAAAATAAAAAAATTTCAAGGTATTTTAGGGATTTACTTATAAATAAAAAGGAAAAGGGGTGTATTTATATTAAAAAAAATGAGGTGTATATATTATGAGTCATAAAAAATGGTACGAAGCATCCACCATCGACAATAGTGACTAATCTCCATAGAAAACCATGGGTGTACACAAGGT
Source organism: Cajanus cajan (assembly GCF_000230855.2). Lineage (NCBI taxonomy): Eukaryota > Viridiplantae > Streptophyta > Magnoliopsida > Fabales > Fabaceae > Cajanus > Cajanus cajan. Next base: position 43,275,193 of record NC_138521.1, on the reverse strand, counting down.
TAGGATTTAAACCCTAGACATCTTGATTAAGAGACACAAATTGCTATCACTAATGTCCAATGTTGGTAATCAAGTAAATTTGGATGAACCTAGTAGGCCTACACTGCTGATGGACCCATAACTTTCAAGCCCAAAACTCAATAAATTTTGAAGTACGGTCAAGTGTTAAATATATGAGACTTCTAAATGAGACTTTGAACCATAATTTCCCATGTCATGGGAAACTAGCCTTCTATTAGACTCAACTTCTACTAATAAAATTAATAATAATAATAATAATAATAACAATAATAATAACAATAATAATAACAATAATAATAATGTTATGAATATTTAATGGTGGTTGTTCATTAATCCTGGTTATATTTTACCTTAATACTAGTACCTCATTTGTAATTGTTCATGACTATAAATAGGTTATCTCATTGTTGAAAATTTTGACACCCTGCACCCACTATACCATAATACACAAATAAATAAATTTGAATAGAAAACTTTATCATCATAAATCTCCAATGTTCAACATAGAAGGTATCACATTTTAATTTAAACAAAACAATTGAAATTATAATGAAAATGAAGAATTGTCTTAAAACATGACAATAGGAAGAAAATTCTTAACTAAACCCCGATGTGACATCCTATCAGAGCATAACTCATCTATTAAGACAAAGCCTCCTCGCCAATATCCTCAACATCGTGTTGAAGATCGCCTACAACAATATACAAGAAGAACAACATAAAACAACAGAGTGAAAAACATTAAACTCTAGCTCATGATGCAAAAATGTCACCAGATAGTTAAACATAAACATGCATACAACAAGACATAACATACACAGATAAACGTCATCATCACACTTGGTTCATTCACAACATATTATCATGCATGTAGTGTAAGTAAAAGTATCATACATCACACTTGTGCATTACTGCTAGCAATACATGTAGAGTAGCCTAGGATAACATGTCAGGTCACACCCTCTACACACTCTCACTAGGAGGACATACTACCAAGATCTGGTCAGTATAGTTAAGTCGTGCAAGATACATCACATGCACACAAAGGGTGAGATTGGGACATCCAAAATCAAGTTATCCTCGAGGACTCATCTCAAAGATTTTACACAATAGGTTCTTCCTTAGTGATGTATTCCATATCATACCCTTAAAACACTTTTATTCATATGACGCATATCAAATAGACTCTATGCATTATCATATCACATTATCACATCATTTCACTATCAATTGTTCTCAATATAACAATTAACAATTCAATTATATCAATTAAACATTAGGAATCAATGGCATAAGGGATCACATCACTACAACTCATACATAGCTCACAATCATATCAATAGCATTCTAACATACCATAACTCGTTATCATCATTAATTAGTATAATGATTACACATGTTTGCAGTTCAAAACAACAATTACACAACTTCATCTTTTAAACCTCTAGATAAATTTATATGAGATTGTCTAATCATATGTTAACACCTCTATCATAGTTATCAAGATAAAATCATTATGAGATCGTTTAATCATAACATTTTTTTTAAGTGATTAGCTTGTTTGGATCAAGGTAAAAATTTGCTCCAAGTGAGTGTTACTCGAAACTCTTTATCTAGATTTGCTTGAGTGATCTTGAGGTTGCTTGAAGTGAAATTAATTCGCTTAGACCAAGACTATGGTCGTTTGAAGTGAAATATGACAGTCTTGAATGTGAAATTATACTGTTGATGGATTTCTAACCTTCCCTACAATATTCCCTAACATCTCCAACCCAAATCCAATTGGTAAGAACACTCTATAGGTTATCTTACACTTCTAAAAGCCACGATTTACACATATATACATATTAAAGTCATCTCCTCATACAACTATTAATGCATTACTATAAAGTTTCCCATAGGAACCTATAGGAACACCAAAATGTACAATTAGAAGCCAAACTCAAAAATTACCAACACATACATACTAATTACATTAATGAAAACATATAAGGAGAAACAAAAAAGATAAAAGGACACATTTGGAGAAAACCTTCATACATAGACATACAACAAAGATAAGATTAGGAGCCAATCTCACTACCCAACATACATCCCTAAACCCAAAGCGAGGCTTCTCACTCCCCTCTTACCTTAACGAGTGCTAAAAGATAAATGTAGATTTCCACATTATTCTCCTACGAGTTTTGGTTCTCCTTCCCGTTCTTTAAAGTGTACATGTATTATGAAAAATAAGAAGCCTAAAAATAAAAGAACTATCGTAACCTCTTTTTTAAAATTTTAATCCAAACTTAACCCTTCAGTAAAAGTACTTTAACCATAGTTCTCTTTTCTTTTCCCTCAAATATTAAAAATTATAAATAAATAAATAATAAATCAAATAAACATATTTCTCCCAACAATTTCCTATTAGAGCATAATCCATCTATTAGGACTAAGTCTTATCATCAATATCCTCAACATCATACTGAAGATTACATGCAACAACATACAAAAAGAACAACACAAAATAAGGGAGTGAGAAACATCTCACTCTATCTCACAGTGTAGGAATGTCACTAGATAGCCAAACACAATCAAGCATACAACAAGAAATAACATGCACAGATAAGTGTCATCATCACACTTGGTTCATTCATAGCATAATAAACAATAACAGGTGATATTATCATACATTATGCAATAATCATGGACTACATATTATCATGCATGTGGCACCAGTAAAAACATCACAAATCACACTTGTGCATTGTCACTAGCAATACACATAGAGTAGCTAGGAGTACATGTCGAGTCACACCTTCTACGCACTTTCACTAGGAGGAGATATTAGTAGGATCTGGTAGATAAAGGGCAAGACTGAGACTTTCAAATCAAGTTATCCCCAAGGATTAATCTCCAAGATTTTACACAAGAGGCCTTCCCTATCAATGTATTCCATATTGTACCCCAAAAATACTTTTATGCATATGATGCATGTCAAATAGACTCTTTAGCAATTAACAATTCAATTATATCTAACCAATGGCATAAGGGATGACATCACTACAACTTATACATAGTTCACAATTATATCAATAACATACTCATATACCATAACTCGTTATCATCATTAATTAGTACAATGATTACACATGTTCCTAATTCAACACAATAATTACACAACATCATCTTATACACCTCAAGATAAAATCATTATGAGATCATCTAATCATATGGTAGCACCTTGATCATAGTTACTAAGAGATCAATGTTACTAAACATTGAAATCAATAGCTTAACTAGCCTAATAGCCTTATCAATATCACACATTAAGTCCTTACTTATCACTATCATCAAAATACCTCAAGTCGTTAACAATTAAGTTACATCATAACTTATTAAAAAATAAGTTCTCCCATGATTTATTTTTCCTAGACATTGATATAGGTGCCTCAAATCTTGCGTAAGATCAAACACTTGTAGGGTAAAGTTATTCATCATCACCATATTCATAAACTACACATTCATAACTTAATATTTTAAGATATTGGGTGGTCCAAACACCTTATCTCGAGCTATATATATGTTATTATATCCAACTTCTATGTTGACTTCAAGAGCTATTTATGAAATACTATTTTTAAAAAATACAAAACTAGATCATTTTAGCCTAAATATGATAGTTTGACCTTTACTCACTAATTTAATCATGAATTGAGTTACAGACCTTATTTTTAAGTGATTTTAATGATATCTGAAAGATAGCATCTAGGACTACCATTTTTATGAAGACCACGAAAGGCATTGCGTCCATGTACTCACTTAAGCAAGCCAATCTTTTGCTTAAATGAGATTAGCATGCTCATAGTGAGCATTGAGTGATTAGCTCGCTTGGAGTGAGGTAAGAATTCACTCGAAGCAATTGCTACTTAAAACTTTGTATCAATACTCACTTGAGAGAGCTTGAGGTCGCTTAAAGTGAAATTAATTCACTTAGAGTGAGACCAAGGTCGCTTGAAACACAATACGATAGTCCCAAATGCGAAATTATACTATTCATGGATTTCTAACCTTCCCTACACCATTCTCTAACTCCTCCAACCTAAATCTAATTGTAAGAACACTTCATAGATTATGTTACACTTCTAAAAGACACAATCTATAGATAAATACATACTCAAGCCATCTTCTCATACAACTAGTAAAACATTTTCTTAGGGTTTCCTACAAAAACCTATAGAAACCAAAATATACAATTACAAGCCAAACTAAAAAATTACCAACACATATATACTAATTACATCAACCAGAACCTACAAGTAGAAATAGAAAAGATAAAAAGACACATTTAGAGAAAACTCCTCATACATAAACATGCAATAGAGATAAGATTACACCTAGAGTGAGATTTCTCACTTCTCCTTACTCTAATGAGTGCTAATAGAGGAACGTGGATCTCCGAGGTATTCTTCTATGAGCTCTTATTCTTTTTCCCATTTTTTAGAGCGTATGTGTAATATGAAAAATGAAAAGTCTAAAAACAAAACCTATCATAACCTTTTTTTTTTAAATCTTAACCAACACTTAATCCTTTAGTAAAAATAATTTAACCATAATTCTCTTTTTCCTTTCCCTCAAATATTAAAACTTATAAAAAAATAATATACCAAATAAACATATTTCTCCCAACCCAAATAATTATAAAAAATATAATAATTAATAATTAACAAATATATAATATATAAAATAACCCAAATAATATTTTCTTTCCTTTCTCTCCACCACTTCTATCTTACAATATATAGTTTTATGTTGATTCCCATAACATGTTATCAACACGATAGTCTTTTCTCCATTGGTGTTGTAACCTATAAGAAAAAATTATGAAGAATTTTCTAGAAAAAAAATTCATATTTCGAGGTTAGTTATTATATCTCTGATCATATTCTATCTCTAATCATATTTTTTGTATTATGTATTTGTAGAATATTTATATTATTTATGATTGTAAAATTTATTTAAATATAATTCTTCTTAAAGACAAAATTAAGAATGTAAATTATAAGAATATTTTTATAATGATTTAAAATACATTGTTAAATAAAGAAATTTTAATAATATTTTTTGTCACAAAAAGTGGGAAAATGGTACAAAAAATTAAAACAAAAGAATAATTTTTTTCACTAGAAGTGAGAAAATAATATGAAAGTGAAAAAGAAAATAATTTTCATCAAAAGTGAAACAATTGTTCAAAAAGTGAAAAAGAAAAGGATGGATAAACTAAAAAAAAAATGTTATAAATATATTATATTATGTTTGATCCTTTGATTTAAATAAGGGCACCACCAGAAGTGGAATAGTTTTGTCAAGGTCAAAGTTATAATATTGAATGATTTGGGACCCTTATAAGAATTATGGGTAGTGAAGTGATCCCCAAGTCTCTTTGTGATTTCTTGAAGGCGTTATGGGTATTCTTATGTTTATAATTTGATACTATTCATGATTGAATTGATTGAAATAATTGGCTTGTTATGTGATTGAACTCCTTTGTTGAGTTATTGAACCTTAAAGAGTTTGGTTTCAAAATCCTATTTACAGAGAAAAGAAAACACTAGGAAAAAGGGGGGGGGTTGAATATTATTACTCAAAAACTCCCACTTTTCACAGAGCAATGAAGTGGTAATGTAGCATATATGAGAGGGCAAATGAAGCAAAGAATAAACTCATAGATTTATACTGATTCATCTCAATCACTAAGATTATGTCCAGTTCTTGATCCAACCAGATCAATTTTCATTATCTTATCAAAGATACAAGTATTCTTTACTAAGCTGCTTCTAGCTCAACTCTAAATTTTCTTTGAATTGCCTCTTCAAGTAGCTACCCAAGTATTCTTTTTACACAAAGCTTCATTAGGTTTCAACGCCAAGTATTCTTTTATAGACAAGCCTCTCCAAACTCAAACGAGTATTCTTTTATAGACAAGTATTTCTAGGCTCAAACCTAATAACTTAAAGTTGCAAAAATGATTATAGAAAGAATGAAGAAATAATTTCATTCTAGATTGTTGTCACTTTTTTTCTGAACTTTACACTTCCTTTTATAAGGCTTTAATGAAGATGACTATTCCAAATCCTTGAGCTTCTCTCATGACTTGTTTCGTCTGTCTTCACAATTTGCTTCTTCAAGAAAGAAGTGTTCGTTGGTGTAATAAATGTTTGCATTAAATACTTTCACCAAATTGTCACTTATTATTTAATCAAAGAAACTAATTATCACCTTTTAGCACCAAGTAGGTAGAATCATGCATGTCTTAGGACTTTGTAGTGATGAAACAACTTTTGACTATAGCTTTCCGTGTCTGCAAAGATCTAGTTGTCCTTTTCTGACACAAAATATGTCCTCTTTTTTTTCCTTTTTGTAGAACATTGGTACCAAAGAAGTATTTTTAAATTGGATCTATTAATAAATCATTCAAATGTAGTCAATTTCTTGTTTAGAGATTGTAAATGATAAAGATTTAATGCATATCTCTTTTTATGACTAAGGGTTTGTCTTATTCATTAACAAAATCTTCTTAATGTAACTTTTATCTTATACTAGGATTCGTCTTACTAACGAATTACGTGTCATTTTGAAAACTTTATTCTATTTATCAAAAATCTCTATGTTTGTTAACAAAAAACTTAATACTAGAGGTATCTAAGATTGTCTTTTTACCTAACACTATTGATAAAATTGGTATTAATATTTTCATAATGTTATACATCTATTATTTAAATTAATGGAGATCAACGCATATCAATCAAAATCATCTGATTATGATTTTTACAAGAATAATATAAATTTATGAAAATATGATCATTTTTATTTCCTTTTTATTCTTCTTATAGATTAAGCATTTATAGGGAGAACAAATTTCCTAATTTTTAAAATTATTTTTTTCCTTAAAGTCAACCCAAAAATTACATAAATATATTTTTATTGAATGATCTTTTAAATTATTTTATCATTTTGTTATTATACATTATAGTGAGAAAGATTCACTTGTTTTTTTTAATAAAAGAAAGATGAAAAAACTAAAAAGATATGATTTTTAAAAAAAAAAATGATTTCCTTGCATGATTGCTAGTAGTTGATTTTAATCTTTTATATTGTTTTTGTATCATTTGTTTTTCTACAATCCTTGATAGACTTTGATTCTTAATCCTCGTTATTATTCATCACCTCTAACACTACAATATATGCAAATACATTGCCAATGTTGACTTCATTTTAGTTCCATTGTATTCCATTCATGACATAATTCGAGATCTCTTTTTTTCACAAATTTCAAGTATCTAAATTCTTGTAGAACTTATTAATTATGTCAGAAAAGTCTTTTGGACTTTCAATATCCTTGATTTGACTGTCTTCCCTGTCGCCACCGGCCCGAAACGGGACTTCGGCATTCGCGAATGATGGTTGGACTCGTTTATTTGTTTAAAAATGTGGATTGCTAGAATGACTTATTCTCAAACTGAGACCTCGTCAAACGAGCAATTTTATTAAAAGGCTCACCAATCCATGTTAATCCCAAGCGGGACCCTCCATGGATTAGTGGTTTTCGCAAAAGGAGGGTTCATGGAGTCGCCACCAATGTTTTACTCAAAACATTGGAAAAAGAAGTTTAAGGCAATCGATTAAAAATCGACTTCGGCCATTACAACCAGAGTCGGGTAAGGGAGTCGGTTACGCGTGGGGAAGGTGTTAGCACCCCACAGCGCCCCTTTCGGGTTCCCTATGACAGATTACTTTATAAATAACAGTGTAAAATTACTAAATTACCCTTATTTATTCTAAGCAATTATAAATTAACTATCTACATGATGACAGTTTAAATACACACAGAAAGCAGTAAAAGGAAGGACTTTAAGAAGAAACCTTTGAAGCGTGCTTTTATATATTTCAAGTAAAACTGGGAAGCTTTTTGGCGTTCCCTCGCTCTACAAGCCCGCTCGCTCCCTCCTATAAAATTTTGACTATGGAAATCCGGAGGATTTCCCTTCGACTAGGTTCGATCCTCAAGCAAAATGGCTCGGGGCTCAAGAACTTCGTCGGATCAACACTCCGAGTGATTTCTAGGGCAGAACACTGCTCAAAAACCCCAGAATACTCAAGGAGAGGGTTAAAACTATGTTCAAAAGTGTGAAATGACGTCCAATTGACGTCATATTTATAGGGAACAGGCCCAATACGGGCTACGGAATCAATACGGCCGTATTGAAATTTTTGAACTTCAATACGGCCGTATTGAGTTCAATACGGCCGTATTGAAATTCAGAAATTTCAATGCGCCCGTATTGAGTTCACTGCGGCTGTATTGAAGCTTCAATACGGCCGTATTGATTTCAGTACGGCCATATTGAAGTTTCAGAAACTTCAATACGCCGTATTGAGTTCACTGCGGCCATATTGAAGCTTCAATACGGCCGTATTAAGTTTAGTACGGCCGTATTGGGCTTCATTCCCTCCACTTCCTTATTTTAAGCTATTCTAAGACCTCTAGACCTACAGAGAACCCTCCTAGGGCCTTCCAGGAGTCCTTCTGGCTGATCTTCCTTCAGTCTTCGAGAGTCTTCAAGCTTTATTTCCGACCCGGACAATTTTAGGGGTCTACAGCTGCCCCCCCTTTACTTAGTCAAACGGCCTTTTGGTGTACCGATTGACAAGTAAAGGAGTTGACCCAATTGTCCGGGTAATGTGCCAACCTTCTGACTTGTAATGTCTTCTGGTGGAAAATTGTTGAGTAGCCTCTCCAGGTTGATGCATACCTCGGTGTTTCTGACAACCTTGGTAGTTGAGTACCGCCTCTCCAGGCCCTGCCTCTTAACATTCGGCAGTTGAGTATTGCCTCTCCAGGCCCTACCTCTTAACATTCAGCAGTTGAGTATTGCCTCTCCAGGCCCTGCCTCTTAACATTCAGCAGTTGAGTATTGCCTCTCCAGGCCCTGCCTCTTAACATTCAGCAGTTGAGTATTGCCTCTCCAGGCCCTGCCTCTTAACATTCAGTAGTTGAGTATTGCCTCTCCAGGCCCTGCCTCTTAACATTCAGCAGTTGAGTATTGCCTCTCCAGGCCCTGCCTCTTAACATTCAGCAGTTGAGTATTGCCTCTCTAGGCCCTGCCTCTTAACATTCAGCAGTTGAGTATTGCCTCTCCAGGCCCTGCCTCTTAACATTCAGCAGTTGAGTATTGCCTCTCCAGGCCCTGCCTCTTAACATTCAGCAGTTGAGTATTGCCTCTCCAGGCCCTGCCTCTTAACATTCAGCAGTTGAGTATTGCCTCTCCAGGCCTTGCCTCTTAACATTCAGCAGTTCCCGCCTCTTAACATTCGGCAGTTGAGTATCGCCTCTCCAGGCCCTGCCTCTCAACATGAGGTAGTTGAGTATCGCCTCTCCAGGCCCTGCCTCTCAACATGAGGTAGTTGAGTATCGCCTCTCCAGGCCCTGCCTCTTAACATTCAGCAGTTGAGTATTGCCTCTCCAGGCCCTGCCTCTCAACATGAGGTAGTTGAGTATCGCCTCTCCAGGCCCTGCCTCTCAACATGAGGTAGTTGAGTATCGCCTCTCCAGGCCCTGCCTCTCAACATGAGGCAGTTGAGTATAGTTTGTCTCCACAGTCCACAATGCTGCTTCGACGGTTTGTTTTTCTGATTTTGTGCCGCTGAGGGCTGGATAACGCAGGGATCCGTCTAGGGGATGTGCAGTCGTTCATAGGTTCCTGTGCCCCAACTTGCATTGCATTGTTGGTACCCATTGAGGAATTTCTGTTTCCTTGGGGTGTAGACACAGATGCTCTTCTTGAATTGAGCGATGCCTTATGTTTGGCTGACGTCCTTTGACGTTGGTGGAGTATCCCGGTTATCTTTATTCGGGTATCTCTTTTGGGTTTTCTGATTTTTGTCGCCTCTGTGTAGGCTGTTATCCACTGGGGGATTTTGTCGTTGATTTTGATTAGCCTCTTCTGTTAGGCAGATCATCTTGACGCTTGATGTTTGGCTAAGAGCCGGATTCCGCTTGGGGAATGATTATTGATCTTTTCAATTTTTTCTTTTTTTGAAAGAGTGCCTCTGAGTAGGCGACTGGGGATTTAGGGATCTTATGTATCCCAGAGTATTATTTAGGAAGCCTCTACAGGCTTAGACTCACTCAACGCCTGAGTTGGAGAGCTATCTTCACTGAGGAAGTTTAAGTCCTTTGACTTGGATATTCTGCTTGGGAGATCGTACTTCCATTGGGGATTTTGTCGATCTTGCTTTGATAGCTCTCGCTGGGGATTTGTTCCGTGAGCTCGAGTTGGGGTTTCTCTGGGGAGTATTATTTCTGCGAGCCTCTCCAGGCTCATTTATTCTGAGAGAGTATTATTTCTGCAAGCCTCTCCAGGCTTTAGTTATGATGAAAGAGTATTATTTCGGCGAGCCTCTCCAGGCTCAATTATTCTGAAGGAGTATTATTTCGGCAAGCCTCTCCAGGCTCAATTATTCTGCGGGAGTATTATTTAGGCAAGCCTCTCCAGGCTCAATTATTTTGCGGGAGTATTATTTCGGCAAGCCTCTCCAGGCTCAATTATTTTGAGAGAGTATTATTTCGGCAAGCCTCTCCAGGCTCAGTTATTTTGAGAGAGTATTATTTCGGCGAGCCTCTCCAGGCTCAATTATTCTGTACGAGTATTTTTTCGGCAAGCCTCTCCAGGCTCAGTTATTCTGTATGATTTGTTGGATTTTCTGTATTTTGCCCTTTTTTTCGATTTTGGCTTTTTCTGTGTTTTTGCCTTTTTTGTTGATTTTGGCTTTTTCTGTATTTTTGTTGATTTTGCCTTTTTTGTTGGTTTTGGCTTTTTCTGTACAGAAATGTCTCAGTTATTCTGAGAGAGTATTATTTCGGCGAGCCTCTCCAGGCTCAATTATTCTGAGAGTATTATTTCGGCGAGCCTCTCCAGGCTCAATTATTCTGTATGAGTATTGTTTCGGCAAGCCTCTCCAGGCTCAGTTATTTTGAGAGTATTCTTTCGGAAAGCCTCTCCAGGCTCAGTTATTCTGAGAGTATTCTTTCGGCAAGCCTCTCCAGGCTCAGTTATTCTGTATGACGCTGTTGATTTTCTGAATCTTTGCATTTTGTTTGCTGCTGTCATACACAAGCAATTTTTCTATTTTTCTATTTTATGTGGTTGCCTCATGACGAGGTCTTTGAAAATTTCTTTATGGCCAATACGGCCGCATCCATTTCAGTATGCCCGTATTGAATTGAAAATTTGTTCATAACCCTAATTTTGGTACGGGCGTACTGAACATGATACGGGCGTATTGTTTTTCTGAAGTTTATATTTTTTTGTTTTTTCAATAAACAGAGAATAAGTGATCTTCCAGTACACCTATCATCTGTATGCATGTATGCGGTATGATGCACCTAATTCTATTTGATTCATTTTTCAAAAGAATTAAACGATGCGTTTCTCTATTTGAATTTTGCCATTCCTCCAGACGGGCTGTGCATTGCCGATTTCTGTAACCGAGGAATGATGCGTGTTATTTTGGTGTCATCAACCAAATGATCCTTCCCTTCCTTTAAAAGATATGTCAACCCTCCTATTGACCACTATATCTCCATGTTTCCACTAGATTATTCAAAAATCGTTGGGACAAGAGAGAAAAGAAGGAAAGGATATATTTTCAAAAGTTTGTGTTTTAGAGGGGATTATTTTATTTTGAAAAATGGATTTTGTAAGAATGGCTTGGCCAATGGTAGGCTTAAGTGTTTAGGCTTGTTCGATTAAACACTTATGAAGTTAAGCACATCTTTGTTATTAATGATTGTGCTTTGACAACTTGGATAGCTTTTCTTAAGCCCCTTGTTGAATTCAATTGATGGTACCATCATGGATTTATTTTGTTTTTCTTTTTGACGGCCCTAACTTTTGCCTAAAACACCCATTTGTGGAGTTTTAGCGGGTCTTTTGCTCTTATTTTGTAACCCTAACTTTTGCCTAGGTCACCCTTTTGTGGGATTCCTAGCGGGTCTTTTGCTCTTATTTTGTAACCCTAACTTTTGCCTAGGTCACCCTTTTGTGGGATTCCTAGCGGGTCTTTTTGCTCTTATTTTGCATAGTCCCCTTTTTGGGTTTCCTGCCGAGCTTATTATCTTTAGGATTTCTTTATCCATGATGGCACTTATTGAGGCCAAGAAAAGGTGCTCCAAGTTGACACACACACTTCCACATAAAAATGATGTGGGTTTATTATTATTAAGATGATTTTAACCTCATTCATGTTTATTCAAACAGGGTTAAAATAATGTGGTCTAGAATTTTATTGCAAGCGAGAAAAGAAGCAATAAAGAATTAATGAAGAATGATTTTATTATAATCATAATGGAAACATGTGCCCTATCGAGGCTCGGGGGTCGGGCTGTCCCCGAGGAGTAATCTCTAATAGTCATCAGGTTTACATATCCCTATCAGAAGGAGAAGAACACTTGATGACGACAACCGGCCTTGACGCTTGTGAACCAGCCTTCCTAAAGATCCGGCTTAAAGAACGTCGAGAAGGATCTTGATTCCTCTTCGTTCTTTGATCTTTATTAGGGTCATATCCTAATCCTTGTTTCCCCGGATTATCCTTGATAACGGGTAGCTCCGGGATTCCTTGGGAGTCCTTGCCTAATCCTTGTCCTGGCAAGTATCCGTTCTTAGTGAGCATATGGGCTACCTTCTTCATTTCTCGGGGAAACGTCTCAACATTGGCAATTTCCAATGCTTGGAAGGCGGTTTCCAAAGCTTCCTCTGCTGCATCCACATAAGGTATGTTGGATGGCTTGCTGATGAGTATGTCATCTTCAGCTTGTACAGTCACCAGTTTGTCATCCACTATGAACTTGACTTTCTGGTGGAGCGTAGAAGGAATAGCTTTCGCATCATGAATCCAAGGTCGGCCGAGGAGACAGCTGTATGCGGGAGTAATGTCCATCACTTGGAATTCGACATTAAAGATAGTGGGTCCAATTTGGATTGGAAGATTGATCTCTCCCACCACTTTTCTTTTAGAGCCGTCGAAAGCTCGAACGATCATGTTGCTCGGGCGCATTTGGATTCCCTTGATTGCCACTTGCTCGAGCGCTCTTTTCGGCATTACGTTCAAGGAAGATCCATTATCTACCAAGACTTTAGCGATGTGATACTCCTTGCACTTTATAGAGATGTGCAAGGGCTTGTTGTGGTTTGATCCCTCGGCGAGGATTTCTTCATCGATGAAGGTGAGGTGATCATTAGCCTTGATGTGACTAACAATCCCCTCAAACTCGTCTTGGGAGATAGTGTGCGACACGTATGCCTCGGTCAAGACTTTCAACAGAGCTTGCCGATGCGGTTCGGAGCATAGGATCAACAACAACAGCGTAATCTTTGCTGGCGTCCTATGAAGTTGATCCACGATGGAGTACTCGCTCTGTCGGATAAATTTTAACAGCTTGTCAGTCTCCTCCTCGGATTCTTTTTCCTCGGTTTTCTTTTCTTCTTTTTCTTTATTCTTAGGGGCTTTATCATGAAGATCTTCGGGAGTGTAGATCCTGCCACTCCTAGTCATGCCCCCAAGTCCAGCGATGTTGGAGATATCGCTGTCGGCAGAAGAGTGGATGTCGTATATCCACGGCACAGCCTTATTTGATTTGCAAGGGAAAGGCCTTGGAACTGTGATCCTTAATGGTGTTGGACCTTCCCCTTTGTTTGTCTTGATTACCAACAACGGAGTTGACGTGTGCTCGCTTGGCGCGGTTGTTGGCTTACACTTGATAACGAACGGCGTGTGATCCATTCTTTGAATATACGCATCGATTATTTCTTTCTTTTTATTAATGTTTATTAATGGATTACTAGGAGAGATGTATGAATGACTCCTAGATCTCTCCATGATCTATATGCATGATATGAGATGATGAGGTTGAATATGCATGCATAGTGTTTATTCAACTAAGCATTATCATGTTTTTAGGATGTTCCTAAGATGATGCATGATATTGCTTGGTTTGGATAAATAACCCTTTTTTCTTTTTTTGGGTATTTTTTATTTTATATATTTTTTGTATTTTTTGGGTGAAAAGGGAAACTACCTATATGAATGTGATGAAGGTAGATGTTAACACCGTATAATGGAAGATTCTTATTCCTATTTATTCTTATTTTTAAAAGAATAGGAATGTTGTATGTTTAAAGAAATGCAATGTATGCTCAAACAATTTCACATAAACAATGCACAAACAATTCACTCATCCACGAACAGTCACGAGCGAATCACGAGGTAGGGGTATCCTGCAGAAAAGTGCATATTCAAGGTGGTTCTAACTGTTCTCACCGGTCTGAGGCCCCCAAGGTGCCCCCATTATAGGGACCCAATTCCTCTCATCGTAGGTCGATGGAAAGCTCCAACGCACCGTCGGACTCAAGTTCATGGTTATCACCTTGAGTGATGTTTTCCGACAACGGTCTACGGGCACCTATAGACCCATTCGACAACCGGCCGTACTAACATCCACTCCCTATGGTTAATCACTCATGCCCCCGGGTATAGAGGGAACTGTTGTGTGCAAAGGTTTGTGTACAGTTTGTATTTCAAACAATTGCGGAATTTAAACATACAACAGTTATTTAAAGCCATATAATAAATCATGTTATCATACAAGCAAGGGGTAACGAAGTAATTTTTAACTATTATTTGTTAAAAACAATCTGTCACTAAATGGGACTGACTCTCGAAGCTTCCCCAGTGGAGTCGCCATCTGTCGCCACCGGCCCGAAACGGGACTTCGGCATTCGCGAATGATGGTTGGACTCGTTTATTTGTTTAAAAATGTGGATTGCTAGAATGACTTATTCTCAAACTGAGACCTCGTCAAACGAGCAATTTTATTAAAAGGCTCACCAATCCATGTTAATCCCAAGCGGGACCCTCCATGGATTAGTGGTTTTCGCAAAAGGAGGGTTCATGGAGTCGCCACCAATGTTTTACTCAAAACATTGGAAAAAGAAGTTTAAGGCAATCGATTAAAAATCGACTTCGGCCATTACAACCAGAGTCGGGTAAGGGAGTCGGTTACGCGTGGGGAAGGTGTTAGCACCCCACAGCGCCCCTTTCGGGTTCCCTATGACAGATTACTTTATAAATAACAGTGTAAAATTACTAAATTACCCTTATTTATTCTAAGCAATTATAAATTAACTATCTACATGATGACAGTTTAAATACACACAGAAAGCAGTAAAAGGAAGGACTTTAAGAAGAAACCTTTGAAGCGTGCTTTTATATATTTCAAGTAAAACTGGGAAGCTTTTTGGCGTTCCCTCGCTCTACAAGCCCGCTCGCTCCCTCCTATAAAATTTTGACTATGGAAATCCGGAGGATTTCCCTTCGACTAGGTTCGATCCTCAAGCAAAATGGCTCGGGGCTCAAGAACTTCGTCGGATCAACTCTCCGAGTGATTTCTAGGGCAGAACACTGCTCAAAAACCCCAGAATACTCAAGGAGAGGGTTAAAACTATGTTCAAAAGTGTGAAATGACGTCCAATTGACGTCATATTTATAGGGAACAGGCCCAATACGGGCTACGGAATCAATACGGCCGTATTGAAATTTTTTAACTTCAATACGGCCGTATTGAGTTCAATACGGCCGTATTGAAATTCAGAAATTTCAATGCGCCCGTATTGAGTTCACTGCGGCTGTATTGAAGCTTCAATACGGCCGTATTGATTTCAGTACGGCCGTATTGAAGTTTCAGAAACTTCAATACGCCGTATTGAGTTCACTGCGGCCATATTGAAGCTTCAATACGGCCGTATTAAGTTTAGTACGGCCGTATTGGGCTTCATTCCCTCCACTTCCTTATTTTAAGCTATTCTAAGACCTCTAGACCTACAGAGAACCCTCCTAGGGCCTTCCAGGAGTCCTTCTGGCTGATCTTCCTTCAGTCTTCGAGAGTCTTCAAGCTTTATTTCCGACCCGGACAATTTTAGGGGTCTACATTCCCTTTTAAAATCCTTTTCTTAATCAAGAATTTCTTATCTTTAGAACCAACAAAGACATCAATATTGTTGGAGCATTAGCAATTGATATATATATATATATATATATATATATATATATATATATATATATATATATATGGTTTAACCATTCTTTTGGTTAAACTTTTGTAAATGAATTATCTTTTGAATTTTTAGTTTGCGTTGTTTAGTTTGAGGATGAAGATGATAATTCATTACAATTAATCTTCTATTTCCAATTGCATGTTTTCTCCTTCTAATGTTGGAAAAACTTTAAAATTAAAATTAACAAGTTGAGCCCTAAGTAAAACTCTTGTTGTTTATTCAACATATTTTAATATAGAAATAGTTTCATACCCAACCTATATTCTCAACCTTATTTGAGGATTCGTGTTGGCATATTGTGAGATAACAATTCAACAAATTCAAAAAGTTCTTAAATAAAAAATTTAAGGTTAGTTACCAATAATCAATTGCAAAGGGGACAACTTATGATAATTTGTTGGCTTGATCCAAATTATTAAACAAAATGCAAGATTGTATGTTCCCAATTAGACATTGGAAGTTTTGATCTCATGAGTGATAATCTTGCAATTAATTTTGGATGCTTAATAAATAAATTTGCAAGTCCATTTTATGTATGAACATATGCTACATGATGCTCAATATAAATTTTAATAGACTTACAATACTCATTAAAAACAAGATATGTAAATTCATCAGCATGATCAAAATGAATTTTCTGAATTGGATAATTAGGAAAAGGAACACTAAGTTGGATTAATTAAGGTAATAGTCTCACAAACATCAAGTTTCAAAGTGAAAACAAACAAACATGTGACCATCTAGTTGATGTATCAATTAAAACTATAAAATATCTTAATGATTCACATGATGGGTGTATTGATTCACAAATATCACCCCGAATTCATTCTAAAAATATAAGAGTTTTCTTCCAAATCTTTTTTTATTATGGTCAAATTATTAACTTCCATTGTATACAATCAAGTCAAGATAAATGATTAGATTAAAGAATCTTCTATCTCTTCAATAAGTATATTCACATAAATTTTCAATTATTTTTTGCATCATAATAGACTCATGATGGCCTAACTGGTCATGCAAAATTAATAACATTTATTTTAATCTGTAAACTTATGGTTTTAGACAATATTTATTTTAACTGTACTAATATATGTGTAATACAAACCATAGAGAAAAGATAATAATTTTTCCAATTCATTTTTTTTATTCAGTGAAGTCTTATATGATTTCAAGATACTTTACATTTCTTTCATTGTATATTTCAAGATACTTCACCAGGCCTTTGTTCCAAAGAGCTTTTCTAATAAAGTTTTAACGAAAAACATTCTCGAACAATGCACACACAAGGAGAGTGTTATGAATATTTAATGGTGGTTGTCCATTGTTACTATTTATATTTCACCCTAATACTATTACCTTATTTGTAACCAATTATGCCTATAAATAGGCTATCTCATCTATTTATAATATAAAACTTGAGCTATTTTGTATTACATTGGCACATCACTCTAAAATGTATCTAAAATGTTATCATGTCAGCAAAAATGCTTACGTATCATTCTATAATGTCTTTCTTATTCTTATATATCTCTACACCTGCAAACCCTATATCTTCATAGTCACAAAACTTAAATATTTGGATTAACTTTTTTAAACAAAGTCTCGCATCAAGCATATACATAACTCTTCCACTTGCGATAACTACATTTCATTGCCTCTATCGTCTTTCACCATTTACTCACTTCACTAGTGGAAAAAGTGGCTTTTACGTCTCCTAAATTACGTCGGAATGGGCAAAGACCGACGTTATAAAAACGCGGTGGCACAATCGTAAATAAACAGAAGATAATTTACGTCGGCCTGGTAGGGGTCCGACGTAAATTATCAGTTCTACGTCGGCTCTATACCTGCCCGACATAGAATTGATAATTTATGTCGGACCACTACCAGGCCGACGTAAATTATCTCCTGGTGCTACAAAACTCCCAATATTCAATATTCTCATATTCCCGAGCGCGCCTTCTACTCTCCTTCTACTCTCATATTGATTCTCATATTCTTGTACGTAAGTTTCGGAGGCCCTTGTTTGGACACATTGCTCTGAGTCTAAGTCCTTGAAGAGTCTGCACTGAGGTAACTTTCATTCTCATATTCTTCCCATTATTTTGTTTATTTTTGTGTTTTACGTTCATCTGGAACAACCCGTTCTGCAAGGAGAACGGCCCGTTCTGCTGGAATTTTTGTTCTTGTAATTTGTTGATCTGGAACGGCCCGTTCTAATTTCAGTACGGGCCGTTCCAGATGCATTAAAGAAGAGACTTTTTTAGGCATTGACCTTTAGTTTACCATCCATTCTGTTTGTGTATTATTTGTTTTTTTATTAGTTATTATGTTGCTATATTGTTATTATGTTTTAGGCATTGACCTTTAGTTTACCATCCATTCTGTTTGTGTATTATTTGTTTTTTTATTAGTTATTATGTTGCTATATTGTTATTATGTTTTAGGCATTGACCTTTAGTTTACCATCCATTCTGTTTGTGTATTATTTGTTTTTTTATTAGTTATTATGTTGCTATATTGTTATTATGTTTTTTACTTTATTTGTCTATTCAGTTAATTCATTGTTTTAATAATGAGAGTTTAATTTTTTCAGGATTATGGAGGATTCTGGGTCTGGCAGTGGAAGGAGGGAAGGTAGATCTGTCACCCGATTGTCTAGGTTGACAGCTGGGCGCATTGCCAAGGAGAGGACATCGGTTGAGGTGGATCCTCGTTCTGGCAAGGCATCAGGCCCAAATGCTGCCAAGTTTAAGAGCTATTTGGGAGTCCTAGCTCGACGACATGTTTCCATTATCATTCCATCATGGGATGACGTTCAGGAGGTTGACAAGAACCTCATGTGGCAGGATATTCAGGTATATACTTTCACATCCCTTGAATATTATATAACTTAAATACATTATTTATTAATTGTTGTTATTTTCATAGCAAAATTTTGACATTCCCAATACTGAGGTCATGAGGAGGAAGATGTTATCTGCCCTGGCCACCAGGTGGAGAGACTTCAAGACTTTCTTGACACGGGAGTATGTATTTGGAGAGCGACAAAATGAGACTCCCTGTCTAAAGTACCAGATCACTGATGAGGAGTGGATGCAATTTCGTGCCACTCGATTGGACCCTTCGTGGCAGGTTAGTTATTGATAACTCTTACATTGACACAAATACTTAAGGTATATTTTAATTAATCTTATTTTCTTTTTTGTATTATTGCAGGCTAAAAGAATAGCTGCCCAAGAACGACAGGCCAAGAATGATGCACCCCATGTATTGTCAAGAGGGGGATATGAAAGAAAAAAAAAGGGAATGAAGAAGGCTAGGGCAGAGGCAGCAGGGGTTGAGTCTGCTGACCGTGTGGAGTCACCTCCCCTCTATGAGATGTGGATAGCAACCCGGACAAAATCAGATGGGCAAATGACTTCTGAGTCTGCAAGGGTCGTTGCGGATAAAATAGTAAGTAAAAATATACAAACTAACACTCTGCATTTCAACTCATTTAATTCATAAGTGTAGTTTAGGGTATACTTATTGTTAATATGTTGTAGGAGGGTTTAGTTGAGCAGAGCACCCAGGGCTCATTTTTTTTCGATGGTCGGAATGATATCCTCACAACGGCCATAGGAAGGCCAGAGCACGGAGGCCGTGTGCGTGGTGTTGGTGGTTCTTGGAGCCACCGAGATTTCTTTGGTGCCCGATCATCGAGGAGCACTGTTGACTCTTGCAGTCAAGAGGTTATGCAGAGATTGGAGCAGAGATTGGAGAGTCAGTTTGAAGAGAGATTGAAGAATATTCAAAAACAGTTTGAACAGAAGTTTGAACTTTTGGCTCGTTCTTAGCAACAGACTGCAGTTGCTCATGATGGTGTTCGAGTCAGCACTAAAGGGAGTTGTGCTGCTCCAAATCCCTCACCGGATCAGACTCACACTGATGTACCAAACCAGTGTGAGTTATATGTTGAGGATGACCCCCCACGGTTAGTGGCTTTTGGCCGAGTATTTGAGGGTGGCTCAACCATCCATGGTGTCCCTCTACAGCCAGTCTGGACACGGGTTGTGGTTGACCAAGTTCAAGATGCTGCTGCTCCAGTGCCTTTGCCCAATACAGAGGTTCAACTAGTGGGGCAGGCAACCGACATATTCTTAGCTTGGCCAAAACGTTTGGTCATGCCGTTTTTAGCACGGGCAAAGGTAATTATATTATTGCTCTTTTATATTCTTATAATTCTATTATTGTTTAACTAATTTTCATTATTTCTTTAGGATTTTATCAATCGTGGTAAGGAGGTCATCAGAGAACCTCATGTTGATGATGCTGATATCGCAGAAGCTGAGGGTGATCCCATATATAAGCTTCTAATCATATTACCACGATTAAAGAAGAAACCAATTCAATTGCAGTGGGACATTAGAGTTTTTGGAGTTGATAGCTCTGATGTTCCACTATACATATCTTTGCCTGATGCATTAGAGATTGTTGGGGGAAACTCCATGTTAAATATATCTATCATACAACTGTGGGCCATGTAAGTCATATTTTCTTTTATGAGTCTAAATTTACAATAATTACATTTAACTTATAATAATTATTTGTGTTAGGTACATGGACAAATTGAGTGTGGAGCAAGGACAAGTAGAAGTATATGGATTTATTGAGCCTCAATCAATCCAAAAATCAGGAAACACTCAGGTCCAGATCCAGCAATATATGCAAACATGGATGAGTGACTCAAGAAGAGATATATACATGGCTCCATACATTGACGGGTTAGTTTTTTAATTGGTTTTTTAATCATGGTAATTTTATAACTAATTTGTTTGTCTTACAATGTAGGTCCCATTAGCAGTTAATGGTAATCATTCCTAAGGAATACACCGTGGTGTGGTTTTGTTCACTACATCGAAAACCAAGCCACGAAATTAAATGCCAATTACAAGGGTAACTAAATTTTTCATTATGTTTTAAAACTGTAATTATATATATTGGCTAACATTTGTTTTTATTTCAATTAATTAGAATCGTGTCTAGAGCTAATATATTAAGTGGAAGAGGCAGATCATCAAAGTCATTGCATTTCATATGCCCTAAGGTTAGCAAATTAATTCATACAGTCAATAATATTTAAATTTATTGACTTTGGAAATAATAGTTATTTGTTTCTCATTTTAGTGTAATAAGCAACAAGACTCGTTTGAATGTGGCTATTACATCATGTATTGGATGAGAGCCATAGTTTCTGCGGGTATTATTGATTCTTGGGCGCAGGTAATTCATATCAAAATTTATTTAACTATATTTACCTTTAGGATAATTAACATTGCATATTAATGACACTTAAATTAATGTTTCAGGTCTTTCAAGATCCATCTTCATTGCCCGAAGATGAGTTGCTCAAGATAAGAGAACAATGGACAACTTTTTTTCTAAGTTTAGTTAGTTAGATATTATGTTTATAGTTTGATAGTTAGTTAGTTTAGTTAGTTAGATATTATGTTTATAGTTTGATAGTTAGTTAGTTTAGTTAGTTAGATAGCATTGACAAACATATGTTTTATAGCTTTTTTAGGATAATAGGATTTATAGCTTTTGTCATTCAATTTTGAAATATAATTTGAATTTCTATTCTGGACTGCCTGGTTTAGATTTGGTATTTTGGACTATATTTATATGCAGGTGTTGGGTATATCAAAAATTTATAAACGTTTAAAAAAAAAACAGCCACAATTTACGTCGGACATGGCGTTGTCCGACGTAAATTTACGTCGGGCCTTGCAATGGCCGACGTAAATTTACGTCGGACCACTCCATGTCTGACGTAAAATTGTGGCTGTTTTTTGTCCCTTTTACGTCGGTCTGTGAGAATCCCCGACGTAAATTTACATCGCCTTTCAGAGGCGACGTAAATTTACGTCTCCCGTATTAACGTCGGAACCTTTTCCGACGTAAAAGGCTCAAAAAAGGCGACGTAAAAGACCCTTTGTGTACTAGTGCTTTCTCCATGCCCACCCCCAAATCCTTCAAATCTTCAAGAGTCACAACTTCTTTGTTGAAGCTAAAATTGCGATAGTAGCACCTTTGTCGCCTACGTGCGGTGACAACCACTCTTTCATTGCCTCCACCATGTTTCACCACCTCCCCACTTTGATGACCGCTCCTCTAATGTCTATGCGTGATGATTGCTCCTACATTGTCTCATATCGGGACATATTAGAATACTAGTTTTCCATTGTATTCAACCCTCCTCTGCATGAAAATATGAGAGACTCTTCAATTGTGGCTTTCAATGTGACAAACATGTCCATTTTACTATAATTTTTGTCTTCTATTTACAACTTGTTGAAGAGAAAAATATACACTAGAAGGAGGGTTGAATAGTGTATATCAAAAACTCACACTTTTACAGTGGGACAGTGAAAAATGTAAACGGATGAAGCACTGAAAGATAATCAGAAGTAGTAGAAGTAGATGAAATGGCACAAGTATTTTTATACTAGTTCGTCTCCAACCCAGAGACTACGTCCAGTTCTCAATCCAACCAGATTGAGTTCCACTATCTTTAACAAGATACAAGTATTCTCTACCAAGCCACTTCTGGCTAAAACCAAGTATACTTTCACCAAGCCTCTCTAGGCATAAACCCAAGTATTCTTTCAACAAGTCTCTCCAGGCTCAAATCCAAGTATCTTTTCAACAAGACTCTTTAGGTTCAACAACTAAGTATTCTTTTGCACAAGGCTCTCTAGGCTCAACCTTTACAAATAAATTTGGCAAAAGCTACAAAAATGGCTTCGTCTCATCTAGGCGTGATGCTATACAAATACAACACAAAAATTCTACAAAGAACTAGATAGAAGATTTGCAATTGAGATCTTCTTTGTGGTGCTTCAGTTTGTTCGCAACGTACTTGATCAATGAAAACTGCTTTATGAATATTGCTCTTTTATGTACAACGCTTTTCTTGGTGTATGCTAAGTCTATTGCTTTCTGATATGCTCGTTAGTTTGTAGTGTGAATGCTTGATCCTTATATAGTAGCTTTGGAAAAGATGACTGTTATAACAATGTTCAAATTTAAACGTACATATTCTTCATGTGTTGCTTCATCTGTCTTCCTAGTTGTTCTTAAAGAGTATTATTGATGCATTTAATGTGAGCATTAAATGCTTATCAGGATGCGTGTACCTCTTATCTAATCAAGACAACTACTTATCATCATTTCATTCAACTTTTGAGTGTAATAGAGAATGTCACGTAGAGTAGTTGGAGCTAGTGCAAAAGTAGTTTTTTTCAGTCTCTTTTCTGTGATATTCGAGATTTTGCTTTTTGGCTATTCATGGAGATTTTGTCTTTTTGCATATTAATACTCTTTGATACTTTTTTGTTTAATATGCTGAGGAAAAATACATTAAATGAAATGTAATGTTGATAGAAAGAATGTAGAAGAAGTGGAAGTTGTACTCCTCCTAAGTTCCTTCTAAGCACGGATCTCCTTCAAGGAAATTTGAACCGAAGTGATGACTAAAAGAAGAGGAAGTTACACGGATGTAGTGATGCAAAGTCTTGGATGGAAGCATCCAAGCTCAAAGAGCAAAGGATTGCTCACTTCAAAGAGTAGGAATTGAAGAACTCCTAAGGTGTTTGAAGGCACTCTCTTGCTCTCTATATTTCGGTGACTCTTCAGGGAATTTGCTGAAGATTTGATTCAGAAATTCTTATGTATTCAAAAGTGTTTGTACAAGGAGAAAGTCACACATTTATAGGTAGAAATTAGGTCAAATTGGCGCTACTCCATGTAGTAACAATTGGCGCCAAGTTTGAATTTCAAAATTTGAATTTGAAATTCAAACTTCAGCCAATTAGATGACTAATCCGGATGGCCCCTCATTTAGATGTCATTTAAGAGTTATTTGAAGTGAATTTGGAGCTCACATGGCCGGAACCACTCCATGCCATCCATGTGACTCAAATTCAATTCAAATTACTTCTAAATGACACATGAATGAAGCCTAATTTTCCTATTAATGTATACTTCATATAAACCTATGCTAATGACCGAAATACATTGGTCTAATGAATACAATGAATATAAAAAGTTACAAGAAGAAGAATGAGCCTAATATTGGGTATCAAAAGCCCAAAGCCCATGAAGCCCAAAAATAAGCTCAATAGCCTAAACCCTAAACTATGGTCAAAATACAAGACCGAAATCAAAGAAAAATTCCTATACTAAGAAATATTCAATAAAGCATGGTGTTTAATCAAGTAAGGTCCATGTGAAAAGCACCCTAGGCCCACCAAGCCCATTAGGCCCACTAAGCTCTGAAGTAGACAAGTTTTCAAGTAATCTCCTGGCCATAGCTCTAGTGGTTGGGCCTTTGGCCCATGCTCTTCCATCATTCCCTCCCTCTTGAGAAGGATTCGTCCTCGAATCTAAAGAGCCCTCCTCATCATCACTAGCACCTAAAAAAGGTTTAAGATCACTAACATTAAAAGTAGTGCTGACTCCATAATCAGAGGGTAAATCAAGTCTATAAGCGTTATCATTGATACGCTGTAAGACCTGAAAGGGACCATCTCCTCTACGACTGAGTTTGAACTTCCTTTGATTTGGAAAACGTTCTTTTCTTAAGTGAAGCCAAACCCAATCACCTTCCTCGTAGATCATAGGTTTCTTGCCTTTATTTCCTTGTTTGGCATATTTCTCATTTTGGAGTTGAATATGAGTTTTTATCCTTTCATGAAGTTTTTTAACAAACTCAGCTCTTGAAGCCCCTTCCTTATGAATGAAGTGTTCAACATTAGGAAGAGGTATCAAGTCTAAAGGAGTTAAAGGATTAAACCCATATACAGCCTCAAAAGGAGAAATATTGGTAGTTTTGTGAACTACCCTATTGTAGGCAAATTCAATGTGAGGCAAAAACTCATCCCAAGATTTGTGATTGCCCTTTAGGACTGCCCTAAGCATAGTAGACAGAGATCTATTCACTACCTCAGTTTGGCCATCTGTTTGAGGATGACAAGTAGTTGAAAAGAGGAGTTTGGTTCCTAGTCTTGACCATAAGACACGCCAAAAGTGGCTTAGGAACTTTGTATCTCTATCTGAAACTATAGTCCTAGGAAGCCCATGGAGTTTAACCACATCTCTAAAGAAGAGTTTTGCAATGTTGCTTGCATCATCTACTTTTTGGCATGGAATGAAATGAGCCATTTTACTGAAACGGTCCACTACCACAAAGATAGAATCCATTCCCCTTTGGGTTCTAGGTAAACCTAGCACAAAATCCATGCTAATATCTACCCAAGGGGAAAAAGCAACAGGCAAAGGTGTGTATGTTCCATGAGGCATTACTTTAGACTTAGCTTGTAAACAAGCCAAACATCTAAAACAATGCCTTTGGACATCCTTTCGCATATGGGGCCAATAAAATTTTTCTTTTAGCAAACTAAGGGTTTTATCAACACCAAAGTGCCCCATAAGCCCACCTTCATGACTCTCTTTAATTAATAGTTTCCTAATGGATCCTTGGGGTATACATAACCTTCCTTCTTTGTATAAATACCCCTCAACCATATAAAAACCATCAAAAGCTTTTTGTTGGCATTTTTTATAATTATCACCAAACTCAAGATCTTCCTCATACAACTCCCTAATATTATCAAATCCAAGAATTTGAGTACCTAGAGACACAAGCAATGTATGTCATCTAGATAAAGCATCAGCTACAACATTTGATTTTCCTTTCTTGAATTTAATAATATATGGAAATTGTTCAAGGAAATCTAACCATTTGGCATGCCTCTTATTTAACTTACCTTGACCTCTTAAATATTTAAGTGACTCATGGTCACTATGAATGACAAACTCTTTGGACACAAGGTAGTGTTCCCAAGTTTGTAAGGCTCTAACCAATGCATACAACTCCTTGTCATAGGTAGGGTAATTGAGGGAGGCACCTTTTAGTTTTTCACTAAAATATGCAATGGGGTGTCCTCCTTGCAATAACACAGACCCTATGCCAACTCCTGATGCATCACATTCTAGCTCAAAAGTCTTTTCAAAATTAGGTAGAGCTAGTATGGGTGCATTAGTAAGTTGATCTTTAAGAAGTTGAAATGCTTGGTCATGCTTTGAAGTCCATTCAAATAAAATATCTTTTTTAACAAGCTCATTCAAGGGTGAAGCAATGCTAGAGAAGTTAGGCACAAATCTTCTATAAAAACTTGCTAGTCCATGAAAACTCCTAACTTCACTAACATTTTTAGGCTTTGGCCACTCTTGAATGGCTTTAATTTTCTCGGGGTCCACACGAACCCCATCTTTGCTTACAATGAATCCTAGGAAAACCACATGATCCACACAAAAAGTACATTTTTCAAAATTTGCAAATAAGTGGTTTTTCCTAAGGATCATCAAAACTTCTCTAAGATGTCCTAAATGATCATCTTAAGACCTACTATAGATTAATATGTCATCAAAATAAACAACCACAAATCTACCTATACACTCTCTCAAGACATGATTCATAAGCCTCATGAATGTACTTGGTGCATTAGTTAAACCAAAAGGCATAACTAGCCATTCATACAATCCAAATTTGGTCTTAAAAATAGTTTTCCACTCATCACCCTCCTTAATTCTTATTTGGTGATAACCACTCTTAAGATCAATTTTAGAAAATATAGTAGCACCATGTAATTCATCAAGCATATCATCAAGTCTAGGGATTGGGTGCCTGTACTTGATTGTGATATTGTTAATAGCCCTACAATCACAACACATTCTCCATTTTCCATCTTTCTTGGGCACTAACAATATAGGCACAGCACAGGGACTCAAACTCTTTTGCACCCACCCCTTATCCAAAAGCTCTTGGACTTGGTTCTCTATCTCCTTAGTTTCTTGAGGATTTGTCCTATAAGCTGGTCTATTGGGTAGACTAGCCCCAGGCACAAAATCAATTTGATGTTCTATACCCCTAAAAGGAGGAAGGCCCTTTGGACCTTCACTAGGGAATATATCTTCAAATTCTTTTAATAAATGAGAAACTTTAGGAGGTAAAGAACTAAGTTGAAGACTTAAATTATAACACTTAAGCACACCTCTACAAAGAAGAAGGTAAGAAGGCTTTTCAACAATTAAGGTTTATTTTAAAGTTTCTTGTTGAATTCCTTCTATTGAAAGAGATTTCTCTTCCTTCTTCTTTGAAGCTTTATGCTTTTTCTCTTCTTCTTTTTTTTTAATCAAGTTTTTTTTTTCTTCTTCTCTTTTCTTTTTCATTTGTACTTGATCCTCTATCACTTGTGAAGGAGACAAAGGATGAAGTACAAATTTCTTCTCTTTATGAGTGAAAGTAATTTCATTGGTAAGGCCATTATGCATGGTTTTCTTGTCAAATTGTCATGGCCTTCCCAACAAAATATGGCAAGCTTCCATTGGAGTTATGTCACAAACCACTTGATCTTCATAGTTACCAATAGATAATTTGACTTTCACTTGCTTATCCACATTGATATCCCCATCTTCATTAATCCAATGAAGTTGATATGGTTTCGGATGGGGAATAGGAGTAAGACCAAGCTTCTCCACCAACCTTGTGCTACAACAATTGCAACAAGACCCACTATCCACAATGAGAGAACAAGCATTATCAAGAATTTTACACCTTGTGTGGAAAATATTCTCTCTTTGTGAAAGGTGAGACTCATGTGGTTGGCTTCCTAGAAGCCTTCTAATCATTAGAAGTTGACCATCACAAGGATATGCACTTTCAATTGGATGGTCTTCCTCACTTGTTTCACTATCACTTGAAGTGGTAGAACTAGATTCATCAACACTACTATAAATGTCTTCCCCTTTCAAAATCATCACCTTTTTAGTGGGGCATTGAGAAGCTATATGGCCTCTCCCAAGACATTTAAAGCATTTGATGTCACTAGTCTTACTACTAGAAGTGACAACATTTTTATTTTTCTCTTTTTCAATTTCTTTTTCTTTTTCTAGACCTTTACCAAATTTCTTAGAGGAATCATATTGACCCTCCCTCTTTAGTCTTTCTTAACATAAGAGCTAGATTGAGTTTTGCCTTTAAAAGAGCTTTTTCTCAAGTTTTGTTGTTCCACCCTTATACAAAGTTGGACCAAATCATCAAGGTCCCTATAAGGGAGTAACTCAACCCTATCTCTTATGTCAAAATTGAGACCACTTAGAAATCTAGCAATAGTCAATCTTTCTTCTTCCCTTATCCCAGCCCTCATGAGATACAACTCCATTTTTTGTCTATATTCCTCTACACTCATGTTCTTTTGTTGGAGTCTTTGGAGCTTATCCATAAGCTCCCTACTATAATAAGAAGGAATGTGCCTTCTTCTCATAGCACTCCTCAATTCATTCCAATAAGTGATGGGAGGATCATTGTGAAGTCTTCTCTCTCTTTCCAAGGATGTCCACCAATACATGGCTTGTCCTTGGAAAGCTAGGGTGGCCAAAGGAGCTTTTCTTTCCTCACCTACTTGATGACAAGTGAAGATTTGCTCCACTTTCATCTCCCAATCCAAGTAGGCGTCCACATTTTCTTTTCCATGAAAGTAAGGGAGATCAACCCTTGATTCCCTCACTTTGGGTTCCTTAATGACTTTCCTAGGTCTAGGTTGGTAGTATGCATCCATATTCAAACTACCATCATACTCTTGGCTTTGAGAGTCATTGGAACTCTTAGTGGAACTTTTTGAAGAACTTTTTGGACTTTTGTTTTTATGTATTTGTTTTAAAAGTTTTTCTTCTTGTTGCTTAATCTTTTGTATCTTTTCCTCTAAAGCAAGAAGTTGTACTTCTCTTTCAATCTTTTCTTTTTGTTTTTGAAGTACCTCTTCATGCTTCCAAAGTTTTAGTGCTTCAACCTCCTTGACAATTCTTTTAAAACTTTTAGGAGTATCAAAGTCACTACTACTTGGAGAACGATGACTCATGATTAAGCAATAAGATTGTTATATGCTATGCAAAAGATATAAAATGTTTTTGATATTTTTTATGAATGAAAATAGCACTTGGAAGTCTAAGTGTACAAGTTGCACTATCAAGGGAGGTGACCTACAAAGAGCCACTTAATAACCAAGCCTTTTCAAGTGGAAATCACTAAACTCCTTTGTGGTACTTTCAATTCCCCAAAACTTTTCACAATTTTTTTTTTTTTGAATGCTTTTCACAATTGGTTTGTTTTTGAAGCTAACTAAACGTGAGCAAATAAATCTACACAATTCTAGACGTAATAAGGCAGAAAAGTAAACAAAATTAAAGTTCAAACACTTGAAGGAAGCAAGGATAATCAACTAATCGGTTTGCCCTAAGTGAAAGCTTGAAACATATGAAATTTCCAAGCCACTTCCACTAGTACTACACGTGAAAATGCTAACAAGGAGTTAGATATACCTGACCAGCTTCTTAATACTCCCTCCAAGCTTTACAAAATTGGTTTAAAAATACAAGAGAGATTGCAAAATTTAAACTAGCCTAGAAAGCAATAAATGGCGGCTTTGGTGACCAATTAGTGACGGATTTGATGTTCAAATTTTCTAACACTTATTCAAGTGTTTAATCCGCCACTAATCCTTCAAATATGATGCTCCTAGACCTACAAAAGAAACACAACAAAAGAGATTAATGGTGGCTGCCTCACAATGTGAAGGAATGGTCACTCAAGTGAAGGAAGTTTAGGAAAAGCTAGGTCACTAAATTAGGTCAAAATGTTGTAGTCTTAGTGTCCAAACTTTTCCTACTCTTTGTTGAGAAATGCTTGATCCTTGAGCAAGGATTTGAGGCCACTTCCAGCACAGAAAATTTAAGGAAAGAAAACAAGACAAGCAACAAAGCACAATTTGAAAAGCTTATACCAATATAAAGAGTAATATGGTGTAAGACAAGACTCAAAGAGGTTCAACAAGTAAAACTGAAAATTAAGACTCCAAAATAAAGCTAGCACTCAAATAGGAAGGTTCCTAGATAGGTACTAGAATAGATGAACAAAACAAAAAAAAATTGAGAACAATTGGATAAGTATAGAACAAGTAGTAGTCAAAAACAAGGAATCAAGTGAATTTCTATCAATGCACACCTCTCGGCTTTTTCAAATTAAAATTGCTTTCTCTATTTTTTTTTATTCTTTCTTTTCTATATTCAATTTAAGGTTCCAGAGAAGGTATTTTCCTTTTATTTCAAATTTTTTTATGATTCCAAGCTATAGAAACCGTGACTACAAAATTAGGTCAAAACTCAAGTGAAAATGATAAAACTAGTGCACTAGATTTAGGTTTTGTGTTTGGATTCCTTTTGAACTCTTTTCTTTTGATCTTTTACACTTTAGGCTCTGTTTTTGCCTCTGTTTTCAGCCTTTTAACTCCTTTTTTTTTTTAAATTTGAATCCACAAAATTAGTGCACTAGAAGTAGAATTACACTTGAGATTTTGAGTAACACAAAATTTTTTTTAAGAATTTTCAATGGAAAGTGAATTGAAAACTTAAATACACAATGGAAACCTAACTCTAAAGAAATTTGCTAGAACTAATAGCAAATTATGAACACAAAAAGGTAAAAGAAAAAGCACATATAGGTAGGCAACAATGAGAGCAAACCGAGAGCAAAATGTAGACACACAATTCAAAATAAAACTAGGTTAAACATGCTATTCAAGGAATTTGCAACATATAAGGACTAAACATAAACTTCTAAGACAAAACAAAGATTCAAAAACAAAATCTAATGCATATGCATGAGGTCCAATCACGGACACATACAAGGAATGGAGAGACTCAAAATAAAGTCAAAATAGCACAAGCAAATAGTTCCTAAACATGTTGATTGTGGAAGAAATTCAAAAACAATCAACTAATGGATCTATAGAACACAATGAATCAAAATAACATAGATCCGAAATAGAAACTCAAATAGAACAAGAAGAACACATAGACACAAACACGGACACACAAAAATTTAGGAAAAACTTATCTCCTTGAAGAACCTTACTCTTGATACCAAAATTGATAGAAAGAATGTAGAAGAAGTGGAAGTTGTACTCCTCCTAAGTTCCTTCTAAGCACAGATCTCCTTCAAGGAAATTTGAACCGAAGTGATGACCAAAAGAAGAGGAAGTTACACGGATGTAGTGATGCAAAGTCTTGGATGGAAGCATCCAAGCTCAAAGAGCAAAGGATTGCTCACTTCAAAGAGTAGGAATTGAAGAACTCCTAAGGTGTTTGAAGACACTCTCTTGCTCTCTATATTTCGGTGACTCTTCAGGGAATTTGCTGAAGATTTGATTCAGAAATTCTTATGTATTCAAAAGTGTTTGTACAAGGAGAAAGTCACACATTTATAGGTAGAAATTAGGTCAAATTGGCGCTACTCCATGTAGTAATAATTGGCGCCAAGTTTGAATTTCAAAATTTGAATTTGAAATTCAAACTTCAGCCAATTAGATGACTAATCCGGATGGCCCCTCATTTAGATGTCATTTAAGAGTTATTTGAAGTGAATTTGGAGCTCACATGGCCGGAACCACTCCATGCCATCCATGTGACTCAAATTCAATTCAAATTACTTCTAAATGACACATGAATGAAGCCTAATTTTCCTATTAATGTATACTTCATATAAACCTATGCTAATGACCGAAATACATTGGTCTAATGAATACAATGAATATAAAAAATTACAAGAAGAAGAATGAGCCTAATATTGGGTATCAAAAGCCCAAAGCCCATGAAGCCCAAAAATAAGCTCAATAGCCTAAACCCTAAACTATGGTCAAAATACAAGACCGAAATCAAAGAAAAATTCCTATACTAAGAAATATTCAATAAAGCATGGTGTTTAATCAAGTAAGGTTCATGTGAAAAGCACCCTAGGCCCACAAAGCCCATTGGGCCCACTAAGCTCTGAAGCAGACAAGTCTTCAAGTAATCTCCTAGCCATAGCTCTAGTGGTTGGGCCTTTGGCCCGTGCTCTTCCATCAAATGTCAGTCAAACGGACTGTATGCTTCGTTTGATTTCTTTTATCTTACATATGATATGTATTATCTTCACATTTCGTCTGATCTATTTTATTTTCAAAGAATGTTGACTTTTGTTTGAAGAAAATATTTTATTTGTCAACATTAAAACTAAAGGGATCGTATGTTGTCTTAAAGACTATTTTTTTATTTAAGACAACTCTTTACTTCTAAATATTCTACCTAACCCACCTCAACATGAGAATCCAATAGAGTTACTACAATTGTGATTTTCAATAGCACAAACATAAGAAGAATAATAAAGTTAAGAGAGTTGACATATGGGAACGAGGTAGTCTTTTTCTTTTCTCACTATATTCTTAATTTGTTTTGACTCACAAAATTTGGAATTTGATAACAATGTTCTTCTAACATGAAATCGATTTTGTTGATGATTTGTTTCGGTTTGACATATGAATCTCTATTTTTAATAAAATCCAACGTGATTGAAAATTAATGAATTCTTGAAATACTTATAAGATTTATTTTTTTCATCTAGTTCTTCAAAACATGTATGTTTCACAATCTTTTCTTTTCTTCTTATTTTTTTTCTTCTATTCTCTTAGTTGATAACTTTTTTTTTAATTTCTTTTCCTCTAAATGAGTTAAGACATACCTGATGGCAACCCTCCTTGCATGGATTGAGTTAAGAGCGTGAAAGAGGGATGACCGGACTCCTTGGATCATGGAACTCAAGGTTTCTAGCCTTGGAGATGGAGATGGGCGAATGGTGTTTATGGAGGCTAGGTGTTTGATGAAATGCTAAGGTGGTACTCTAGGGTTTTGGCTCACTTCATTGATGGATGAAGGCCACTCCTAAAGGTGAGAACACTCACGGTGAAGATGAGAAGGATAGGTGGCCGAAATGACCAAGGGGACTAAGGAAGAATATTAAGGCACAAAGGCTCTCTTAATATCATAAATTCCAAAGTATTTACAAGGTGTGGGGTGTTAGGTATTTATAGGAGGGGAGACATCTAGGGTTGCATTTGGAGTAGGCAAATGCATTCCAAATGAAATGCAAATGAACCCTAGATGCAACTTGGTAGCCAAGGATGGAATCTTTGGGTTTAGATTGGCTATATCTAGGTGCATGATAAGACCATGCAACCTTTGCCCTCCACTTGGGCCTAAGCCTTTCTAACACCAAAAATAGACCCAATGACACCAAAAAACATGCATCACCCTCTAATTAACACCCTAGCCCAAAATTAAAAACCTAATTATCTAAAGCACCCCATAATACAAAGGCAAAATGGGAAATACAAGGAAAATAAATTCTAAGTCCTAAGCACCCCAAAATACAAGGGTAAAATAGGAAATTAAAGATAAGGGCAAAAATAGGAATAAAAATAAATGCTATAAAAACTTAGGAGCTAAGGCCCAAAAGTAGGCTTACTCCTCCTATGGTTTTTCAACACTAACCCATTCCTCTTGCTTCCTTCAATATATCACCTCTTGGTCTTCTTGGCCTTAGTGGTATTCCATCATTCCCTCCCTCTTGAAAAGGATTTGACCTCAAATCAAGAGGTTCCTCATGGTGGGCATCATGACCAACAAAAACATAAAAATAAGCATTAGAGGTAATAGTATATGATAGAAATGGAAAGTGTATCCTAAGAGGAGTTCTACTAAAAATGCTAAAAAGATTGTCTAAATTAAAAGGACTAGACTCTCTAATGTTAAGGATAGGATCCTCCCCATGGTGAAGTCTAGATGTATAACTAAAACCTAAAAAGGTAAAAAGACTAAAACTATAGCACACTAATGTATTAGTCCTAAAAACTAAAATATCTTGTTGGAAGTGCCCAATGTAATGACCTAGGTATGTATTGGAAAATAAAGAAAACTTAACTAAAAAATTACCTAAACAACTTTGTATTGCATAATTTGTTAGATACATATGAGAAAAAGGTGCTAAGAGGAGTTTAGAAAACTCATATAATATAAGTTTGTCTTGTAGGGAAGTATCCAAGTTAAGTTCAAATAAGTTTGAACTTCCCTCAAGATCAAAAATAGAAAATAGGACACCATGAGATGTATCCAACAAATCATACAAATCTAAAGTTGGGTGCTTTATGAAGGGAACTAAAGTGGAGAAAGTCTTAAAGAAGGAAGGCTTATCTTCCTTGGGCACCACCAAGGAAGTAGCACAAGAAGTGGGACTAAGTGAAGTCCACTTCTTCTTCACTAAATCTTGAAGTTGAGATTCTTTTTCTTTAAAAAGGACTTGTTTTTGAATCTCCACTTCATGACTAGTGGCAATGTGAGAGAAAGAGTTAAGGTCTTGATGAATAAAGAGAGTTTCTTTTAAATCATTTTCAATGGGAAAGTGACTCTCTTCAAGCATAAGCCCTTTGGAGGAAACATTATCCTCCTTACTCTTCTCTAAGAGTGTTGGTTGTGTTTCATTTTCTAACCACTCTTGAACTTTCTCTATACTTTTCTTCATTTTTTCTTTCTTTTCTATTTTCTTTTCTTTTTCTTTTCTTCTAAGTTCATCCTCTCTTTTTGTATTTTCTTCCTCATGCATACTCTTAGGGATTCTAACCTCTTTGGAATTTTGATACCTAGTTGAGACAACCCTAGGTTTGGATCCACTAGTTTCTCTCCTCTCAACTAATTTTGCAAGTAACCTTTTTATTTCCGCATTATTTTTTTCAAACTCTTTTTCTTTTCTTCTCAACTCTTCCTCTCTTTTTATATTTTCCTCTTCTTTTTTTCTTAGGTACTCTTTTAGTTGCCTAAGTTCATCCCTAACACTAGACCTAGTACTACAAGAATTATGACCATGAACACTAGAATGATCACTCATCTTTGATCAAGAAAAGGTTTTCACAAATTTGTTTTCAAAAAGGTTGAAAAAGTTTTTCACAAAGAGTGAGTGATAAAAGGGTTTTCACAAAAGGTTTTCAAAGTGCAAGATAGGTAGGAAAGGCCTAAGTGTACAAAGTGAACTTTCAAAGGGAGGTGGACTACAAAGAATCACTTAATAACCAAGCCTTATCAAGTAAAAATCACTAAGCCTTTTCAACTTTTCTTACAAAATAATTTGGCACAACAATGAAGTGTGTGTGTGCACGTTACCCCTAGTAGGCAAAAGCAAGCCTTCTAAACGTAATTGGAAGCAAATTAAGGACCTAAGCAATTATACTACTAAAAGCTTTAAAACATGCAACAAGGAAAGCACTTAAAACATACTCTAGTCGAAGTCCTAGGTGAAGGTTTTCAAATCACCTTCAACTACACGAACTAAAACCAAAGTGAAGAGGTTTAGAAATGGCCAATTACAAACCAAAAATGAATAAACAAAGGCCAAATACAAGTGGCCTAAAAGAAATGGTGCAAAAGATAAAACAATTCAAGAAATTGAGTCTTCAAGTCTCCCACTTGTCACCCCTTCACAAGGAACAACCAAAAGTTAGCCTCTCAATGTGTATGCACTCTTTTTGATAGTAGAAATCCTTCCAAAGGTCTTGGAATCAAATCGGACAGCTCCTCCAATCAATTCACCAAAAGTGTATGTGATGAGTTTTAGGAGCTTTCCACACCTAGATCAAGAAGAAACCACCCAAGAGTACAAGAGTCCAAAGAAATAAAACTAAAAAGGCACAATTAAAAAGGCTAAACTCAAGTAGAGATATATGTGAAAAAACTTAAGAGTAGAAAGAAGACACAAAAACTAAAATTAAGGCACATTAAGAAAGGCAAGTACTTAAAAGATTAATTCCTAGAATGGCACTAGAATTGAGTAGCAAGTGTTTGATAAAATGTTGCACTTAACATGTTAAATTTTAAAGTCTCATTCAGCCACTAAAACATAGTCCAAAGGTCCAAAGAATAACTCCAATTGCTAAGGTAGGAAAAATTGTCCAAAAGTCCACAAGTCTAGCAAAGGATCCCTTTTGTTTGCATTTTTTTTTCACTTGTTTTGGCACTTTTTTTTTTTAATGATAATGTCCAGCCACTTTCTTGCTTTTTTTTTTTTATATTAATATTCCTCCTTTGCTTGGGTTTTACACTTGTGTTTGTTGATTTTGATTAGCAAAAAATTTGGAGTATCCTTTTAGCAATTAGTGATGGCTTAATGAGTCAATAATTTTAGTTTCTTTGAGCTTTTTGTGTAATAAAGTCCAGCAGTAAAATAAGCACATATAATCACTTTTCAACCTCAAATTATCAAGCAAAACATGTTCATATTAAGTGCAAATGGAAAAGGAAAGCAAGATGGCCGATTTTTGCAATGTGTGCAAAGATACAAATCACACATGAATGGTTAAATATCAAGGAACATGCTAGGATTAATTAGCATGCATGATTGACTCTCTAAAGCACTCTAAATCCCACGGCCATTTCAACAAACATATAGCATGCATATCATATTTTGATCATGAAAGTCTTTAGGCATGTGTATTTGGATTTTTCTTTCAAGAAAAATTAGGGAGAATCATACTCTTATGACAAAACTTAATAGATTATAAAATAAAAACACATGATCATCATTTTTCTTATCATGCACAAAATTTTCCAGCCACCCAAACTTAAACAAAAATGGACGGATCCTACAAAGAAACCTAGGCACCAAGATGATTCATAAGGAAATTTATGGCATGAATCAATGAACAAAACAAGACACATAGACCATGAGAATATAGCATGAATATGATCTATCAAGCACAACTTCAAGACAAGCAAGAAGACACCATGACATGACCGGATTTTTAAAAGACTCAAAATAGACTAGAGATTACCCTTGAAGAACCATTGGCTCTAGATACCACATGATGGCAACCCTCCTTGCATGGATTGAGTTAAGAGCGTGAAAGAGGGATGACCGGACTCCTTGGATCATGGAACTCAAGGTTTCTAGCCTTGGAGATGGAGATGGGCGAATGGTGTTTATGGAGGCTAGGTGTTTGATGAAATGTTAAGGTGGTACTCTAGGGTTTTGGCTCACTTCATTGATGGATGAAGGCCACTCCTAAAGGTGAGAACACTCACGGTGAAGATGAGAAGGATAGGTGGCCGAAATGACCAAGGGGACTAAGGAAGAATATTAAGGCACAAAGGCTCTCTTAATATCATAAATTCCAAAGTATTTACAAGGTGTGGGGTGTTAGGTATTTATAGGAGGGGAGACATCTAGGGTTGCATTTGGAGTAGGCAAATGCATTCCAAATGAAATGCAAATGAACCCTAGATGCAACTTGGTGGCCAAGGATGAAATCTTTGGGTTTAGATTGGCTATATCTAGGTGCATGATAAGACCATGCAACCTTTGCCCTCCACTTGGGCCTAAGCCTTTCTAACACCAAAAATAGACCCAATGACACCAAAAAACATGCATCACCCTCTAATTAACACCCTAGCCCAAAATTAAAAACCTAATTATCTAGAGCACCCCATAATACAAAGGCAAAATGGGAAATACAAGGAAAATAAATTCTAAGTCCTAAGCACCCCAAAATACAAGGGTAAAATAGGAAATTAAAGATAAGGGCAAAAATAGGAATAAAAATAAATGCTATAAAAACTTAGGAGCTAAGGCCCAAAAGTAGGCTTACTCCTCCTATGGTTTTTCAACACTAACTCATTCCTCTTGCTTCCTTCAATATATCACCTCTTGGTTTTCTTGGCCTTAGTGTTATTCCATCAATACCCAACTCACCTTTACATAAGAATCTAATAGAGATTTTACGGTTATAATTTTCAATGATACAAATATAAGTATAATCAATAAATTTTTCTTTTTTCTTCATAGTTTTCAACAATGCGTAATTCATGAAATTTTGAAATTGAGATTATATCTTTCTATTTTTTTCATTGTTCTAAAGGAAAATCAAATGTGGTTGAAAGTCAATAAATACTTAATGTCAAACTTACTATGTATTTTATATTGTTCATTAAAACATCTATGTTTCACAATCTTTTATATTCTTTTATTCTTATTTTTTCCCTTTTATTCTCTTCTTCCATTACTCATTTTATTAAAATTCTTTTTCCTTAAAGAGTTCAGATACATATTTTTTATTTAAATATTAAGTTAATTAAAAGTTGAATTTTAGAAATTTATAATTGTGCTAACTGTGTTAAGTAATATCTATATAACTAACTAATATTAAATAACTGATAATTAAAAATTAAATTAAATTAATAATTATATATATTATTGATTGATATATTAATTTTAAATTAAGAGACTAAATTTAATTAAAATATTAGTTATAGACAAATAATAAATAATAAATAAATATGTAATTATTGATTATATTAATTTATATCTTGATGTTTGTTACCATCAGTAATTTAAAAAATTTATGAAATTAGTACTTATATAATATATATTGATAATTATTTATTATTAAATTATAAGTAATTTTTCTTATATATATTAATAATTATATTAATGTGTAATTAATATATTAAATTTAATTAAAATGTCAGTTATAAAAAAATAATTAATAATATGTAACTATTACTAATTATAAATAAAATAAATATTTATTTATGTTTATAAGTTATAAGTTATTTATTGGAATCACACTATTCAATTTTTTATGATAAAAGAGTTAATTGTAATTTTCTATTTTCAAATTTTAAAAAGGAAGTTAAAAGGTTCCATTATAGCTAAAGTCATTAGATAATTAAGTTTGTGAAACGAATGCTACTTTAGAAAATTTATTAAAAGTAAATTTGATGACTAATACATTTTTTTATTATAATTTTTCTTCTCTGCTTTTATTTTTCATGTTAATTTAGTAAAGATCAAATTTTACCCACATAATATATAATAGAGTTTGAATTAAATAGTTTTAATGAATGTGGAGAAGAATCTTATATTATAAGA
The DNA here is from genome assembly GCF_000230855.2 of Cajanus cajan. Classification (NCBI taxonomy): domain Eukaryota; kingdom Viridiplantae; phylum Streptophyta; class Magnoliopsida; order Fabales; family Fabaceae; genus Cajanus; species Cajanus cajan. Next base: position 43,236,127 of record NC_138521.1, on the reverse strand, counting down.
ATTATGTAATTTTATCTTTTTAATTGAATTATCTCCAAGTTGATCTAGAAAGAAAATTGCACAATTATAAAGTAAGAATTAATATTATTATCTCATTACTAAATTTTAAAATATTATTTTTAGCATTATATGTTCATGGTTTATTTTGTATTTGTAGCTTCTTTATCATTTTTAATATCTTTAGTTTCAATTATCATTTAATGCATTTATAATTGAGTTGAATTTCAAAATTAATATAATAAAAATTAACACAAAAATATAACACATTTCTTTCTTAGTGACACAATGAACTTAAAAAAAATTAAAATCATAACAAAATTCAATGTTTTGCAAATCTTCTTCAATCTTCTCCTAATTTGTCACAAACATATGTACATATCTTAAAAATAACATATTTAATTTTTAATTTTATTGTACATTGGATATTTTAACTTTTTAATATTTATTAAATATAAAAATTTAATATAATTTTAATCTCTTTAAAATACAGTATATAGATTTCTTTACTCGTGCAATGCACATCTAATTTTTAGAAATAAGATAAGAAACTTTCTATTATCTCCCTTATATTATTTTCTCATCTTTCTCTCCATTGTTCCTATATTACAATTTATACTTTGATGTTGATTTTCAAAACAAGTAATAACTTTTTCTACATATCCCGATCCAAACATATGTTTTTAATAATGAGAATAATTATAGGTCAAATGGATAGAAAGTATTACACCTTATCAACAATGTAAAATAGTTTTATACTATTAAACAATCAAATATCACTATTGATATAATTTTTTACTTATTTAATATAAAAGTCAACAACTTATTATGTATAGTGGTTTAGATTTGATGACATGTCAATGAGGATAGGGATATGTTAAACCGAGTCACACTTTAAATATGCAGGCTAAGATTATTTTATAAAATTAAAATTTAAGTCTTACCTATTATCTATTATAAATGTTTTTATAGGTATGATCGACCTTTTTAAGATTCTAGTATGACCTATTAATATATTTAAAAACTTATTTTACATTAACAATATTAAATGGGTTAATAAACTTAACTTTAAATACGATAACAAATTTATTTTTAAATATACTTGTAAGTCTTTTTTCTTTTTAATTTGCATTATAAAAAAATTTATTCTATTATTATTAAAATTGAGTTTAAAATAAAAATAAAAAACTATTGTAAGGAAGACAACTCATGTATACACTAACGCACAAGTGTAATAAAAAAAACTTTATAAATTTTCATGTGTCTCATTTGAATTATTCTAAATAACCAAGAAAAAAGTAGGTAAAGATGTATTTATTAGATTTTTTATTTCCTATTTCTTAATTTTGTTTGAACAATAAATATAAACACATTTAAATAGAGTAAAAATTTAAAAAATATTGATAATTTAATCTTTTCATATTATAAATTTATTTATTTAATTATATTATTAATGAGACGATATGATTATTATTATTTTTATTATATCATATAAATAAATAAACTAATCTATTGAATTTAATAGACTTTTATAAGTCTAAGTATATTTTTTAAAAATAAATAAATATTTTTAAACATGATTCTTTTATCAAATAGATCAAATTTTAAATAAGTACAACTTCTATTTAAAACTTGAACTATTCTCACACTTGTTTTCAATAAAATAAAATAAAATATTACTAGGATAATATGGGAATTTACATGCCTCTAAAATATGAATTTACAATTCAATTTATTTATACAAGTTATTTTCAATATGTAGCTCAAATAGATTTTTTTAGCGACCCTAAAGTTACATTTGATCAAATCAAAACTATTGGTCATCCTTCTTATCTTAATTGGAATCAGATTCTCCATGTCAGAGTAAAACAAATTGTATGGTGGTCGAAATACATATTTTTGAAATAAATTTTCTTAAAATCTAAGGCATCCTCAAGTTGCAAGGACGAAAACATAAATAAATAAAAGCAAAAGAAACTCAGTAAACTCAGAAAAATATCTTTGTGAAGCAACCTAGTAGTGGAGGAATGCATTGACCAATTAGTTTCTTCCACGTGGCACTCTGTGTGAATGACAGTTGCCCGCGTCAATGACGCGTAAGGATGCGTAACGCGCTCTTTTTGTTCTCGTTCTCGTTCCTTGTCTAAGGTGTCAATAGTCAATATAAAAGCACAATTCCACCATTTATACAAGATCCCCAATTTCTCTCTTTTTCCTCTGTTTCAATTGCAATTTCTCAAATACAACATTGTATTCCTCAATTTCAAACAGGTGAGTTCCCTAACTGTTTACCGTGATCAATTCTGTACCTTAATTTTTCACATGTAAGTCTTTTGAACATGTAAAATCCTGGAATTATGTTAAGGTGTTCCACAGTTCTTTAATTGTTCATTATGATCAATTCTTCGTAGATCGTCAGTGTTTTCATGGTTGATCTCTCAAGTCTTGTTTGTTGACCACTGATTTTATTTTTTCTTTTGCATGCAACATAAATTTATCAAAACTTTGCAACTTTAGCGATGAATGGCTTGGGTTCAAGAATTCATGTTGTGTTTCTTTGCTTTCACTAATTCTTTTAGCATAATTCAAAATCATCAGGGTTTTGGGTTTTGAAAGATGGGAGGTGGCAAGGACAAGCATCATGATGAATCTGACAAAGGAATATTTTCAAACCTTGCTCATGGGGTAGCTAATGCATCACATGGTGGATATGGGTACCCACCTGGGGCTTATCCACCACAACCTGGGGCATACCCTCCACACCAAGGGTACCCTCCACATCAGGGGTACCCTCCACAACAAGGGTACCCTCCAGCTGGATACCCTCCACAACAAGGTTACCCACCAGCTGGTTATCCTGGTTCTGCTCCACACATGCCAGGTATTTTCCTTTGAATTGTTTTTGCTTTGTTACATCTTTATGTTACTGAATGTTTATTACAATCACTTTTAAATTCTGGAATCTATTGTAGTTGTAGAATATTTGAAACTGCCTACTTAGAAGCATTGTTTACGAACTGATGAAACAGTAGTGTCTTCTAAAATTACTTATTCTATCATCAAGTATGAATGTTGTATCAGTGTAAAGTGAGAAAAAAAATGATATATTTGCTCTTGATTTTGAATTAAAGTTTATCCTAAACTTAGCTTAGTTTAAATCAAGGGTTAAGCTACATTCTTGTTTTCTTATATTAATACATCTTCTCACTCCAACAAAGGAGACAAACTAACCACGATACCATACAAAGATATAAATATTTGGCGATATAAACAAATTCATGGACCAAGAAAGAACTTTGATGTTGGTAATTAAAATTGACTATTGAGTTTCTTTCTAAACACATCTTTGTCTTGTTTGCATTCAAAACACTCTAATAACCTTTTTTATTTTATTTTTTATTTTATGCATGATTTGGCTTTGTTTTACTGTGTTTGAAACTTGTGTGTGCTTGTTGAAGTAGTCTTCTTTACTAGTTAATTTATGCATAAAGAATGTTAATGACACTCTATCTAACACACTATCTATCATACTCTCTTTATCATTGATTGGTATTTATTAAAAATCATGAGTCTCACTCTTAATTTTGTAGTAAGACTAATTAAAACTTGTGATTTCCAACCAATAAAAAATTGTGATTTTTAACCAATGAAAGAAAATTTTAGAAAGAGAGTATCAGAATGAATGTCACCAGCATTGTTTCTCTTTATGCATTGCATTGGCTATTAGAAAAAGTTTTGTGCTGGCTATAATAATTTGCTGCAATATCCTTGCGAGTTTTCAAATTAAGTACTCTGTTTTTGTCAGCCTTGTTTGTCTTTATGCATTGCATTGGCTATTAGAAAAGTTTTGTGCTGACTATAATAATTTGCTGCAATATCCTTGTGAGTTTTCAATTTAAGTACTCTTTTTGTCACCAGGGTCTCACGGGCATGGCGGTATGGGATCTATGCTTGCTGGGGGTGCTGCCGCGGCTGCCGCTGCTTATGGTGCTCACCATTTATCCCATGGTGCCCATGGTGCCCATGGCTCACATGGCTACTATGCACATGGTGCAATGCCCCATGGAAAATTCAAGCAGCATGGACATGGCAAGTTCAAGCATGGAAAACATGGAAAATTCAAGCATGGAAAACATGGGAAATTTGGCAAGCATGGTGGGTTCAAGAAGTGGAAGTGAGGAATGTGTATGCAACTATGATATGACTCTAGAATGCTGCTCAATGTAGAGCTTATGTTATAATAAACCATACTTGGGATGATGTGATCAATCTATCTATGATACTTGGCATGTTTTATTTCTTGCTTTCTTGTTACTTCAGTACTCTTGGCATTGACAAAGATAAACGGTTCTGTTAAGATTCTAGAAATTGAACAGAAAAACACAGATGCATTGGATCAAGAGCAGTTCTCGGAGAGTCATATGTAGTGATCGGGTCTAACTTGCATGGGTTCCAATATGTTATCCGTAGTCTGTATTTTATTGTTCCGCTGAAAACTTTTGTTTATTTGTGATTAATATAATTTTGAATTTTTTCTATGAATTTCATGGAACTCAGAAGAACACAGTTGAATAGAACAAAGTTTAATAGAAGCAACAGGGCAAGCAATTAGCCAATTGTTGAACATTTTGACAGATTGCAATTACCTACAAATCTATGATGATGAGTCTAATAGATACTGAAAGCAACTCGATAATGTGGGAAGTGATGCAAGAAATGAGAATTATAAATATTGATCATTAAATTATGTTTAAAAGAATAAAATTAGAAAAATATACATATGACATTTTTAATTAAGCGATATATATTATTATTAATTTATAATTTTGATTATTTATGTATGTTATATAGTCAAGGTTTATAATAGATAATTTTTTATAAAATTTAGATGTTTTCTAAAGAGTCTTCATACAAACGTATATCTATGTTATTTTATTTTATTTTATTTTTTACTTTTGTGTACATATTTGTTAGACAATTGCGACTCTAAATCCTACTATAACTCTTTTCTCGAAGGATAAAGTCTGAGGAAAAAGAAAATTGAACACAAAAGTTAAAATAAAGTTAACAATCATATTGTCCATTAAATACTTTTTATTTATTTTTTCACTAGATACAGCAACAAGGATGATAATGGGCCGGCGCGTAGCATTCCACCACCAACCTTATTTATTACATGTATCAACAGCATCGGTATTCCATGGATATTTGATATATAAACAAACATTCGTTAATGGATACCACTATACTAATTATATAGGATAAAAATGCAAACAAGTGAGATATTTATTTGTAAAATTATGCTCAATTTTATGTGACAATTCCGTCGAGATGTAAATTTTCAAACAAAAATGAAAGAAATAAAATAAATTAAAAATAAATAATTTTAAAATATATTTTTATCAAAAAAGAATTTTATGACATATATTTGTAATAAAAATAAATAATTATAATACATATATATAGTGTAAAATAAATTAAATTAAATTATTTTATATATAATTAATAGTATTTTTAATATTTTTAAAGTAGGAGTACTCATGAGTACGAATATTTTATTATCCATCTCTACATTATTTTTAAGCATATAGTCTTTTAATTACTATTTAAAATCTATAGAGGACCTTATGTTGAGATTGGAGGAGATTGAAATTGTTGAGATTACCTCTGAAGACTAAAGGTTTTGATGATAACAAATGTCTGGAACAAAGTTGACCAATGATATCAACAACTTAGAAGTCAAAAACAAAGTAAAAAAAAAATGCTATGTAATAGGAGTAGCTTATAGATTGCTTTTATTGAGTTTATTTGGTTTGTGTGTGCTTTGTGCTTTGGCTAATCTGTATCTAATCTGATTAGGGATGTGTATGATGATGAGTTTAAAAGGTTAAAAAATTATTTTGAGACTTAAAATAGAGTTTTGACAACTAACTCAAAATAATAGATTATCATTAAATATAATCGATTATTCCAGCAACAGGCAAAAAGGATGCCTTGGTGCAATAATCGATTATTTGTGAAATAATCGATTATCCCAAAAATGACTCTCTGGAATAATCGATTATCCAGCAAAATAATCGATTAAATTGTTCTTGGTTGATTTCCAGAAATCATGAAGAACAAAATAATCGATTATTCTTTAAAATAATCGATTATCTGGTTTTGAAAAATTTATAAATAGTTTGACCATTTTGAAACTTCGAAACAGAGTTAGAATTGAGAATCAAAATTAGAAAAACGTGTTTCTGAAGTCTGTGTGACAATCTTGGAGAGTTTTCTTTGTGAATCCAAGAAGAAAAATGTTTTTGAAATGCTTTGAGAAAAGATCATCATCATCATATTCTTGAAAGGAAAGAGATTAAGATTTTCTTCTGAATTCCAGGTGAATTCGTTCCTTAATTCTTTGTGAATACTTGTAAATCTTGAGTAGGTTTCTCAAGTGGTAAGGAATTCTTGTAGTGAGTTTCTACAAGGGGTGCTTTCTTGAGGTCAAGAAAGTGGTTATCTTGAATGTAGGAGTATATGCATGTATGGTATGCTTGTAAAAATTATTCATTATGATAGTGAAAAAAATCTTGATCAGGTTATGATTGAGGACTGGATGTAGGTCACATGTGGAGTGGCTGAACCAGGATAAAAGACTTGTGCAATCTTCTCTTACCCTTATCTTTTACTTTGTGTAATATCTTGGTTGTATGTAAAGAAGATCATTCTTGATTAACATGTTTGCTTGAGCATTAGTAATCTGAACTGAATCAAAAGTGTTGCATATTGATTGTACGTAACCTTGAATCTCATTAACGATTAATCAAGAAAGCATATAAGATTCATTCTTCATTAACAAGTCTTTAAGAAACTTCTTTGAAAATTCATTTTAGAAAAGTTTGAATTGAAATAAAGATCCTAGAAACTCTGAAAATTATAAAGTGTCATAGAATCCAATTCACTCCCCCCTCTTGGATTGAGCCATTCTTTTCTAACAATTGGTATCAGAGCAAGGTTCTTGAGAGTTATTCAAGATTTCATAAATGGCCAATAGTAACCTACCCTATGGTGAGGGTGTGTCTATTCATAGACCTCCTGTTTTCAATGGTGAAAACTATGTCTACTGGAAAATTAGGATGAGAATTTTCATTGAAGCAATTGACATTACTGTATGGGATGCAATTGAAAATAGAACCTATATCCCTATGACAAAAGATGATGATGAGAAGAGAGAAAAACATTAGAGTGAGTGGAGTGATTATGAGAGAAAAAGAGCCCAATATGACTATAGAGCCAAAAACATCATTACATCTGCATTGTCTATTAATGAATTCTTTAGAATATCACAATGCAAATCTACTAAAGAAATGTGGGATACTTTGCAAGTCACTCATGAAGGAACAAGTGATGTAAAGATATCTAGAAAGCATACTCTCATAAGAGAATATGAATTGTTGAGAATGAATAATGGTGAATCTATTTCTGACTTTCAAAAGAGATTTACACACTTGATAAATCACCTTGTTGACCTTGGCAGGAAATTTGAAAAAGAAGAGTTAAATTTGAAAGTGCTGCAATGCTTGGACAGATCATGGCAAGCAAAAGTGACAGCCATAGAAGAATCAAAGGATTGACCTCATTGACCCTTGCTACTCTCTTTGGGAAGCTAAGAGAGCATGAGCAAAAGCTGCATATATTTGAGGAAAATGAACAACAGGACAAGAAGGGCAAGGGAGTGTCACTAAAGGGCTTGAAATCAGCCAAAGGCAAAGAGGTGTGTGAAGAATCAAGCTCCGATGATTCCGAAGCTGAGAACTTCAACTTGTTGCTGAAGAAGTTCAGAAAATTCTTAAGGAAAAAGTGAAATTCCCCTACAAGTTCAATAAAAAGACTAACAAGAAAGAGGAAGCAAGTTCATCCTCATATAATTGCTTTGAGTGTGGAAAACCAGGACATATAAAAGCTGAGTGTCCAAACCTCTTGAAGAAGCAACTAGAGGAGAAGAAAATGAAGAAAAATGGCAAAGGGAAGAGAGCCTACATTGCTTGGGAAGACAATGACTCAAGCACAACAAGTGATGAATCTGAATTTGAAGAGAACAACTTGTGTTTGATGGCTGGAGCTGACCAAGACACAATAGTAAGTGATTCTAACCTTGAATCTAATCCGAACTATGATCAACTCCAAGAAGCTTTCATTCAAATTCATAAAGAGGCTGTGAAATTAGATGCTTTAAATTCAAAGCTTAAAAACAAGCTGTCATGGTATGAGAATGTTTTAATTAAAGCTGAACAAGAGCTTGAAGATTTGAAACATGAGCATGAAAATCTTCAAACTATTTTTAACTTTAGTGAAGCTCATTGTGAAACCTCCGCTTCCTCAAAAGGTGTTTGTGAAAATTGCAAATCTTTTGAAAAAGAAAATTCTGATTTAAAAACCACTCTTGCAAAGTTCACAAATGGAAATGCAAACTTGAATATTCTTTTGGGAAAACAAAGAAATACTTTTGATAGGAGTGGACTTGGTTTTAATCAAAGCATGAGCATGCCATTGAAATCAAAGAAAGGAGTTTTTAAGAAAAACCAAGATTTCAGAAAATTTAAAAGCAATTTCTCTAGACAAACAACTTGCTATTAATTTTGTAAAAGAGGTCACATAATAAGGAACTGCTACTCTAGGAAATATGGAGTTCCAAATAGAGAAATGGTTTGGATTAAAAAGATCCAAAGGCTAAGAACTAACCTACAAGGACCCTTCACATGGGTACCTAAATCCTTTTTCTGAATTTTTGTTGTAGGAATGCTTGAGGGCCAAGAACTTACTATGATATCTTGATAGTGGCTACTTAAGGCATATGACTGGAGATCCTTCAAAATTATCAAGTCTGAAATTGAAGAATGAAGGGTATGTTACCTATGGTGACAACAACAAAGGGAGAATTCTTGGTCATGGTAATATTGGTAACTCCTCCTCTCAAACATTGATTGAGAATGTATTGCTTGTTGATGGGCTGAAACATAATTTGCTGAGCATAAGTCAACTTAGTGATAAAGACTTTAAAATTGAATTTGATAATACATGTTGCTTGATATGTGATAAAAAGACAAAGGAAATCAGATTCATTGGAAAAAGAATTGACAACATTTACATACTTGACTTAGAACACTCAATAGCAATTTCTAATACTAAGTGCTTAATAACCAAAGAAGACAATATTTGGCTTTGGCATAGGAGAGCTGCACATATTCACATGGATCACTTAAATAAACTGAGTAGGAAGGAATTAGTAATAGGATTACCTAAACTCAAGTTTAGCAAGGACAAACTATGTGATGCTTGTCAAAAGGGAAAGCAAGTGAAGGCTAGCTTTAAAAGCAAAAATCAGATTTCCACTACTAGACCTTTGCAATTAATTCACATGGATTTGTTTGGTCCTTCAAGAACCATGAGTCTAGGTGGGAACTACTACGGGTTAGTTATTGTAGATGAATACTCAAGATTCACATGGGTTATGTTTCTTGCAAATAAAAATGATGCTCTTAATGCCTTTAGAAAATTTGCCAAGCTTGTTCAAAATGAAAAGAATTCAAACATTACCTCTATAAGAAGTGACCATGGAGGTGAATTCCAAAACATTTTTTTCCAAAAATTCTGTGAGGAGCATCGTATAAACCATAATTTCTCAACACCTAGGACACCTCAACAAAATGGGGTTGTTGAGAGGAAAAATAGGTCTCTTGAGGAACTAGCTAGGACTATGTTGAATGAGACAAAATTGCCAAAATATTTTTGGGCTGATGCTATTAACACAGCTTGTCATGTGTTGAAAAAAGTTCTGATCCGGCCCATATTAAAGAAAGCACCCTATGAAATTTACAATGGAAGGAAGCCTAATATTTCATACTTTAGAGTGTTTGGGTGTAAGTGCTTTGTGCTGAACAATGGGAAAGAGCAACTTGGAAAATTTGATGCAAAGGCTGATGAGGCAATCTTTCTAGGATATTCTACAAATAGCAAAGCCTATAAAATCTATAACAAGATAACTCTAGTTGTTAAAGAATCAGTCCATGTTGTATTTGATGAGACTAACAAACAAGAGACAAGGCAAACGAAAATAGAAGACTTGACTCATTTGCTTGATCAACCTCTATTGGAGAGTGAACCTAAAGAAAAGCCTAAAGAGAATAAGCCAAATGAAAACATTAAGGATACAAGTGAACAATTTCCTAAGGAATGGAAAACTTATAGTGACTTATCAATGGAAAATATAATTGGAAATATTGGGAAGGGAGTTTCAACTAGGAGTGCCATTAAGAATATTTGCAATACTATGGCTTTTGTGTCACAAGTTGAACCTAAGAGCATAGATGAAGCACTAAAAGATGAACATTGGTTAATGGCCATGCAAGAAGAACTAAATCAGTTTGAAAGAAATGAAGTATGGGATTTAGTGTCATTACCAACTGATTATCCAATTATAGGAACCAAGTGGGTTTTTAGAAATAAGCTTGATGAATCAGGAATTATTATAAGAAATAAGGCAAGACTAGTGGCTAAGGGGTATAATCAAGAAGAGGGAATTGACTATGATGAGACTTTTGCCCTTGTAGCTAGGATAGAAGCCATTAGATTACTTCTTGCTTATTCTTCTATAATGAATTTCAAGCTTTATCAAATGGATGTGAAAAGTACTTTTCTCAATGGGTTGATACAAGAGGAAGTGTATATGGAGCAACCACCAGGTTTTGTGGATTTTAAAAATCCTAATCATGTGTACAAACTTAAAAAGGCACTCTATGGCTTGAAGCAAGCTCCAAGATCATGGTATGACAGGTTGAGCAAATTTTTGATTGAGAATGACTATGTAAGAGGGAAAGTAGATAATACATTGTTTGTGAAGAAATTTAAAAATGATACATTGTATGTTCAAATCTATGTGGATGATATTGTATTTTGGATATACTAATGTCTCTCTATGCAAAGAATTTGCTAAGATCATGCAAGGAGAATTTGAAATGTCAATGATGGAGGAGCTTACATTCTTTTTGGGGTTGCAAATCAAACAAATAAGTAATGAAATCTTCATAAGTCAAAGCAATTATTGCAATGAACTATTGAAAAAGTTTGGTATGGAAGGGTGTAATGAGGCTGCCACACCAATATCAAACACATGCAATCTTGACTTGGATGAAAAAGGCATAGCTGTTGATAACTCAAAGTATAGAGGTATCATTGGATCACTCTTATATTTGACAGCTAGTAAGCCTAATATAATGTTTGTTGTGTGCTTGTGTGCAAGATTTCAGGAAAATCCAAAAGAATCTCACATGAAATGTGTAAAGAGAATTCTTAAATATCTAAAAGGTACAACTAATGTAGGTTTGTGGTATCCAAAGGGATTCTCACTAAGTCTGATAGGCTACTCAGATTCAGACTATGCTGGGTGTAGACTTGATAGAAAAAGCACAAGTGGTACTTGTCACCTACTAGGTAGTGCACTTGTCTCATGGCATAGCAAAAAGCAAGCTTGTGTTGCTTTAAGTACAGTTGAGGCTGAATATATAGCTGCCGGGAGTTGTTGTGCTCAAATTCTTTGGATGAAACAAAAACTAAGAGATTATGGAATCGAGTTAAATAAAATATCTCTGAGATGTGACAATACAAGTGCAATAAATCTGACCAAAAATCCAATTTTGGACTCTAGGACAAAACACATAGAGATAAGACACCACTTTTTGAGAGATCATGTTCAAAGAAATGATTGTGTTGTAGAGTTTGTTGAGACTAGTAAGCAATTAGCTGACATATTTACAAAACCTCTACCAAGGGAAAGATTTAATCAATTAAGAATTGAACTAGGAATAGTCAATGAATCTTGTTTGAATTGATTGTGATTTGAGATTGATTGTGTTATTGTTTGGAATAAATGTGAAACATTGATGCATAAAAGAGTGTGTTCAAGAAGTGAATTAGACTTGGAGTAATTTGAAAAGTTAAATTTCTGAGAAGCAAAACTTCTCTGGAATAATCGATTATCTTAAAATTTAATCGATTATTTCAAGTGAGCCCATAATAATAATCGATTATTTGGGTAATAATCGATTATCTGGGAGATGAAGAATTCCAAGAGCCTTTGTAATAATCAATTATTTGGGGAAATAATCGATTATCTGGAAAGAAGAATTCCAAGAGCCTCTGTAATAATCGATTATTTAGGGCAATAATTGATTATCTGGGAAGAAGAATATGAGAAGCTTATGGAATAATCGATTATCTTGGAAATAATCGATTATCTGGGCAAAGTTGAGAAAAACAACCCTCTGGAATAATCGATTATTCCAAAAATAATCGATTATTTAGTGCAGACAGGGATTTTAAAGGTTTTTACTGATACAAATAATCGATTATTTGTATGAATAATCAATTATTTGCGCGACGTTTGGTTTTTCTAAAGCATTTTGAACGGTTTTTATGTGCGCCAAACCCTTAACTTCCCATTATTCTTCAGTTGAGTAACCTCTCCCCACTTAGAAACGTGCTAGGGCATAAGAACCTCCTGATAGAAAAGAATGGCACAATCCAAGAGGGGGGGTGAATTGGATTCTATGACTCTTTAAAAAATTATCAGAGTTTCTAGGATCTTTATTTCACTTAAAACTTTTCTATGACTGAATTTCCAAATGAAGCTCTCTTAAAGACTTGTTATGAAAATATGAATGCAATATGCCCACTTGATTACAACATAATGAGGTTCAATAACAATGCACTAATTCAGATTTAAACCATCAAGATTCACATACACTTGTTAATCAAGTTTTATCTTCTTTAAAGTTCAACCAAGAAATTACACAATGTAAAAGATAAGGTAGAAGAAGATTGCACAAGTCTTTTATACTGGTTCAGCCACTCCACATGTGACCTACATCCAGTCCTTAATCAACACCTGATTAAGATTTGTTTCACTATCTTAAGCAAGAAGGTTTACAAGCACACACACATGCATATACTTCAACACAAAAGATAACCACTTTCTTGACCCCAAGAAAGCACCCCTTGTAGAACCCACTACAAGAAACCTTACCACTTGAGAAACCCTTCTCAAGATTTTTTACAAAGATTCACAAAGAATAAAGGAACGAATTCACTTGGAATTCTTGAACAAATCTTTATCTTCCCCTTTCAAGAATATGATGATGATGATCTTTTAACAAAGCTTTTCACAAAAGTTTTCACTCTTGGATTTCACAAAGAAAACTCTCCAAGATGTCACAAAGACTCCACAAAACGTTTTTCACAAATTGATTATCAGTTCTAACTCTTGTCTTAAGTTTCTCAAAGTTCAAACTATTTATAAAAGTTTCAGACGCAGATAATCGATTATTTTAAAGAATAATCGATTATTTTGTTCTTCAGGTTTTCTGGAAACCAACCAAGAACAATATAATCGATTATTTTGCTGGATAATTGATTATTCCAGAAAGTTGTTCCTGGGATAATCGATTATTTTGGCAAATAATCGATTATTGCAGCAAGGCATCCCATTTTGCCTATTGCTGGAATAATCGATTATATTTAACAATAATCAATTATTTTGAGTTAGTACTTAAAACTTCATTTTAAGTCTCAAAATAATTTTTCAATGTTTTAACTCATCATCATATACTCTCTGCTTAGTTTAGATATAGATTTGATTATGCACAAAGCATACTAAGCACACACAATATAAAATCTCATTCAAAACAACTTAATTTCTAAACTCTATTACATTGATCCATTACATAGCATGTTCTTGACTTTTCTTTGACTTTGTTTTTGAGCTTCCAAGTTGTAAGTTGTTGTTGTACACTTGTGTTGTGATCATCAAAACTTCTTTAGCCTTCAAGCTCTCCTAAGCTCAACAATCTCCCCCTTTTTGATGATGACAACCCATGATTATCAACCCAATGCTATTGTGCTTCAATCTTCATATTGTGCCTTTAACTCCAACATATAAAACCTACACACTTCACACACACAAGCACAATACCTGCAAAAACAACAACTATACACACACTACCATACCATTTCTCCCCCTTTGGCATTATCAAAAACAAAGTAAGCCAAGATTGACAATTATAAGCCATGTACAGAGCATCACAATATAAAAAGTTCAGCAATCCAAATTCATCAAATTCAAGTCAGTTGTGCACCAATGAGTCACAAATCAGACCAAGTCAAGCCAAAATAGACAAAACCAGAGCAAATCAACCAGCAAAATTAAAACCAAAATATCACCACATATGCTCACAAAAACAGAGCATTTTAGCACCAACATTCCAAATCAGACTTTGGAATCACTATTAAGTCAACACATCAGTAAACCAAACTTCAATTTCATCAGAATTTAAATTGTTCAACAACAAAACATTAAAATTGTTCAGAAATTAAAAACCTTACAACTAAATTGAAATTAATTGTTCCAAACCAGAATTTAAACTCCTAATTAAAACTAATCAAAACAAAACAAAGATCAATCTTCATCCTCCGGTATCCCAAGTTGAGCCTTGATCAGCCTCACTTCATGGTCCAGATCATCAAATCTGTCAAGCATACCGGAAAACAAAGACTCATGTCTTCTCGACATTTCCATTACTGCATCCATCTTGTTGATCATTATTTGCTCAAAGGGTGAAAACGGCTTCAGCTCCGCTTCAGGCTCCTTGCTCGGTTCAGTTTCCACCTGCGGTGGCTGATCTTCATCATGGGACGGAACACCGTCTTCATCGGTTGCCTGCTCCGGAGTTGGGGGTACATCGCCTTTAAACACCCACTTGTCTTCTTGCTTAAGCATCCCCATGTGATGCAATGAAGACTTTTCTATCTTGTTTGAAGCATGCAAAATTATTTTTCTTTCTCCAAATAAATCTATACCAGCACCTTCAAAAATCTTAGACAACAAAAGAGCATAAGGAATTGGACCATCTTCCTTTCTTCTAGCCTTCCACATACAATCGTTCACGACCGATACCCAATCGATCTTTATTTTCTTCTTAATCACATGCATCAACAGAATGTCATCTCTTGACATCTGAGCATGGTTGTGCAACCTGGGTTTCAACATCCAAGCAATAATAAACGAAATTAGACGAGAGTTCTTTTTCATACCTCCCGCCAAGAATTTCTCATAATTTGTGTTCACCGGGTTCCTTTGACAGTCCCGGAATGTTGTTAGCTCTTCAAAATCCCCAAAGTTGAACGGTTGGGGTTTCTCTACTCCAGTGCCGCTCAGCCCCGCAGCAGCCGCCAATGTCGGTCCGTCCAACCGAATCATTTTCCCTTTTACCACCGATTGCATAATTCCATCGTTGCTAGTGGCAAAACAGAGGAAAAGCCTAATCAACTCAGGATAATAGGGACCATCCAGCTCTAAAAATTTCTTCAGCCCTTAATGCTCCAAAAGGGTTGGAAAACTAAAGCCCTCATTCTTAAACCATTCCAGTTTAAGAGTCTTCGGAGGAATGATTCTCCGGCCAGCATACCACTCAAAATAGTACTCTAGAGTCTTCTCATCAGGGAACCATTTAGAAATAAGTTGCCCAGAGGGTAGAGGACGTTTGCTCCCCCTCACTTCAAGCTTCTTTGGCCTTTTGGAAGAAGATGCCATGAGTGGGTATTGAAGAGGATGAAGGAAATGAGAGATTTGAGAGGATTTGAGGGTGTTAGGGTTTTGAGATTTGAGAGAAAATGAGAGAATGAGAGAAGAGAAGTTGGGAGAAGTGTTTTATGCCCTAGCACATTCTGGGTATAAGAGTAATGGGTGGTTTTAAGAGTTGGCGCGTAGATAACCGTTTAAAAACGCTTCAGGAACTTCTCAAAACGGTCCAGATAATCGATTATTTATGCAAATAATTGATTATTTGCATCAGTAAAATCTCTTAAAAACGAAATCTGATATGGATAATCGATTATTTTCAAGATAATCGATTATTACAGAGGGTATTTTCTCCTAACACAACCCAGATAATCGATTATTTACAGAATAATCGATTATTCCAGTGACCTTTCAGATTCTACTACTCAGATAATCGATTATTACCCAAGATAATCGATTATTACAGTGACTCTTGAGTTCCTTCTTACCAGATAATCGATTATTGCCCAAATAATCGATTATTTCAGAGACTCTTGAAATTCTTCATGTTCTAGATAATCGATTATTACCCAAATAATCGATTATTTCCATGGGTTACTGAAGATAATCGATTATATCTCAAGATAATCGATTATTCCAGAGAAGTTTTGCTTCTCAGAAATTTTAACTCCTCAAATTTCACCAAGTCTTGTTTGTCACTCTTAAATATTCTCTTCCAAACATCTCTAACTATCACTCTCAAAGCATAATCAATTCAAATATGATTCATTGATTATTCCCAATTCAATTCTCAAATGGTTGAATCTTTCCCTTGGTAGAGGTTTTGTAAAAATATCAGCTAATTATTTACTTGTCTCCACAAACTCTACAACACAATCATTCCTTTGAACATGATCTCTCAAAAAGTGATGTCTTATCTCAATATGTTTAGTCCTAGAGTGCAAAATAGGATTCTTGGTCAGATTTATTGCACTAGTATTGTCACACCTCAAAGGAATTTTATTCAACTCAACTCCATAATCTCTTCATTGTTGTTTCATCCAAAGAATTTGAGCACAACAACTTCCAGCAGCTATATACTCAGCCTCAGCTGTACTTAAAGCAACACAAGCTTGCTTCTTGCTATGCCATGAAACAAGTGCACTACCTAGTAAGTGACAAGTTCCACTTGTGCTCTTTCTATCTAGTCTACACCCAGCATAGTCTGAATTTGAGTAGCCTATCAGACTTAGTGAGACTCCCTTTGGATACCACAACCCCACATTGGTTGTACCTTTCAAATACTTAAGGATTCTCTTCACACTCTTCATATGAGATTCTTTAGGATTAGCTTGGAATCTTGCACATAGGCACACATCAAACATTATATCAGGCCTACTTGCTGTCAAGTACAAGAGTGATCCAATAATGCCTCTATACTTTGAACTATCAACAACAATTCCTTTCTCATCTAATTCAAGATTGCAATTGTTTGATATAGGTGTGGCAGCCTCCTTACATCCTTCCATACCAAACTTTTTCAGAAGTTCATTGCAATACTTGCTTTGACTTATGAATATTCCATCATGCATTTGTTTGATTTGCAATCCTAAAAAGAATGTAAGCTCTCCCATCATTGACATTTCAAATTTTCCTTGCATGGTTTTAGCAAATTCTTTACAAAGAGAGGTATTTGTGGATCCAAACACAATATCATCCACATATATTTGTACATACATTGTATCATTTTTAAATTTCTTGACAAACAATGTATTATCCACCTTTCCTCTTTCATAGTCATTCTCAATCAAAAATTTGCTCAACCTGTCATACCATGATCTAGAAGCTTGCTTCAAGCCATAGAGTGCCTTTTTGAGCTTGAACACATGATTAGGATTCTTAAAGTCCACAAAGCCTGGTGGTTGTTCAACATACACTTCCTCTTGTATCAACCCATTGAGGAAAGCACTTTTCACATCCATTTGATACAGCTTGAAATTCTTTATAGAGGAATAAGCAAGAAGTAATCTAATGGCCTCAATTCTTGCTACAGGGGAAAAAGTCTCATCATAGTCAATCCCCTCTTCTTGGTTATATACCCCTTAGCCACTAGTCTTGCCTTATTTCTTAGTATTATCCAAGATTCATCAAGCTTATTTCTAAAAACCCATTTGGTTCCAATAATTGGATAATCTTTTGGTAATGGCACTAAATCCCACACTTCATTTCTTTCAAACTGATTTAGTTCCTCTTGCATTGCCATTAACCAATGTTCATCTTTTAGTGCTTCATCAATGCTCTTAGGTTCAACTTGTGACACAAATGCCATAGTGTTGCAAATATTTTTAATGGCACTCCTAGTTGAAACTCCCTTACCAATATTTCCAATTATGTTATCCATTGATAAGTCTCTAGAAGTTCTCCATTCCTTGGGCAATTGTTCACATGTTTCCTTTGCTTTCTCATGTGATTCACTCACTTTAGGCACTTCACTTGGTTCATTCTCCAATAGGGATTGATCAATCAGCTCATTTAGTTCTTCAATTTCAGTTTGCCTAGTCACTTGCTTATTTGACTCATCAAATACCACATGGACAGATTCTTCTACAACTAGAGTTCTCTTATTATAGATTCTATAAGCCTTACTATTTGTAGAGTATCCTAGAAAGATTGCCTCATCAGCCTTTGCATCAAACTTTCCAAGTTTTTCTTTCCCATTGTTCAACACATAGCACTTACACCCAAACACTCTAAAATATGAAATGTTAGGTTTCTTTCCTTTGTAAATTTCATAGGGTGTTTTCTTTAATATAGGCCGAATCAGAATTTTGTTTAACACATGACAAGCAGTGTTAATAGCATCGGCCCAAAAATATTTTGGCAAATTTGTTTCATTCAACATTGTTCTAGGAAGTTCTTCTAAGGACCTATTTTTCCTCTCAACAACCCCATTTTGTTGAGGGGTCCTAGGTGCTGAGAAATTATGGTTTATACCATGTTCCTCACAGAATTTTTGAAACATTATGTTTTGAAACTCACCTCCATGATCACTTCTTATAGAGGTGATGTTTGAACACTTCTCATTTTGAACAAGTTTTGCAAATTTTCTAAAGGCATTAAAAACATCATTTTTGTTTGCAAGAAACATAACCCATGTATATCTTGAGTAGTCATCAACAATCACTAAACCATAGTAGTTTTCGCCTAGGCTCATAGTTCTTGAAGGACCAAACAGATCCATGTGAATTAATTGTAAAGGTCTAGTTGTGGAAATCTGATTTTTGCTTTTAAAGTTAGCCTTCACTTGCTTGCCCTGTTGACAAGCATCACATAGTTTGTCCTTACCAAACTTGAGTTTAGGTAAACCAACTACTAATTCTTTCCTACACAGCTTATTCAAATGATCCATATGAATATGTGCAGCTCTCATATGCCAAAGCCATATATTTTCTTCTTGAGTTATTAGACACTTAGTACTTGAAATTGCTATTGAGTGTTCTAAGTCAAGCATGTATATATTTTCAATTTTTTTCCTATGAATCTGATTTGTTTTGTCTTTTTATCACAAATCAAGCAACATGTATCATCAAATTCTTAAAGCCATTATCACTTAGTTGACTAATACTCAGCAAATTATGTTTCAAACCATCAACAAGCAATACATTTTCAATCAATGTTTGAGAGGAGGGATTACCAACATTGCCATGTCCAAGAATTTTCCCTTTGTTGTTGTCACCATTGGTAACATACCCTTCATTCTTCAATTTCAGACTTGAGAATTTTGAAGGATCCCCAGTCATATGCCTTGAGCAGCCACTATCAAGATACCAAAGTAGATTTTTGGCCCTCAAGCATTCCTACAACACAAATTCAGAGGAAAAATTTAGGTACCCATGTGAAGGGTCCTTGTTGGTTAGTTCTCAGCCTTTGACTCTTTTCAACCCAAACCATCTCTCCATTTGGAACTCCATATTTTCTAGAATAGCAGTTCCTAATTGTATGACCTCTTTTACAGAAATAAAAACAAGTTGTTTGTCTAGAAAAGTTGCTTTTAGTTTTTGTAAAATTTTGGTTTTTCACAAAGTCTACTTTCTTTGACTTAAATGGCATGCTCATGCTTTGGTTAAAACCAAGTCCACTCCTATCAAAAGTATTTCTTTGTTTTCCCAAAAGAATGTTTAAGTTTGAATTTCCATTTGTGAACTTTGCAAGAGTTGATCTCAAATCATCATTTTCTTTTTCAAAAACTTTGCAATGTTCACAAGCATCTTTTGAGGAAGGAGAGTTTTCACAATGAGCTTCATTAAAGTTAAACATAGTTTGAAGATTTTCATGCTCATGCTTTAAATCCTCAAGCTCTTGTTCAGCTTTAATTAAGGCATTTTCATACCATTTCAGCTTGTTTTTCAGCTTTAAATTTAAGGCTCCTAATTTGACAGCTTCTTCATGGATTTGTATAAAAGCTTCTTGGAGTTGATCATAATCCGGATTTGATTCAAGGTCAGAGTCACTTACAATTGTGTCTTGGTCAGTTCCAGCCATCAAGCACAAGTTGTTCTCCTCACATTCGGATTCATCATTTGATGTGCTTGAGTCATTATCTTCCCAAGCAATGTAGGCTCTCTTCCCTTTTCCATTTTTCTTAAGTTTCTTCTCTTCTTGTTGCTTTTTCAAGAGATTTGGACACTCAGCTTTCATGTGTCCCGGTTTTCCACATTCAAAGCAATTGAAGAAGGATGTGCTTGCTTCCTCTTTCTTGTTTGTCTTTTTATTGAATTTGTAGGGGGAATTTTTCTTTCTTCTCATGAACTTTCTGAACTTCTTCACCAACATATTGAAGTTCTCGGTTTCGGAATCATCGGAGCTTGTTTCTTCACACACCTCTTTACCTTTAGCAGATTTCAAGGCTTTCAATGACACTCCTTTGCCTTTCTTATCTTGCTGCTCATGTTCATCAAATATGTGCAGCTTTTGCTCATGCTCTCTTAGCTTCCCAAAGAGAGTGGCTAGTGTCAAGGAGGTAAAATCCTTTGATTCTTCAATGGTTGTCACCTTTGCTTGCCATGTTCTGTCCAAACATTGCAGCACTTTTAAATTCAGCTCTTCCTTCTCAAATTTCCTGCCAAGGTCAACAAGGTGATTTATCAAGTGTGTAAATCTCTTTTGAAAATCAGAAATAGGTTCACCATTTTGCATTCTAAACAGCTCATATTCTCTTATGAGAGTATGCTTCCTTGATCTCTTTACATCACTTGTTCCTTCATGAGTGACTTGCAAAGTATCCCACATTTCTTTAGCAGATATGCATTGTGAAATTCTAAAAAATTCATCAATAGACAATGCAGATGTTATGATGTTTTTAGCTCTCTTATCATGTTAGGCACTTTTCCTTTCCTCATCACTCCATTCACTCCAATGTTTTTCCTTAAGCTCACCATCATCATCTTTTTTCATAGGGATATAGGGTCCATTTTCTATAGCATCCCATACAGCAATATCGATAGCTTCAATGAAAATTCTCATCCTAATTTTCCAGTAGACATAGTTTTCACCATTGAAAACAGGAGGTCTATGAATAGACACACCCTCACCATAGGGTAAGTTGTTGTTGGCCATTTTTGAAATCTTGAATAACTCTCAAGAACCTTGCTCTAGATACCAATTGATAGAAAAGAATGGCACAATCCAAGAGGGGGTGAATTGGATTCTATGACCCTTTAAAAAATTATCAGAGTTTCTAGGATCTTTATTTCACTTAAAACTTTTCTATGACTGAATTTCCAAATGAAGCTCTCTTAAAGACTTGTTATGAAAATATGAATGAAATATGCCCACTTGATTACAACATAATGAGGTTCAATAACAATGCACTAATTCAGATTTAAACCATCAAGATTCACATACACTTGTTAATCAAGTTTTATCTTCTTTAAAGTTCAACCAAGAAATTACACAATGTAAAAGATAAGGTAGAAGAAGATTGCACAAGTCTTTTATACTGGTTCAGCCACTCCACATGTGACCTACATCCAGTCCTTAATCAACACCTGATTAAGATTTGTTTCACTATCTTAAGCAAGAAGGTTTACAAGCACACACACATGCATATACTTCAACACAAAAGATAACCACTTTCTTGACCCCAAGAAAGCACCCCTTGTAGAACCCACTACAAGAAACCTTACCACTTGAGAAACCCTTCTCAAGATTTTTTACAAAGATTCACAAAGAATAAAGGAACGAATTCACCTGGAATTCTTGAACAAATCTTTATCTTCCCCTTTCAAGAATATGATGATGATGATCTTTTAACAAAGCTTTTCACAAACGTTTTCACTCTTGGATTTCACAAAGAAAACTCTCCAAGATGTCACAAAGACTCCACAAAACGTTTTTCACAAATTGATTATCAGTTCTAACTCTTGTCTTAAGTTTCTCAAAGTTCAAACTATTTATAAAAGTTTCAGACGCAGATAATCGATTATTTTAAAGAATAATCGATTATTTTGTTCTTCAGTTTTTCTGGAAACCAACCAAGAACAATATAATCGATTATTTTGCTGGATAATCGATTATTCCAGAAAGTTGTTCCTGGGATAATCGATTATTTTGGCAAATAATCGATTATTGCAGCAAGGCATCCCATTTTTCCTATTGCTGGAATAATCGATTATATTTAACAATAATCGATTATTTTGAGTTAGTACTTAAAACTTCATTTTAAGTCTCAAAATAATTTTTCAATGTTTTAACTCATCATCATATACTCTCTACTTAGTTTAGATATAGATTTGATTATGCACAAAGCATACTAAGCACACAATATAAAATCTCATTCAAAACAACTTAATTTCTAAACTCTATTACATTGCTCCATTACATAGCATGTTCTTGACTTTTCTTTGACTTTGTTTTTGAGCTTCCAAGTTGTAAGTTGTTGTTGTACACTTGTGTTGTGATCATCAAAACTTCTTTAGGCTTCAAGCTCTCCTAAGCTCAACACCTCCAAACCCTCTCTTTTCTCCAAATCCTCACTTTCTTTCTCAAACCCTAACCTCTTCATCTCTCTCATTCTCTTCTTCTCCACCAAAACCCATCCATGGCTTCTTCTTCCAAAAGACCCAAGAAGCTATAAGTGAGGGGGAGCAAGCTTCCTCTGCCCTCAGAGAAACTAATTTCCAAGTGGTTTGCGGATGAGAAAACCCAGGAGTATTACTTCGAGTGGTATGTGGGTTAGAGAATCATCCCTCCCAAAACCCTGAAGTTGGAATGGTTCAAAAATGAAGGGTTTAGCTTCCCTACTCTGCTAGAGCACCAAGACCTTGGGAAGTTCTTGGAACTGGAAGGACCCTACTACCCTGAGCTGATCAGGCTATTTCTCTGCTTTGCTACCAACAATGAAGGGATAATGCAATCAGTTGTGAAGGGAAAGTTGATAAAGCTTGACAGACCAACCTTGAAGGCGGCTTCCGGGCTGAGCGGCAATGGGAGTACCAAACCCCAACCCTTCAACTTTGGTGATTTTGAGGAACTGACAACCTTCAGAGACTGTCAGAGAAATCCTGAGAACACCAACTACAACAAATTCTTGGCGGGAGGTATGAAGAAAAATTCCCATTTAATTTCTTTCATTATTGCATGGATGATTAAACCGCGTTTGCACAACCATGCTCAAATGTCAAGGGATGACATTTTGTTAATGCATGTTATTAAAAAGAAAATTAAGATTGATTGGGTGTCGGTGGTGAATGATTGCATGTGGAAGGCGAGAAGGAAAGAGGATGGTCCAATTCCTTATGCCTTATTGTTATCTAAGATTTTTGAGAATGCAGGGGTAGAATTGACAGGGGAGAAAAAGATTATTCTCCATGCCTCTAACAAAATTGAGAAATCTTCCTTGCATCACATGGGGATGCTAAAACAGGAAGATAAGTGGGTATTCAATGGAGATGTCTAGAAGGCACGAGTCAATATATTCGGGTATTATTGATCGGTTTGATAGCCTTGATCATGAAATTAACCGACTTAAAGCTCATCTTGGAATGCCTGAGGACTCAGAGTGATTAGTGTTTTGTTTTTAATTAGGAAGTTTAAATTTCTAGTTTTTAAAATTTCAATTTCAAATGGGTTGTAATCGTTTTAATTTTGGAACAATTTTATTTCTTTATGTTGTTAAACAATTTGATTTCAGGTTGAATTTGAAGTTTAATTTCTGATACATTGTGTTTGAATGATTTTGGTTTGGCTGATTGATGGTGTGATGTTCTGTTTTGAACATTGATATATGTTTTTTTTGTTTGGTTAGCATATTTGATAATGATTTTGGACTCTGAATTCTAAATTATGGATTGTATCTTGTGATTTTGGCTGACCAATTCATGTTTTTGTTGCTGATCTGATGCTTATGGCTTGGATATTATGATTCAAGTTCACAAAGTTTTTTGGCTGACCAATACCTATGTTGTGTTAAATCAGTTTTTGTGGTATTGTTCTGAGCATATAAGGAGTATGCATAAAGCTCATACTTGTGTAATGTGGACATACATATCTTGGTTTGTTTTTGATGATGTCCAAAGGGGGAGAAAGGTTTTGTGTTGGTTTGTTTTGCAGGTTTTGAATGTGAAAAAAAGGGCAAAGCAAAATGCACAAAATGGCTTAGCTTAGCTTGGTTTGTCATCATCAAAAAGGGGGAGATTGTTGAGATTGGAGGAGATTGAGATTGTTGAGATCACCTCTAAAGACTAAAGGTTTTGATGATAACAAATGTGTGGAACAAAGTTGACCAAGGACATCAACAACTTAGAAGTCAAAAACAAAGTCAAAGAAAAATGCTATGTAATAGGAGTAGCTTGTAGATTGCTTTTATTGAGTTTATTTGGTTCGTGTATGCTATGTAAAAGGTTAAAAATTTATTTTGAGACTTAAAATAGAGTTTTGAAAACTAACTCAAAATAATCGATTATCATTAAATATAATCGATTATTCTAGCAACAGGAAAAAAGGATGCCTTGCTGCAATAATCGATTATCCAGCAAAATAATCGATGAAATTGTTCTTGGTTGATTTCCAGAAATCATGAAGAACAAAATAATTGATTATTCTTTAAAATAATCGATTATCTGGTTTTTAAAAACTTATAAATAGTTTGACCATTTTGAAACTTCAGAACAGAGTTAGAATTGAGAATCAAAATTAGAAAAACATGTTTGTGAAGTCTGTGTGACAATCTTGGAGAGTTTTCTTTTTGAATCCAATTAGAAAAACGTTTTTGAAATGCTTTGAGAAAAGATCATCATCATCATATTCTTGAAAGGAAAGAGATTAAGATTTGCTTCTGAATTCCAGGTGAATTCGTTCCTTAATTCTTTGTGAATACTTGTAAATCTTGAGTAGGTTTCTCAAGTGGTAAGGAATTCTTGTAGTGGGCTTCTACAAGGGGTGTTTTCTTGAGGTCAAGAAAGTGGTTATCTTGAATGTAGGAGTATATGCATGTGTGGTATGCTTGTAAAACTTCTTCATTAAGATAGTGGATCAAATCTTGATCAGGTTATGATTGAGGACTGGATGTAGGTTACATGTGGAGTGGCTGAACCAGGATAAAAGACTTGTGCAATCTTCTCTTACCCTTATCTTTTACTTTGTGTAATATCTTGGTTGTATGTAAAGAAGATCATTCTTGATTAACATGTTTGCATGAGCATTATTAATCTGAACTGAATCAAAAGTGTTGCATATTGATTGTACGTAACCTTGAATCTCATTAATGATTAATCAAGAAAGCATATAGGATTCATTCTTCATTAACAAGTCTTTAAGAAACTTCATTGAAAATTCATTTTAGAAAAGTTTGAATTGAAATAAAGATCCTAAAAACTCTGAAAATTATAAAGTTTCATAGAATCCAATTCACCCCCCTTCTTGGATTGAGCCATTCTTTTCTAACACTTTATTTGTGGTGGATACAAGTTTTTTTTTGTCATCCTTGTTCAAGAATGTATATTTTCCTATTTGATGGAGTCATGTCAAGGGGTGTCATCCAAAAGGAGTTCAAAGGAGTGGGTTAGGCTAGAAGGGCTTAAGAGGATTGGGCTCATGTTGAAGTTAGTGAACTTTAATCATCTCGGGCTATGACCACTAAATATAGTAGCCCAATATCTACCATATGTTTGTATGTAGTTTCTTTAGTTTGAGTATTGTATTTTGGACCAACTAGTGTAAAGAATTTATTGTAATTTTCTTTCTTGTGTACTTTTGGGTATAGGAGGTGCAATTTACATTTGGGTCTTGGATTAACATTTGAATTGATTTGATCCACCCATGTGGCCACCCAAGTGGGAATGACACACATGGATAAGATAAATCATATTCAAATGTTAATCACATGACATTTAAATTAAGTCACAACTTTCTTACTTGTCACATGGCCTACTCTCATTGGATATTGTGCAACTTAGATCTAGAGCACATGGGTGCACATAATGGAGGTTTTGGGCGTCCAAATTTGAATCTCAAATTTAAATTTGGCACTTAGCCATCCTAGGTTAAGTAACCTTGGTTAATTCTTAACTGTGGATGCCTAGCTTGCTCCCTAAGCTTTCTAGATCTATATAAAGCCTCCTCCTAATGTAATTCATCACCTTTTAAGTACATGACAACTACATTTTGGAATTTTTTCTCAAATCTCTCTCAAAGTCTCTTAGGAGAATTCACTCCTTAAGCATTTTCATCAAGGAAACTGATGGAGACTTGGTTTGGTGAAATCTCCAAGATTGACTCACACACTTCTTCTTGTGACCTTGAGATTCTTCAAGGCGTGAATGAAGGAGAAGAAGAAGCAGGGAAAAAAGAACTTGATCTAAGCTCTTAAGATGGACAATTCACAAAAGCTTCAAGGAAGAACTCTCACAACTCTATAAGATTCTCCCTAGCAATTTGTTATTGAGAGTTTGAAGGAGAGAATGTAGATGAATCAAACTCTCATATATGATCAAAGTGTGCTACACGAATCCTAATGATTTATAGGCTAAGGTAGAGTGCCAAGGAAGCTAAGCTTAACCTAGAGTTTAATCATAACCATGTTATAGTTAGATTAAACTTTAAGCAACAAAATTTGAATTTTAAAATTTCAAAATTTGAAAGTTAAGCCTAGATATTCGGCACCCCATGTGCTAGTTCGTGTGAATTGCATTATCATGTGATTTAGATCACATATAAAGTGAATTTGGGCATGCCATGTGCGCCACCTCCACATGGTCGATCACATGGTTCCAAATGCACCTTAAATGTGTGCTAAATTACATGTAATATATCCACATGTGCACATTTACCTTGTAGCCCTAAAAAATGGCCGAAATACAAGGCCTAGAAATCAACCTATTCTACTTGGCCAAAATACAAGGCCCAAAACCAAAATACAAGCCTAATGGCCCAAGCCCTAAACTACTTGGGCTTTTAATGTACAACCCAACTAAAAAGTGCATGGGCTTTTCCTTGGTGTTAGCCCACTCTTCTTCTAATCTCGGTACCATAGCCCTAGTGATTGGGCCCTTGGCCCATGGCCCTCCATTCGAAACTTTCCTTGTGGCAAGTGCATTACCTTTCTTGCTTATTTCTTCCCTTAAAAAATGATGCCCATGCATCATTTCTTCCTTCTCCATTTGTGTATTTACTTTGATGTTTGAAGTCTATGGAAGGATTTTGAATAGCTTGGAAGGTCCTTGAGGAAATTCAACTACCATTTCACTAAGGAGTTTCCATCACTATTAGTATATATATATATATAATCTTAAAATATATCAAAATTACATTTTTGGGATATAAAAATCACATCAATACAAACATTATATAGAGTAGTTTTCCTATTTTGTTTTTCATTTGGACATGAAAGTTTCTTATTTCACTAGATGTGAGAATGTGAACATCCGATGTGGTTACATAGTTTCATACACCTTACTAATGTATTTTCTTTAAAGTAGGAGTACATTAACTAATTTTTATGTCTAAAAGTTTTTAATTTTATGATTATGTTACTTCTGTGTAGTATTTATTGACATTATCAATAACTACCTTTGGTAGAGAATTTGATTGACTATATTTGGTGAAGTATTTTTTCTAACTTAGTTTTTATCATCTACAAAACTCAAACTCAAGTTCTTGTTTAAGGAAACTAAATTTAGGTCCACTTAACCAATGATTTGTTGGTTATATATAATTTATTTAGAGAAACAACTTAACAAAGATCTTATTCAATAAGAAATTTTGTCATAAAACCATATCCAATAGATGGTTTTTATGTGAGTTCCTAAATTAAGAACCGATTCTTTATTGTTGCTCAAATTGGAGAAAAATGAGGTGACATCGAGGTGCAAAGTTTGCTCTTGTATAAGATCTAAGTTCTTACTAGATTTTATGAGGAGAGTAACAAAAGGAGAGTTGAAGCCTATTGTGAATAAGTTAAGAACCCAACTAGCATTGGAATAAAAAATAATAAATATTCTTGAATCTTAGTTTGCTTAACATAGTCCACTAAAAGGAATTTAAGATCCCTAAATGGGTTCTTTTTCTGGAGATGCTCTAGTTGTGGCCTATTGTGGATCAAGTTAAGAATCCAACTAGCATTGGAGTAAAAAATAATGAATGTTCTTGAATCCTAGGTAGCTTAATGAAGTCTACTAAAAGACATTTAAGGATCCCGGTTACCTTTTTGGAAATGCTTTAATAAGTGCTTAAAATTCTATATTTTCTTCATGTTTTCATATACATGTTGACAAACGCTTCACAATTTTGGAGTGTATGTGAATACATTATTATATAAGCACTTAAAATATTATCTCATTTTAATAGTTAAAAAATCATGATTAAAAAAATTAAAAACTAATTGATATACTAGTATTATATGTTCCAATTATAAGTTCGCTAGTATCGTTTAGGTGTTTTGGCACTAGTTAAGTCATCATGGTTTTGTCTTTGAAAAGACACCTCGTTGAGTTAAGGAGGGAGGGTGTTTATAAACTATCTTTAGTCTTGAGTTTTAAGAGATATGAGATTTTAGGCAACTTTTCTAACGCCAATGTTTCAACCATAAGTTTATTAACATCATTAAGATTACTACATCCGAAGTATTGTCCATTTTGTCGCTCAATAGACCATCATAATTTTGTCCTTGAAAATGTGTCACAGTGAATTAAGGAGAGAGACTTTTATAATCTACATTTGGCCTCAACTCCTAAACTATGTGAAACTTTTAAACATACTAGAGCATTATACATATCAAACAATATTTAAAATAAAAATTGCTAATTTCCATTTACTTATATTTATTTTTTAAAAGAAATAAAATTTAATTATTATAAATTAAGAAAAAGTGAGACAAAAAAAAATCTCCATACACCTTGTTAATGTGATTAACAGGTTTTAATGATGCCAACATAAAGGAAAAGATCACAAAGATTGAGCTGAAGCAAAGTTGATTCAAGTTCTAGATTAGATAAGACTTAATCAATTTAGTTTCCTTGTTAAAAGAATCTCTAAGATTTTTACAAGATGCATTGGCCTTTAAATATTTTTTTAAAAAAGAAACAATTTAATATACTTTTGATAAGAAGTAAAAGTATTATTTAAATCTTTACAAGGTAACAATTTTTCAAAATAATACCTCAAGAAATGTATGCAAGATTAAACTTATTAAAACCTTAGAATATACATTTTGGGTCTAGTAATCGATTACCAGATGTTGTAATCGATTACCAGTAGCACAAAATTTTAAAATTCAAATTAGAAAGCATCAATGGTATTATCAACATTTGAATTTTAACTGTTGTAATTGATTACCAACCCATTGTAATCGATTACCAGCATGTCTTTTCATAATAATATTTAAAGTTATAACTTTTCATGAAAAGACTAGAAAGCTTTAAATTTTCCTCATATATATACTCCTCTACACTTTTGAAAAAGTTATGAACAAAAATTGTGAGAAACCTTTTTGAAAAACTACTTTGGCCAAACACTTGCAAAAATCTTTGAAAGTTCTTATAGGATCTTCAAATTGTTTCATCTACTCTTATAATGAGTTTATCCTGTGAACAACCTTCAATTCATCTATTGTAATCAAGAGAGAGTGTTTCTCTTGAGTGTGACTGGAACTCAACACAAAGGAAAGGGATTCCAAGGTGTTTGAGTGCTCATCTGTTGTAAAGAATTTACAAGATAGTGGAAATCTCAAGTGGGTGACTTGAGGATTGGATGTAGACAAGGGTTGGCCGAACCAATATACAATTGAGTTTGAAATTTTCTCTTCCCTATCCTTTTACTTGTTTACTTGTTGATTGTTAAGTAAATATCTTAAAGAGATAAACATTTTGCATATACACTTTCAACTTAAAATCATTCTAAGTATTTTTGTTCATGGTAAGAGATATTAAAAAGTAATAGAAGAAAATTTTGAATAACTTAATTCACCCCCCCCACTCTTAAGTTATTTGAGGTCACTTGTCTAACAAGTAGTATCAAGAGCAGGTATCTTGCACAAGGCTTAAAAGCTTTAAGATTAAAAATGGACTCATCAAACTTTCTTTTTCTCGAAGGAAATTCTATTAATAGACCTCCTATATTTAATGGTGAAGGTTATCATTATTGGAAATCCCGTGTGCAAATTTTTATAGAAGCTATAGATTTAAACATATGGGATGCTGTTGAAAACAATCATTTCACTCTCACAATTAAAGTAGGTAATGAAATCAAAATATTACCTAGAGATCAATGGAGTGAAGATGAGAAAAGAAAAGTTCAATACAATTTGAAAGCCAAAAATATAGTTACTTCTACATTAGGCATAAATGAATATTTTAGAATTTCAAATTGTAAAAGTGCAAAAGAAATGTGGGATACATTAGAAGTAACACATGAAGGAACTAATGAAATTAAAAGATCTAGGATAAACACTCTCACTCATGAATATGAACTGTTTAGAATGAATCAAAATGAAAGTATACAAGGTATGCAAAAGAGATTTACACATATAGTTAATCATCTTGCATCTCTAGGGAAAGTATTTCCAAATGAAGATCTTATTAACAAAGTTTTGAGATGTTTGAATAGGGAATGGCAACCAAAGGTGACTACAATAGCAGAATTCAAAGATCTCACAAAATGTCTCTTGCTTCATTATTAGGGAAACTTCAAGAGCATGAAATGGAACTAATGAAACTGAATCAAAATGAAGAAAGTGATAAAAGGAAGAAGAGCATTGCACTCAAAGCATCATCATCTATTCATGAAGAGGATGACAAAGAAGATAATGTTGAGGAAGATGATTTAGAGGATGATGAGGGTTTTAGCCTTTTTGTAAAAAGGTTCAACAAATTCCTTAGAAACAAAGGAAACCGAAGAAGATCTAACTTCAACACTAAGAGGAAAGAAGAAGATTCTTCTTCATTCCAAAATTCTATGAATGCAATCAACCTAGACACTTGAGATTAGAATGTCCAATCTATAAAAGATTGATGGAAAAATATAACAAGAAAAGCTTCAAAGAAAAGAAAGGAAAGAAAACATATATCACTTGGGAAGAAAATGACATGTATTCTACAAGTGACTCAGAAAATGAAATTGTAAACTTGGGACTTATGGCCAAGGATTATGAAAACGAAGAAGAGGAAACCTCTTCTAACAATAATATCTCTATTTCATTTGATGAACTTCAAGATTCATTTAATGACTTGCTTAAAGAATCTCTCAAACTTGCAAAATTAGTATCATCTTATAAGAAAACAATTTCAAACTTAGAAAAAGAAATTTCAAAATTAAATGAAGAATTAGATAATTTTAAATATGAAATTAAGATAATAAATTCTAAAAATGAAAATCAAGATCTTATAAACAACTTGGAAGCCAATAAAACAACTCATCCATGTGCATCATGCCACAAATTTAAAGAAGAAATTAGTAACTTAAGAAACACTCTTGCAAAATTCACTTTTGGAAGAATTAACTTAGATATAATATTAGGAAAACAAATATATGTATTTGATAAGGCTAGATTAGGGTATAATCCTCAAAAACAACAAAAGAAATACAAAAATTTCTTTATATCTACACAAGTTACTAGTTTTCCATTCACAACATGTTTCTATTGTGGAAAGGTCATGATGCATCAACGTGCTATAACGTGCTATAAATATAAATTTTGCTACAAATTTTTTTCATCAAAAATATAAATTTTTCGACAGATTTATATCTATCAGAAATTACCGACAGAGATATATCCGTCGGAAATATAGATTTTCTGACAAATTTGTATTCGTCGCAAATTATCCATCGGTAAAATCTGTCGAAAATGTAAATTTTTCGACAGATTTGTATCCATCGGAAATTATCCATCAGTAATTTGTATTTTTTTTTGTAGTGACACTTTCCTTGCTTTGCCACATGGAAAGCTCTCATTTTCCATTTTAGATCTAAAATAGTGACATGTTAGAGTGTGTTGGGTGAATTGATTAACTTGACTAAGGTTAGTAGTCTAGAGTTCAAGTTAACCTAACCTAGGTTATTTTTAACCTAGGTTAGCTTAACTTGCACCACAAGCTTTTAGACCCTTTATATAGGAATTCTTTGTATAGTTTGAACCATTTTAGAAACATTTGAAAAATATACTTTGAGATTTCCTCTTCCAAAAGTCTTAGTTTTTTTTCTCTTGGTGAAACTTTCTCCTTAAGAACTTTTATCAAGGATTTCCTCCTTGTGACAAGTTCAACACTCTCTTGCCCATCTTCTCTCTAGAAGTGGAGCCCCTTCATATCTTACCTCCTCCATTGATTTGAATTTTTGAGGCTTTTGATTCCATGGAAGAAGATAGAGAGCTACAAAGAGACTAGCCAAAACGATTCACCAAACTTCTCTAAACTAGTTTCATCAATATATCTCTACAATCCTGTAAAAGGGCACCTAGATATGAACAAATATGGTTGTTTCCCTTTGTAAGCACCAATTTTGTCTCGTTATTTTTACTACCAATTTTCCTTAATTCCACTCATTCATTAATTTCCTATTAAAAAAAATCTAAACAATCATAATAGTATTTTTCTTCTCTTTTGAGGTTTATTGAACCCAATCTACAAAATAATTTAGTCTAATGCAATAAATTAGTGCTTCAAAAATATATTACAAACAAGATTTAAATTTAAAAATATAAATAATAATAATAAAAATAAATAAAAATAAATAAATATGTTTCCACCTAGAGGACATATAGCGTTTATTCTAATGAACCACCAAAGCTAGAATATTCAAGAGTGTAATTTATCTTTTTTCGTTCTATAGTTAAGGATTTTATATATGACTACTAGGGATTTATAGGCCTCGAGAATCTCAGGATTTGATAAGAGGTTATCAATCATTGTGATCTTTGGCTAATAATATTTTATCCTAGATATGGATCTTAGGTTGGATTTATTATGATATCTTTAGGGGACAATGATATGTATGGGGTGATCGACCTAAACCTCTCAAATACATCCTTTTGGTTCAATGTTCGAAATGCTCGATCAATGTCTCGACCAAACCAGCTCCACTATTCCATCTCAAAATATATTTGGGATGATACACTTTCCCACCAACCCTAAGCCTAAGAGGTGAAGGGGCTCGACAAATCTATCATACCGCCTGTTCTAGGAACATCATTAAAATACTTGACTTTGGGTTGTTAGTCATCGAGGATACTCGTTATGAGCCTCTCAGCCAAACCTTCTCGACCAGTCTATCTCAGAATATATCCAAGATGATACACTTGCCCACCAACCCCAAACCTAAGAGGCAAAAGGTCTCGACAAATCTAGCGTATCACTCTTTCTAGGAATATCATTAAAAAGCTTGACTTCGAGTCAGTTAGTCACCGAGGGTACTTGTTATGAGCCTTTCAAAAAGACCATGTTAGATCATATTTGGCATGGTACACTTCTAATAGAAATTATTTAAAACTTGCATCCTTAATCATTCATCGATTATATTTAGGTGTGTCTTTTCATATTTGAAGTTGAAAAGACATGTATTTATTGTTGTGCCATTTTGCTGTAGAAGTAATTGAACTTTTTGCCACATGGTGTAATTCAAGCATAAAGTGAAGTGTGGGGCCCTTAAAACATTAGTAGGTGGTCGTTTCACGCATGACCTTTCCCTTACTATCGAAACCCCTCATGCATGTCTCTTAACTCATATAAATACCCAAGAAAAGGATATTTTCCATATCATTTCCCATTTCTCCCTATGTGTTTTATTCTTTGGTGAGCCAAATCATTTTCACTACCTCTCATTTTGATGGTTTGCGATGGTTTTGTGGTGGGTTTGAGTAGGAAAAGAGTGTGTTCTTTGAGTTTTTAGGTATGCTCACTTAATCTATTCCATTAGCCATTTTTGCTTTATATTCCTTTCTTTGGTTGTTAGAGAGGTTAGGTCCTTATAAATGGCTTCCTTTAGTTATGGAGAGGTGTATAAGTGGGTAAAAGATGACGTTTTGAAGTGCAAATTTTTCATTATCTCTGTTAAGTCAGACGAAGAAATTCCCAGTAAGGATTTGAATGAGACAAATATAATGCATATTGCTATCTCTGACCAGTGTGTTAGTGTTTCAGATAAAAACATAAGTACATGCAAGTTGAAGAATAGAGAATATGCATGCACCACCCTCTGCACCAGAACCAAGACAAAATAAGCTAAGCGCCGGATGAAGGTGATGAAGGTTGAACAAAAGAAAGAAATACACCAGACAATGCTATCCCCAAGCTATAAGAAATCAGACGAAGAAATCAAACGAAAACAAGTTCAACATAAGAAGGAAATTAGTGAAGCCTCAAATGATACAAAACCTCGGACGATGGACAAATCTAAAATCAAAGCATTCTAAACAAAGTCAAGAGCTTGCATAGCTTGTTAAGTCAGACGAAGAAATTCCCACAAAGGTTTTGAGTGAGACAAATATAATATATGTTGTTATCTCTAACAAGTGAGTTAGTGTTTCAGAAAGATATAAGAATAGGTAAAATGACGAAGAGGCATAAGCATTAGACGATACAAGACCATGCCAAACACAATCCAAGGCAGCACACAAAGCCTCAGACGGAAGATGGTCAACAACCAAGAAGAAACTCTAGAATAAATGGGAAGCTTAACCATATACCAGGTTGACCAAGACGAAAGGAAAATTCATAACGCTGATCAGACAAAGGTCAAAGTATTGAACTAAATGTTGACTACCAGACGCAGACGAAGAATGACACACAATCACCTGAGAAATCATGGTTCAAAAGAAAATTTGAATATTGTCAACACTTATAGAAGGACACACGAAGTCATTCGAATTGTTAGAAGGGAAGAAGAAAGAAGAAGAGCATGCTCAAACACTAGATCATGTATATGTCAAAAAAAGTACATCACTTTTTTAGGCAAGGACAAAAGTTCCACAACTATAGGATCAAAAAAGGACAAAAGTTTCCTAGGACTCTACTACATTCAAATACAACTAATAACTGAGCAAGAAAACTTCACGCATTGTCTATGAACAGGAAGCAACATTTAATGCAAGAATCTGAACATTAAATGAGAAGATCAAACTAGTCAAGAACGACTACATCAACTTCAACGGACACTTGCAACGGGCAGATTTCAGAAGACTATATATAGGTCTCAATATTAAACCTTAAAAGCCTGAAATGGTGCAAGCATAAAGAAGATTAATATTCAGCCCATGTTTCAATGAGACCAGAGATAGTGTGCATAGAGTCAAAAGTACATTAATGTATTCGTCTCAGTAAACTACGGAATTTCAAATATGTACATCTTAAAATTACATTGTAGTGAGTGTAGAAACATATGTATCCTCTCCTTGAGAGTAACCCAAACACTCAAACCAAATCTGTCTAGCCAACATTGTAAAGCCTGAAGAGGCTCGGAAAAGAATACTTGTAAAGCCCAAAAGGGCTTGTCAAAGAATACTCACTGCTAGCCAGAAGTGGCTAAGAAGAATATACTAGCGCTGGTGAGTGAAGCTGGCAGGCCAAGAGTGGTCGAGAATACTTGGAGAACCAGAAGTGGTTTAAGAATACTAGTGCTAGTGAGTGAAGCTGGTGGGCCAGGAGTGGTCGAGAATACTTGGAGAACCAGAAGTGGTTTAAGAATACTAGCGTTGGTGAGTGAAGCCAACGGGCCAGGAGTAGCCGAGAATACTCAGATCCAGGAGTGGACGATAATATTCAAATGTTCTTCATTTCATATCTAGTGGAACCCTTCAAGTTGAAGGAGACTGGACGTAGCTTAGTTGAGCAAACCAGTATAAAAGTGATTGCACTACTCTATCTATATTTCAGACGCAGATTATTTTCAATTGTCAAATCACAATTAATCTTCGTCTACTGTTTATTCTTCATTAAAACCGTTTTTTAGACGAAGACGCAAATTTTGTTTAACAAACATATTAGACTGAAAAGCTTTATCATCTACTTGTCTTCAAATGAAACTATCTTGAAAAGGAAAATGTTAGAACTTCAATAATTATCATTATAAAACATTTTTCTCAGTAGAAGATGAATCCTTCATACGCAATGACATTATGTTAACCAAATTCTGTGTAACTGTCTGACATTCAAAAGTGAATTAGACGAAGAGCATTACCCTTGCGAAAACGTTTCTAAAATTCTTTTGTACTAACACACACATATTCAACCCCCCCTTCTATGTTTTTTTTCGCTAACTTCATAGTTGACCAGACAGAGACTCAAACACACAGACGAAAACTAAGAATGCTAGATTGTGCCTGAAGTCACAACAAGAAGAATTACCAGGCATCCACACTCTCAGAAGAACACATGAAGTCATTAAAATAAAAGAAGTGAGAAATGAAAAATGGACGAGCGCTTATCCACAAGCCAAAGCTGCATATGTTAAAACAAGTACACCTACCAGTTAGTAAAAGACAACAACTCTGCAGCTACAATGTTAGGAAAGTACAAAGATGTCTAAGTCATGATTGATGCCAGACATAGAAGTGAACAAATGGTACAAAAGACTTTGTGAAACGTAGATTCAGCAAGAAAATATTTAATGCAAGATCAAATGCATTAAATGCAAGATCTATGAAGCCTAGACAAATCAAACAAGAGAATTAGATGATGGCCACTCAAGCATCAAGATCAGATCCAATCACAAACGGAAGAACATTCAACAAACACTAGATAAGGCCTACTACAAGTTGAGACATTGAAGAATCAGATGAAAGGCCAAAACAAGGCTAAACCAGGAAGAATCAAAAGATGGGTTAAACATCAGATGAAACTAGATGGTCAACTCTGATAAAAGAACAGTCAAGGCAAGGCACATCATGAGAATTAGAAAAATCAAATTGAAAGAGACAAAGTACAATATATGCACCAGACGACTATGAGTCCAATATCAAATGAAGGTGTGTCAAGGAGAACCTCCAATACAACATAAGGAATTAGACGAAGCCTGAGACAAAGAACAGAAGAAAGTCAAATGAAGGACATGACAGATTGAAAGACACGTCAGACAAAGAACAGAGTTTGTCCACCTGTAATGTTGACCAAATTAAGAGAAAAATCAAAGCACTAAACTTAGATGCTCAGAAGGAGGATAAGATTGATATGGATAGGACCAACAGACATAAGCGAAGATTGCCACGCAAGCATTTAAAGAATCAAGTCTTAAAAGACAAATCAAGGCATCATTTACAATCACTCAAATGCTCTCAACATGATAGCGTGATGAAAGAAGAAGAAGAAAAGCACGCAAAAGAAAAAGAATGCATGTGTTAGAAAAAGTACATCACTTTTTCAGATAAGGACAACACTCTACAACTATGTGAACAGAAAAGGAAAAAAAGGTTCCTAGGTCTCTGCTAAATTCAGACACTACTTCTAACAAGGCAAATAAGACTTCCCGCAAGGTCTATCATAGGAAGCAACATTTAATGCAAGAACTCAAGCATTAAATGAGTAGATTGAACTAGTCATAAAAGACCATATCTGCTTCAAGAGACACTTGCAATGGGTAGATTCTATAAGACAATATATATATCACTATCTCAAACCTTGGAAGGTTGGCTTTGTTGGCTTCCATGTTTGCATTCTTCACCAAGTGATATCAAGCCCACAAAATAAAAACCAGAGATAGAGCGTATAGAGTCAAATCTACCAATAGTGTATTCGTCTATGTAAACTAAGGAGTTCCAAACATGTGCATCTTAGGAACAAAACCTTAGTGAGTGTACCAATTTATGTATCCTCTCTATGAGAGTAAACCAAACACTCAATCATTGTAAAAACTAATGCTACATGCCTTAGTGAGTGTAGAAACCTATGTATCCTCTCTGTGAGAGTAATCCATACACTCAAACCAAACCTGTCCAGTTGATATTTGTAAAGCCTGAAGAGGCTAGGGAAAGAATATTTGTAAAGCCTGGAGAGGCTTGTCAAAGAATACTCACTGAGAGCTAGAAGTGGCTGAGTAAAGAATACTAGCGTTGATGAGTGAAGTCAACGGGCCAGGAGTTGGTCAAGAATACTCACTAGAAGCCAGAAGTGAATGGTCAAAGAATACTAGCGCTAGTGAGTGAAGCTGGCGGGCCAGGAGTTGGTTGATAATACTCACTAAGAGCCAAAAGTGGCTGAGCAAAGAATACTAGCATCTACGAGTGAAGCTGACAAGCTAGAAGTGGTTAAGAATACTTGGGATCAGGAGTGGTCGTGACCTGGGTGGTCTATAATACTCACGACGAGCTTGAAGAGGTTGAACAAATAATACTTGTATTTCATTGTAAATCAAGTGGAACCTTTCATTTGAAGGAGACTGGACGTAGCTCAGTTTGAGTTAACCAGTATAAAAATACTTGCAATAACCTTATGTTTCAAATTCACTTTATTTGGTTAAACGAATTAACTGAAAACTTTGTCCAATGATTATCATCTATTTAAAACCATCTTCAGACGAAAACCATACTTGTTCAACTTGTTACACTAAAGAACGATTTTTATTTAAAGAAGCATCTTATCTAACAAGACGATGAAACTCTCAGACTGAAAATGATTTTGTTAAACCAACCTTGGGTAGTTTCTGTTCAACATTCACTAATATTACTTTACTGGACGAAAGAAAGCCTAATTGCGAAAAGATTTTAAAATTCCTTTGTTCACATACACACACATATTCAACACCCCCTTCTATGTGTTTTTCATCCAACTTCAAACTCTTGGCCTACCATGGAAAGCTTTAATAGAAAGAACATTATGTCTTGTGATGGGGATGAAAGTAACATTATTTGTGTAACGCCATGGAAATATCAAGCTATTTGGTAGATATACTTTATGTATATATATATATATATATATATATATATATACATATATATGTATGTATGTATGTGCATGTTGTTTATATGGATTTGGATTGGATTCTAGAGGTGTGGATTTGAAATGTACTTATCTTTGTGCATGTGGTATATTTATGTGGTTTTGATTAGTTGTTTAGGCATATAGTGAATTTTTCATAATGAGATGAGATGTTGATGTTTTGAGATGTTTATATAGGCATGTGTGTGCATGAATGTGGTGAATGATGCATTGTACACCATTAATATACTGAATTGGTACTAAGAGGGAAGAAAACTTATCACTTTCCTTTTCATCTTAATTAAGTGAAGTATTATGGCATGCAACTCATTATTCCAAGAATATGTATATGAATGTGATGTTTGTTTGCATGTTAATACATGTTGCATTTCATATGGTGGTGAGTTGTGATTATTGAATGGAAAGGAGTAGGAATGGTAGGAGATTGAAGGATAGGAACATAAGATAAATTTGGTCTTTTTGAGTGAAATTGAGGTTGTTTTAGAGCTTAGGGAGTTGAAATACTTCAAGGAATAGGATATTTGAGGTGAATAGGTGCTAAGGGTGAAATTTGGAAATTTTGGAAAATGGCTATATATAGGGGCTTAGGACCAGAGGATTTCATTTGTCAAAAAGAAACCATTTCTAGAGAGAGGAAGTAGAGAGAGAAGCTCTGGTCCAAAGGGAAACTGAGGATACATTTTGGAAGTTTATCAAGCCAGGATCAATCTTCATAATTGGAGTTTCAAGAGATTTGGTCTCTAAAGCCTTGAAAAGTGGGATCGAAGTTCGAGTTGGGATTTGAGGGTTTTGTTCAAACCTTGCATTTCTGAGGTTTCTAAGGTAAGCGTAGTACTTATGAGACTTAATCTAGTATGTATGGAGTTGAAATATCACATTGATTTCTTGTTTTACGCATGATTGAGGTTGGATTGAGCTGGAGAGGGTTTGGTTAGGGTTCTTCACGATTTCCTATGATTTTCATGGATTAATGATTAATACTTGTTTTTATCACTTAATATGATTTTTTTGGATGGTATTTATACTCTATAATGGTTCAGAATTGTATAAATTTGATTTGGGATGGATTTTGGGGGTGAAAATCAGAGTTTTCAAACTTTTGACGCGTTGTCTGATGCATGTGCGCTGAGCGCACACGACGATGCGCTAAGCGCACTGAAGAACAGAAATTTCTATCAGGATGAGTGTTGAGTGCACGTGAGAACGCGCTGAGCGCATTGAAGAACAAAGCTTTCTGTCTAGAGCGCGCTTAGCGCAGTTAGCCATGGGCTGAGCGCATTTCGAAATGGGCTGAGCAAACAGGTCTACACGCTGAGCGGGATGCTTCTAGCAGTTCTCTGTCTCAAGCGTGCTGAGCGCACGAGTCTATGTGCTGAGCGCATGTGGTGACACGCTGAGCAAGCAAAGCCTGATTGGCTCCCAGTTTTGGCTACGCTGAGCACAAATACCACTATGCTGGCCGCGTGATTTATTTGAGAAAAACCTTTTATAATTGAGTTGTTGTGAAACTTTTAAATGTTAAATTATATCATCTTTTTATGTTATATATTTGGTATGGAATGTGGCATGATTATGGAAAAGATTGCATGAAATTATGGAATATGCTTATGTGTGTTTGGTTTGGAAAGATAATAGGACTTAGAGGAGTAAGGTTATGGTATGGATTAGGAGATCTATTAGTGAGGTCTGGATATAATCTTTGGGAAAATATGGAATTTGGGGATCCCATGGTGAGGATCCCAATATGGAACTTTTCCACAGATTATATAATAAACTACTTCAGATGTTAGGTGGATTCTGAAGTACTCCTCTAAGCATTCTATTTGCTACCGTATGAGGGCAAGGTCGAGGCATACCGATGGATGAAGTGGCCAGGATCACCAGGGTTACATGACAATGTAATCCAACTGTATATTTTCCATGAGAGGTTAGGTGTGTGACCTGGGCAGGTGACATGTTCACAAATTCAACACTTGGTTTGGATGTGTTGAGGCCGACATTTGGTTTGGATGTGTTGGCTACTTCATGGGATTATACAGTGGTGTGACGTTGCTTTGGATATTCCATGCATTTGGTATGAATTGTATACATTGGTTATGGATTCTTTATTATTATAGATTATGTATGCATTGGTATGGATGTGTATATATTGGATTTTGGATTTGGTTTATATTGGAATGGAGATAGACATGTAATAATATTGACATTCCCTTGGTATGCATAAATGTTGTTGATGAATATCTGTTTTGATGATATTTCATTATATTGTACTATGTTTGGTTTTATACGTGCTAACCCTTATATTTCCATGATGTGGACTGTGATGATCTCACTATGTGGGGGAGCAGATCAGGTATTAGGCTTTGGGATGACAAGGAGTCTTTTGGTAGCTACTTTGAGAAATGACTAGACTTAGAGCTTGACCAACACCTAGGGTGTCTTATTTTGATGTTTTCATGATGTTGTAATTATATTCTTTTTGGATGACTGTATAAACTTACAAATGATAACTCTCTTATAAAGTTATGTTTTATGTGATGAAAAATAATTTACACATTTTAGACTATTTTCACTCTAGGATAGCTGGCATTTGCTATTTCTTTTCTTTATTATATATTATTTTATTCTAGTTGTCATATTGGTTGTTAATGTGATGACCTAGGGCGGGTCGTTGCAATTTTTGAACCCCGTTTATTAAGAAAATAAGGATATTAATAAAATTGTTTAAAAGGTGGTGGTAACCTATAAGGATTGGCATGATATGTTTGTTTTTGCTCTGCATGACTATCGCACTTCTATTTGTACGTGTATTGGGGCAAATCCATATTCTCTAGTACTATATGGCATGGAAGCTAAATAGGTTCAAACTCATAATGATTAATTGAATCTCGCTCATTGGAGAAAAAAGGTTAAATGCTTTATCTCATGGTCAAATATATTAGAAAAGGGTGAAAAAAGCCTACAATAAGAAAGTTCAAACTCGAGTGTTTCAAGAAGGAGATTGGGTGCTCAAAAAGATCTTACCAAACCAAAAGGATCACGGAGGAAAATGAACTATAAATTATGAAGGACCTTATGTGGTGAAGAAGGTTTTTTCAAGAGGAGCTTTAATCTTTACAAATATGGATGATGAACATTTGTCGTTTTCTATAAATTCCAATGCAGTCAAGAAATATTATGCCTAAAAGAGGATGAATAAAGAAATGAAAAAAGTTAGAATGACCTGGTAGGTTAAAAACTCCAAAAGGGCGGCCTAGGTGAAAGTTAGGGTAAGGAAAAAAGGTTGTGTAGGCTGAAAACCTAGAAAGGCAACCTAGGCAAGTCAAAGAAATTCCTACTTAAAGAGATGGATATAACAATTGAAACTTGAAACTGAGGAAAATTGAAAAATTGGTGCACCAAAGTATTGGAAAATAGTGTAAACCTTCAAATGAGGGGAAAATGTTCAACAAAACATCTAATGTCCTCAAAAGTTGATTGATGGGATTATCAAAGATGAAGACATGAGAAGTTAGCATTATCACTAAAAAAAAGAAAGACTTCTAACTGTTTTTCATTTACTTATTTTTATATCTCCTTGTTTTGTTATTCCTTTTGTATATCCATTAGACTTTCTCATGTATTCATAATCCCTTTCTTGAAACCTATGTTGCATGGAAACGGCATGGGACTATCGTGTCCCCAAGTCCGACATTCTTTAGTAGTGGACACGTTGTGAACGCGTCTCGGGTACTTCGATAGATCGTGTCCACACAAATTGGACATGTTTTCATCACAAACACCTACAAAATTTATATGTATCCATCGCAGACACCTACAAAACTGACGTGTCTCCATCACGGACACATGCAAATGAACATGTCTCCATCTTGATGTACTATTCGATACATGAATTTGAGTTTGTTTTTTAAAAGAATAGATCTCAATAAAAATAGAAAAAAGGGACAATTTTATATTTTTTTAAAAGAGAAGAATAAATCTCAATAAAAACAAAAACAAAAAAGGGAGAATTTGAAAAATAAATTTTTAAAAAGAAAAAAATCTCGATAAAATAGAAACAAAGAAGATAAGATTTGACATTTTTTTTAAAAAAAAAAGAAAGAAAAGAAAAATTTTGATAAAAATATAAATAAAGAAGAAAATTGTTCTGTCTCTTTTTACTTAACTTTCAGTTAATAGAAAAGAAAAAATCTTAATAAAAATTAAAACAATGAATGGATGAATTGAGATTTAAAAAATAAAAAGTTATTGTAGAATATGATGTCTCTTAATAATTTATTTTTGAGACTTAGTCAGTTATTGTTATATTAGTATATATTTTTGTCATGTTATTTATATTAATATTATATATGTGTCGTGTCCATCTTTCTTATGTTTTTTTTTTATATTTTTTTTGTATCCCCGTGTCCGTGCCCTGTCGTGTCTTCGTATTGTGTCCGAATCTGTGCTACATAGCTTG
Organism: Cajanus cajan; assembly: GCF_000230855.2. Classification (NCBI taxonomy): domain Eukaryota; kingdom Viridiplantae; phylum Streptophyta; class Magnoliopsida; order Fabales; family Fabaceae; genus Cajanus; species Cajanus cajan. The sequence goes on along the minus strand of NC_138521.1, from coordinate 43,192,662 downwards.
AAACAATAAAATACTATCTTTTCCACAATCATTGATTCTTTGCATTTATTCCATTATAGCATATGCTGAAAGTGAAACACATAATAATATTAAAAATTATTTCAATTATGTTGAATGGTCTTAAAGGTCACAAGGAAATGGTGGGCCTTTAACCGACTCTAACAAAGGTGATAACCTATTGACAAATGAGAACTTTGAACAACATAGTTTGCCTAAAATAGAAAAAGAAAAATACAAAAGAGAAAGAAGATAGAGGTTTCCTTACACGTGGAAAGGAAGTCAACTTTAGCCCCGCACTAGATCTTGGAACTCATACTCTTAAGGGGTCAGAGGTTGGAAAAAAAAGTATAAAATGGTAATAATAAAACGTGTATGACATTTTGTTAAGGTCATTTCACATTATATATCATGCATACATCTCATCATAAGCTTACATTTCCTTCTATCATGTGATCTTAGGGCTTTCCACTTTAAGTTTAAGACCTTTGAAATACTTGTTTGGACCCCTAAGTCTGTTGTATGCATAATTTGATTGCCTATACTCTTAACTCAATATTTTGAATCCCTAAGTCCATTATTATTATTTTTTTTATATATTTTGAGTTCTCATACTCTTAACTCTTAATATTTTGGATCCCCAAGTCCACTACTTTCAAATTTTAAGTCCACGAGCTCTTTTTTCTCAATATTTTGGATCCCTGAATCCATTATGCATTTTGAGTCCCAAGCTCTTAACTCTTAATATTTCGGATCCCCGAGTCCACTATTTATATATTTTGAGTCCACGTGTTCTTTGCTTTCAATATTTTTGGATCCTTGAGTCCAATGTTTTCATATTTTGATTCCCTATGCTCTTTGCTCTCAATATTTTTGGATGCTCAAGAACACTATTATTATATTTTGAGTCCCTATACTCTTAGCTCTTAATATTTTGGATCCCTGAGTTTACTGCTTTCATATTTTGAGTCCCCATGCTCTTTGCTCTTTATTTTTTGGATCCCAGAGTCCACTACTTTCACATTTTGAGTCATCGTTCTCTTAATTCTTGATATTTTGGATCCCCAACTCCATTATTTTTATATTTTGAGTCCCTGTACTCTTTGCTCTCAATATTTTTGGATCCTTGAGTCCACTGTTTTCATATTTTGATTTCTCGTGCTTTTTGTTCCCAATATTTTGGATCCCTGAGTCCATTATTTGTATATTTTAAGTCCCCTTGCTCTTAGCTTTGAAAATTTTGGATCCACGAGCCTATTGTTTTCATATTTTGAGTCTTTGTGCTCTTTGCTCTCAATATTTTTGGATTCTCGAGTCCACTGTTTTAACATTTTGAGTCCTCATGCTTTTAACTCTCAATATTTTGGATTCATGAGTCCACTATTTTTATATTTTGAGTCTTTATGCTCTTATTACTCAATATTTTGGACCCCCTAGTCCACTCCTTTCATATTTTGAATCCTCATGCCCTTAGATCTTAATATTTTGGATCTTCGAGTTCACTATTTTCATATTTTGAGTCCCCATGCTCTTAGCTTTTAGTATTTTAGATCATTGTGGTAATTGTTTACGAGCCCTTTACCTTCCAATTTATGCTTTAAATCTTCATGACTATCTTTTCTCTAAGTAGTGGATACAAACAACCTTTATCCTAAAAGAAATTGGAGTTTAAGTCTTTACTTATCTTTTACTACAATAATATGAAAATCACTATTAAGTAAAGAGGGACAACTGTAAAAACCAATTTTGTCCCCTTATATTTTACTATTAGATTTCCAGAATTCCACTTATTCATTAATTTCCTCCAAAAAAAAAAATCTAAACTAGTCATAATAATATTTTTTTTCTCTTTTGAGATTTATTGAACCTAATCAACAAAATAGTTCAATCTAATGAAATAAATTAGGGCTTCAAAAATATATTACAAACAATATTTAAATTCAAATAAAAGTACTTTAATATATATATATATAATAAATATAAAGAAAAATAAAAAAGGATCTTCCTCTACAAAAAATTCTCGCCGCCCTACTCTTTCTTATCACAACTTTTCTTCCACAACTAGCTTTATTTGAGAGCCTTTGCCAGCCAGCAACATGCTTCTTAAAATCCTACTTCTGCCAGATACACAATCAAAACCCCAAGTCTACCATCAACTACTTCTAAAAAGAATTAAGATACCAAAGCAATTAGTTTAGGAAAATTCTATAAATATCGGTACATAGCATGAACAAGGGGTTGGGAAAAAAATTTAAAACAAAGAGAAACCACAAAATAAATAATTGTTGAGAGTCAGTAGAACTCAAGTAGAAAATAAAAGACGAAGGCGGTGTTCAATCGACTTTGGGTATCAATATTCTCTCTTCTAATTTTATTTTGTATGCTGTTATTTTTCATTTTGAAATAATATGTATGCAAATCAATTTCTAATCACTTTGTAAATCAATTTTCTCTTATGAATCTTTTCACCACCTAAATTGACCAAAACCCTCATTCCTAAACCTCAACAAAGGGTTTTCCACTTAGCAAATAAAAACCCAACCCTAATAGGAAAAAATTATAATGAAATAAAAAAGGTGAGTGAATAGTACTAGGGGAACGCGACGTGAGGGTAGATCCTATGAACATTGTTGTGCGCACGTCATCAGATGTAATTTTTGGCAATGACGATATTTTCCTTTATCTTCCCCCTCGCACCCTCATTGTGCATTGCTACGACAAGTCACTGTGCGAACAAACCACCACAAGCGCCATCACATGCCGTCGTCTAAGGCGATTTTCGATGGCAGCAATGTCCACCATGCATTTGTTAAGTTTATTGTTGAGATTGTTGAAGTTATGGTAATTACTGAGTCAATTACTAAAGATATTTATGAAGACTGAAGAAGTTTTAGTTTTGATGATGTTAGCATTTGATTTGTATAATTTTGTTTAGTTTGTTTCATTCATTTTGTATTTCATGGCCTATGTTGAAAAGGATAATGTATTGCTTATTATTAGACTTAGACTTCGATGTGTTTGCTTATTATGATGAATTAATTTCAAAATTACATCTTGTTTTAGAAAGCATAAAACTCATATTTCAACTTAATGTTTCTCATTTCATGTGAAAACATAATGTAAGAGATTACAATGTGTTTTGACATAAAATGGAACTTATTTCATTCAAAAGAATTCATGATTAAGTCTTTTAATAGATTACCATTTGAGGTAATAAATTATTGGAGCTTAGTTTTGAAGTGGAATTCAACATCCTCTCTATGATAATTGATTACCTATTCATGTAGTTGATTACCATGGTGACTTTTGAGTGGAAACAAGTTTGAAAATCATCGAGATAATTGATTACCAACTTCAATAATCGATTACCTCTACTAAAAAAAGAGTTCTATGGTTCCTGGAACACGAGATAATTGATTACCAAGATCAATAATCGGTTACCTCTATTCTTGTTTCAACATATTTCAGTTTCATTAAAAACTAGAAATAGATTACCTAATATTGTAGATTACTATTATTACGATTTTTTAATGTTGAAATCTTATTTTCTTTATAAATATAAATCTTGTCAAAAACTTAAAAGAAGGATGACATATTTGATTAGAGAGATCAAAAAATGAAAAAGAAAAAAACATTTTCAAGAATTTGAAAATCATTTTTGAGTGAAGATCAAATATTTTCAGAACAATCAAAGAGCAAAGAAAATTCAAGAAAGATGTTGTCTTGAAAAAAGTTCAAGAAATTAAAGATTGTTAAACAATTCTTTGTGGAAGATCAACGTACACATCAAGTGTATCAATTCTGATCTTTAAACTTTTGTTTGGATAGCTGGGTATGCTATGGTATGTGACTCTTTGAGATAAGGGTATCTCAAGAAAAAGTGAAAGAGAAATCTTGAGATAGGTTTTCTCAAGTGGATTCTTGAGGTGTTAGAATTCTAGTGATTGTATAATCTTGTGGGGTCAAGATTAGGTGATTGTGTTTTTTGGTTATAATATTTTTTGTACATGGTGTTTGTAAATAATATTATAGTAGAAAAACTGGATGTAGGCCTTTGTATGACTGAACAGGTATAAATCACTTGGCAATTTTTCTCTTTACCTTCATATCTTGTTATAATTGATGTTGAATTGATAAAAAAAAGAATTTCAAGATAGTAAAAGAAACGTTTTCTTGAATATTATAGATTTTTGATTTGTAAAATCTAATATGATATATGCAATCAGGTAATAAAGTGAAGTAAAGTGATTACTAAAATCAATTTGAATTACAACATCTATTTCGTTGTGTAATAAATTTGATATACTTTGTATCTTGTTTGGTTTGTAATCTGAATGTTATTAGTAAATTTCGTTTAAGAAAGATAGTAAAATAGTAAGAGAGCAAGAAAGACCATTAGAAGCCATCTAAGCGAAGAATCTATTCAACCTCCCTTCTAGATTTGTGTTCTACCTAGGACCAATAGCGTTGTCGTTGGAGGATATTTTTGACGACAAACCTTTTTTTCCTTCATCTTTTTCTCTATCTTTAGCCATTTCCTTCTCCTTGTTCTCCACACAGTTGACCACCTTGGCCACATGGTGCCATTGTGTCGATTTTCCTCCTCACAAAACCATGCCATCAACGTCCGTGAAGGGAGGTAGTGTGCAAAACCCTAGTGGAGTGCTTCTCCACACCCTTTTTACTTTTCTTTCTTTTCTATCTCACAAATTGGTAATATGGTTGAATGTCATTCATGTTCTTTTTTTCATTTTGGACTAAATGTGGGCTAAGCCCATTTAGCAAATAATAGGTATTTTAAAGCAACCATATTTTTCTTTTTTTCTTTTCTTTTTAGTTAAGTTATGTATCTTATTGAATAAATATGTTTCATGATTATAATTATGATAGCATTTTTTTAATAAAAGATTAGTATGATTAATTTTGATTAAGTTATTTCTTTATATATCTATGTGCGTGTAGACACCCAATTTCGTCCAGACCAACAAAAGCAATGAAATGGACGTCTATTATCAAGGAAAGGAGCTCCCGAAGCGTGGAAACAACATGACATGACATCAGAAAGCTTAAAGCCCAAATAAGCTAGTTTTAGTAGCTCGGAACAGGCTGTTCCAAAATTGGAACGGGCCGTTCCAAGTTACAAAAAGGGCCTAAAACCCTAGTTTGGAATGGGCCGTTCCCAAACTGGAATGGGTCGTTCCAAGCTCCTAAAAAAGGCTAAAACCTAAGTTTGGAACGGGTCGTTCCTAAAGTGGAACGGACCGTTCCTAAATTGAAACGGGTCGTTCCAAGTTACAAAAGAGGCCTAAAACCTTAGTTTGGAATGGGCTGTTCCAGCATAGGCAGTTATGTGTTAAACTCACCTCTCGAACGGGTTGTTCTGGTTTTAGAAATGGGTCATTCTAGTTACAAAATTAACACAAAACAGTCGGATCTAGAACAGGCCATTCCGATTTTGGAACAGGCCGTTCTAGCCACTTTTTGATGCCTATAAATAGCATACTCGGGGACAGTTCTCAGGGCCACAAAAATTTCATTGAAAACTCCTTAGAGCTCAAAATTTCTCTCTCCCCCTCCTATTGTATTTCTTAAGTTTTGTGAGGCATATTGTAGTGTGAAAGGTAGCCAAAAAGTGCCTAAAAATCTCCACATTTGAAGATTCAATAGAGCTCGTTCAAGAGGTATTTCAGTCAATCTTCTTCTCTCCCTTTTATTTCTTATCTTTTATAAATATTGTTATAATAAAAGCAATCATGTAGACATTTTAGAGTCAATCGCTTAATTTAAATTTGAGCATGTAATTAATCATTCATAAAGGGGATTAAATATATATATTATTAACTTTTACTATGCTAACTTCATCATAGGGTAACGATTAAGGGTGTTGTAGGGGTTCTTAATACCTTCCCTATACGTAACCGACCCCTGAACCCAATTCTGGTTATCAAGGCCATTATTGGACTTTTAAAAAACCTTTTCTTTTTCCAATGTTTTGAGTAAAACATTGGTGGCGACTCCATGAACTCATTTTTCAAAACCATTAATTAAGGATTAGTCTGGTCTTCGGGCATTCCTTAATTGATGACATTTTCGAAAGTATGTCTAAACCATTATTCACGAGATCGGAAATTTTCGGGTTGCGACAGATGGTAACTCCACTGGGAAAGTTTAAAGAGGGTCAGGCCCATATAAATGATGAAGTTAATAGAATAAGAATAATAATTTAAATATTTCTCCCCTTTACTTTGTTTTATTTGTTTGGCTTTAATATCTGTTTTCATGTTTAAATTCTACACCTGTTTGAACAAATATTGTACACAAACCTTTGCACACAATAGTTCCCCCTACACCCGGGGGCATGAAGGTATTAAACATAAGGAGTTGGTTGACGTACAACCGACCTAAGTTTGGCCTTGGAACCTGTGAGCCTTGTCGGAAATCACACTCAAGGTGATAACCGGTTACTCTAGCCTGAAATACTGCGATAGACCTTAGAGTTTTGCAGGTGACGATGACAGAGATACTGGGTCCCAATAATGGGGGCACTTTGAGGTCCTTAAAGACCAGTGAGATTAGAACCATCCTATACAATGCACTTTTCTCGACATGGACCACAAACCAAGGATTTGAACATGATCGTTCGTGGGTGTACGTTGATTGAGCATGTGTGTGTGCATTTGTTTGTATTATTTTGTTCTATTAAGATGGATTGGAATTTTAAAATAAGCAAACAGATAATAAAGAAAAAATAATAATAATAATAATAATAAATTTATTCCCCTTTGTACATTCTTAGGTGAATAGAGCTTTCTCAAAAGGTGATTTCAACAAAAGAGAAACATTGCTTGTTAAGAAGCTGCTAGAATGAAAACCCGCAAAGGGCGTTCTAGCCAAAAAAGAAAAAAAGAGCGATGTTTGTGCGAGCTGAAAATCGAGAGACAACTTGAATGTTCCTCCGAAGAAGCAAGACTCCATGGAAAGCTCTATCATCGTTTCTACCCATTCCTACTTCTTAGGAAAGTCTCAGGATATGGGTTGACAACACCTTCATGAGAGAAGTGTAGACACCCAATTTCTTCCGGGGGCAAACAAACAACAAGATAGGACATTAGAGGGCCCAAAATCCCAAATCAACTATTTTTAGTGGCCTAGAACGGGCCGTTCCAAAATCAGAACGGGCCATTCCCAAGTCCAGAACGAGCCGTTCTTGAATTGGAATGGGTCGTTCCGAGACTCCTAAAAGGCCTAAAAATTATAGGTTGGAACGGGTCGTTCCATACCAGAACGGGTTGTTCCAAACCAATCAAAGGGCCTAAAAAAACTTGGTCTAGAACGGGCCGTTCCTAAACCAGAACGGGTTGTTCCAAAAGGTTAAAAGACCTAAGAAACCTAGTTGGGAACGGGCCATTCTGGGAAGGGGAATTTAGTGTTAATTTGTACCTCGGAACGGACCGTTCTCACTTTAGAATGGGTCATTCTGGTTTCCTGAACGGAAATCAGAACGGGCTGTTCTAGGGTGCAAAATTAACACATAACGTTCGGATCCGGAATGGGCCGTTCCAAATCCAGAACGGGCCGTTCTGGCCCACATCTGATGCCTATAAATAGAAATCTCGGGCACAATTTCTCAAGGGCTCAAAAAATTTCATCCAAGACTCCTTTGAGCTCGAAATTTCTCTCTCTCTCTCTCCTATTGTATTTCTTGAGTATTGTGAGGCAATTATAGTGTGAAAGTTTGCCACAAAGCACCTAGATTTTTCATATTCGAAGATCTAACAAAGCTTTTCACGAGGTATTTCATTTAATCTTCTTCTCTTTCTTTTATTTCTTTTTTTGTTATAACAAAAGCAATCATGTAGACGTTTTAGGGTCAACCGTGTAATTTAAATTTCAAGCATGTAAATAGTAATTCATAAAGGGGATCTAATATTTAATTTATTATTTCTTATCACATTAACTTCATCATAGGGTACCGATTGAGGGCGCTGTAGGGGTGCTTAATACCTTCCCTACACATAATCGAACCCCAAACCCAATTCTGGTTATCAAGGCCATTATTGAATTTTTGAAAACCCTTTCTTTTTCCAATGTTTTGAGTAAAACATTGGTGGCGACTCCATGAACCTATTTTCAAAACCATTAATTAAAAATTAGTCTAGTGTCCGGGCATTCCTTAATTGATGAGATCTTTAAAAGGATGTCTAAACCATTAGTCGTGAGATCGGAAATTTTCAGGTTGCGACAGATGGCGACTCCACTAGGGACGTTTAAAGAGGGTCAGGCCCATTTAATTGATGAAGTTAATAAAATAAAAATAATAATTTAAAATTTTTCCCCTTTACTTTGTTTGCTTTATTTGTTTGGTTTTAATATCTGTTTGCCTGTTTAAATTCTGCATCTTTTTGAATAAAAAATTATACACAAACCTTTGCACACAACAGTTCCCCTTACACCCGAGGGTATGAGGGTATTAAACATAGGGAGTGATTGACGTACGACCGACCCAAATTTGGCCTTGAAGCCTGCGAGCCTTGTCGAAAATCACACTCAAGGTGATAACCGATTACTCTAGCCCAAAATACTACAACAGACCTTAGAGTTTGCCAGGTGAAGGTGACAGAGATATTGAGTCCCTAAAATGGGGGCACCTTGGGGGCCTTAAGACCAGTGAGATTAGAACTGTCCTATACAACACACTTTTTCTTATAGGGACCACAAACCAAGGATTTGAACGTGACTGTTCGTGGGTGTACGTTGATTGAGCATGTGTGTGTGCATTTGTTTGTATTATTTTGTTCTAATAAGATGGATTGGAATTTTAAACTAAGCAAATAGATAATAAAGAAATAAAATAATAATAATAATAATTTATACCCCTTTGTACATTCTTAGGTCAGCATTTCATTAACATCATATAACTAGTTTCCTTTTTGTTAAAAAAAAATCAATAAAAGAAATCTCATCTTTACCATGCATCATTCACCTCTAGATAATAGAAACATGATAAAGATTAGGAAAAAAAATGCATGCATTCTAGATTAGCACATTAATTTCATTCATTTTATTTTATTAGCTAAGGAGGATTAGGTTGTCGTATATATAGAAAGTTAAGAAAAGTGAATGCTCTAATATACAACAATATTTGCACTTTAAAGAAAAACCCAAATCATCTTTAAAATACTATGGTTTGACCCTTGCTTTGATACGTTTGTTGAAGTAAGTCTTCTTAGAATCTAATATAGATTCTCGCTTAATACTGTCAAAATCTATTTGAGCATTCACAGATAAACAAATCAATGAGACTGATATTTATTATTCTCAACTTTCTCTACATTCTACATTACATTCATTTAGAGCATATCCCTCCTTGGAAAAGAATAAATGAGAATAAAAAGGGAAATTAACCTATGTTCGTTAGTTGGAAGCAATGGAAGCAAACCGGGCATAAAGAGTTTAGGGTAAATCATCAAGACGCCAACTTTTGCCCTAAGAAGACAAAGCCGTGTCGTGCAACCGTGAAATTCAAGCGGAATAGGAATGGACGAATCCACACTCCTAACAAGTTGTAAGCTAATAAAGAGAACCTGAGGAGGACGAATCTCTCAAACACTAAGGCAAAGCGATTAAAGCTTTCTCGAAAGGTGATTTCAACAAGAGAGAAGCATTACTTGTTAAGAAGCTGCTAGAATAAAAACCCACAAAGGGCGTTCTAGGCAAAAAAAATAATAAAAAAGAGCAATGTTTGTTTGAGCTGAAAATCGAGACATAGCTTGAATGTTCCTTTTGATACTTCATAGAAAGCTCTATCATCGCTTCTACCCATATCTACATCTCAAGAAAGATATGGGTAGAGAACACCTTCATGAGAGAAGAAGCCAAAGGCCCTCCCTCTACACGAGATCTTCTGAAGCGCCACATCCAAGCAAGTGGAGGAGTAGCTCTACAGTTAGATGACCTAAGCCTCTCTAAGGGGCAACCTCCTTCTTTTTCTTTGTGTACAAATCACAAACTTGAGGCATTCCGGGCCCTCAAGCTACATTAAATGGGCACGTGTAAATTGAATATTCTATTTTAATGCCATACACTCTTCTACTTCATTTCTCTTCTCCCTTTTATCTACTCTAAGCCTCGTCAACAAACCTTAAATCAACAGGTACATTTGAAATAAGGATGTCATTAGAAACAATGGCTTAATACGCAATAAAAAGTCCAAATGAAATCAGTGTAAGGGGCATCCCCCTTTAATGAAGGAATGAAAGATGATCAAAAATGCTACAAAGACAAAAGCTTGGCAGGAGACTCACTAAGGGGGCTGCGCAAAAATTAGGGCAAGGTCCGCTAGGAGACTCACAAACAAAAAGGGTAGCCTAGGCAAAAGTGAGGATCAAAAGAAAATGTTCGCCAGAGAACACATCTCAAGTAACCTAGGCAAAAGTTAGGACAAAGCAACATCTCGAGCTGAAAACTGAAAGGCGGCTCGAGAAGATCATTTAGTCAATATGCAATCCCAAGTCATCGCTTAACTTTAAAGGAAATAATAAGCTAATGCTGAAAATGATTTCCTCACTTTGAATATGCTTGTTCATCAGCCTAAACCACTAGCCTACCTCGACTACCCATTCTTCTATAGACCATTTTTGAAAAAAATCCTTTCTACCAAAACTTTTACAAAAAATATATATGTATATATCCCCTTCCTCTCATTCCTCTTGACCTACATGGCATTAAGATAAATATGAGAGATACACGGAATATGCACAGTGAACGCTCACAAGGAAAAGATGGAGGTGTCCTAGAACAGAGTCTAGGTACACCTGATCTAAGGGCTAACATATCATATCCGGTACATGCGAGAGGGCTGAACTACACAAACTTTAGGTTCATGAAGCAACACTAAATTCGACAAGCCTAAAGGCTAACAATCCATGTTATTGATCAATGCGCATAGATTAATTTCTTGAAAGCAAAAATAAATTTGCATTGTAAGCATTAGCATAGAAGCATCATTGCATAACATGCATATGGCACAAGTGTGCACAAAAGGGTATAAGTTCACAAAAAATATTTTAAAAAAATCCAATCCATTTCTGCTTTGCATTTTCTTTTGCATTCTTGCATTCTTTGTGTGTGTCTATCCATCACTTGTTGGAGGAATCAAGAAGCCGAAGCACTCGTACAAAAAGATCAACAACTAAATAGTGCCTTAAGAGCCAAGATCATGTCAAGAAGCCTAGCCCCAACAAGGGCATTCCATACAAATGGTTTCATATAGCCACCCAGAGAAGAAAGACACGTCAATAGCAAGACGGGATAGAACGGAAAGAGGAAGAATAAGCAAGTCTATAAGCATTAAAAGGCCATCGCACCCTACTTCTCAACCAAATGATGGAAGATCCATGAAAATGCCAAGACCATGAATGTTTTCCTACCAAAGCCAGAAGTGGCTTCCAAAATAATACTCATCAATAAAGATTCAGCAAATAACATCATGGGAATAGACCCCTCCACCAATGATGACAATAAAAACAACATGAGAAAAAGGAAAGCTTCGTAAATGATGAAAAAGCCGAAGCATTTTAAAAAAATAAAAAAAAAGCAAAAAAGGCAAGCTCCAAACATAAAAAAGCCGAAGCTAAGAAAATAAAAAATATTCCTACCACAAGATCAGCATCTGGAGAGGCATCACAATACTCACCTTGACAAGAACAGCACCAAACTCTTACCAACCATCCCACAATAAAGGTGCCTGAAAAGGCATCACAATACTCACATGGCAGGGGCAACACTAGAATCCCTGTCACCCATCAACTCCTTTTCCCACCATCACAAGGGCACCACCTACTAGCAATCCTCGTCTTCATCAGAAGTCCTCCCAAAGAAAAAGGGGAATCTGATGGAGGGCCATCCTTGAAGACACATGTGGGCCCCATCACTAGGTCCATGGCTAGGAGAGTTGTGTTAGAAAAGAATGGCACAATCCAAGAGGGGGGGTGAATTAGATTCTATGACCTTTTAAAAATTATCAGAGTATTTAGGATCTTTATTTCACTTAAAATTTTCTAAGACTGAATTTTTCAAATGAGACTCCCTTAAAGACTTGTTATGAAAGTATGAATGCATATGCTTTCTTGATTACAAAATTGTGAGCTTCAAATATAATGTTCTATTTTAGATTTAAACCAACAATTTTCACACACACATGTTAATCAAGGATTATCTTCTTTAATGTTCAATCAAGCAATTACTCAAAGTAAAAGATAAGGTAGAAGAAGATTGCACAGGTCTTTTATACTGGTTCAGCCACTCCACATGTGACCTACATCCAGTCCTTAATCAACACCTGATTAAGATTTGTTCCACTATCTTAAGCAAGAAGGTTTACAAGCACACACACATGCATATACTTCAACACTAAAGATAACCACTTTCTTGACCCCAAGAAAGCACCCCTTGTAGAAACCCACTACAAGAAACCTTACCACTTGAGAAACCCTTCTCAAGATTTTACAAAGATTCACAAAGAACAAAGGAACGAATTCACCTGGAATTCTTGAAGCAAATATTTTATCTTCCCCTTTCAAGAATATGATGATGATGATGATCTTCTAACAAAGTTTTTAACAAACGTTTTTACTCTTGGATTTCACAAAGAAAACTCTCCAAGATGTCACAAAGACTCTACAAAAACGTTTTTCTCAATTTGATTATCAGTTCTAACTCTCTGTCTGAAGTTTCAAAAAGTTCAAGCTATTTATAAAAGTCTCAGACGTAGATAATCGATTATTTTAAAGAATAATCGATTATTTGGTTCTTCATGTTTTCTGGAAACCAACCAAGAACAATATAATCGATTATTTTGCTGGATAATCGATTATTCCAGAGAGTCATTTCTGGGATAATCGATTATTTTGGCAAATAATCGATTATTGCAGCATGGCCTAGCTAGCTTCTATAGAAGGTTTGTAAAAGACTTTTCCACACTTGCATCCCCTCTTAATGAGCTTGTTAAGAAGGATGTACCATTCCTTTGGGGTGAAGCCCAAGAAAAAGCTTTCAAAAACCTAAAAGAGAAACTCACCAATGCACCCATTCTAGCTCTACCAAATTTTGACCAAACCTTTGAGCTAGAATGTGATGCATCCGGTCTAGGCATAGGTGTTGTGTTACTTCAAGGAGGTCACCCCATTGCTTATTTTAGTGAAAAACTCCATGGGGACACCTTGAATTATCCCACCTATGACAAGGAACTCTATGCCCTCATAAGAGCTCTACAAGTTTGGGAGCACTACTTAGTGACTAAAGAATTTGTTATTCACACCGATCATGAGTCACTCAAGTATCTTAGAGGGCAAGGTAAGTTGAACAAAAGGCATGCAAAGTGGGTGGAATACCTTGAACAATTCCCCTACATCATCAAATATAAGAAGGGAAAGAGCAATGTGGTAGCCGACGCTCTTTCAAGGAGGCATACCTTGCTCTCCACCTTAGGAACACAAATACTTGGCTTTGATGATGTAAAGGAATTGTATGAGCTTGATTTATACTTCCAAGCCACTTATGCCAAATGTCTCCAAAAGCCTTTTGATGGATTCTATCTTCTTGAGGGGTATCTTTTTAGAATGGGCAAACTTTGCATACCCCAAGGATCCATTAGAAAGCTTTTGGTCAAAGAGAGTCATGAAGGAGGTCTCATGGGCCATTTTGGGGTTGACAAAACCATAAGTTTCTTAAAGGCTAAATTTTATTGGCCACACATGAGAATAGATGTCCAAAGGCATTGCTCCAAGTTTATTACTTGTTTAAAAGCTAAATCAAGAGTAATGCCTCATGGACTCTATACCCCCCTTCCTATAGCTAGCTCCCCTTGGGTAGATATTAGTATGGACTTTGTGCTTGGACTTCCAAGGACTCAAAGGGGATTTGACTCCATCTTTGTGGTAGTGGACCGTTTTAGCAAAATGGCTCATTTTATACCATGCCACAAAGTGGATGATGCTAGCTATATAGCTAAACTTTTCTTTAGGGAAGTGGTCCGTTTGCATGGTCTACCCAAAACAATTGGGTCCGATAGGGATGCTAAGTTCCTTAGTCACTTTTGGAAGGTACTATGGTGTCGCCACCCGCCGAAACGGACCTTGGCATTCGCGACGATGGTTGGACTCTTTTTAAGTTTTGAAAAATGATGGATTGTTAGAACGACTTATTCTCAAACTGAGACCTCATCGAACTAACAATTTTATTAAATGATTCACCAATCCATGTTAATCCCAAGCGGGACCCTCCATGGATTAGTGGTTTTCGCAAAAAGAAGGGTTCTTGGAGTCGCCACCAATGTTTTACTCAAAACATTGGAAAAATGGATAAGGCAATTGATTTTCGCAAATCAACCTTGGCCATTACAACCAGAGTTGGGTAAGGGAGTCGGTTACGTGCGGGGAAGGTGTTAGCACCCCACAACGCCCCTTTCGGGTTCCCTATGACGGATTATTTCATAAATAACAGTGTAAAATTACTAAATTACCCTTATTTATTAGAAACGATTATAAGCGGAATATTTACATGATGAAAATTCTAAATATGCAATGCAACAATCAGAAAGCGGTAAAAGAAGGGATTTGGAAAAGAAACCTTTGAAGCGTGCTTTTATATATTTAAACAGACGTTAGGAGGCTTTTTGGCGCTCCTTCCCACTACACGCTCGCTCGTTCCTTCCCTAAAAATAATTTTTACTCCGGAAATCAAAGAGATTTCCCTTCGACTAGTTCGAATCCTCAAGCTAAATGCTCAGAACTCAAGAACTTCGTCGGATCGGCTCTCGAAGAGATTTCTAGGGCAGAACACTGCTCAAAAACCCCAGAATACTCAGTCAGAGGGTCCAGAAGTCTGGAAAAAGTGTGGGAGGACGTGCCAATGACGTCCTATTTATAGGATTGAGGCGCAATACGGCTTGGGAGGTCAATACGGCCCGTACTGGGTTTTTGAACTACAGTACGGCCGTATTGAATTTGGTACGGCCGTACTGAAGTTCAAAAACTTCAGTACGGCCGTATTGATTTCACTACGGCCCGTACTGAAGTTTTTTGAACTACAGTACGGCCGTATTGAATTTGGTACGGCCGTACTGAAGTTCAAAAACTTCAGTACGGCCGTATTGAGTTCACTACGGCCGTATTGCAGTTCAAATGGCTCAGTACGGTCGTACTGAACCTCTGGGAGGGTGTATTGAGCTCCAATCCTCGCACACCCTTATTCTAAGCTACTCTAAGACTTCTAGACCTACAAAGAATCATCCTAGGGTCTTCCAGGAGTCCTTCCGGCTGACTTTCCTTCGGTCTTCGAGAGTCTTTGAGCTTTATTTCCGACCCGGACAATTTTAGGGGTCTACAGCTGCCCCCCCTTTACTTAGTCGAACGGCTTTTTGGTGTACCGGTTGACAAGTAAAGGAGTTGACCCAATTGTCCGGGGAGTAAGCCATCCTTCCGACTTGTAGTGTCTTCCGGTGGGAAAATTGTTGAGTGGCCTCTCCAGGTTGAGTATTAGTCGTCGCCTTTCCAGGCTCGTGCATACCTCGGTGTTTCTGACAACCTCGGTAGCGTGAGTTTGCCCTCTCCAGGGTCTGCATGCCTCCATGTTTCTGACGATGTTGGCAGCTGCATACCTCCGTGTTTCTGACGACGGGGTAGCTGAGTACCGCCTCTCCAGGCTCGTGCATACCTCGGTGTTTCTGACAACCTTGGTAGCTGCATACCTCCGTGTTTCTGACGACGGGGTAGCTGAGTACCGCCTCTCCAGGCTTGTGCATACCTCGGTGTTTCTGACAACCTCGGTAGCTGCATACCTCCGTGTTTCTGACGACGGGGTAGCTGAGTACCGCCTCTCCAGGCTCGTGCATACCTCGGTGTTTCTGACAACCTCGGTAGCTGCATACCTCCGTGTTTCTGACGACGGGGTAGCTGAGTATTAGTCGTCGCCTCTCCAGGCTCGTGCATACCTCGGTGTTTCTGACAACCTCGGTAGCGTGAGTTTGCCCTCTCCAGGGTCTGCGGTTTGCCCTCCCCAGGGTTGCATACCTCCGTGCTTCTGGTCACTTTGGTAGCGTGAGTTTGCCCTCTCCAGGGATTTGTGATGATTTTGTCTCCACAGTCCACGATGCTGATTCGACGGTTGTTTTTTTTTGTGCCGCTGAGGGCTGGATAGCGCAGGGATCCGTCTAGGGGATGTGCAGTTACTCATAGGTTCTTGTGTCCCAACTTTCCATTGCGTAGTTGGTGCCCACTGGGGAAATTCTGGTTCCTTGGGGATGCAGACACAAAGATGCTCTTTCTGAGGTGAGCGATGCCTTATGATTGGCTGACGTCCTTTCGACGTTGGTGGAGTATCCCGGTTATCCTTATTCGGGTGACTCTTTTGATTTTCTGATTTTGTTGCCTCTGCGTAGGCTGTTATCCGCTGGGGGATTCTGTTGTGATGATTTTGTCTCCACAGTCCACGATGCTGCTTCGACGGTTGTTTTTGATTTTGGTGCCGCTGAGGGCTGGATAACGCAAGGATCCGTCTAGGGGATGTGCAGTTACTCATAGGTTCTTGTGTCCCAACTTTCCATTGCGTAGTTGGTGCCCACTGGGAAGTTCTGATTCCGTGGGGATGCAGACACAAAGATGCTCTTCCTGAGGTGAGCGATGCCTTATGGTTGGCTGACGTCCTTTCGACGGTGGTGGAGTATCCCGATTATCCTTATTCGGGTGACTCTTTTTGATTTTCTGGTTTTATTGCCTCTGCGTAGGCTGTTATCCGCTGGGGGATTCTATTGTGATGATTTTGTCTCCACAGTCCACGATGTTGCTTCGACGGTTGTTTTTGATTTTGATGCCGCTGAGGGCTGGATAACGCAGGGATCCGTCTAGGGGATGTGCAGTTACTCATAGGTTCTTGTGTCCCAACTCTCTATTGCGTAGTTGGTGCCCACTGGGGAAATTCTGATTCCTTGGGGATGCAGACACAAAGATGCTCTTTCTGAGGTGAGCGATGCCTTATGATTGGCTGACGTCCTTTCGACGTTGGTGGAGTATCCCGGTTATCCTTATTCGGGTGACTCTTTTGATTTTCTGATTTTGTTGCCTCTGTGTAGGCTGTTATCCGCTGGGGGATTCTGTCGTGTTGATCTTGATTGGCCTCTTCTGTTAGGCGGATTATCTTGACGTTCGGTGTTTGGTTGAATACCGAATTCCGCTTGGGGAATGGGTATTGATCTTTTTGGATTTTCCCTTTTTTGGAGGAGTGCCTCTGAGTAGGCGAATGGGGATTGAGGATCTTGTGTATCCCAGAGTATTATTTAGAAAGCCTCTTCAGGCTTAGCTTCACTCGTCGCTTGAGTTGGAAAGCTATCTTCTACTGAGGAAGTCTAAGTCCTTTGACTTGGATATTTTGTTTGGACGATCATGCTTCCGTTGGGGGATCTTGCTGATCTTGCTCTGATAGCTTTCACTGGGAATTCGGCCCAAGAGTGCAAGCTGAGATGTCTCTGGGGAGTATTATTTCGGCAAGCCTCTCCAGGCTCAGTTATTCTGTATGATTGTTGGATTTTCTGAATTTTGCCTTTTTTGTCGATTTTGGCTTTTTCTGTTGGAGGGATCTCAAACACACTCACAGATAAAGTATGCAGAGGAATGAAGATGTTGTTGATGTACAAAAGAATGGGCCAATACGGGCCGTATTAAATTCAATACGCCCGTATTGGTGTGGACGTTATGGCCAATGCTGCCGTATTCATTTCAGTACGCCCGTATTTGAGTTGAAAATTTGTTCATAACCCTAATTTTAGCACGGGTGTACTGAACATGGTACGGGCGCTTTGTTTTTTCTGAAGTTTATATGTTTTTTGCTTTTTTTTGTTTTTTTGTTTTTTGTTTGTTTTTTCAATAAACAGAGAATAAGTGATCTTCCAGTACACCTATCATCTGTATGCATGTATGCGGTATGATGCACCTAATTCTATTTGATTTATTTTTTCAAAAGATTTAACCGATGCGTTTCTTTGCTTGGATTTTTGCCATTCCTCTAGACGGGCTGTGCGCTGCCGATTTCTGTAACCGAGGAATGATGCGTGTTATATCGAGATTGGTGTCATCGACCCAGTGATCATTCCCTTCCTTTAGAAGATGTATTAACCTTCCTATTGACCACTATATCTCCATGTTTCCACTAGATTATTCTAAAATCGTTTGGGACAAGAGAAAAGAAAGGAAAGATATTTTTGTTCAAAAGTTTGTGTTTTAGAGGGGATTATTTATTGAAAATGGTTTTTGTAAGAATGGCAGGCCAAGGTAGGCTTATGTGTTTAGGCTTGTTTGATTAAACACTTATGAAGTTAAGAAAGTCCTGTTATTGACGTTGTGATTTGACAACTTAGATAGCTTCCCTTGAACCTTTCTTTTTGAATTCGGCTCATGGTACCATCATGGATTTCTTTTGCTTTTTTGATTGTCCTTATTTTTTGCCTAAAACACCCTTTTGTGGCGTCTCAGCGGACCTTTGTTTTTGTTCATTTTTGCAACCCTAACTTTTGCCTAGGTCACCCTTTCGTGGGATTCCTAGCGGGTTCTTTGCTCTTATTTTTGCGCAGCCCCCTTTTTGGGTTTCCTGCCGAGCTTTTTTTTTTTTTTTTTATGATTTTTGTTTTTAAAGGATTTCTTTTTTATCCATGATGGCACTTGTCGAGGCCAAGGAATGGTGCTCCAAGTTGTCACGCACACTTCCACATAAAAATGATGCGGGTTTATTGTTATTAAGACGATTTTAACCTCATTCATGCTTATTCAAACAGGGTTAAAATAATGTGGTCTAGAGATTTATTGCAAGCAAGAAAAGAAGCAATAAGAAATAATAAAGAACGATTTTATTATAATTATAGCGGAAACATGTGCCCTATCGAGGCTCGGGGGTCGGGCTGTCCCCGAGGAGTAATCTCTAACAGTCATCAGGTCTGTACATCCCTATCGGAAGGAGAAGAGCACTTGATGACGACGACCGGCCTTGACGCTTGTGAACCGGCTTTCCTAAAGATCTGGCTTAAAGAACGTCGAGAAGGATCTTGGTTCCTCTTCGTCCTTTGATCTTTATTAGGGTTGTATCCTAACCCTTGTTTCCCCGGATTATCCTTAATAATGGGTAGCTCGGGAATTCCTTGGGAATCCTTGCCAAGTCCTTGTCCAGGCAAGTATCCGTTCTTGGTGAGCATGTAGGCTACCTTCTTCATTTCTCGGGGAAACGTTTCGACATTGGCGATCTCCAATGCTTGGAAGGCGGTCTCTAGAGCTTCCTCTGCTGCATCCACGTAAGGTATGGCAGATGGCTTGCTGATGAGTATGTCATCTTCAGCTTGTACGGTCACCAGCTTGTCACCCACTATGAATTTGACTTTCTGGTGGAGTGTAGAGGGAACAGCTTTCGCATCATGAATCCAAGGTCGGCCGAGGAGACAGCTGTACGCGGGAGTAATGTCCATCACTTGAAATTCGACATTAAAGATGGTGGGTCCAATTTGGATTGGAAGATTAATTTCTCCCACCACTTCTCTTTTAGAACCGTCGAAAGCTCGGACGATCATGTTGCTCGGGCGCATTTGGATTCCCTTGATTGCCATTTGATCGAACGTTCTTTTTGGCATTACATTCAAGGAAGATCCATTATCCACCAAGACTTTAGCGATGTGGTATTCCTTGCACTTTACAAAGATGTGCAAGGGCTTGTTGTGATTCGGTCCCTCAGCGGGGATTTCTTCATCGGTGAAAGTGAGGTGATCATTAGCCGTGATGTGACTAACAATCCCCTCAAACTTGTCTTGGGAGATAGTGTGCGACACGTATGCCTCGTTCAAGACTTTCAACAGAGCTTGCCGATGCGGTTCGGAGCATAGGATCAACGACAACAGAGTAATCTTTGCTGGCGTCTTATGAAGTTGATCCACGATGGAGTACTCGCTCTGTCGGATATATTTTAACAGCTCGTCTGTCTCCTCCTCGGATTCTTTATTTTCCTCGGTTTTCTCTTTTTCTTTTTCCTTTCCTTTATTCTTGGGGGCTTTATCATGAAGATCTTCGGGAGTGTAGATCCTGCCACTCCTAGTCATGCCCCCAAGTCCAGCGATGTTAGAGATATCGCTGTCGGTAGAAGAATGGATGTCGTATATCCATGGCACAGCCTTATTCGATTCGTAGGGAAAAGGTTAATGAATTACTAGGAGGGATGTATGAAATGCAAACCTAGATCCCTCCATGATCTTTGATAAGAATGCATGATATGAGATGATGACGTTAAATATGCATGCATTGTGTTTATTCAACTAAGCATTATCATGTTTTCGGGATGCTCCTAAGATGATGCATGATATTGCTTGGTTTGGATAAATATCTTTTTTTGGATATTTTGTTTTTTGTATTTTTTTGGGTGAAAAGGGAAACTACCTATATGAATGTGATGAAGGTAGATGTTAACACCATGTAATGGAAGATTCTTATTCCTATATATTCTTATTTTAAAAAGGAATGTTGTATGTTTAAAGAATGCAATGTATGCTCAAACAATGTCACATAAACAATGCACAAACAATTCACTCATCCACGAACAGTCACGAGCGAATCACGAGGTAGGGGTATCCTGCAGAAAAGTGCATATTCAAGGAGGTTCTAACTCTTCTCACCGGTCTGAGGCCCCCAAGGTGCCCCCATTATAGGGACCCAATCCCTCTCGTCGTAAGTCGATGGAAAGTTCCAACGCACTGTCGGACTTGAGTTCATGGTTTTCACCTTGAGTGATGCTTTCCGACAACGGTCTACGGGCACCTATAGACCCATTCGACAACCGGCCGTACTAACATCCACTCCCTATGGCTTTCCACTCATGCCCCCGGGTATAGAGGGAACTGTTGTGTGCAAAGGTTTGTGTGCAGTTTTTATTTCAAACAATTGCGAAAATTTAAACACGCAACAGTTATTAAAGCCAGCTAGATAAAACATGTTATCATACAAATGAGGGGTAATGAAGTAATTTTTTAAACTATTATTTTAGAAATAATCCATCACTAAATGGGACTGACTCTCGAGGCTTCCCCAGTGAAGTCGCCATCTGTCGCCACCCGCCGAAACGGACCTTGGCATTCGCGACGATGGTTGGACTCTTTTTAAGTTTTGAAAAATGATGGATTGTTAGAACGACTTATTCTCAAAATGAGACCTCATCGAACTAACAATTTTATTAAATGATTCACCAATCCATGTTAATCCCAAGCGGGACCCTCCATGGATTAGTGGTTTTCGCAAAAAGAAGGGTTCTTGGAGTCGCCACCAATGTTTTACTCAAAACATTGGAAAAAGGGATAAGGCAATTGATTTTCGTAAATCAACCTTGGCCATTACAACCAGAGTTGGGTAAGGGAGTCGGTTACGTGCGGGGAAGGTGTTAGCACCCCACAACGCCCCTTTCGGGTTCCCTATGACGGATTATTTCATAAATAACAGTGTAAAATTACTAAATTACCCCTATTTATTAGAAACGATTATAAGCGGAATATTTACATGATGAAAATTCTAAATATGCAATGCAACAATCAGAAAGCGGTAAAAGAAGGGATTTGGAAAAGAAACCTTTGAAGCGTGCTTTTATATATTTAAACAGACGTTAGGAGGCTTTTTGGCGCTCCTTCCCACTACACGCTCGCTCGTTCCTTCCCTAAAAATAATTTTTACTCCGGAAATCAAAGAGATTTCCCTTCGACTAGTTCGAATCCTCAAGCTAAATGCTCAGAACTCAAGAACTTTGTCGGATCGGCTCTCGGAGAGATTTCTAGGGCAGAACACTGCTCAAAAACCCCAGAATACTCAGCCAGAGGGTCCAGAAGTCTGGAAAAAGTGTGGGAGGACGTGCCAATGACGTCCTATTTATAGGATTGAGGCGCAATACGGCCTGGGAGGTCAATACGGCCCGTACTGGGTTTTTGAACTACAGTACGGCTGTATTGAATTTGGTACGGCCGTACTGAAGTTCAAAAACTTCAGTACGGCCGTATTGATTTCACTACGGCCCGTACTGAAGTTTTTTGAACTACAGTACGGTCGTATTGAATTTGGTACAGCCGTACTGAAGTTCAAAAACTTCAGTACGGCCGTATTGAGTTCACTACGGCCGTATTGCAGTTCAAATGGCTCAGTACGGCCGTACTGAACCTCTGGGAGGGTGTATTGAGCTCCAATCCTCGCACACCCTTATTCTAAGCTACTCTAAGACTTCTAGACCTACAAAGAATCATCCTAGGGTCTTCCAGGAGTCCTTCCGGCTGACTTTCCTTCGGTCTTCGAGAGTCTTTGAGCTTTATTTCCGACCCGGACAATTTTAGGGGTCTACATATGGGAAAAACTATGAACAAAGCTTCTCTATTCTACTACTTGTCATCCTCAAACCGATGGCTAAACTGAAGTAGTAAATAGATCCCTATCCACTTTGTTAAGGGTACTCCTCAAAGGGAATAAGAAAACTTGGGATGATTGTCTCCCCCATTTAGAATTTGCATACAATAGAGTAGTCCATAAGACTACTAATCTTTCACCCTTTTATGTTGTCTATGGCTTTAACCCAATAACTCCTCTTGATCTATTACCCCTTCCTAATACCCCTTCCTTGTTTCACAAAGAAGGAGTATCTAGGGTGTATTTTATTAAGAAATATCATGAAAAGATCAAGAGTCAAATTGAAAAACAAACACAAAAATATGCCAAATACAACAACAAAGGAAGAAAGAAACTCACTTTTGAAGTTGGGGATTGGGTTTGGCTTCATTTGGGGAACGATAGATTTCCCACTCAAAGGATGTCAAAACTAAACCCTAGGGGAGATGGACCATTCCAAGTCCTTCATAAAATAAATGACAATGCATATAAATTAGACCTTCCTTCTGATTATGGCACTAGCTCATCGTTTAATGTATGTGATCTCACACCATTTTTAGGAACTGAGGATTTGGATGAAGATTCTAATCTGAGGATAGATGCTTCTCAAGAAGGAGGGGATGATGGAGGACCATCCTTGAAGACACATGTGGGCCCCATCACTAGGTCCATGGCTAGGAGAGTTGAAGAGGAGGAGGGAGTTCACACACCAAGGGACACTCTCCTCATGATCATAGAGTATTAGTTCTCTCCTAAGCCTCATTAGTATAGGGTTTATTTTATTTGCCAATTTTACCCTTGTATTTTGGGGTGTTTAGGACTTAGAATTTATTTTCCCTTGTATTTCCCATTTTACCCTTGTATTATGAGGTGCTCTAGATAATTAGGTTTTTAATTTGGGCTAGGGTGTTACATTAGAAGGGTGACGCATTTTTTGGTGTTCATTGGATCTATTTTGGTGTTAGAAAGGCTTAGGCCCAAGTGGAGGGCAAAGGTTGCATGGTCTTATCATGCACCTAGATATAGCCAATCTAAACCCAAAGATTCCATCCTTGGCCACCAAGTTGAATCTAGGGTTCATTTGCATTTCATTTAGAGTGCATTTGCCTTATGAAATGCAACCCTAGATGCCTCCCCTCCTATAAATACCCAATGCTCCACACCTTGTAAATACTTTTGGATTATATGAATTTGAGAGAGCATTTCTTTGCCTCAAATCCTATCCTTAGTCCCTAGGTTAGTTCGGCTAGCCCCCTTCATTCTCCACCCTTGGAGAGTGAAACCCTAGAGTGGCCTCCACCTTCACATGGAGTGAGCCAACCTTGAGCAACCATACACCATCCTTCACCCTTCATCATCTTGACGTCCCAAAACCATTTTCCCCTAAACATCCACATAATCTCTTCCCTTTGGTGAGCCTAAGATCTTTGGGCAAGGATTCCCTCTTCAAGAGTCAAAATCATCCATGGAAGGGAGGATCCTATCAGAATCACATCATCATCATCAGCAGAAAGCCTGGAGAGGCTAGGCATAATAATACTCAGCATTTACTCCTTTTCCCACCATCACAAGGGCACCACCTACCAGCAATCCTCATCTTCATCAGACGTCCTCCCATAGAAAAGGGGCAATCACATCATCAGCATCAGCAGGCAGCCTGGAGAGGCCAGGCATAATAATATTCAGCATTCAGCAGGCAACCTGGAGAGGCCAGGCATAATAATACTCAGCATCAGTAGGCAACCTAGAGAGGCTAGGCATAATAATACTCAGCATCAGCAGGCAGCCTGAGAGGTTAGGCATAATAATACTCAGCATCAGCAGGCAGCCTGGAGAGGCTAAGCATAATAATACTCACCATTCAGCAAGCAGCCTGGAGAGGCCAGACATAATAATACTCACCGTTCAACAGGCAGCCTGGAGAGGCCAGACATAATAATACTCACCATTCAGCAGGCAACCTAGAGTGGCTAGGCATAGTAATACTCACCATTCAGCAGGCAACCAGGAGAGGCCAGGCATAATAATACTTACCACTCAATAGGCAGCTTGGAGAGGTCAGGCATAATAATACTCAACATTCAGCAGGCAGCCTAGAGAGGCCAGACATAATAATACTCACTATTCAGCAGGCAGCCTGGAGAGGCCAGCCATAATAATACTCCCTCTTAAATAAGATACAAATAAAGGGACACATTATCACAAGAGAAACAATGGAGCTTCTACTCGAAGACTGAAGATCAGGTGTACAGTTTGTCAACCTTGTTATCCAATAGAGTATGCAATCAATGCTCAACTGCTCTAAAGGGTGAGGATACGAGCAAATACACCTGTCCAAGGGAAGCAACTTGGAAGCATCAACACAAAGACGAGAAGAAGACCCGGACGAAATGTCTACGTCTTTACTTGCTTTTGGAAAAGAAACACAGCTATTCCGAAGGACAAGTAAAGAGGGCCAGCTGTAGACACCCAAATTCGTCCGGGGGCATACAAACAACAAGATAGGACATTAGAGGGCACAAAAGCCGAAATCAATTGTTTTTAGTGGCCCGGAACGGGCCATTCCAAAATCAGAACGGGTCGTTCCCAAGTTCAGAACGGGCCGTTCTTGAATTGGAACGGGCCGTTATGAGACTCCTAAAAGGCCTAAAAATTGTAGGTTGGAACGGGTCATTCCAGACCAGAACGGCCCGTTCTAAACCAATCAAAGGGCCTAAAAAAACTTGGTCTGGAATGGCCATTTCTAAACCAGAACGTGTTGTTCCAAAAGGTTAAAAGACCTAACAAACCTAGTTTGGAATGGGCCATTCTGGGAAGGGGAATTTAGTGTTAATTTGCACCCCCAGAATGGGCCGTTCTCATTTCAGAACGGGTCGTTCTAGTTTCCTGAACGAACCGTTCTGATTCCAGAACGGGCTGTTCCAGCCCACATCTGATGCCTATAAATAGAAATCTCGGGCACAATTCTCAGGGGCTCAAAAAATTTCGTCCAGGACTCCTTAGAGCTCGAAATTTCTTTCTCTTTCTCCTATTGTATTTCTTGAGTATTGTGAGACAATTATAGTGTGAAAGGTTGCCACAAAGCACCTAGATTTTTCATATTTGAAGATCTAACAAAGCTTGCCACAAGGTATTTCATTTAATCTTCTTCTCTTTCTTTTATTTCTTATTTTTTTGTTATAACA
The DNA here is from genome assembly GCF_000230855.2 of Cajanus cajan. Taxonomy (NCBI): domain Eukaryota; kingdom Viridiplantae; phylum Streptophyta; class Magnoliopsida; order Fabales; family Fabaceae; genus Cajanus; species Cajanus cajan. The sequence goes on along the minus strand of NC_138521.1, from coordinate 43,167,041 downwards.
AAAGTAATGTAGACGTTTTAGGGTCAACCGTGTAATTTAAATTTCAAGCATGTAAATAGTAATTCATAAAGGGGATCTAATGTTTAATTTATTATTTCTTATCGCATTAACTTCATCATAGGGTACCGATTGAGGGCGCTGTAGGGGTGCTTAATACCTTCCCTACACGTAACCGACCCCCGAACCCAATTCTGGTTATCAAGGCCATTATTGAATTTTTGAAAACCTTTTCTTTTTCCAATGTTTTGAGTAAAACATTGGTGGCGACTCCAAAACCCTGTTTTCAAAACCATTAATTAAGGATTAGTCTGGTGTCCGGGCATTCCTTAATTGATGAGATCTTTAAAAGGATGTCTAAACCATTAGTCGCGAGATCAGAATTTTTCTGGTTGCGACAAGAAGAAGCCAAAGGACCTCCCTCTACACGTGATCTTTTGAAGTGCCACATCCAAGCAAGTGTAGGACTAGCCATACAGTCAGACAACCTAGGCCTCTCTACGGGGCAACCTCCCTCTGCTTCTCTGTGTATGAATCACGAACTCGGGGCATGCCCGGGCCCTCAAGCTACATTAAATGGGCACGTGTAAATTGAAAATTCTATTTTAATTCCATACACTTTTCTACTTCATTTCTCTTCTCCCTTTTATCTACTCTAAGCCTCGTGAACAAAACTTAAATGAACAAGTACATTTGAAATAGGATGTCATTAGAAATAATGGCTTAATACGCAATACGAAACACATAAAGATCAATCAAATTTGGCATGACTTGTGGATAAAAGTCCAAACGAAATCAGTGCAAGGGGCATCCACTTTTAATGAAGGAATGAAAGATGATCACAAATGTTGTAATGACAAAAGCTTTACAAGAAACCCATTGAGAGGGCGGCGCAAAGATTAGGGCAAGGTCCGCTAGGAGACCCACAGACAAAAAGGGTAGCCTAGGCAAAAGTGAGGATAAAAAAAAATGAAAAGGTCCGCTAAGAAACCCACAAACAAAAAGGGTAGCCTAGGCAAAAGTTAGGACAAAGCAGCATCCCGAGCTGAAAATTGAAAGGCGGCTCGGGAAGATCATTTAATCTATATGCAATCCTAAGTCATCACTTAACTTTGAAGGAAATAATGAGCTAACGTGGAAAATGATTTCCTCACTTTGAATGTGCTTGTTCATCGGCCTATACCACTAGCCTAACTCGACCAACCATTCTTCTAAAAACCATTTTTGAAAAAAATCCCTTCTAACAAAACTTCTGCAAAAAATATATGTATATATCCCCTTCCTCTCTTTCCTCTTAACCTATATGGCATTAAGATAAATTTGAGAGATACATGGAATATGCACAGTGAACACTCACAAGGAAAAGATGGAGGTGTACTACAACAGAGTCTAAGTACATCTGATCTAAGGGCTAACATATCATATTACAAGTGAGAGAGCCGAACTACACAAACCTCAGGTTCAAGAAGCAACACTAAATTTCACAGGGCTAAAGGCTAACAATCCATGTCATTGATCAATGCGCATAGATTAATTTCTTGAAAGTAAAAATAAATTTGCATTTTAAGCATTATCATAGAAGCATCATTACATAACATGCATATGGTACAAGTGTGTACAAAAGGGTATAAGTTCACTAAATTTTTTTTTGAAAAATTCGATCCATTCCTACTTTGCATTTTGTTTTGCATTCTTGCATTATTGCATTCTTTGTGTGTGTCTATCCATCACTTGTCGGAGGAATCAAGAGGCCGGAGCACTCGTAAAAAAATCAACAGATAGACAGTGCCTTAAGAGCCAAGATCATGTCAAAAAGCATAGCCCCAACAAGGGCATTATACAAGTGGTTTCATATAGCCACCAAGAAAAGAATGACACGTCAACAACAAGACGGGATAGAACCGGACGAGGAAGAATAATCAAGTCCACAAGCATGAAGAAACCACCAAGCCTTATTCTGTCTTCGACCGAGCTATACTCCTCAACCGAATGATGGAAGATCCATGAAAATGCAAAGATCAGGAATGTTTTCCTACCAAAGCTAGGAGTGACTTCCAAAATAATACTCATCAATAAAGATTGAGCAAATAACATCATCATGGGATGGGATCCCTCCACCAATGATGACAATAAAAAGCAAAAGCAACAACATGAGAAAAAGGAAAGCTTCGTAAATGTTAAAAAAGCCGAAGCATTTAGAAAAATAGCAGAAAAAGGCAAACTTCAAACATAAAAGAGCCGAAGCTAAACAAAAATGAAATTACAAAAAAAAAAAAAAAAAAAAAAAAAAAAAAAAAAACTACCACAAGCAAGCGCCTAGAGAGGTATCATAATACCCATTGTGGCAGGGGGAACACTAGAATCCCTGTCACCCATATATCGCCCATCAACACAAGGGCACATCAAGTATATCTTGACCATCCTCCTTGGGGCAGTTTCCATCACAAGTCAACAACGAGGGTACCTTCGAGTACCACAAATTGAAGAAGGATCACCGTCAAGTATCCACCCAAGACTTCAAAGGTCCTCCTTCAAAGAAGATCAACAACCATCCAAGTTGAAAGCTGCCATCGAGCCTCTCAAATCAGTGAATGACAACGAGGGTACCGCCGAGTTCCTCGAAGTCAAAATCGGGACTGCCGTCGAGCTCCCACCATAGGCCAGCTGAAGCCTTAAACTCAGTCCAGCTTGATTGAAAGCCGCCATCGAGCCTCTCAAACTAGTGAATGACAATGAGGGTACCACCGAGTTCTTCGAAGTCAAAATCGGGACTGTCGTCGAGCTCCCAACATGGGTCGGTTGAAGTCCTAAATATCAGTCCAGCCTGGAGAGGCTGCGCTCAGAATATGCTCCCTCTTCAACAAGTTACGAATAAAGGAACACACTACCAGGAAGCAATGCAGAAGCGCCAACACAAAGAGACAAAGAGAAGACCTGGATGAAATGTCTACGTCTTTACTTCCTTTGGAAAAGCAACATATAGATATTCCAAAGGACAAGTAAAGAGGGGCAGTTGTAGACACCCAATTTTGTCCAGACCAACAAAAGCAATTAAATGGATGTCTATTATCAAGGAAAAAAGCTCCCGAAGCATGGAGACAACATGACATGACATTAGAAAGCTTAAAGCCCAAATAAGCTGGTTTTAGTAGCTCAGAACGGGCTGTTCCAAAACTAGAACGGACCGTTCCCAAACTGAAACGGGTCGTTCCAAGTTACAAAAAGGGACTAAAACCCTAGTTTGGAATGGGCCCATTCCCAAACTGGAACGGGCCCATTACCAAACTGGAAAGGGCCGTTTCAAGCTCCTAAAAAAGGTTAAAACCTAAGTTTGGAACAGGTCATTCCTAAATTGGAACGGGCCATTCCAAGTTACAAAAAAGGCCTAAAACCTTAGTTTGGAACGAGCCGTTCTAGCATAGGCAGTTATGTGTTAAACTCACCTCTCGAATAGGCCGTTCTAGTTTTAGGAACGAACCGTTCTAGTTACAAAATTAACACAAAATGGTCGGATCCAGAACGGGTCGTTCCACTTTTGGAATGGGCCGTTCTGGCCACTTTTTGATGCCTATAAATAGTAGACTCGGGCACAGTTCTCAGGGCCAAAAAATATTTCGTCCAAGACTCCTTAGAGCTCGAATTTCTCTCTCCCCCCCTCCTAATGTATTTCTTGAGTTTTGTGAGACATATTGTAGTGTGAAAGGTAGCCAAAAAGTGCCTAAAAGTCTCCATATTTGAAGATTCAATAGAGCTTGTTCAAGAGGTATTTCAGTCAATCTTCTTCTCTCCCTTTTATTTCTTATCTTTGATAAATATTGTTATAATAAAAGTAATCATGTAGACATTTTAGAGGCAATCACTTAATTTAAATTTGAGCATGTAATTAATCATTCATAAAGGGGATTAAATATTTATATTATTAACTTTTACTATGCTAACTTCATCATAGGGTACCAATTAAGGGCGTTGTAGGGGTGTTTAATACCTTCCCTACACGTAACCAACCCCCGAACCCAATTCTGGTTATCAAGGCCATTATTAGACTTTTAAAAAACCTTTTCTTTTTCTAATTTTTTGAGTAAAATATTGGTGGTGACTCCATGAACTCATTTTTCAAAACCATTAATTAAGGATTAGTATGGTCTCCGAACATTCCTTAATTGATGAGATTTTCGAAAGGATGTCTAAACTATTAGTCGCGAGATCGGAAATTTTTGGGTTGCAACAGTGTGTTAGATTCTCTTGTAAATTGAATTCATTTAGATGGAGATGATCATAACGATGATGACGACGATGATGATGATAATGACGAGGATGATGATGATGATGATGACGATGACGATGATGATGACGACGAGGAGGACGATGACGATGACGATGATGACGATGACGATGATGATGATGACGATGACGATGACAATGATGATGATGACGATGATGATGATGACAATGACGATGATGTGATAGACTATGGCCAAGGCCAAGGAATCCAAGAGGTGATACATTGAAGGAACCAAGAGGAACGGGATGATGGACGATGGGCCAAGGGCCCAATCACTAGATTTATGGCCACCTTGAAGACCTGTGGAAACCTTGAAGACCAGTGGGCTTTCCAAGACCAAGGTACTCTTCAATTTGGACCACTCTATCAAGAAGAGAAGGCATAGTTCTAGTTATAAATATCTTGTACATAGTTTTCTTGTATAGGCTTATTTTTGCCTTTGTATTTGTGAGGCACTTTAGTTTCTTTTATTAGTCATTGTATATTGATTCTAGGGTGGGTTACTTGGAGAGTTTGACTCCATTTAACCTCCCTTGTTGATACATTCATTTTCTATTTTTTTAGTAGGGAAAAAGGGGTGGCATTTAGCAATGCCTGAGAGTGTGATTAGAAATTGGGTCAGAGATGAGCCTAGGCAAAATTTTACATATTAGACTCATTTTGCTCCTAATTTTTCATAGATTTGATTTAGCTAGGTCTCATCATCATATCATGAACCTAACTAAACCAAATCAAATATTTTTGAAATAAATCAAGTGAGCAAATGAAGTCTTGGCTGCCTAGCTCCATTGCCTTCACCTTTGGCCGGATTTCTAAGTCTTTCTCTTCAAGCTTAGAAGCTTGCCATCCAAGTTTCTAAACCCTGGGAGGTTAGGCCGACCTTACCATGGTTCTTAAGTGAACCATGGTCAAGGTTAGCTTGCTCTACAAGTTTTAGAAACCATGGACGGTTAGGCTAAACCTTACCATGGTTCCTAGTGAACCATGGTTAAGGTTAGCTTACTCTCTAAGCTACCTCTCCCTATATATTTTTAAACCTCACATATTCTATCACTTTTTGAGAAATGAAATCAGAATTTGACTCAAATTCTCTCCTCTTAAAGTCCTAAGTTCCGTGGAGAAACTTCCTCTCTAAGTTTCTCTCAAAGGTTTTCAACCTTTTAGCTTGGTTCAACAAGCTTCTTCACTCTCTCATGGAGTGACCGAACCTCCTTGGTGATTCAACCTCCTTGAACCTTCTTCAAAGGAGTTCTTCAATCTCAAAGCATGGTCAACCTCAAGAACATCTCCGGTCCTTGCATGGAATGGCTTGGAAGAACATCAATCCTCTCCAAGTACTTCCATCACGATGACGATGACGACGACGACGACGACGTATCTATCATTTTTTTTAAAAAGGATTATTTAAATGTGACATTCCCTTAATCCTAGAACTTAAATATGCAAGTCGTGACAACTTGTTATCTTAAAGTTCTTATCTAAATTCAAAATATAATTAAGTATTACAAAATGTTACAATGATGTTTAACATAAATATTTGAAGTCATTATGTCAAAGATTTTATTGAGAAATGATTAACTAGATGTGACATCTTCTTAATCTTTGAGTTTAAAAGTACAAGTTGTAACTTGGTATCTTTAAATTTTTTTTTCTCCAAAATAAAAATATCGAACCAAAACCTTTTAAATATATACCACATTAATAATATTATTAATAGCAATAGGGATAATAAAAAATTATATATTATAATAGATTGACACTAGTGTACATTTTTGTCAATTTTATTCTAGGATGTATGAGTTGTGATGATAGTTCAAAAATCTTAATCTTTTTAATTAAAAAATTAGTTGAAAAATGTAAACACACAAATATTTTTTTACAAGAACTATGTAACTTTGATTCTCTATTATACATGGTGATACGTAGGAGTAGGACGTCCCTCCTATCAAACTAAAAGAACAAAAAAAAAAAAAATATATATATATATATATATATATTAGAAAAACAACAATAACGATAATAATTATAGTTTTTGTTAAAATAAATGTACGTACTTATTAACTAAATAATTTAAATCTTTGTCACAATCAATTTTAGTTTTTAGGGTGAGATAAATATTTTGTTATAATTAACTTGCTTAATTAATTAAAGGTAATCATCTTAGGATGAATTTCGTAGTGTTAATACATTCCCTATACGTAATCAATTCCTGAACTCAAAATTTGATTTTCAAAGGCCATTTTATTAAGCTTTTTTTTTTTAATATTTTCATAAAATATATATTGGTGGCAACTTCATGTTCTTAAATTATTTTCATTGTCCCATTGCAATCTCGATTGCAAGACCCTTCTTCCAACAACTAACAAGGACTTGACAAACGAAATCAAGGTAAACATTAGAAAGTAGCAATTTGTAAGCCATCTTGATGGAAGCACTTGGAGAAGAAAGTTGATTCTTCAAGTTTTCCATGAAAGGACCAAAGAACTCTTGTGGTTGAACTCCTTGAGGTGGCAGAAACACCTTGGAGGATTCTCCAATGGTGGAGAAGCAATGGAATTGGTTCGGTTACTTCCTAGCTTGTGAAGGAAGCTTGAGGAATCAAGGCAAAGGTTGAAAACCTTTGGTGAGAACCTTAGAGAGAAAATTCTCTTCGGTTTTAGGAGAGACTTTTGGGAGAGAAATATGAAGTTTTATTTCTCAAATGTCCAAAAGTGATTACAAGTGAAGAGAAAACAAATATATAGGGAGAGGTAGCTTCTAGTGTAAGCTAACCTTAACCATGGTTCACTAGGAACCATGGTAAGGTGTAGCTAACCATCCATGGTTTCTAAAACTTGTAGGAGAAGCTAACCTTGACCATGATTCACTTCAGAACCATGGTAAGGTTAGCCAAACCTACTAAGGTTTAGAAGCTTGGAAGGCAAGCTTCAAAAACCAAGAAGAGTAGCATAGAAATTTCGGCCAAAGAGAAACAAGTGAGCTAGGCGGCCAAGGCTCCATTTCCTCCTTTGAATTATTTAAAAATTTGTTGATTTGGTTTAGTTAGGTTCATCAAATGATGGTGAGACCTAGCTAAATCAAATCTATGAAAAATTAGGAATAAAATGAGTCTAATATGCAAAATTTTGCCTAGGCCTAACTCAGGCCCAATTTCTAAACACACTCCCTAGCTTTGCTAAATGTCACCCCCTTTCACTACTAAAAAAATAGAAAATGAATGTATCAACAAAGGAGGTTAAATGGAGTTAAACTCTCCAAGTAACCTACCCTAAAAACAATATACAATCACTAATAAAAGCAAGTAAATTGTCTCATAAATACAAAGATAAAAATAAGCCTATACAAAGAAATTACTATATGTACAAACATATGAAAAGGTCTTTAAGATCATCCCATTCCTCTTGGTTCTTTTAAGATATCACCTCTTGGATTCCTTGGCCTTGGCCATAGTCTATCATCCCCTCCCTCTTGAAAAGGATTTGACCTCAAATCTCGAGGGTCTTCATGATTATTGGCCACACCTACAAATATATAATAAAATTCATTAGAGGTGATATTCTCAACAAATAAATTTGAAAGGTATATCCTAGAAGGAATCCTTTCATGGAACCTAAAGAAATCTATGATACTAGACCTTCTAATATAATGAATAGGATCCTCTCCTAAACATAGACTAGATATATTTCTAAATCCTTAAAATGTGCTAAAACTAAAACTATAGCACACTAGAGACTCAATCCTAAAAACTAGAACATCTTGCCTAAAGTACCCTATGTGGTAACCTAGGCATTTCCTAGAAAATAAGAAAAATACTACTAAGAAATTTCCTAAACAATTTTGGATTATATTATTTGTTGGATAGTTATGAAAAGAATTTGTCACAAGGAACCTTGAAGGTTCATATGTTATATCCAACAAATAATATATTCCATAAATTGGGTGCATTATTGACACAACCAAAATAGGAAAAGTCCTACACAAAGGAAGGTTATCTACCTTGGGCACCACCAAGGAAGTAGCATGAGAAGTAGAACTAAGTGAAGTCCGCTTCTCCTTCACCAAATCTTGAAGTTGAGATTCTTTTTCTTTAAAAATAATGGATTTGTGAATCTCTTCTTCAAGACTATTGGCAGTGTGAGGGTAAGAGTTAAGGTCTTTATGAATAAAGAGAATATTTTTCGTAGGTCTTCTAGTAATAAATCAATTCTCTTTAGTCATAACTCCCTTAGAGGATATTTCTTCCTCTTTACTCTTCCCTACTTTCTCACTTTTTCTTTTTATTTTCATTTGTGCTTGATCCTCAGCCACTTGTTGAGGTGAGAGAGGATAAAGCACAAATTTCTTTTCCTTATGAGTGAAGGTAATTTCATTAGTAAGACCATTATGTATAGTTTTCTTTTCAAATTGCCATGGTCTTCCTAACAAAATATGACAAGCTTCCATTGGTACTATATCACATAAAGCTTGTTCCTCATACTTCCCAATGGAAAACTTAACCTTCACTTGTTGGTCAACTACTATGTCACCATCCTTATTAAGCCATTGCAAATGATAAGGTTGAAGATGTGGCATAGTAATTAAACTCAACTTTTTTAACCAACCTAGTGCTACAACAGTTGCACCATGAACCACTATCAACAATGAGAGAACAAACATTATTTAAAACATTACATCTTGTATGAAAGATGTTCTCTCTTTGTGATAGGGTACCACTAGGTTGATTATGAAGGATTCTCCTAAGCATTAGAAGCTCTCCTTCATAAGGATAAACTGGCTCCACTTTGGACCTTTGAAGTTTTGTTTCAACCTCACTCTCACTAGAAGAGGAGGTAGTAGTCTCTTCTTGACTACTATAAGTGTCATGCCCCCTTAAGATCATGACTTTCTTTGTAGGGCATTGAGAAGCAATGTGGCCTCTCCCTAGACACTTGAAACATTTAATATCACCAGTCTTTGTGCTAGTGTGTGGAGTGATGAGATCTTTATTCTTATATCTATTTTTCTCTTTCTTTTTAGCTAATTCCTTGGAGGGTTCTAAAATAATTTTCTTTTCAAAAGATTTTTCCTCCTCCATGTAGTCTTTCTTAAGAGATCTAGAGTGGGAGCTTTCTCTTTTAGAAGATTTTCTCAATATTTGTTGTTCTACCCTTACACAAAGTTGGACCAAGTCATTTAGGTCCCTGTAGGGTAGTAGCTCCACTTGGTCTCTAATCTCTAAGTTAAGACCACTTAGGAATCTAGCTACAGTGGTGGATTCCTCTTCTCTAATACATGCCCTCATCATGTATAGCTCCATTTGTTGCCTATATTGTTCAATAGTCATATCTTTTTGTTGGAGCCTTTGGAGCTTATTCATAAGCTCCCTGCCATAGTAAGAGGGAATGTGTCTCCTCCTCAATGCACTCCTATCATTGTGGAGATGCCTTTCTCTTTCCAAAGAGGTCCACCAATACATTGCATGCCCTTGAAAGCTAAGGGTTGCAAGTGGCACTTTCCTTTCTTCACTTATCCTATGGCAAGCAAAGAGTTGTTCTACCTTCATCTCCCAATCAAGGTAGGCCTCCACATCATCCTTCCCAAAAAATTGAGGGAGATCCACCTTGGATTCCCTAGGTTTAATAGTTCTTCTAGGGGAATGTTGACAATGGTTACCCAGATTAAGGCTTTCATTAGGAGATGTGTATTGGGAGTGTGAGCTCCTACTTTTTTTTCTCTGTTTTTTCATATTTTCTTTCAACTTTTCTTCTTCTTGTCTTAAAATTATCAATTCTTCCTCAAGGTAAGCAAGTTGTCATTCTCTTTCAATTTTTTCTCTCTCTTTGAAGAGACTCTTACTTGTTCCATAGTTTAAGTGATTTAAGCTCTTTAGTAATGTATGAAATTCTTTTAGGAGAGCCATCACTTTCACTATTAGAGGAATTTTGAGACATTTTAACACAAAAATATTTTTCCACACAAATAGTTTTTAAGAAAATAGGATTTTTGGGGAAGTGCTTAGACTTAACACTTAGAGGTCTAAGAGTACAAATTGAACTTTGGAGGGAGGTGAGCTACTAAAGAGCCACTTAATAACCAAGCCTCTTCAAGTAAAAATCTCTAAACCCCCTTGTACGTTTGTCTTGCACAAAGCAATTTCACAAAGATATTTTCAAAAAGGAAAATAACAATCAAGTGCCTATTGTGTACAATTATCAATACTTGAAATCATAAATGGCAAGAAAACATAAATTGCTTGAAAACTTAAATTGCTGAAAAAATAAATGACTTAAAACATAAATTGCATGAAAACTTAAAGACAAGAAAACATAAACTAGGCGTTGAAAGCAATTAAACCTAGGTGAGAGCTTGGAAAGCACCAAAGACTTCTAAGGACCCTCTCACAAGTAGTACACGAATTTACTACTTGAACACTTAAGGAGAGATGGAGATACACCAAAGGCACTCCAAGACACTCTTTAATAAAGGCCTTGTACAAAAAAATTGAAAATTAAAAGATTACAAGAAAATGAAATGCAAATTTACTTCAAATGAAATGCAAATTCACACTCTAAATGAAATGTAAATTCACACCAAATGGAATGTAAATTCACAATCAAATGAAATTAGTGGCTGCACTTAATTTCAAAGAAAACAAATTAGCCACTAATTAGAAACAAATTTTAGAGACGAATTTTGTAAGGAAAAATAGGTTTAGTAACAAAAATTTCCGTCACTAAAATTGGTCTCTAAAGTTCACAAAATTTTCAAAATTTTGTTGCTCCTTCTCTTCCAATTTTAGCCACCAAGCATGCAGCCCTCACAAGTGTATCACTCTTCTTTTAGAAGCAACCTTGACTTTGGTTACTTCTAGGTGTTTGCAAGAGACCTTCCACCAAGAGAGAACAAGCTCCCTAAGCAACCACTAAAGCCTTCAAGTTGACTTCCTTTGACTTGGCCTCCTACACCTTTTAAGAAGCACTCAACCACCTTCAATTGCTGGAATATTAGTGCTAAAACTGAAAAGGCACAATTTATAATGGATACACCAATTGGTAGAATGAAATGAGACAAACTAGAAGGAGTTTCACAAAAATGACAAGTAAAAATTAAGGCAAATTTAGAAAGCTAGCACACAAAGGATAACCTATCAAAGGAACTAGAATGGATTACAAAAACAAAGCTAAGATTAGAAACAAAATTAAAACACAAAATATGTGGTTGTGTAGACCCCTAAAATTGTCCGGGTCGGAAATAAGACTCGAAGACTCTCAAAGATCAAAGGAAAGTCAGCCAGAAGGACTCCCAGAAGACCATAAGATGACTATCTGTAGGTTTAGAGGTCTTAGAGTACCTAAAAATAAGGAAGTGGGAGGTTTGGAGCTCAATACGGCCTCCTTAGAGTTCAGTACGGCCGTACTGCACATTTTGTACTACAATACGGCCGTACTGAAACCAATACGGCCGTATTGAAGTTTCTGTATTTCAATACGGCCGTACTGAATTCAATACGGCCGTATTGAAGTACAAAAACTCAATACGGGCCGTATTGAACCCAGGGGCCGTACTGCGCCTTATCCCTATAAATAGGACGTCATTTGGACGTCATTCCACACTTTTCCACACAGTTTTGACTCTCTCCTTGAGTATTCTGGGGTTTTTGAGCAGTGTTCTGCCCTAGAAATCGCTCTGAGAGTCAATCCGACGAAGTTCTTGAGTCACGAGCCATTTGCTTGAGTCTCAAACTTAGTCGAAGGGAAATCTTTTGGATTTCCATAGTCAAAAATTATTTAGGAAGGAGCGAGCGAGCTTGTAGAGAGAGGGAGCGCCAAAAAGCCTCCTAGATTTCATTGATATAAAAGCACGCTTCAAAGGTTTCCTTTCCAAATCCTTTCTCTTATCGCTTTCCTTTATTGCTTTCTGATTGCTGCATTACATGTTTAAAGTTTTCATAATGTAGATATCTCGTTTATAATCGTTTACAATAAATAGGGGTAATTTAGTAATTTTACACTGTTATTTATGAAATAATCCGTCATAGGGAACCCGAAAGGGGCGCTGTGGGGTGCTAACACCTTCCCCGCACGTAACCGACTCCCTTACCCAACTCTGGTTGTAATGGCCAAGGTTGATTTATAAAATCAATTGCCTTAAATCTTTTTCCAATGTTTTGAGTAAAATATTGGTGGCGACTCCAAGAACCCTACCTTTTGCGAAAACCACTAATCTATGGAGGGTCCCGCTTGGGATTAACATGGATTAGTGAATCATTTAATAAAATTGTTAGTTCGATAAGGTCTCAGTTTGAGAATAAGTCGTTCTAACAATCCACCACTTTCCAAAACATTAAAAAGAGTCCAACCATCGTCGCGATTGCCAAGGTTCGTTTCGGCGGGTGGCGACAGGTTGGACTGAAAATTAATAGGCAAAGATTTCACCAAAACCGAGAGCTAATTCACACAAATTTTTCACTCCTTTTGGCTTTTTCTTTTGCTATTTTCTTTCTTTTCTTTTTGCAAAATATTTTTCACTTCTTTTTCTTTGATTAATCAGGAGTTTAAATGTCTTTTGAACAATTATAGGTCTCGGCCTTAGGCTAGAAAAACTGCAGCAAAAATATTTTCACAAAACAAGAAGTGTTCACAAGCATGTTTTCACTAGTGCTTCATAATTTTATAGTATTTTTAGGTCAAATTTTTAGGCACTATTTTCTTTTGTTTTTCTCATGCATTTGTAACATATACACCTCTTTTTTGCCTCTGTTTCTAATGTATAAAATTTGTTAAAAGTTTCAGCCACACAATAAGACTCAAGGAAACCTAATAGGAATTAGTGTTTAGTATTTTTTTTGACAAAACTTTTAACAAGACATAATAGAAACCTAACTCTAGGAAATTTGCTAGAACTAATAGCAAATTATGAACACAAATATGAAAAAAAAAAAAAAAAACACATATAGGTAAGGTTCAGATTCAATAAGAAAATACACAAAAAATTTCGGACACAAACAACACACAAAAAATTAGGTCAACAGCTAGTCTAGGAATTTTTAACATGAAAAGGACTACACATGACTTCTATGACAAAACAATTGATTCAAAAATAAAACTAATGCAATGTGAATGAAGTCCAATCACGGATACATGTTAAGGAATGGAGAAGACTCAAACAAAAGTAAAACGCACAAGTATAGGAACCTAAAGCACAAAACAATTGATTCACGGATTAATAGGATGATGGAATCATACTTGGGAATGCAAGAGGTGACACACTCAAAGATCCAAGAGGAGTGGGCTAGACATGGAAGATTGGGCCAGTCAAGGCCCAATGGGCCCTATGGGCTTGGAAGGCCCAAACCAAGTTTCAACATGGGCCTATCTTGTTATTAACATCCTTATTATATTTTTGTTAACCTAGTTTGAATATATTTTGGTCTTGTATTTTGGACCACATAGAGTAGCATTTTAGGTTTTAGGCTAGTTGGGCCTAGTTTTGGGCTTCATGGGCCTTTGGGCTTTTGGTACCCAATATTGGGCTCATTTTCATTCTTGTAATTTTTCCTTTCCATTGTATTTGTTTGGCCATTATATTTAGGCCATTAGAATAGGAAAATACAAAGAATACTTAAGTGGACGGATTAGGCTAAATTAGGGTTAATTTGGAAGTCATTTAAGTTGCATTTGAGTCACATGTTCCTCACCACTAGTGGCTGAACGTGTGCTTACTCAAATACAACCCTAAATGCCATCTAAATTAAATCTAAATGCATTAGACACCTAAACCCACGGACTTGCACATGTGCACCTAAGTTTGAATTCAAATTTCAAATTTGAATTCAAACTTTAGGCGCCAATTTTGTGTAACCTTGTTTAGGCTCCAATACTACTCAAATCCGTGCATACTTAAGTGATTCTTTCCCTTATTGTACTCACTTTGAATATTGAATGAAATTTGAGAGCCTTTAGTGCCGAGTTTCTCCTTTCAAAGTCACCAAGAGTTCACCTCAAAACCTAGGAAGTTCACCTTCTTCCTTCTCTTTGAAGTGAGTTCTCCATTGATCCTTGAGCTTGGATGCTTCCATCCAAGGCTTAAGCCTTTTCCATCCGTGATACTTCCTCCTTCTTTGGTTCATCATTTCGTTTTCAATCTCCTTTGAAGAAGATCCGAGTTTAAGGAGTAGCTAAGGAGAAGTCAACTATCACTCCTCCTCACCTTCTCCGTCATTTTTGGTATCAAGAGCAAGGTTCTTCTTGGAGATAAGTTCTCGTGTTATGTCCGATTGTTTTGTTGTTTGTGTACTCTTGTATGTCTTCTTTGAGTTTCTATTCGGATCTAATTGTTTTGAATCAAATTTGTTCCATAGATCCATTGTTTGATTGTTCTTGATTTCTTCCACAATCAACATGTTTAGGACTTATTTGCTTGTGCTTATTTTTTATTTTATTTGAGTCTCTCCATTCCTTGTATGTGTCCGTGATTGGACCTCATGCATTTGCATTAGATTTTGGTTTTTAATCCTTGTTTTGTCTTAGAGTTTGTGATTAGTCCTTATATGTTACAAAATTTCTTGAATAGCATGTTAACCTAATTTTTCTTTTGTGCATTGTTCATCAATTTGTTGCTCTCGGTTTGTATTCATTGTGCCTACCTAAATGTGCTTTTTCTTTTACCTTATTGTGTTCATAATTTGCTATTAGTCCTAGCAAATTTCTTTAGAGTTAGGTTTCCATTGTGTACTTAAGTTTTCAAATCACTTTCCATTGAAAAATCTTAAGAAAAAAATTTTGTTACCTAAAATTTCAAGTGTTTAACCTACTTCTAGTGCACTTTTCTTGTGGATTCAAATTTTATAAAAAAAAAAAAAAGAGTTAAGAGACTGAAAAACAGAGGCAAAAACAGAGCCTAAGGTTCAAAAAGTTCAAAAAGAAAGAATACAAAAGGAATCCAAAACAAAACCTAAAAACTAGTGCACTAGTTTCTTTGTTTTCACTTGAATTTTGACCTAACTTGTAGTCTCGGTTTCTATAGCTTGGAATCATAAAAAAATTTGAACCAAAAGGCAAATACCTTCTCTGGAATCTTAATTTGAATATAGAAAAAGAAATAATAAAAAAAAAATATAGAAAACAAATTAAAAGGAAAATGCCGAGAGGTGTACAAGCTGAAAAATCTACTTGATTCCTTGATATTGTTTTGACTACTATTTGTTCTATACTTATCCAATTGTTCTCAAATTTTTTTTGTTTTGTTCATCTACTCTAGTACCTATCTAGGAACCTTCCTAACTATGTGCTAGCTTTATTTGGAGTCTTAACTTTCAGTTTTACTTGTTGAACCTCTTTGAGTCTTGTCATATACACCTATTACTCTTCATTTTTGGTATAAGCTTTTCAAATTGTGCTTTGTTGCTTGTCTTGTTTTCTTTCCTTAAATTTTCTGTGCTGGAAGTGGCCTCAAATCCTTGCTCAAGGATCAAGCATTTCTCAACAAAGAGTAGGAAAAGTTTGGACACTAAGACTACAACATTTTGACCTAATTTAGTGACCTAGCTTTTCCTAAACTTCCTTCACTTGAGTGACCATTCCTTTCACATTGTGAGGAAGCCACCATTAATATTTTTGTTGTGTTTCTTTTGCAGGTCCAGGAGCATCATATTTGAAGGATTAGTGGCGGATTAAACACTTGAATAAGTGTTAGAAAAGTTCAACAACAAATCCGTCACTAATTGGTCTTCAAAACCGCCATTTATTGCTTTCCTAGGCTAGTTTACATTTTTGCAAAATCTCTTGTATTTTAAACCAATTTGTAAAGCTTGGAGGGAGTATTAAGAAGCTGGTCAGGTATATCTAAATCCTTGATAGCCTCTCACGTGTAGTACTAGTGGAAGTGGCTTGAAAATTTCATATGTTTCAAGCTTCCACTTAGGGTTATCCGACTAGCTACTTGTACTCACTTTGAATATTGAATGAAATTTGAGAGCCTTTAGTGCCGAGTTTCTCCTTTCAAAGTCACCAAGAGTTCACCTCAAAACCTAGGAAGTTCACCTTCTTCCTTTTCTTTGAAGTGAGTTCTCCATTGATCCTTGAGCTTGGATGCTTCCATCCAAGGCTTAAGCCTTTTCCATCCGTGATACTTCCTCCTTCTTTGGTTCATCATTTCGTGTTCAATCTCCTTTGAAGAAGATCCGAGTTTAAGGAGTAGCTAAGGAGAAGTCAACTATCACTCCTCCTCACCTTCTCCATCATAGGAACAAGCAAGAACATGAATCAATTTACTTCACATGACATATAGGATCCATCAAAATGTTTTAGAAGACATAGATCCATGCAACAAACACATATTTAGACATAGGAGAAGGAAGAAACAACACGAATTCAACAAGAAAAGTTAGAACACAAAACCTCAAGAGCACTGGGCTCTAGATACCAAAAATGATGGAAGGACTTGGAGAAGAAAGTTGATTCTTCAAGTTTTCCATGCAAGGACCGAAGAACTCTTGAGGTTGAACTCCTTGAGGTGGCGAAAACACCTTGGAGGATTCTCCAATGGTGGAGAAACAATGGAATTGGTTCGGTTACTTCCTAGCTTGTGAATGAAGCTTGAGGAACCAAGGCAAAGGTTGAAAACCTTTGGTGAGAACCTTAGAGAGAAAATTCTCTTCGGTTTTAGGAGAGACATTTGGGAGAGAAATCTGAAGTTTTATTTCTCAAATATCCAAAAGTGATTACAAGTGAAGAGAAAACAAATATATAAGGAGAGGTAGCTTCTAGTGTAAGCTAACCTTAACCATGGTTCACTAGGAACCATGGTAAGGTGTAGCTAACCATCTATGGTTTCTAAAACATGTAGGAGAAGCTAACCTTGACCATGGTTCACTTCAGAACCATGGTAAGGTCAGCCAAACTTGCTAAGGTTTAGAAGCTTGGAAGGCAAGCTTCAAAAACCAAGAAGAGTAGCATAGAAATTTCGGCCAAAGAGAAACAAGTGAGCTAGGCGGCCAAGGCTCCATTTCCTCCTTTGAATTATTTCAAAAATTGTTGATTTGGTTTAGTTAGGTTCATCAAATGATGATGAGACCTAGCTAAATCAAATCTATGAAAAATTAGGAGTAAAATGAGTCTAATATGCAAAATTTTGCCTAGGCCCGACTCAGGCCCAATTTCTAAACACACTCCCTAGCTTTGCTAAATGTCACCCCCCTTTCCCTACTGAAAAAATAGAAAATGAATGTATCAAAAAAGGAGGTTAAATGGAGTTAAACTCTCCAAGTAACTCATCCTAAAAACAATATACAATCACTAATAAAAGCAAGTAAAGTGCCTCATAAATATAAAGGCAAAAATAAGCCTATACAAAGAAACTACTATATGTACAAACATATGAAAAGGTCTTTAAGATCATCCCATTCCTCTTGGTTCTTTTAAGATATCACCTCTTGGATTTCTTGGCCTTGGCCATAGTCTATCATCCCATTTTCTATTTTTTCAGTAGGGAAAGGGGGGTGACATTTAGTAAAGCTAGGGAGTGTGTTTAGAAATTGGGCCTGAGTTGGGCCTAGGCAAAATATTTTCATATTTTAGGGTGAGATAAATATTTTATAAGTTATAATTGATTTGCTTAATTAATTAAAGGTAATCATCTTAGGATGAATGTCGTAGGGTGTTAATACATTCCCTATACGTAATCAATTCCTGAACTCAAAATTTGATTTTCAAAGGCCATTTTATTAAGCTTTTTTTATTAATATTTTCATAAAATATATATTGGTGGCAACTTCATGTTTTTAATTTATTTTCACCGTCCCATTGCAATCTCGATTGTAAGACCCTTCTTCCAACAACTAACAAGGACTTGACAAACGAATTCAAGGTAAACATTAGAAAGTAGCAATTTGTAAGCCATCTAGATTGTCCATTTGAAGGCCATTCCTTCTACTAATAGGGGATAGCAACGATGAGGAACAAAGGTAATTGTAGATGCCATGACTTCCCCCTGGTGATTTCTAAAAATTACCCTGAACTTAGTTCCCCTTCCTACCTTAATAGAGGCATCAAAAGTGGCCTTAAGTAATAGAAGACCTTAGGCCAAAGGCCCAATTACTATGGCCATGGCTAGGAGCATACATGAGGGATTGGCTAGCTTGGAGGATAGTGGGCTTTCTAGGCCGAAGCTACTCTTCACTTGGGCCATTACATCTTGAGGCTTGGCCTAGAAAATTTGTATATAGATTAGGACTATTTCATTATATTCATTTTGCCTTGTATTTTAGGTGTTTTTGACCATAGGCTTTACATAGCCAATATCGGTCTCATTTCCTTTGTCTTTTTATTTTAGGAATTATTGTATAGTTTATTTTTGACCTTGTATTTTAGGTCAAGTAGTGTAGGACATTTTTAGGGTAGAGAGAACCTTATGTGCACTAGAATGTAATTTAGGTTAGCATTTCATTTGAATTTGAAGCATGCATGAATGGTCACGCCTAGGTGCCATTCACATGTCTCAAATCCAAATGAAATGCCACTTAAATCACATTGCAAATGAACACAAGGTCCATATGAGTGTGTGCGATGTGAGTGTGACAAACCAAGGCACCCAAATTTGAATTTCAAATTCAAATTTGGGAAGATTAGGGTCAAAGTGACCATACCATGGTTCACTTTAAATCCTAGTTAGCCTAACTTCTCCCACAAGCTTCTCCACGCCTATATATACCCTACACACTTGTAGCTGACCACTTTTTGATGATATATGAGTTTTCACTTTAGAAAATTCTCTCAAAGAGTCCTTGAGAACCTTAGGTTCTCCCTTCATAAGCTCCTTCATAAAGGAATCATTCCTTTGTGCATTGGTGCTTCTTCCTGCTTCACTTGGGAGACAAACTAGCCATGGATCCAACACCTTCTTCACGAGTTTTGGAACCACATTCATCCATTGGAGCCTCAAAGGAAGACATGTGGACATTGGAGGAAGCAAGGAGAAGAACATCCATCACTTCTTCTAGCTTGTTCCATCATTAAGGTAGCCTATAGGTGGTGGCTTCCGAAAATGATGGGATGGCTGATTGTTAAGAGAATGATCTAGATGAGGACTATGGAGAGCGCTTACCCTCTTAAGGATTTGTCCCATATCAAAAATTTTATTTTCAAATATTAGAGAGTTCTTGGATTGCCAAATCACAAATAGAATCTGCAATGTTTGCTACACTCTTTACATAACCAAGTTGCATAATTTGGAGGAGACAATCCATGAAATTAATTAGCATAATCATTGGTATTTATCCTGAGAGCCATTGGAGATGCAAATCACCATCTTTTAACCTGTTCACATGTCAATAAAGCTTGAGTGATAGTTTCATTTGCTTGCTCACATCTAGCACAAACTAAGTCCAATTACAACCCCTATTAGACAAATTCATCCTAGTAGGTAAGACATTTTTAACTGTCCTCCACACCAAGTTGGTACATCTAGGAATAGCCTTGATCTTCCATATTTTCTTCCAAACATCTCCTAGAACCCTGCTTGGACTGGTGTTGTGATTCTCCATCAGTGATTGAGCAATTTTATACCCTGACTTAACTGTGTAACAACCATGAGTAGAATTCGTCCAAAATAGTGTGTTAAGATGTGAAGTGTTCCTCAAGGGAATGGTTGTGACCTACCTTTGTTCCTCAATGGTAAAATTTGTATTCAACATATGTATATCCTAGCTTCGTGAACCAAAATCAATCAAATATGCCACATAAAGGTTCTCATTCACCACTTTATTTGCCCTAAATGTCACACTGTTATCCACCCTATCAAGGATCCACTTATCTTTCCAAACTTTAATCTGGTGCCCAGTACCAATCCTCTAGATCAAGTTGGTGATGTCAAGTTTCTATGATTGATTCTGCATAGTTTTCTGGTTATAGACACACCCTAGTAGGACTTGGCTGTAATACTTTCAATATGATTACAAATGTAGGTTGGGAGAAGAAAACACCCAATTATGTATGTTGTAATTGTTTGGACCACAACTTTAATTAAACCCTCTCTACCTGCCTAGGATAAAGCTTTTTCTTTCCAACCCTTAAGCTTTTTCCAAACCTTTTTCTTAACAAAATTGAAGATTTGATTCTTCGATCTGCCTATCAAAGTTGGAAGTCCAAGGTACTTGTCATGCTTCTCAACTGTTGTTATGTCTAAAAGTTGAGTAAGCTCATTTCTATTGGTGCTAGGGAAATTTTGGTTGAATGAGATTTCTGACTTTTGGAAATTAACCCTCGTACCTGAGGCTCTTTCATAAACTTTCAAAATTCTAGTTAGTTGCCTAGCTTCCTCAAGGGTTGCATGCCCAAAGATGACATTCAGCAAAAAGCATACGGAAGATAGTAGGTGCTCTAGGGCGGATTCGAATGCCATGGAGAGAGCTCATACTAACACCTATTTCAAAATCATGATAGATAGGGCCTCAACATAAAGAATAAATAGTAAAAGGGAAAGAGGGTCTCCTTGCCTTAATTGAGGTAGGAATTCCTTGCTCGACATGCCATTGAGCATGAGAAAAAAGTTGATTGAATACTCTTCATGATGAGCTCTCTGCAACTTTGCAGTCATAGGCCTTAGACATATCGAGACTGAGTGCCATAAGACCCTGCTTACCTGTCTTATTTTTCATAAAATTGAAACACTCAAAAGCAATCAACACATTATCTATAATAAGTTGATTAAGGATAAAAGCACTTTGGGTCTCACCAAGAATACTAGGCACTTTGGGTTTCCTAAATATGAGTATAGGAAGGTTTGGGATTTCGCATATCATTTAGGGATTTGGGATGATTGGATCCCATGCAAGACCAAAATCGAAATTGAGGCTGTTGGGTGAAACGGAAGAAGCTTAGTGCATGTTGAATTGGCCAAATTCCAATTAATTTCTGAACTGCTTGAAGTGACGAAGAGCATAGTTGATGGAAAGCTTCGATCTTGCTCGGGAATGGAGATCAATTGCGTCATGTCTATGATCACTATACTTATGCTCCTCACATACCCGATCATGGAAAGTTTCGCAAACATGAAATGCAACTGTAACCCTAAATGCTCCTATTGACTCTTTTTCTTAAAATAAATTAAATTTTCCTTTAGATATCTATCTATTCATCAATAATTTGCTATACACCAATATTATTGTACTTAGAAACATATGACTCCGTTAAATAAACGACTTAGTTAGATTCGATAAATTGATCATTAAAACATGGAGAGTTACATACAAATGTACTGGATCATATGGTAAAATCTAAACTTGTTGCTTACAGCAAAAATGCGTTGATAAGTTAATGCCTAGCTTATTTTGTTCAGGGAAAAGTTGGTGAGATATTAGAATAATATGCATAAAGTCTTAAAGTTTGAACATGTTATCATTGTAATTTTTAAAAGATAAAAAAAAAAACACTAAATCACATGCCAATGGACAGCAGAAAATCAAACACTAATTTTGTTCTATTCAAAATAAAATATAGAAGAAAAGAGTGATACAAATGAATGTCTCCGGTGTTTAATTACAACCAATACAATATCAAACAAGACATCAATGACCAAAAAGTGCACCCTCTAAGAAATTGCGGGCTTTCATTTCTCTTGGTTGCAATATTGGTAACATGATACAAAACAAAACAAAAAATCTTAATTGTTACAGAAGAACCAATTGCTTAAACTCTATGAATATCTTATAACCTCAATATGGATACAGATTCTTCACTTGTGTAAGTATACAATCTTGGCTTGACAATTAGTTTGAAACTAAATAACCTTTGGTTGTCTCTTATTTCCCCCATCCATCAAAGTGTTTTAACAAACAAAAGTCTAAGTTGATTTCACCATGGTGGATGATCATCCTCAGAAGTTTGGGGAGGAATTGCTTTCCATCCTGGTTTTTCATCCCAGTACATATCATAATATATGTGACCGGGACTGTGATCTGGCACACAGCACCATATTCCCACATACCTCTTAACGCGATTTCTGAATTTTTCTTCCCTTTCCTTTAAAATAAAGGCATGGCATCAGCACATGATAACATCTGTTTCTTTGTAGTTCAAGGCTAACTCAATGTGAAACTTCAAATGGAAAAAGAAAAATGTCCTTACCTTGGTGGTGAAACCTGTGAAAGCGTCTTGCACCGAAAAGAACTTGATCACTTTAACATCCTTGAATGATGAGAATACTTTCATAAACTGCAAATACACATAGAAACAACCGTGTTATATGGAATATGGATAGACATGAAATGATGAAATTGATATAATGATATATAATCATTATAGGTTTCGACATTCGATATAATCATATAAATGTAGTTTATAAGGTTGATTTAGAAAAATTTAAACAAAAGAGTTTGTTTAGATAAGCTTCTCTAAAAGTATTTCTAACAGAGAAAAATAGGAAAGAAAATCAAAAATAAATTTTTTCATTAGCTAAAACTAACTCATGCATGAGTTACAAAATAAGATTTTGTAGAAGCAGAACTTCTACAAAATAACATGCATAAATTAATTTTGGCTTATGGAAAAGCTTATTCCATTTTTCTTTCCTATTTTACTTTCCTAAAAGTGTTTCCGACAAAGTTTACCTAAATAGACCCTAAGTGCTACATGGATAGACATGATATAGATAATCAAATACCGTTTCTTCATTGCTGTGCTTTGGAAATTTAAGTACTCCCCCAGCAATGGTACTATTTGATGCATCACAATCTCGGGTTCCTTCTTTACAGAGCTGAACATCAAGCCATGACTTTTTTACCTGAACTCAAAAACCAAGGAAAAAAAGTTAAGTTACATAAATTATGAAACGAGAATCGTGATTTAAGATGGATGTAATAGACATTTATTACCTCTGACGGCATTGAGGGATTATCAAATATTGAGTACTCTCTAATATCTATTTGAGGACCAAACTCTTCTTCAGGGAGCTTTTTCAACATGACATTGACCTACAGAATAGTGCATTTCCGTAGCAGCATAAGGAAATGATAAAATGTTACAATTATGTAAACAAAGGAGAGGTGAAGAGGAAGATAAGATTGTGAAGAGAACACAAAAAAATTTTAACATGGCAACCAGAATTGGAGAAAATCAGAAAACACAATTCAAAAACCGTATAAAAAATAAAAACAAAGCATCTTCTTATTTACTTTTAAGTACACTCTTGAGGTAACAGCCAGTTTAAACATGAGTCAAATACCCGGAGTCATTATAAGATTTTATTAAGAAATCATAGAAATAATGGAATGGGATATATAGCGCAAATGAAAGTTCATATATGGATAAATTTCCGCACTTTGAGCCCATTCAAGATCCATTTCTTTTGTGCTTCTTGAAATGATACGGGCATAAATGAAATCTATGAAGAGAAAAGTTCATTCAGTATCACGGGCAGTAATTGACACTAATTATAATATCACACGAATTGAATTTAAATTAATTTTAGGTTATTCTTCTAAAGTTACTTCTAAAAAATTGTTAGCTTTGAGGGTTACTTTCAGAACATTATCAGATGTTTTCCACACAACAAAAAATTACATAATAAAACTTTTCAACAACGTTACAAAGAACTATCGTTGAAATACTAGTTTAATTTCAATCATTAAATTTTAGTTCCATCCATGTTTACGTATTTTAATTTCTACTGTTACAATTATGACAAAAACCTTCTATTTGTCTCTCATTGACCTGCAGAGTGCAGACCAACAGAACACACCATAAATCTCTGAAACTTTGATTTTTAGTTGATATACAATTTGATTCCTAAAAGTGCATCCTATTTATTTTTGGTAACTGAAATTGTTGATTTGTACAATTTAGTCCTCAAATGTCTGAACTTCCTCACATTTTAGTCCTTTCTTCACAAATATGTAATCAAAATGTGAACAAAAGAAATACATTCATGTATTTACACTTTTAAGGACTAGTTAGTCACTGAAAAGACTAAAATATGATCAAGTTAACACATTCGAAGATCAAATTGTATATACCAACACTTTCAAGGACTAAACATAAATATTGTCACTTTCAGGGAACAAATATATATTAACTCTTGAATTTTTATTTATTTATTTATTTTTTAGTTAAGAAGTCTGTTGGTACCTTCTAGGCCTCAATACAAGGAAACATATTGCTCATGTACAACATTTATAGCTGAATAAAGTATTGTAACTTATGCCACAGACCTTTCAAATTTGGTTTAAACAAGATGAATAAAATTTGTACTCAAGACCTTTGCACTATATATATTTGGTACTTGCCTACTTGGATCCAAAAGCACCGAGATGATTACTAAATCTTCCAGATGATCCAATTCATAAATGAACAATAAAAATGATAAGGAGCTGCTTAAATAGGAAATACCTCAAATACATGGTCCAAAGGACAGAGAAAAGGTTGTCTAGTCATGGAGCCTTCCAAAATACCAGGATGGCCATACCATAGCCTATCAATCCTGCACCATAATGGAGGCATGACCTAAACAGACACAAAGAATCAACTTTAGGATAGAATTATAGAATTTATTAAGTTAAAATAGAAATAAAAAAACAAAGCTATCAATCATAAAACCAAGCATAGCCACAGTAACTAAATCACCTCCACCAGGCATAAATTTCAATTAGAACTGTCTTATCAAAAAACATTTTCAACTAAAACTGAAATTCAAAACCATTTATATAAATCATTTCAACATGTTAGGACATCAAATAATTATTCCAATATATTTTGGGTTGTGGGGATGCTTGCAGCTTTAGGCACCTTTTCGAGGAATGTTATTTATTAGAAGGGGGGAAGGGGGAATGAAGAAACTCGTAGCCGAATTATGCTAGCAGTTATCTTCCACGGACTGAATAATTGAAAAGCAATAATATTTGCAAAAGGGAAGTAATAGCACCAAGGAACCATGGAGCAGATGTGAAAATAACAGCTGTAATAGTTATGTTCACAACCTATCCAATAATGGTGAATACAATGATAATCTTCGACTCAACCGTAGCTTATGATTATGTGACAAAAAACAATCACAATCTACAACCCTAAAACACATAATACTGATGAATGCAAAGATCAGTCTATCCGAATAAAATAAAAAGTATGGTACAAGTAGGACATCTAAGTAAAAACTAGTGTTTGTCACAATAATAATTGTATGTGAAATGAATGTGTGCTTTCAATACAGCATAAACTTGTGGTGGAAACATACAATTGGTTCTCTTCTGCCAATAAAAGGAATCTGATGTACATGCTTTTGGTTTATATAAAGCAAACAACGTAATTACACTGCACGACTGTGTAGAAAATTAATGTTACAAGCTAGTTCTTTAGTCTAATATAATGACTTTATTAGACTTCTAAACATTTATTAAGAAGAATTGAGACATAAAAAATAAAATAAAATATAGTCTATCCTTTGTATAAATATTAATGGTTTGTCACTTAATAGTATTCATAAAAAAATATTAATTAACAGTGGATATTTTCCATGACAATCAAGAGTGTTGATGATGAGACACTTTGAATTTAACATGTAATACAATAAGCAAGTATGACCCCAAAAATAAGTTCTTACCAGCGTTCTGTTCAAAAGGGAAGCAATTGCAAGTGCTGTCCTAATCTGTTTAATCTGAAAAAAACTCACATGCAAAAAATATTATAACGTGCAACATAGTATTGCTTAAAATGTAGACGTGAACAATGGGTTGATACGTACATACTTGGTAATTAACAAGAGTAAAATGTGATTCAATATTATGCTCCCCACTTAGCAACATGCTTTTTGGAATATATGGCTTAAATGACAAGAAACCCCCTGCAAAAGTTCATCTAAAAGTTAGGTTGCTGTAATTTCACAAAACAGCGTTGGCTAATCAATCAGAAGAGGAAACTGTAACCAATCCATGTAAAACTTAGAAGTCAGCATCATAGTATGATGCTAGCTTAAATGCAGATAGAGTAAAACCATTCAATACAAGATTTAAGTAACAAGACAAATAGTGAAAAGATTGTATTTACACAAGTGCATTAAAATAAATAAAAATTAAGTGAATGTCTGCACACCCAAATTCAGTGCGGAACAGCAACTAATTACCAGGGGGATTGTAGTATGCAGGTGGATCAAGGAAGTGCATGGCTTCTCTCAATCGATGGCGCTTTCCTTCTGTGGCTCCATATTGAAATGTTGTGTGCACTGCATATGGCTCCAATCTTAGTTGCTGGTACATAGCCTGCAATCATAATATATAAATAAATGTTGTATTACATCAAACTGGTAAGCAAATTATTTCTCTAGTCCTATCAAGATTCCTACAGATATTTAATTGCATGAAAGATAACAAAGGTATAGCACATTAAAAAATCCTACCTGGACAAAATATGTATGTCCACTACAGAAGATACTTGCAGGCAAAATCCCCAGCTTCAGTTTTCCATCAAAAGCAAAAACAAGCCCGCTTTCATCATCAACAGAAGGACCTAACTGATTGTGAAGAATATCATTAAACCCATTCTGATCCCATATCTGGTCATCAGCTAGAAGCATTTCTTTCCATTGCTTTGCCAATTTTTTTGCAGATTCTGTAGGTCTCCAATGGAAAATTCCTATGTTGTAGGCGCCAGAAACTATTCAAGGTGATAAACATGATCATCAATACACTGTCAAAATAACAAGTGAACTAACCTTCATAATAAATGAGAGATGAAGTGAAGCAATAAGTAAGAGCAATGGATTGGTTACTGTGAGTTCTAAAACAATATTAACAGGGAGAGAAAAATTGAAAAAGCTTGCCTCGGACTATGCCATTTTATTTTATAAGTTGGTTATGCTGAAGAACATGATACAGGATGTGAACCTCCATAAGATTAATTTTATTTTTATGTACATGGAAGACCAATAATAGAATAAAAAGCCTTCACAGTGCAGACAACTGTCAATGGTTGCATTGAAAACCAATTTGCTAGCTTCTAATCAAAAGCATGCAATACGGGTAACAAGTAACTCTAATGTGATGCCTCAGAACTGCTTTTATTAATTGACTTAAAAGATGACTATCATTCACATAAGCAATTTCCAAGTCCATAGATGTCATGTGACTGGAAAATGCTTGGTTACATGATCTATGTAATTCATAAAATGTGTGCGTTGAAGAAAATAAATATGCTAAAAGAACCAACATAACCACAGTAAAAAAGTGACAGTAAGTTAATATTCACCTTCTTGCCAAATTTCCAAACTATCATCAACAACTGTTGGTATTACTTGATCACTTGACGTTAAAACATCTGCTTCCGGATAGCGAGCAAGATATGGAAGTGGGTTCTGTTTAACAAACACAATTGAACATATGTCATAGGAATAACATATAACAATTACATTATTGGCTCGGAGACATTGTAAAGATGATAGTGCATAATGGATGTAAAAGATAAGATCATAAGAAATTATAATATGTATATGGTAAGATAGAGGTAAACAAACGATAGTAGAGGGGATAGGGGAATTTAAATGCTATAGCAAACTGGATAAGAAAATGAACAGAATCTCTGATAACTATTATGTTCACTGTAGAGAAAGAAAATATCCTAATCAATAGAATTTTACTGCTTCTTTTAAATCTTTAATCAAAATCTAAGCAAGCATATTAATCATCATTATAATTGCAACAAATTAACTCAAGAAAGCATATACGTGAAAATGAACATCACCTTCAACCAAACCATGTCAGTATCACACATCAACAGCTCATAACCAAAAGGAAGTATTGAGTCTATCAGAATAACTTTCTCTCTCCCCATTTTATGAAATGTTGGAGACCCCCAGCCAACATCTGCTGTGCCCATATGGCTACCCATGTCAAAAACTGGTATCCCTTTCCAATACAGTGCCTCCAATAATTTGGTATCCAATGCACCTACAAGGTAGGTTTCAAAATTCAAACAATCAATGATACAAACTGCTGGCTATGCATTTCTAGCAAGGCATCACCACTGAAAATGTATGATACATAGAACAATAGTTAAACAGCAGTGCTCACCAACAAGGAAATTAGAAACTCCCAGATCTGTCAATTGTTTAGCCCACGTCAGAATAAAATCCATGAAAGCGTAGTTACCAAAGGTTACTATCACAACATTATCCTTCACCCTTTGCTGAACCAGTTCCTTGGTCAACCGGAAATCCTTCAAAGGTGGCATTTTTTTATTGAGTGGTGGAACATCCCATATAGACCTAGCCAAATCATTTTGCGGCACAGGGGAAGGAGTGGATACAGTATGAACCATTGCTGACCTAGAAACATTTAGTGTCTGATCCGTAACAGGAGTTTCCTGGCCTGCAAAAGCATGTTCAATTAAGGTCTAAATTCCACCTAACAAATAATGGTAGAAACCAAGATTTGCATCAAATACCTAAAATATCTAAAATGTATCCTACAAAGACACTACCGTTGAACTGTCAATAGAGTCTACATCTCATATCCAAAAGAAAACATGTGCATCAACTTTCCATCTCTAACAATAATTGAGTGATCTCTACCACAAAAACAAGACAAATTTTAAGTATTTATTTAGCTAATGCTCCAAAACTAAACACCTTCTAACATTCCCTCAATCCCCCACCACCCGAAATAACATATAAAGCAAATACCACCATTATCTAAGCAAAAATAACGCCAATAATTGAAATGGGCATTTAAAAATGAAGCTAAAAACTAGTGAGGAAGAAGAAAAGGCACGATTTTTATGGAGCCACATACTCGAAAGTGACGAGAGCCATGCAGAAGACTGAGCAGCAGGAGGGCTGGCTGAGTATATAGCAGAGAAAACGTAGAAGGAGGAAACGACGATGCCAATGATGACAACAGTGTAGATCGTGAGGAACAGAGGCTTGGAATTAGCCACTTCCTCACACCCTTTTTTCCAAACCATCTTTACCAATCAATGTTTCACAAATCACCAACAAAGCATTGCCACCTTTCCCTGCTTCGATACAAGAAGTGGAATGGATTGAAACCAAGATTTGGTTGACCTTGGGATTGTGAAAGGGGAAAGAAAGAAATTGGTTTGTTTGGTTCAGATTGCCAATTCCAGATTCTCTGAATGTGTTATGGTCAACGAAGATGCTTGCCTACTCAACATGACAGCAGCATCACTGATTACTATTCTAATAATTTGTTATTGTCTCTACTCTACACGATCCAAATACCAACCAATTACAATATTTTTTAATTACTCTATAATTACATTGATTTTGATTTTGGACCTGTTGACCTTTTTTAATTTTTCCCTTTTTATGACAACTTTTAATCACTCTCTTTCAGAAAATCACAATGTGGGTGCATAGAAAAGTTTTAGAGAAAATAGGTGGTTTATCTATTTTACATAGTAATTTTTTTGGTAGGTGATTTTATGTACTTAAAAGTCATATATATTAAATCTAAAGTTTTTTTTAAGAATTTAAGCGAGGATGTGGATTTTATGTAAAATAAAAAATGAGGATATGGACTTTTGAGAACAACCTACACTCATTTATTTATTATAAAATTAATAATTGTTATAAAATTAAACGAGGTTTTGGAATATTGTTATAAAATTAATTGAGATAAAATATTTGACAAAGACAAAATGTTTAATGCGAAACAAATTAATTCAATTGTATTTATAATCAAGATAACATAAAACAGGGAATTTTATATATTTAAATTTATTAATAATATTACTTTATTTTATTTTATTTATTCATAAAGATATCCATGTGTAATAGAAACATATATCTTTATTATGTTTTATACCATTTTGGGTATAATATGAGATGGACCTCCGAGATGAATCTATTAAGAAGGATATATCGAGACGATTTGAACAAGTTACATAATCTTGAAAGGTTCAGGATTAGTATGCAAGTGTACCATCTTGAGTATAATCTGAGATAGACCTCCAAGATAGAACTACCAAAAAGGATCTATCAAGAAGCTTATGGTAGAGATTGTAAGATCATCTTATTTATTAGCCAAGTAAGACCGACCTCCGTGACCTAGCATATGACTTATTGGACATTCTTAACAAGGTAGGAATTATCTCGATCTCAAAAACTCTAGGCCAAATCTCATCTTTAATAATTAAGATAATATGTCAAGATATGATAACTAAATTATCTTATTGAATCCCGAAACTCTCGGGGCCCACAAACCCATAAACAATTAACTATAAATATACTAGTCCTAGAGTAAGTACGAATAGATTACACATTCGAATACTCTAGCTTTGTTTGAGTAGGTAGACTAACCCTAGAAGTTCTCCAAACTAAACAAGTGTACCATCCTGGGTATAGTTTGAGACAGATCTCTGAGATGGATTTGTAGGGAAGGGTCTACTAAGACACCTATGGTAAAGATTGTAAGATCACCTAATTTACTAGTCAAGTCAGAATCTAACTAACCTCCATGACCTAGCATATCTCCTATTAAACATTTTCAATAGGGATCAAAGTTATCTTGATCTCAGAAAATTTGGGCCAAATCTCATCTTCAATAACTAAGATAATATGTCAAGATATGATAACTAAATTATCTTATCGAATCCCAAAACTCTCAAAGCCCATAAACCCATAAACAATTAACCATAAATATACTAACCTTAGAACAAGGATGAACAACTTACACATTTGAATGTTTTGGCTTTGATTGAATGGCTAGATTAACCCTAGACATTCTCCAAATCGAAAGATTTTGGTGCCCACCATAGGGCTATGGTGAAATTTCTCATATGCTCCAAGGACTATCAATAGAAGAAGTTGTAAGGAGGTTTCAGTGGAGATGGCAAAGGGAACAACGTTGAATCATGAAAATTAACATCCAACAATGGAGAAGTTGATGGCCTTGATCAACGATTTAAGGGGAGAGAATTCCCAAGCTAAGAAAAAAAGGATGTTATCATGAGGGAGAATAAAGAAATTCAGTGAAGGGTGGATGAGATGCAAGAGACAATACAAGCTAACCTCAAGCCAACAGAGGGAGGTCTGACGATCGAGTTGTTAAAGGACTTTAGCCCTTTTTCAGAAGAAATTGAGGTAACACTTATTCCTTGAGACCACTAGGTGCCTCAAATCAATTTGTTTGATGGAACCCAAGTCTGACTCAACATTTGACGAACTTCCGTGCTCAGATGTTGATTTGTGGTGGGAATGTGGCAATATTTGTTCAACAAGTTTGCCAAATTGGTTAATAACTGATTCTGACATGTTTAATCACCTATTTGTACCTCAATTTTCTATGAACAAGCAAAAACCCTTAATCACACTAGACTTATTTAATTTAAAGCAACAACGAGGATAATCTTTAAAAGATTTTCTCTAGAGATTTAACAAAGTCTCTATAAAGGGTTGCATCTTTAAATGAAAAGATGGCAGTTGTAGCTTTCCAAAAAGGTTTGTAATCAGAAGTATTCGACAAATCCTTAGAAAGAATGAATTACAAAATGATGGCTAAAGGAGGAAGGTTAAATCAACAAGAGAGCAGTTGGAGACCAAGAGTTGATCACAGAAAATAAAGGATGGAAGAATCATCTATGTCCATGATCTAATTGGAACAAAATAAAAGATCGCGTTACATTCCAAGAAGAAAGGATAAATATGTCAATTGCATGAGGATAAATAATGCGAAGACTTAATTACAAAGGCTCATGAACAAAGCAGTCATATCCTGCTTGCACAAGGATAAATAATGTGAAAACTTAATTGTGAAGACTCATGAATAGATCGGTCATATGTGGACTACATGAGAATAAATAATGCAAAGACTTAATTGCAAAGACTCATGAACAAATCGATCATATGTTGACTGTACAAGGATAAATAATGCAAAGACTTAATTGTGAAGACTCAATTGCGGAGACTCGTGAATAGATCATTCATATGCCATTTGAACAAGGATAAATAATACGAAGACTTAATTATGAAGACTCGTGAATAGATCAGTCATATGTCGTGATGGAAATACTAGGAGAAGTGAAGGATGTTCTTCTCCTTGGATTTGCCTAGGCTTGGATCTCTTCAAAGGAGACTTGAATCCGCAGCTATGAACACTTGAAGAAGGATGATTCTCGGTTGGAATAGGCTTAAGCCTTGGATGGAAGCATCCAAGCTTAAGGAGCAAAGGATTCCTCACTTCAAAGAGAAGGAAAAGATGAACTCTCCTATGGCTTTTGATGTGAGAAATTTCGGTGACTCTCAAGAGAAAATTGGGCTGAATAAGCTCTCCAATTTTATTAATCTCAAAAGTGTGTACAATGTATGATAAAGGAGGTATATATTGAACCGAAACTAGGGTTACTTGGCGCCATTGTGAAAGGCATCACATGTGGCGCCAATTTTGAATTCAAATTCAAAAATTTGAATTCAAAATTTGGCTCACATGTTCAAGTCCGGTCACACTAGTGCTAAGTTCATTTAGCTTTGATTTAATATGCATTTAGGGTTGCATTTTGAGTCACACATGTTCAGCCAAGGTGGCACCAAACATGTGACCCAAAATGCAACTTAAATGCATCCTAAATTAAACCTAGTTTACCCTAATTCATTAAAACTAGTAATCCTCCTTAAATCCTAATCTAATGACCTAAATACAATGGTCAAGGAAATACAATGAATAGGAAAAATTACAAGAATGAAAATGAGCCCAATATTGGGTACCAAAAGCCCAAAGGCCCATGAAGCCCAAAACTAGGCCCAACAAGCCTAAAACCTAAAATGCTACTCTATGTGGTCCAAAATACAAGACCAAAATATATGATACCTATACTAACATGATGTATACAAAACATATGAAAATAGCTATAACAAAATATGGCCCATGAAAAGTTCAACTTGAGCCTTCCTAGGCCCATCGGGCCCATTGGGCCCTGACTGGCCCAAACCTTCATGTCTAGCCAACTCCTCTTGGATCTTTGAGTATGTCACCTCTTGCACTCCAAAGCATGATTCCATCATGTCGAATGCATGAGGATAAATAATGCGAAGACTTAATTACGAAGACTTGTGAATAGATCGGTCATAGGTTGATTGCATGAGGATAAATAATGCAAATATTTAATTGAGAAGACTCGTGAATAGATCAGTCATATGTTGATTGCACGAGGATAAATAATGCAAAGACTTAGTTGTGAAGAATCATGAATAGATCAATCATATGTCAACATGTTTACTTAGTCAATTCTTTATTGATCATCATATCAGAATAACGAAAACATGTTTATTCATTCTCAACATGATTCTAACTTTTGATGATTTAGATATTGGTAAGATAATGACATGATCCATGATGGCACCTTCATATTTTTAACTTAGTTAATTCTTTGTTTGCCTTAATATCAAAATAAAGACAATATGTCTAGTATATGCATTTTCAAAAAGGTTTTAATTTAGTCAATTTTTCATAAATCATGATATTAGAGTAAATATGATGTGTCTGATATATGCCTGTTCAATGTGATTTTAATTTCGTCAATATCTTCATTCCTCTTGATATCGAAATAATGACGACATTTTGTATATGCATTTCAATTTGGTTTTAACTTTGTCAATTTTTCTTTGATCTTAATATTGGAATGAAGATGATATGTCTTGTATATGTATTTTCAATGAGGGTTTAACTTATTCAATTCTTCATTAATCTTGACATCAAAATGAAGACGATATGTCTTGTATATGCATTTTCAGTAAGGGTTTAATAATGATGGACTCGTTTTTTCCATGGGATGATCAATGGTCACCAAGGATGAAAGGAGATTCTTCTCCACAATCAAAAAAGTGTTTAAGGGGTTGGATGTGTCTTCAAGGGCGAGGAAAACAATTAAGGTGGGCATGAGATGGTGAGGTTGGGCGAATATGAAAGATAATGGGTGGAAAGTGTTTTGGTGCTTATAAGTTGGCTCACTTCACCAAGGATGGATGAAGGCCACTCAAGATAAACCTAACACTCACTCTAGGAGGAGAGGAGAGGGTTTAGGATGAAGAACCCTAGATGACTAAGGAAGGATGTTGAGGCAAAAAAAATGCTCACTCAATATCATATATTCCAAAGTGTGTACATGGTGGGAGGCCAAGGGTATATATAGGAGTAGGAATGCATCTAAGGTTGCATGGCCATGTAAATGCAAGCTAAATGCACCTTAAATGAACCCTAAATGGCGTGTGGGTTCCCTTCCTCCTAAAAGACTAAAATACCCTATGACCTAAAAATAGAAAAAAGTGGACTTTGACCTCACAAGTCAAGGTCTAAGTCCAAAAATAAATCCTAAGCTAATTTGCCCCATAATACAAAGGCTAAATGAAAATAAAAAATAAATTCCTATCATCTAAAGTACCCAAAAATACAAGGTCAAAATGGGAATAAAAGCAATAAAAACCTATACTACTCAAAATAGGCTTAGGAGAGGGTCAATACTCCACACATATGATATGCATAGCCCTAGGCATGGTGTCTCTTCCATCTTCCTCCATTCTCCTAGCCATGGACCTAGTAATAGGTCCCACATGAGTTCCAAGGGTGGTCCTCCATGATTTAACTTATTCAATTATTCGTAGATTATGATATCAGAATAATGAAGACATGTTGTATATGCATTTCCAACGTGCTTCTAACTTATTCAATTTTTTGCTGATCAAGATATTGGAATAAAGACGATATGTCTTATATATGCATTTTCATTGAGATTCTAACTTTGTCAATTTTTTGTTGATCAAGAAATTGGAATAAAGACGATATGTCTTGTATATGTATTTTCAACTTGGTTTTAACATAATCAAAAAAATTTACAATTATATCAGAAAAAGATTATAAGTCTAATATATCCATTATGGATTGATTTGAACCTCTTAGATGGATTTGTCGAGAAAGACCTATTGAAACAATTTGAATGAACCCCTTTGCCATGAAAGGCTTGAGGTTAGTAGGAAAGTGTACCATCTTGAGTAGACAAACCTTCGAGATGGATTTGTTAGGAAGGATCTACCGAGAGGCTTATGGTAAAAATTCTAAGATCACTTGATTTACTAGTCAAGTTGAAATTTGACCAACGTCCATGACCCAACATATGACCTATTGGACATTCTCAATAGGGGTCAGAGTTATCTTGATCTAAGAAAATCTGGACCAAATCTCATATTTAATAATTAAGATAATATGCCAAGATATGATAACTAAATTTTCTTATCGAATCCCGAAACCCTCAAGACCCATAAACTCAAACAATGAACTACATACTAACTTGAGAGTAAGGATGAACATATTACACTTTTGAATGTTTTAACTTTAGTTGAGAAATTGGACTAATCCTACATGTTCTCCAAACTAGGACATGTTTGATTTACACGACAAGAAAAAAAAATCAAAACATAAGAAACTGATAATTTTTCTTACTTATTTTTCACACACTTTTAACTAGATTTAATTTTTTTTAATGCATTTCATAAAAATATATGTTTTTAATATTAATGATAAAGGATGCTATTTATAGTTTCTTACTTAAGATAATTTCTAAATAATTTGCCATTTAATTGATAAACATGTTATGAAATATTATATAAAAACTCATACTTAACTTATAATTTTTATTTGTTATTTTTTAGATCTAGATTTTAAGATCACTTGATTCATTAGTTAAGTCGGTTTGACCAACCTCCATGACCTAACATATGACCTATTAAACATTCTTAATAAGGGTAAAGTTATCTCGATCTCAGAAAATTTAAGTCAAATTTTATCTTTAATAACTAAGATAATATGTCAATATATGATAATTAAATTATCTTATCAAATTCTAAAATTCTCAAGGTCCATAAATCCATAAACAATTAACTATAAATATACTAACCTTATAGTAAGGGAAGACATGATGGAAGACCATGGGCCAAGGGCCCAATGACTAGAGTTATGGTTAGGAGCATACTAGAAGGATTTGGCTAACTTAGAAGATGGTGGGCCTATCAAGCCCAAACTACTTTTCACATGGGCCATCATATCATGAGGCTAGGCCTTGTAAGATTGTACATAGTTAGGATTATTTCATTGTATTTCTTTAGCCTTGTATTCAGAGCATTTTTTACCATAGGCTTTATATAGAAAATATTGGTCTTGTTTTCTTTATTTTTTCATTTTAGGAATTATTGTATCATTTGTTTTTGACCTTGTATTTTGGGTCACTTAGAATAGGACATTTTAGAATAGGAGAACCTTCATGTTCATTAGAATTTAATTTAGGGTTGCATTTCATGTGCATTTGAAGAATGCATGAATGGTCAAGCCTAGGTTCCATTTGCATGACTCAAATCCAAATGAAATATGGACTAAATTAAACTCCAAATAAACACAAGGTTCATGTGCTAGGGTGTGGAATGAGTGGGATGACCAAAGCCACCCAAATTTGAATTTGGGCAAACTAGGTTTAAAAGAAACCATACCATGGTTCCTTTTAACCCTAGTTAAGCTTAGCTTCTCTCACAAGCTTCCTAACCCTATAAATAATCATATTTCAACATTTGTAACACTTTTGAAGCATATGAGAAATAAATTTTCAAAAAATTCTCTCTTTCAAGAGTGTTCTAATTTAGGAGAACACTTTCTCCTTAAGAACCTTTACAAAAAAATCCTTCATTTGTGCCTTTGGTTCTTCTTCTCCTTCTAGGAGATTAGTGCGCCAAACCTTGCTTCCATAAGCATAGGATTGTGATTCATCAAGTGTCATTCGGCCTCAAAGAAAGATTGTGGAATTTGGAAGAGCAAGGATACGAGCTTCAATCACTTCTTCAAGCTACTTCCATCATTTTTGGTATCAAAGCCATGATTGCTCTTCGAGGTTTAAGTATCTTTTTCCTTATTCCGTGTTGTCAGATTTGTTCCTAACATGTCTTGAGTTTTTTTGTTGTGTAGATTTTTATGATAATTGATGAATCTATTATGTCTTTTAAAATTTTGGTTCACAAAGTGATTTGAATTTGCCTCTCGAACCAATCTGTGTAGTCCTATTAGGTTTCTTATGCTAAGTGCTTTTTAAATTTTTTTGTCTTTCCGAATATGAACATTGTGTAGTATGTGTTTTTGAATTTTTGAATCCTAAAGTTTTGTCTAGAGTCATGTATAGTCCTTTGCATGTCATAAATTCCTAGTCTAGCTTGTTTAAGCCTATAGTTTTAGTGTGTTTTAAAATTCTATCTAGTTTGAGTTTAAATCTAATTTGGCTTAACATATATGTGCTTTGAGTACTTTTTACTTTCATTATTGAGTTCATATTTACTATTAGACCTAGAAAATTCTTAGAGTTAGGTTTCTATTGTGTTTTCTTGAATAGTTTGTCAAAAAATGTCATAAAATCAATTTGCTTCTTAGGTTTTTCTATATGTTGGAACTCGAAAAATTATGATCTTACCTACAAATGGATTGGACCTCTATTTGAAAATCTCATCAATCAAGGAATGCTCGAATACCAGACTAATCCCTAATTAATGATTTTGAAAAATGGTTCGTGGTAGTCACCATCGATATTTTACTCAAAACATCGAAAAAAGAAAAAGGGTTTTCAAAAATACCAGCTTGGCCTTTATAACCCGAATAAGGCTCGAGAATTTTTTACATGCAGGGAAGGTGTTAGGCACCCTACAATGTCCTAAATCAATACCCTTATGATGAAATTAATGTAATGTAGAATAATAATTTGAACATTTACTCCCTTTTTATTCATAAACTATTTACATTTGAATTTAAAATTGCATGATCTCACCTAAGATGTCTACATGGTTTTATTGATTAATAATGTTGTATGACAAGAATAATAGATTAAAGGAAGGATTTTTAATGAAATACCTCTTGACCGAGCTTTATTGGATCTTCAATGGCAGAATCTAGGCGCTTTTTGTCTGTCTTTCACATGACAATTATGCCTCAACTCTCAAGAAATACAAGGAGAATAAGAAAGAGAGAAATTTGAGCTCTAAGGACTTTAGTAAGCAATTTTTTCCCCGTTTTCTGTCCCCGGCACTGTGCACGATGCTCGTATTTATAGACATTAGACTAACCTAAATGGCCCATTTCGGATCAGTTTATTAAGAGTAGATTTTGAATCTAGAATGGCTCGTTTTGAAATCGGAATGACGCATTCTGGATTTGAGTTTACCTTATAGCAACCTGGGTCAAAATAGCTCGTTCTGGATTGGGAACAACTTATTTTAACCTAGGGTTTCTAGGCCTTTTTAGAAGTTTGGAATAGTTCATTCCAAGCTCCTAATTCAATCCTTTTGGGCTTTAGACTTTTTGATGTCATGTTGGTCTGCTCTGATGTCATTTTTGAGTCTTCAGAAACTTCTTTATCTCATGCTAAGGGCCCATTTTCCTACATGCATGTCTCGGATAAAAGTAGGTGTCTATAGATGCCCCTCTTTGATTGTCCTTTTGGATAGATATGTGTTTCTTTTTCAAAGGCATGTAAAGATGTAGACATTTCATCCAAGTTTTCCCTTGGTCTCTTCGTGTAGGTGCTTCAATGTTGTTTCCTTTGGATAGATGGGTTTGCTTGTATCCCTACTCTTTAGAGTAGTTAAGTATTGGGTTGCATACTTCATTGAGTGACAAGGATGGCAAAATGTACCACCTAATCTTTTGTCTTCATGTAGATGGTCCATGTCGCTTCTACTCGTCTTGTGATGGTGTGGTTTTCAACTCATTGAGGAGTGAGTATATTCTAAGCTCAGCCTCTCCAAGCTGGACTAACATTAAGGCTTTAGCTGACCTATGTGTTTAGATGATGAAGATTGTTAGAGATGATGAGACATCTTGAAGACTCCTCAAGATTGTTTTACTTTTGATTGTCGCCACCGGCCCAAACGGGCCTCGGCAGTCGCGAAGACGGTCGAGCTCGCTTTTATTTTAGTTTTGAAAATGTATCGGATTATTAGAACAACTTGTTCTCAAACTGAGACCTTGTCGATCTTATCCAATTTATTTATTAAATGTCTCACCAATCCATGTTAATCCCAAGCGGGACCCTCCATGGATTAGTGGTTTTCGTAGTAAAAGGGTTCGTGGAGTCGCCACCAATGTTTTACTCAAAACATTGGAAAAAGGGATAAAGCAATTGATTTTATAAATCAACTTTGGCCATTACAACCAGAGTTGGGTAAGGGAGTCGGTTACGCGTGGGGAAGGTGTTAGCACCCCACAGCGCCCCTTTCGGGTTCCCTATGACAGATTATTTTCTAAAATAAC
The DNA here is from genome assembly GCF_000230855.2 of Cajanus cajan. NCBI lineage: Eukaryota > Viridiplantae > Streptophyta > Magnoliopsida > Fabales > Fabaceae > Cajanus > Cajanus cajan. The sequence continues at coordinate 43,127,517 of NC_138521.1, read as the reverse complement.
AGCGTAAAATTACTAAATTACCCCTATTTATTCTAAACGATTATAAATTAACTATCTACATGATGACAGTTTAAATATGCACACAGAAAGCAGTAAAAGGAAGGATTTAAGAAGAAACCTTTGAAGCGTGCTTTTATATATTTCGTAAAACTGGGAAGCTTTTTGGCGTTCCCTCGCTCTACAAGCCCGCTCGCTCCCTCCTATAAAATTTTAACTATGGAAATCCGGAGGATTTCCCTTCGACTAGGTTCGATCCTCAAGCAAAATGGCTCGGGGCTCAAGAACTTCGTCGGATCAACTCTCCGAGTGATTTCTAGGGCAGAACACTGCTCAAAAACCCCAGAATTCTCAAGGAGAGGGTTAAAACTATGTGTAAAAGTGTGTAATGACGTCCAATTGACGTCATATTTATAGGGATGAGGCGCAATACGGTCTATGGAATCAATACGGCCGTATTGAAATTTTTGAACTTCAATACGGTCGTATTGAGTTCAATACGGCCGTATTGAAATTCAGAAATTTCAATACGCCCGTATTGAGTTTACTGCGACTGTATTGAAGCTTCAATACGGTCGTATTGATTTCAGTACGGCCGTATTGAAGTTTCAGAAACTTCAATACGCCGTATTGAGTTCACTGCGGCCGTATTGAAGCTTCAACACGGCCGTATTGAGTTTAGTACGGCCGTATTGGGCTTCATTCCCTCCACTTCCTTATTTTAAGCTACTCTAAGACCTCTAAACCTACAGATAGCCATCCTATGGTCTTCTAGGAGTCCTTCTGGCTGACTTTCCTTCGATCTTTGAGGGTCTTCGAGTTTTATTTCCGACCCGGACAATTTTAGGGGTCTACAGCTGCCCCCCCTTTACTTAGTCGGACGGCCTTTTGGTGTACCGGCTGACAAGTAAAGGAGTTGACCCAATTGTCCGGGTGATGTGCCGACCTTCTGACTTGTAATGTCTTCCGGTGGAAAATTGTTGAGTAGCCTCTCCAGGTGGGTGCATACCTCGGCGCTTCTGACATCCTCGGCAGCTGAGTTTACCCTCTCCAGGGTCAACTTCACTCGACGCCCGAGCCGGAAGTTGAACACCGACGTGCCTCTGGCGACGCTGGTGATTGAGTACCGTCTCTCCAGACCTAGCCTCACTCGACGCCCGAGCCGGAAGCTAGACACCAATGTGTTAACATTACACTGATGATTAAGTATTGCCTCTCCAGGCCCAACCTCACTCGCCGCCCGAGCCGGAAGTTGGACACCAACGCACCTCTGATGACGCTGATGGTTGAGTACCGTCTCTCCAGACCTAGCCTCACTCGACGCCCGAGCCGAAAGCTAGACACCAGTGTGTTAACATCACCCTGATGATTGAGTACCGCCTCTCCAGGCTCTGCCGCTTAACATTTGGCAGTTGAGTTTGCCCTCTCCAGGGTCTGCGTCTTAACATCGGCAGGTGAGTTTACCCTCTCCAGGGACTGCGTCTTAACATCGGCAGGTGAGTTTACCCTCTCCAGGGTCTGCGTCTTGACATCGGCAGGTGAGTTTACCCTCTCCAGGGACTGCGTCTTAACATCGGCAGCTGAGTTTGCCCTCTCCAGGGACTGCGTTCGTGTCTTCTGATCACTTCGGCAATGCGAGTTTACCCTCTCCAGGGACTGCGTCCGTGTCTTCTGATCACTTCGGCAATGCGAGTTTACCCTCTCCAGGGATTTGAGGTAATTTTTGTCTCCACAGTCCACTATGCTGCTTTGACAGTTTTTTCTGATTTTGTGCCGCTGAGGGCTGGATAACGCAGGGATCCGTCTAGGGGATGTGCAGTCATTCATAGGTTCCTGTGCCCCAACTTGCATTGCATTGTTGGTACCCATGGGGAATTTCTGAATCCTTGGGGTGTGGACACAGATGCTCTCTCTTTGAGTTGAGCGATGCCTTTTGTTTGGCTGACGTCCTTTAACGTTGGTGGAGTATCCCGGTTGTCCTTATTCGGGTGACTCTTTTCAATTTTCTGATTTTGTAGCCTCTGTGTAGGCTGTTTATCCACTGGGGATTTTGTCATTCATTTCTTGACTGGCCTCTTCTGTTAGGCAAATAATCTTGATGTTTGGTGCTTGGCTGGATGCCGCATTCCGCTTGGGGAATATTTATTTAGATTTTTTATTTTTTCTCCTTTTGTAGGGATGCCTCTTGAGTAGGCGACTGGGGATTAGTTCAGTGTTCGGCTGAGTGCCAGATTCCGCTTGGGGAATACTTATTGATATTTTTGATTTTTCTCCTTTTGTAGGGATGCCTCTGAGTAGGCGACTGGGGAATGGGGAATCTTATGTATCCCAGAGTATTATTTAGGAAGCCTCCGCAGGCTTAGCTTCACTCAACGCCTGAGTTGGAGAGCTATCTTCACTGAGGAAGTTTAAGTCTTTTTGACTTGGATATACTGCTTGAATGATCATACTTCCATTGGAGATTTTGACGATCTTGCTTGATAACTCTTGCTGGGGATTTTGAATCCAAGAGCATGAGTTGAGGTTCCCTCTGGGGAGTATTATTTCTGCGAGCCTCTCCAGGCTCAATTATTCTGTTTACTGAGGAGTACTATTTCAGCAAGCCTCTCCAGGCTCAATTATTCTGAGAGAGTATTATTTCGGCGAGCCTCTCCAGGCTCAGTTATTCTGAAAGAGTATTATTTCGGCAAGCCTCTCCAGGCTCAGTTATTCTGAAAGATGTGAAATCTTTGTCTTTTTTTGTCGACTTTTGACTTTTTCTGTATTTTTGCCTTTTTTGTCATTTTTGGCTTTTTCTGTATTTTTGCCTTTTTTGTTGTTTTTCGGCTTTTTCTGTACAGAAATGTCTCAGTTATTCTGAGAGAGTATTATTTCGGCGAGCCTCTCCAGGCTCAGTTATTTTGAGAGTATTATTTCGGCGAGCCTCTCCAGGCTCAGTTATTTTGTATGACGCTGTTGATTTTCTGAATCTTTGCATTTTGTTTGCTGCTGTCATACACAAGCAATTTTTCTATTTTTTCTATTTTATGCAATTGCCTCATGATAAGGTCTTTAAATGTGCAATTAATATGTGTGATGCATGCAATACAATTTTTTATTTTTGTTCATTTATTTAGAAAAGTGAGTGGCTCTCCCTATCCTCTTCTTCTTGGAGGACTTTCTGTCATTGACGCGAGGGAGTATTTTTATGAGCCTTTATGCAGGAGATTTATGGATTTTATAGGAACCCCTCCAATTTTCTTTATTCGACCGATTATTAAGAGAGTTTCGTACAATTTTTGAAACATCAATTTAGAGGCATAATCACATGGTCAAGAGAGAAAAGAAATGAATAGATATTTTATTGATATTCGCAAGTGTTTTTACAGAAAGATATACAGAAGGAAATTTCTGAAGAATGGCTGGCCAGGGTAGGCTATATACATTGGGCTTAACAATTATATCTGTAATTGTTGCTCTTTACGTTCCCCTAATTGCTTCGGCCTGAGCCAGGAGTGTAGATGCTGCAAGATGCTTGCTTCTAGAAGATAATCACTTGAATCGCCTTTCGGTTTTCGATTCAAGCGATCGTTGCTTGCTTTGCTTTTACATCTTATTCTTTTGCCCCTAACTTTTGCCTAGGACGTATCCTAGCGGGGATGATTTTGCCGTTGTTTTGCCTAGTACCCTTGTACTGGCGGGCTTTTTATTTTGCCCTAACTTTTGCCTAGGACGCCCTTTTTGGGTTTTCATCCTAGCGGGCCTATGCAAGCAACGTCTTCAAGCATAGTACTTCTTTACCACGTCAGTGTTGACTAAGTATCGAAGTTCTTCTCCATCCATGTTTGTGAGGATCAATGCTCCTCCTGAGAAAGCTCGTTTTACCATGTACGGTCCTTCGTGATTTAGGGCCCACTTTCCGATTTTGTCCTTTTGAGTTGGTAGTAATTTCTTCATTGCCAACTCTCCCTCATGGTAGACTCGAGGGTGGACTTTCTTGTCAAAAGCCTTCTTGATCTTCCTCTGATAGGCTTGACCATGGCATATGGCGTTCAGCCGTTTCTCTGGGATAAGGTTCAACCGATTGTGTCGGCTTTGAACCCTTTCTGCCTCGGAAAGTTTTGCTTCCATGATTACCCTTATATAAGGTTTTTCGACTTCGACGTGTAGAATTGCCTCCTGAAGTCCTATAATCATGAAGAGCAAAGGGTAACATCTCGTGTCAGTCTTTAAATGAGACAACCATCTTTTGCACTATTTTCTTGATGTTCTTTTTGGTTGCCTCGACTGTCCCGTTCATCTTTGGTCGATATGGGGAAGAGTTGTGTTGGATCTTTGAATTCTTGGCACAGTTCTTCCACCATTTGGTTGTTCAGATTAGATCCATTATCAGTGATGATTTATTTCTCCATGCTTCCACTAGATTATTCCAAAATCTTTTGGGACAAGAGAGAAAAGAAGGAAAGGATATATTTTCAAAAGTTTGTGTTTTAGAGGGGATTATTTTATTTTTGAAAAATGGATTTTGTAAGAATGTTTGGCCAAGGTGGGCTTATGTGTTTAGGCTTGTTTGATTAAACACTTATGAAGTTAAGAAAATCTTTGTTTATTGACGTTGTGATTTTGACAACCTGGATAGCTTCTCTTGAACCTTTCTTTTTGAATTCGGTTCATGGTACCATCATGGATTTCTTTTGTTTTTTGATTGTCCTTATTTTTGCCTAAAACACCCTTTTGTGGCGTTTTAGCGGACTTTTGTTTTTGTTTATTTTTGCAACCCTAACTTTTGCCTAGGTCACCCTTTCATGGGATTCCTAGCGGGTCTTTTGCTCTTATTTTTGTGCAGCCCCTTTTTTTGGGTTTCCTGCCGAGCTTTTTTATTTTAAAGGATTTCTTTTTATCCATGATGGCACTTGTCGAGGCCAAGGGAAGGTGCTCCAAGTTGTCACACACACCTCCACATGAAAATGATGTGGGTTTATTATTATTAAGATGATTTTAACCTCATTCATGTTTATTCAAACAGGGTTAAAAATGATGCGGTTTAGAATTTTATTATAAGCAAGAAAAGAAGCAATGAAGAATGATTTTATTATAATCATAGCGGAAACATGTGTCCTTATTTCGTCACTGATATGGGTCCCAATGTTGACCTCTTATAACTCTTAACCCTGCCCCAAATTTACGGTCTCCAATTTCTCTTGATATGGTTGGAGTAGACGAGCTTCTTGATCTAGCAGTCTTTGCAGATCCGGAGAGATGGTCTCCTCATCACTGTCCAACTCAACCCATTCATCCTCGGCTTTCGGATCCCGGTCAGAGCGAGCAATCACAGACATAATTATTTATTGGTTCTGTTTAGGTTTAGAGTTTATTAATATTAATGAGAGAGAGAGAATAGAACAAAATGAGAGAATAATGTGTGAAAAATGCCTTTTTATTGATATATGTATGATGTACAAAACCCTTATTTACATGAAAGGTCCTCATGATCTCGGGTACTGATCATGAGTTCCTAAAAGAAAATTAAGAAAATTAAGGAGAGGCCCTATTATGGCTTGCCCTTCTCTCTACTCCTGCTTTGGCAGAGGGTTCTTGCTCACGTCGGGCGCTGTCGAATTGAAAGTGACCCACCCAGCATCAATAAGGCCTTGGACCTTGTGTTTGAGAGCTAGACAGTTCTCTGTTGAATGCCCTGGTGCTCCCGAATGGTATAGACATTTGTCTTGAGGCTTGTACCAATCGGGGTAAGGTGGGTCGATCTTTCTTGGTGGAACATAAGCTAGAAGTTTGGCTTCTACTAGCTTCGGCAAGAGATCGCTATAAGTGGTCGGAAGTTTATCAAACTTCTTCACAGGGGTAGATTGCGATCTTCCCGACTTCGAAGTGGAAGAAGACGAAGAGATGGTTATGGCGTTGACTCCTCCCTCTTTCTTCTTCCCGAAGGCCTTCTTAGCTTCATATGGTTGGGAAGGCTTAGCCAGCTTCCCACTTTTGAGTCCTTGTTCCACTCTTTCCCCAATAGTGATGATGTCCGAGAAGAGTGTCGTTGTGTTCCCTATCATTTTATCGTAATAGGGACCAGTCAACGAGTTGATGAATAAGGACACCGTCTCCTTATCCGACAGCGGGGGCTCTATCTGGGCCGCCAACTCCCTCCAACGTTGGGCGTACGCCTTGAAGGATTCATCATTCTTTTTACTCAAGGCTTGAAGATCTGACCTATCGGGTGTTAGGTCGATGTTGTATTTGTAGCGCTTGAGGAAGGCGTCGGCCAACTGCCTCCATGTGTGTACTAGATTTCCATCTAGCTGCATATACCAGTTGAGCGCGGTATCAGCTAAGCTCTCTTGGAAGCAGTGGATCAAGAGCTTTTCATTTGTGGCATATGCAGCCATCTTGCGACAGTACATGGTGAGATGACTCTTGGGGCAAGTCGATCCCACGTATTTTGGGAAATCCGGCACTTTAAATTTAGGAGGGAATTGGATGTCCCTCACTAAACACATGTCGGCGGCATCCTTGATGTCAAAATCATGCCCCTCCATAGCCCTTAGCCGATCCTCGAGGGCGTGGAATTGTTCCTTTGATACCTCGGGCTCTTTAATCATAATTCCAGCCCCAAGGGGTACAGCGTGTGGAGGATCTTTTTCATGCTCTTCCTCCTCTCCCTCATGATGGGACCCATGATCACTGTGATGAGATCCATGGATGTTGTGATGACGCATGAGTTCCATCATTTGCGCCATTTGGTCTTTAAGTTGTGAAAGCTCGGTTGTGAGCTTTTTGTTTTACTCCTCCAATGCTTCCATTTTCTTGATCTTCTTTGCGCGTGTGAGGACAGAGAGATGACCAGCCACTTTCTAAAATGAATTTTTTAATCTAATTAGTTTATTCATGAATACGCTCTTGACATGAGCTTGATAACCCTCCATTTTTAAGGCGCTGCCTTTTTAAAACAGAGTGTTACTACCCTCCTTGACTTATGATCTCTCCTCAACGGAGAATCTCGATAATTATGGGTCTCTTTTACTCATGTCAAGAGGTATTGGTGAACCTAGAATGCATGATTTATGAGGATGCATGATATCTTTATTGGTAATGATGCACATGCTCCTTACTTTTATTATGTTTTCACACATGGTCTTTCCTCTCATGTCATGGTTTTTTCATGCATGGGGATTATTCTTTAGACCTTATCACGAGGTTATTTATTAATGCACAAACAATTGCACATAAGCATTTACACAAACAATTCACTCATCCACGAACAGTCACGAGCGAATCACGAGGTAGGGGTATCCTGCAGAAAGGTGCATATTCAAGGTAGGTTCTAACTGTTCTCACCAGTCCAAGGCCCCCAAGGTGCCCCCATTATAGGGACCCAATTCCTCTCATCGTAGGTCGATGGAAAGCTCCAACGCACCGTCGGACTCAAGTTCATGGTTATCACCTTGAGTGATGTTTTCCGACAACGGTCTACGGGCACCTATAGACCCATTCGACAACCGGCCGTACTAACATCCACTCCCTATGGTTAATCACTCATGCCCCCGGGTATAGAGGGAACTGTTGTGTGCAAAGGTTTGTGTGCAGTTTTTATTTCAAACAATTCCGTAAATTTAAACATACAACAGTTATTAAAGCCAAATAGATAAACATGTTATCATACAAGTGAGGGGTAATAAAGTAATTTTAACTATTATTTGTTAAAAATAATCTGTCACTAAATGGGACTGACTCTCGAAGCTTCCCCAGTGGAGTCGCCATCTGTCGCCACCGGCCCAAACGGGCCTCGGCGGTCGCGAAGACGGTCGAGCTCGCTTTTATTTTAGTTTTGAAAATGTATCGGATTATTAGAACAACTTGTTCTCAAACTGAGACCTTGTCGATCTTATCCAATTTATTTATTAAATGTCTCACCAATCCATGTTAATCCCAAGCGGGACCCTCCATGGATTAGTGGTTTTCGTAGTAAAAGGGTTCGTGGAGTCGCCACCAATGTTTTACTCAAAACATTGGAAAAAGGGATAAAGCAATTGATTTTATAAATCAACTTTGGCCATTACAACCAGAGTTGGGTAAGGGAGTCGGTTACGCGTGGGGAAGGTGTTAGCACCCCACAGCGCCCCTTTCGGGTTCCCTATGACAGATTATTTTCTAAAATAACAGCGTAAAATTACTAAATTACCCCTATTTATTCTAAACGATTATAAATTAACTATCTACATGATGACAGTTTAAATATGCACACAGAAAGCAGTAAAAGGAAGGATTTAAGAAGAAACCTTTGAAGCGTGCTTTTATATATTTCGTAAAACTGGGAAGCTTTTTGGCGTTCCCTCGCTCTACAAGCCCGCTCGCTCCCTCCTATAAAATTTTAACTATGGAAATCCGGAGGATTTCCCTTCGACTAGGTTCGATCCTCAAGCAAAATGGCTCGGGGCTCAAGAACTTCGTCGGATCAACTCTCCGAGTGATTTCTAGGGCAGAACACTGCTCAAAAACCCCAGAATTCTCAAGGAGAGGGTTAAAACTATGTGTAAAAGTGTGTAATGACGTCCAATTGACGTCATATTTATAGGGATGAGGCGCAATACGGTCTATGGAATCAATACGGCCGTATTGAAATTTTTGAACTTCAATATGGTCGTATTGAGTTCAATACGGCCGTATTGAAATTCAGAAATTTCAATACGCCCGTATTGAGTTTACTGCGACTGTATTGAAGCTTCAATACGGTCGTATTGATTTCAGTACGGCCGTATTGAAGTTTCAGAAACTTCAATACGCCGTATTGAGTTCACTGCGGCCGTATTGAAGCTTCAACACGGCCGTATTGAGTTTAGTACGGCCGTATTGGGCTTCATTCCCTCCACTTCCTTATTTTAAGCTACTCTAAGACCTCTAAACCTACAGATAGCCATCCTATGGTCTTCTAGGAGTCCTTCTGGCTGACTTTCCTTCGATCTTTGAGGGTCTTCGAGTTTTATTTCCGACCCGGACAATTTTAGGGGTCTACATTGATGATGTATTATATAGATGTTACTTAAGCCTATGCAAAAGTATATTGTATTGATTGTAATAGATATAGACATGTGTGTGTTTGTTTATGTTTGATGATGATGATGAATGCTTAATTCAAGAACTGATCAATTTTTTTAAGAAACCAATCATTTGATTTTTTTAGTACTTCCATGTGTAAACATAAAGTAATAGAGTATCATGAAAAGGTAATTTACTACCAAGTGTTTAAACATACAAATATGACTTGATTCAAAGAAGAGTTTTCAAAGTAACATTGTTAATCAATTACCATTCAGGATAATAGATTACCAAGTTTGTTACTGAAAAGGATATTCAAATGTCCTCTATGTTAATAGATTACCAAGTCTGTTGCTAAAAAATGATTTCATTGCTTTTTATTTTTATTTTTTTTATGTTAACATCTAGAAATGCTGAGTGCTTGTTTCATCTATGCAGGATGCATATTTTAATAATTCCCCTAGGATAAAGAAAATCTCCTAAGTGTGTGTGAAATGCTTTTGGATGCATGTAATGAATGTTTTGGTTTTCGAGGAGTGGCTTTCCTTTTCTCCTTTTCAAGCGTGAAATGCTCCAGTTAATTGATGTGCATCATTAGCCATATTGGCCAATTAATGTGTTAACCATCTTGGGGCTCTCTTTTTAGAAAACTCTAACTTTTTCCTAGGCCACCTTGTACGAGTTTTCAACCTATTGAATCATTTTTTTATATGAACTTGTTCATTTTTGACAATCATCAACAACATATATCATTATAATTAGACAAGAGAAAGATATAGATATTTTGTTGATTTCAAAAGCTTTATACAGAAAGGAATACAAAGAGGTATTTAGAAAGAATGGGTGACCGAGGTAGGTTAGTGTTTAAGTTTTAAACAGACACTTCTTTGGATAATAAGAATAATCATTCTCCTAATTATCCTAGATTGCATGTCTAAGTCTCGGGTAGAATTTCCCCAAAACCACGGCTTCCTGAAGAAATATCCAAACTGTTTTCTTTTAGTTTACAACTTAGATAGTCATTGCTTGCTTCTTTTTTGAAATCCCTAATTTTGCCTAGGACAAATCCTAGCGGGAACTTTTGCTTTTTTTCTTTTGCTCTAACTTTTGCCTAAGACGCCCCTTGTGGGTTTCCATCCTAGAGGGCTTTTGTAAGCGTCATTTTTTAGGCCTAACACTTCTTCATGCATCATAATTTATCGAGAGAGAAAACTCTTTACAATATACGTTAGGGGAGGATCAATGTCATTCTAAGAAATCTCGTATATTGACCTTCGTAATTGGGTCATTCTTTATAGATAACACTGCCTCCATCCCATGGACCAATGAGAAAGGTGTTTCCCCTGTATATGGTTATTGAAAGTCCCTTCATAGACCAAGATTTATGCTTTCTTCATTGGCCAAATTGAGTTGAAGTTTACTTTTGTATAGGATCCCCTTGTGTAATGAGAATCCTATGGTTATGTGTTTGATTCTTATCCTCTCCTTTTCTAAGACTAACTTTCAAATTTTTTTTTTAGTAATTTGTGTGTTTTGGAGAAATGAGTTCCTTATCTGTCTCAGACTCAAATAATGCATTACAAGTGTTTGGAGCTTGATTAATTTTATTATCCTCGGTTATGCTTATTTTTTTTTTGGTACTGTAATTGGCTTTAGAATAAACATAAGAGTTTGTAGAAATGTCATATGTTATTGACGAAATAAAAAAACTTGTGCAAGCCCTTATTTTGTATGAACTCATTGGTGTTTGGTGTATTGGACTTAAAATCTAAGACACATGGTGTCAATAAGCTGTTGTACGTGAAATTTCAAGGCCTTGCAATTTTCTATGGAGTGACTTGCTACCCCATAATGATAATTGCAAGTTTCTTTGGGCCTATACCATCGTGGATAAGGTGGCTCTAACTTTTTTAACAATAGAGTCCGCACCAACATCAAAGCCTTTAGCAGTTGAGGAAATATATTTGCATAACTCACAGGAATTTTGACAAAATTCCTTTTCGCCTTCAATGCTTCTTTGATCATCTGAGGAATGGTGGAGACGGTTGTAATGCTAATTTCTTCCTCTTTCTTCTTTTGATAAACCTTTTTTGATGGCCCTTTGTCCAGCGACGGGACTCTAGGGGTTAGCGCATGAATGTGATGTCCTGTTCTAGGTGCACCTTGACAGCTTCCTTTTCGTCAAGGTAGTGATCCACAATGGCCTTTATCCTCTTCTCTAGAGCATTCAGATAACCTATGGTGTAGTCATTATCATGTTGCATGTTAATCATGGCCTCAAACATCCTAGTCATTTGTTCTTTAAGTTGTGCGAGTTCTTCGGAGAGCCTGCGATTCCTTTCTTTTATGGCCTCTATTATTATTCCCTTCTAAGCTCTTGTGAGAACAAAGTGTTGAAAAGCAATCTTCTAGGGGAAAATATGCTCTATTAGGCTAATTTGAATGAATATGCATGAAAAGGTCTCTAACAAAGATTAACTGACCTTCCTTCAAAGAAGACGACATTTTCTTTGAAGGTGGAGGTGATTCATTACCCTTGTTATAAATATTCCTTTTCGTAATGTCTTACGATATGACAAAGGTTATATTGATTAGGATTTGCTAGTCTTTGTTAGAGATCTTCTGATGATTCTAAATGATGATTTTTTTTTAAAACAATGCATGATTCCTTTTTTAGGAAGGGATTTTCGGAACCTAAAAATATTCGATCTTACCCACAAATGGTTTGGACTATCTTTTCAAAAAATCTCATTAATTAAGAAATGCTTGGACGCTAGACTAATCCTCAAATAATAGTTTTGAAAAATGAGTTCATGGAGTCACCACCAATGTTTTACTCAAAACATTGGAAAAAGAAAAGATTTTGAAATTAAAATAAAGGTCTTCATAGCCAAAATTGGGTTCGTGGGTCGATTATGTAACCCCTTTTCCAAATTACATATGCTAATTATAACTAATTATTTATATTATTATGAATAATATGTAGAAAAGATACTTAAAAAAATGAATTAAATTTATTCAATTAATGTTTTATACAATAAAAGTCAATAGATATTACAAACCATTTTATAACAACTTAGTAAAATAAAAACCCCCCATCATATGCTTTGGATTTTTGCATCTGACCTTCTAACTGCACATCCAATTTTTTTGCATTGTGAGATCTCCAATATCTGGGTTTAAAAATATTTATGGGGTTAGACATTTAATTTCATTCACATCTCACACAAACAAATCAGACAAGTGCATAATAAGTTCATACAATTATCAATACACATAACAAATTGATAGGATTTTTCATTAATTATAGTCCAAATAATGCAATATGATTATGAGAATGAGGTGCAAATTTTGACTGAAAATATATTTTTAAAAATCATTTTGACTCAATACTCCATGGAGATTTTCCATTTTGAGTGTTTAGTGAAGCTAGAGCTTAACATCACTCTGTCCAGTGATTCGGCAATGCCCCACTAAACACGAATAAGTAGACAGTAGTCAGAGTGTTAGTGCACCCGACAGGCTACCACGACACAGAATCAATAAAGACTGGCCATCTATGGGATTGTCCATGCCCAAACACTCCCTAGACCAAAGGTCTATCCCCCAGACCAGAGGTCCTGTCTTACCCATTTTGCTCAAACCCCATTTACTATCTTCTGACATTGGTAGCATAAAACAAATACCTTAGTCAGACTTTCACAACCATATCAAGCTCTCTCTCACTTTATCCTTTTCTTTATCCATCTCGTACTGCCAACTGTCCTTGACAGTACCCATTATCACAATTCTTAATCAATCTCTTGCCACCAATGTCTCGAATAGTAAACATAAAGAAAAGAATTCACGTAAAAAGTATCATTTCAAAATTACAAAACTTGTTCTTTTTCTATCAAATATCCTTGGTACAAAATTCATTTCTCAAAGATTTATTTTTTTGAAATTCTTTTCTTTTCCCCCCAAAAATCTTTTGGCTCAAAAATGACATTATGCAATATGCGATATGCAATATTCAATATGCATTACTATTAATCTATCACTTCAAAAATTATTCTCAATCAAATTCTTCAAATAAAATTCAAACAATTTCAATAGAAACGTTCAATCATAAACAATCAACCACTTTGTTGGATCGAGCGCTTACCACTAGGCCAAAAGCTATAGCTGATGGTCAGGGCACAACTTTTTCTACTGAAGAGCGTAGCAGCCCAAGCGCCATGATTCGATAGTGACTTGGCCCACCTAGCCTCCGCCACAGGACAATTGATGCAACCCGCAACAATCTCCCCCTCAGCAATTGCCCCGCTAGGTATCGAACTCATGACCTTGGCTCTGATACCAATTGTTTGATCGAGCGCTTACCACTAGGCCAAAAGCTATAGCTGATGGTTAGGGCGCAACTTTTTCTACTGAAGAGCGTAGCAGCCCAAGCGCCATGATTCGACAATGACTTGGCCCACCTAGCCTCTGCCACGGGACAATTGATGCAACCCGCAACACACTTCAAGATTCAACCTTAAAGCATCAAATTTATCAAAAAGTACAATAAAAAAAACCATATCAACTAACCTAAGGTTCCATGCATCAAAACTTATAAGTAAAAATTAATATTTATTCTACAACTATATAAACATGAATAAAATTAAACATCTAACCCATACCTATTTCTCCAAGCTTGCTAGTTTTTTTTCCTAATTTCCTTGATTTCTTCTTCTCCTACTTCTTTTTCTTCCCTCTTATCTTCTTCCTTTTTTCCTCTTTTCTTGAAATTTTAGTTTTTTACTCCTTGTTTTCCTCCTTGGTTGTGGAAAAGATGGAGTATTTTTTGGTGTTTCTTTGGCATTGGTTTATGTCTAGTTGTTAAGGGTTGTTGGTGATCTTTTTGGTGTGTGGTTTCCCCTATTTATATTAGTCTCCACCTCCATTCTCCAATCTTTTAGATTTGTAGATATTTCTTGATATTTCCTAAGATATTATAATAACATAGTGATTAGGTGTTGATGTTGTGTATTTTACTCGTATTTTAGCACTTTAATTCACAAGAATTCATAGCATAATCATGCATATCTTTCATGTTTTTAATAAATTTTTATATCATTTTCCTATTTTATGCTTTTCTTGGTATGTGTTGTGTTTTCTCTGAGCAGGATCAAGATTTAAGAATTAAAGAGGAAATGCTGAGCTACAGGGAAAATCACGGCCGTGATTCTAAATCACGCCCGTGATTCACCAGAGAAAATCACGGCCGTGACTCCCAATCACACCCGTGAACGCCACTGACCCTTCATAGATGTGCTCCAGAGAAGATCACGGTCGTGATTCTCAGTCACGGCCGTGATTCACTTCGCGTCCCAGCTTTTTAAGTTTTATGTTTTATTTTTATTTTATCTTTGTAATTTTTATCTTGGTAGTTTTACCTTTTTACCCTTTTAGGTTATAAATTAGATGAGGTTAGCCTAGAACGGGGACTTTTGTTTCGGAGACAGTTTTTTTTAGTTTTTGACACTTGGAGAAGGTTGGGCGCCTGTGCCATCGACTCTAAGGTTTGCTTTTCTTTTATTCTTCTTTTCTTGGAGAACTACTATGAACTCCTGTGAGTAGTTTCCCTTTTTCTGGGATCAGGGCTTAGCCTCTGAGAACCTCTTTATTAATGCATTATTCAGTTTCTTAATTTTATTCCAATTCTTGATCTGTTCTTTTATATTTTATATATGAACTTTAATATTATTGTTTTCATAATAACATTAATTAAGGATGAACTGAGAGGAGAACTTGATTATAATTATGATAAACAATTAATCTTAATTTTCATAATCATAGATAATTAGGGATGAACTGAGAGGAGAACCTAATTATCGGAACCTAAAGGAACAGACTTGAGTGTTAAATCACGAGAGTTGATTTAAGCTTTCGAGGAGCAATAGATTAACAAAGATCTTAATGGGTTTAATTGAACGTAATTACTACGAGAGTAGAGATTAATTTTAATTAAACACGTCCTCGTAGCCTGAGAAGGTGCAAGGATTAAATTAGGTTAAGACTACCTTCAAGATGGAATAGAATTAATTAATGAAAATAATAATTCAATATTGTTGGAACTCTTTGTGCGAACCCTAGATTCCCGGAAATCTCCTTATCTTATCTTAAAGTTTTATCTTATTCATTAATTGCATTACTATCTCTTTTACCATCAAATCTGATCTTATTATCTCAAAACAAAAATTCAATCTGTTTTAAAATTCAAATTAAAATACTAGTAATTCTAGGTCAAACACGTAGTCCCTGTGATTCGATATTTATTACTTGACGACAACCGTACACTTGCGGTTTTCCATACATCAAGTTTTTGGCGCCGTTGCCGGGGACTACGTCTCTTGATTTAAATTACAATTATTTTAATTCGAATTTTTTTAAAAAAAAAAAAAAAATTTAAATAAATAAATAATTTTTTTTTTTTAGTGTTTACTTCTCCAATTCAGATTTCACGGGTCACTTTCTTTTTTTTTGCAGTGCCTTAGGGTTAATGCAAAAGAGATCTCTACGTCTTGGGAAACCAACACCACTTGATCCTGAGATTGAAAGAACTCTCCTGAGAAGGAAAAGAAACCTTTCTAGAGAATTTGACATGGCTGCACAACGAGATAATTTACCGCTTCGGGATTACTCTGCACCCGTAGCTCGTGGGATACCTGGAGGGGAGATGCAAACTGGAGCTACTGTACCAGCTTCTCTGGTGAATATGCTCAAACAGAACACCTTTGGAGGACTACCATCAGAAGATCCTAATGACCACTTAGAGGGGTTCTTGGAAATCTGTGAGACCCAGCAATTTGATGATGAAGTTTCTGATGGAATGCGACTCCGCTTATTCTCACTCACCTTGAGAGATAAGGCAAAGGTGTGGCTAAGAACAGTGCCTAGAGAAAAGATAGCAACTTGGGAATTATGTGAAAGAGCTTTTCTAGAGAAATTCTTTCCTCCTTCTAAAACTAAAGAATTGAGGAAGAAAATCACTAATTTCCAACAAGGCACTGGAGAGACTATTTATGAAGCATGGGAGCGGTTCAAAGGATATCTTCAAGCATGCCCACAACATGGCTTCAACCGTTGGCTTACCATCCAATTTTTCTTTGAAGGATTGAACCAACAAAGCACCATGATATTAGACTCAGCAGCTGGAGGATCTGTCATGGGGAAACCTATTAATGACTGCATGATTATTTTGGAAAATGTAGCCTCAAATCACAGCCAATACAGTGAAAGAGAAGTCACAGCAAGGAAAGGAACTCCGGGGCGATATGAAGTGAACAATATTGAGTTACTCTTAGCAAAATTTGATACTCTTAATCAAAGATTAGACAAGATGGAAAAAGCTAAGGTTAATTCAGTGGCTACAAATCAAGTATGTGACCTTTGTAGGGAACAAGGGCACACTGCAGTAGATTGTACCTCAATTTTTACTGGAGAAAAAGAAGATACTACTGAACAGGTGGCAGCTTCTCATAATTTCTATGACACTCCTCGAAGAGAGAAGAGTAATCCATATTCCAACACATACAACCCTGGTTGGAAGAATCATCCTAACTTTTCTTGGAAGAATAACCCAGTTCAAGGAACTAGCAATCAGCAACCTAATTTCCGTCCGTCCAATCACTTCATTAATGGGGAAGGAAATCCAGTACAGACACCCTCAATTCAACAAAGTGTTTCAAGATTAGAAAACCTTATGGAGAATTTTGTCACTAATCAAAAACAGACCAATGATTCAATGGCAAATTCTATTCAAAACCTTGCTGTCAAGGTTGAGAATATTACTCTCCACAACAAGATGCTGGAAAATCAAATTGCACAGTTGATGCCTAGTTCAAACAATTCTCCAGGTAAGTTCCCAGGTAAAACAGTTGCAAACCCAGCTGAAAATGTTAATGCTGTTACTTTAAGGAGTGGGAAGAAATTAGACAGACCTGTGTCTAATCAAAATGATAATATTGAGATTGATGAAGACGCTTCTCCTATGGTTGAAAAACCTGAAAAAGAGAGACTAGAAAAAGAAAAAGTATCTTCATCAAAGCCTCAAACTGTTTATCACCCTTCAATTCCTTTTCCTCAAAGGTTAGCAAGGACTAAACTTGATAGACAATTTGAAAAATTTTTAAATATGATCAAACAAGTGTATGTAAACATTCCATTTGTAGAAGCTCTACAACAGATGCCTACATATGCTAAATTTCTTAAGGATCTTTTAGCTAACCGAAGGAAATTGGATGATAGAGAGACTGTTACATTGATCCATCATAATTTGCCCAAAAAACTTAAGGATCCTGGTAGTTTCTCTATACCTTGTCTCATTGGAAATCTAAGGTTTGAAAAAGCCTTATGTGACCTTGGGGCAAGTATCAGTTTAATGCCTTTATCAATTTGCAAGAAATTAGATATGGGAGAATTAAAGTCTACAGCAATGTCAATCCAGTTAGCAGATAGATCTATAAAATATCCCATAGGAATTTTAGAAGATGTTCCAGTTAAGATAGGTAAATTTTTAATTCCGGGAGATTTTGTTGTTTTAGAAATGGAAGAGGACAAACAAATACCAATCATACTAGGTAGACCATTTTTGGCTACAGCAGGCGTGATAGTAGATGTCAAACATGGAAAATTGTCCTTATCCATTAATGATGAAACAATGGAATTTAATATTGCTAAATCTGTTAGACAACCTTCTCTTGAAAACATTTGCTGCAGGGTTGATATATTGCCTAAAGACATGGAGGAAGAAGTCATGAGATCTATTTTGAGGGATCCCTTGGAGAATTTTCTAGTTGGAGGAAAGCACATAGATCTTGAGGGGATTCAACCTAATTATGCTTGCTTGATCGATTCAAGTCCCCCGTGTAAAGAAAAAGATCCTCTAGTAGAAAGTCTTCTTGAGTCTTCAACAGATTGGCAAGAAGAAAACTCTCCAAAGTTAGAACTTAAACCACTTCCTTCATCTTTAAGGTATGAGTTTTTGGGGGCTAATTCCACTTATCCAGTCATAGTAAATTCAGCTTTAAATGAAAAAGAAACTGAAAAACTTCTCAATGAGTTGAGAAAATTTAGAAAAGTTATTGGATATACTATGGCTGATATAAAGGGAATTAGTTCTTCATTTTGTATGCATCGCATCTTCTTGGAGGAAGGATCCAAACCTTCTGTTGAAGCTCAAAGAAGACTAAATCCCAAGATGAAAGAAGAGGTAAAGAAAGAAATTTTGAAATTATTGGATGCTAAGGTAATTTATGCTATATCTGATAGTCCTTGGGTAAGTCCAGTTCATGTGGTTCCTAAGAAAGGTGGGATGACAGTAGTTAAAAATGATAATAATGAATTAATTCCCACAAGAACTGTGACTGGGTGGCGTATGTGTGTTGATTATAGAAAATTAAATAATGCCACTAGAAAGGATCACTTTCCCTTACCTTTTATTGATCAAATGCTTTGGAAAACCCCAGAGAGAATCACGACCGTGATTATAAATCACGGGCGTGATCTTCTCTGGAAAATTTTTGGAAAACCCCAGAGAGAATCACGACCGTGATTATAAATCACGGGCGTGATCTCCTCTGTTTGAATTTTTGAAAACTCACAAAGAGAATCACGGCCGTGATTTCCAATCACGCCCGTGATTCCCTACTGACGCTCAACAGATACAACCCGTGATTTTTGAAATTCCCCTTTCCCTTATATATTTTTCCCCCTCCTTTTACATTCTCACTTCTCTCAAACTTACGAACTCTGCCCATTCTCTCTTTTCTTCTCTCCCAAACCCTAGCTTCTCACTTCTTCTTCCTCTTCTTCCCTCTTCCTCCCACATTCACTCCTTCCGTTCATCCATGGCTCCCAAGCGCACCCGTACCGTTGGTTCGTCCTCCACCGCTTCCGATACCCACAGTTACGAGGAAGAAGCAAGTGAAATTCCGCACCTTCCTCCGAGGTTCTATCGGAACGATGAACAGCGTGAGCGGAACGAGGTATTACGCTTCCGCACTATCCATCCTACCAGGTATCTCGACTTCCCATTTATTCGTAAGTTGGGTTTACGTGCTGATATCAATTTCATGTTAACTAACATTGGGTGGACAACCTTTGCTACCATGCATAATGATGTTGTTTATCCTCGACTAGTTCTTGAGTTCTTGAGCTCTCTCCACACGGAAATATTATCTGGGCCAAATTGTTCTGAAGGTTTGATTTCTTTCCGTATGTTTAACCAAGAACACGAATTAACCCTGGCTCAGTTCAATAATATTTTTGGATTTCCCACTGGAGGGAGCACGAGAACCCCAAGTTCTTTCAACCCTGGTTCTTTTTGGTATAGTTTGACAGGTACAAGTAATTGGGTCGCTAGAAAATGTAATTCCTCTGCTTTCCGCCATCCCGCCATCCGTATTATGCACCGCTTTATTGCCTCTACTATTTTGGCCCGAGGTGATTCTGAAGGAAAGGTTCGTTTGAGCGACCTTTTACTTTTATGGGCTATGATGGAAAACAGAGAGGAGCCTATTGATTCTGGCAGTCATTTGGCACGACAGTTCCAGAGTATTTCCAATACCAGCCACGGTGCGATTGTGAATGGCGGCCTCATTACCACTATAGCCAAACACCTTGGCTATCACGCTTGGCTGGACCAGTTAGAACCACTCCCTGGAAGCCGTACTATTAATTTTGCTACCTGCTCTTCTATGAACTGCATTGCGAAAGATGAAGATGATAAATACTACTTTGTAGTAACCCAGTCGGGAGTGCACCACCAGTTACCAAATCCAACATACACCGTGAAGAACCGGGCTACACGGCAGTTTCCACTGGAGCCATTAGAGGACCTACCTCCAGCAGCTGAGGAAGCGGCTCCTGCAGATGAGGAAGCAGCTCCTGAACAACCCCCTCTACATCCTGGACCTGAGGTGGACAATGCTGCTATCCTGGCAGCTATTCAATCAATGGATAACCGGCTGAAACAAATGGATGAACGCCAGCAGCATTATAATTACATGGTTGATCAAATGTATCAATGGCACATTCAACGGTATCCAGATGATTTTCCACCACAGTGAGATCTTTCTTATTCCTTATTTTACTCTGATGCTTAGGGACAAGCATTCCTTTCTGTTGTGGGTTGGTTGCATATTCATGCATTTTATAATTTTGTCAAAATAATCTATCATGCATTCATTAGCTCTTTGCTTCGGGACAAGCAAATCTTTAAGTTTGGGGTTAGGAGGATGTACGCATTTCATTCATTCATGCAAAGTAAAAAAAAAAAAAAAAAAATCATGCATATATACATATTCAGCTAATCCCAGCTTGAATTTGTGTTTGAAAAGTAAATATTTTTAATGAAATTGTTCGTCTTTGAAAACACTGAATGTGATGAATTGAATCTTGAAGTCTCAGAACAAAAGGTTGAAAAATTAGCTGGTTTTGTGGCTAGCACTTGGTTCTTAGTATTGAGGCTTGAAATGATCGAGAATTATAAAAATAGTCTCTTGAAGATAAATTCTTTTTAATTCGTGCTTAAAAGCTTTTGGGGGGTAATAAAAAAAATAAAAAAATAAAAAAAAAATAAAAAAAAAATTCACCTAGCACCCCTTTGAGGTCATAGGTTAGAGGGAGAATATTCTTAACCTTAGAAAACTAAGGGAACTAATTAGCTACTGGGGAATTGTTTAGTAAAATAGCTAGACCCCCTTTGAGGCTACGTGTTCTTGAAATTATCATCCTCTCTACACTGATTGGCTACTGGGGAAATGTTTTAGGTGAGACAAAAACAAAAATAAAAATATTACCCCTATTTGTGTCACAAGCATTGAAAAATTATTTCTGTTAAATTATCTTCGTTTGACTAATGAGCTTTACAAGATTTGACATCATGAAACTCTTAGAAACTAAGAGTTGGCGCTAGTAATGAAAGATTAAGATTCTAATTGGACCTTGTGAGACTAAGAGTGAAGATTTTAAATGCTCAGTTAATTCTTGATGATTTTTTTTTGGAATAAAATTATTGTTTGAGGACAAACAAAAGTTCAAGTTTGGGGTTATTTGATGTTGTGTATTTTACTCGTATTTTAGCACTTTAATTCACAAGAATTCATAGCATAATCATGCATATCTTTCATGTTTTTAATAAATTTTTATATCATTTTCCTATTTTATGCTTTTCTTGGTATGTGTTGTGTTTTCTCTGAGCAGGATCAAGATTTAAGAATTAAAGAGGAAATGCTGAGCTACAGGGAAAATCACGGCCGTGATTCTAAATCACGCCCGTGATTCACCAGAGAAAATCACGGCCGTGACTCCCAATCACACCCGTGAACGCCACTGACCCTTCATAGATGTGCTCCAGAGAAGATCACGGTCGTGATTCTCAGTCACGGCCGTGATTCACTTCGCGTCCCAGCTTTTTAAGTTTTATGTTTTATTTTTATTTTATCTTTGTAATTTTTATCTTGGTAGTTTTACCTTTTTACCCTTTTAGGTTATAAATTAGATGAGGTTAGCCTAGAACGGGGACTTTTGTTTCGGAGACAGTTTTTTTTAGTTTTTGACACTTGGAGAAGGTTGGGCGCCTGTGCCATCGACTCTAAGGTTTGCTTTTCTTTTATTCTTCTTTTCTTGGAGAACTACTATGAACTCCTGTGAGTAGTTTCCCTTTTTCCGGGATCAGGGCTTAGCCTCTGAGAACCTCTTTATTAATGCATTATTCAGTTTCTTAATTTTATTCCAATTCTTGATCTGTTCTTTTATATTTTATATATGAACTTTAATATTATTGTTTTCATAATAACATTAATTAAGGATGAACTGAGAGGAGAACTTGATTATAATTATGATAAACAATTAATCTTAATTTTCATAATCATAGATAATTAGGGATGAACTGAGAGGAGAACCTAATTATCGGAACCTAAAGGAACAGACTTGAGTGTTAAATCACGAGAGTTGATTTAAGCTTTCGAGGAGCAATAGATTAACAAAGATCTTAATGGGTTTAATTGAACGTAATTACTACGAGAGTAGAGATTAATTTTAATTAAACACGTCCTCGTAGCCTGAGAAGGTGCAAGGATTAAATTAGGTTAAGACTACCTTCAAGATGGAATAAAATTAATTAATGAAAATAATAATTCAATATTGTTGGAACTCTTTGTGCGAACCCTAGATTCCCGGAAATCTCCTTATCTTATCTTAAAGTTTTATCTTATTCATTAATTGCATTACTATCTCTTTTACCATCAAATCTGATCTTATCATCTCAAAACAAAAATTCAATCTGTTTTAAAATTCAAATTAAAATACTAGTAATTCTAGGTCAAACACGTAGTCCCTGTGATTCGATATTTATTACTTGACGACAACCGTACACTTGCGGTTTTCCATACATCAGGTGTCTATTTTGTAGATATTTACAGAACTTTCTAGAATTTCCTTGAATTATTTAAGTACCTTAATGATTAAGTTTCCAATTTATTTAATAATTTGGTGATGATATGTTCACTTTCTAGAATTTTGTAGAGTTATTTAGTTATCTTAATGATTAAGTTCCCAATTTATTTAATAATTTGGTGATGATATGTTCACTTTCTAGAATTTTGTAGAGTTATTTAGTTATCTTAATGATTAAGTTTTCAATTCATTTTAATCACATGGTGATTATGTGTCCCTATTTTTTTTTGTAGAAATTTATAGAACATCCTAGAATTTTGTAGAATTATTTAAATATCTTGATGGTTAAGCATCTAATCCATTCTAGATTTCTATTATGTAGAATTTTATAGAACTTTCTTGAGTTATTTGAATATCTTAATAATTAAGCTTCCAACCCATTTAATCATTTGGTAATTAGATATCTACTTTGAAGAGTTTTGTAGAACTTTCTAGAACATTGTAGAATTATTAAAGTATCTTAAAAATTAATTATAATTTTGAGAAACTAATATCATAATTAGAATCTTGACCATTAAAAATATAAACTTTTGTCTCTTGATCCTCTCCTAATTATGTTAATTAATATTAATTAAATAAAGTAGGATTTGCTTATGTGTCATAATTTCATTGGTTGAGACTTGTATTTTAATTTCAACTAACTATACATTTTTATTAATTATTCCAAGCATACTATATCGATGATAAAATTATTATATCCTTTTGAACATTTTTCTATAATTTTCTAGCTTAAGGTTTTAGCAGAATAATTTTTTCTTGTTAAATCCTTAGAGAATTTCTATAAATTTTAATTTAGAGATTTTCTCTCTTAACTATATTTATTCTTAATCTACACTCAATAAATTATTATTTAAGTTATAGATTACTTAAATTTTCTTAAATTGAGTTTCTCATATTTTACAGCGTGCACTCAAAGCTGTCCGAGAAACAGTCAAATTAGATAATAAAATACATGTTATTGAATTTAGAAAATATGGTTAAATAATGCTGCATAAATTTCATTCACAGTAACTTACGTAATATTTAATATATATATAATAATTTGCAGAAACTTATAGATAAATAGTTATAAAATTTAGGATGTTACAGATTACGTGTAGGCAAGATATTAGGAACCCCTACAACGCCCTAAATTGATACCCTATGATGAAATTAACAAAATA
The DNA here is from genome assembly GCF_000230855.2 of Cajanus cajan. NCBI lineage: Eukaryota > Viridiplantae > Streptophyta > Magnoliopsida > Fabales > Fabaceae > Cajanus > Cajanus cajan. Next base: position 43,103,851 of record NC_138521.1, on the reverse strand, counting down.
ATAAATAATATTTTAAATATTTTATCCCTTTTTTATTATTTAATATTATTTACATGACGAAAAATACCTATTATCTACATGATTATTTATTAGCATATAAGAATTATAAAATAAATAAAATAATAAATAAAGAAATAAAATAATATAGAATAATGAATGAAATAATAAATAAATTAATAAATAAAATAAATAAAAAGAATAAATAAAAGAGAAGAATTTATAACCTCTAAAGCAAGCCTTTTATTAGGGAATCTTCTCAAATGCGTGCAGGGTGCGTTTTGGTAGCCCTTCGCTATACAAAAACCTCACTATCACTCAAAGGTTTATATAGAGGGAGGAAGCTATGCAACTTTTTTCGTCTCTAATCCCTTGGCTAGAGGGTTTCTTATATAGCCAACTAGGAGACAGAAGCATAAGAGAGCTATCCGATGTGGGACTAAATTTTATAAAAATACAATCTATTTCTATGCACCATGCAGGACCTTTAGAGAACTTGTTAACCGTTGGTAGTGACAGATACTATCATAACAAAAATGCTATTTGGTACATAATTCATATTTTCCAGCTTCAATGCAAGGCCTCTATAAAAGTCATTAACCGTTGGATCATGCTAAAACTTTGCTGATATATTCTTGTTGCATTGATCTCTAACTTAAATGGTCGGATTGTGAAAATTAGGTCTTTAGAGAGAGATATTATCAGAACAAAAATGTTGCCCAACGCAAAATTTTCTGGAAAGGGGAACGACCCGTTCCGATTTCAGAACAGGCTATTCCAACATTGGGAACGACCCGTTCCAATTTAGGAACGGTCGTTCCACATCCTGGATCAATTTTTTTTAGTTTTTTGGACCTTTCGGAACCATCTTGGCCCGTTTAGGTGCTTTATTGGGCCCTTAGGGGTCGTATGTGCTATTTTTTCCAATTACAGTGTAAGGCTTCTAGAGAACTCGTTAACCATTGGGTCATGTTGGAATTTTGAGGATATCTTCTCAATACATTGATCTTTAATCTTGTAACGAGAGATATTATCATAACAAAAAATGTTGCCCAACGAGTTGGGCTCCTCAAGGGTTGTTTGTCTCGCTCTAGAAGACCTTTGTCCTTGGTTTGGGTACCCCGAACAAAATTAGGAGTCTACAGCTGCCCCTCTTTACTTATCTTTTGGATGGCTAAATGTTGCTTTTCCAAAGGCATGTAAAGACGTAGACATTTCATCCGGGTCTTCTCTTTACTTGTTTGTCTAGGTGCTTCCACATTGCTTCCTTCATATAGGTGGGTTTACCTGTATCCTTGCCTTTCGGAGTAGTTGAATGTTGGATTGTGTACTCCGTCGAGTAACAAGGGTAGCAAACTGTACACCTGATTTTCTATCTTCGAGTAGATGTTCCATGCTATTTGCTTTAGTTGCTCCTTTTGTTGCTAGTGAGGTGAAGATCTGCCACTTTACTCTTGCTTTGAAAATAGCTGCCTCTACTTTTTTTCCCTCAGATAGATGGTGTTTACCTATATCCTTGCCTTTTGGAGCAACTGAGTGTTGAGTTGCGTGCTCCGTTGGGTGTCAAGGGTGGTAAACTGTACCATTTAGTCTTCAGACTCCGTGTGAATGTTCCATGTCGCTTTTTTTGCTGCTATGTTCAAATCTTCCTTTTTGCTTCAATAGTGTAGATGCTTCCACATCGTTTCCCTCGGGTAGATGGTGTTTACCTATGTCCTCGCCCTTTGGAGTAACTAAGTGTTGGGTTGCATGATCCATTGGGTGACAAGGATGGTAAACTATACCATCCAGTCTTTCAACTTGAGGTAGATATCCTATGCTGCTTCTGCTTGTTTTGTGATAGTGTGACTTTATTCATTGCTTGCTAAAGAGGGAGTATGTTCTAAGCTCAGCCTCTCCAGGCTAGACTGATATTAAGGCTTTAGTCGGCCTATTGATCTTGTTGAGTACTGTCTCTCTAGACTTTTCCCATGCGGCTTTGTCGTATACCGTATCAAGAGGTGAGTACCGTCTCTCCAGACTTTTTCCTTACGACTTTGTCGTGTAACGAATTGGGAGGTGAGTACCATCTCTCTAGAATTTTCCCTTACGACTTTGTCGTGTACCAGATAGGGAGGTGAGTACCATCTCTTTAGAATTTTCCCTTACGGCTTTGTCGTGTACTGGATAGGGAGGTGAGTACCGTTTCTCCAGACTTTTCCCTTATGGCTTTGTTGTATACCTGATCAAAAGGTAAGTACTGTCTCTCCATAATTTTCCCTTACGAATTTGTCATGTACCTGATTGGGAGGTGAGTACCGTTTAGGAGGTGACAAAATTGAGTGTCTCCAAGAATGCATGTTTCTCCCAAATTTTATTTTTCCACACTAGGTTTTCCTTATGATGCATTTTTATTTTCCTTTTTTTCGAGTTTTTTCTTTACACTAGGGGAACTATTTAAATACAACTAAATAGTTTGAACAAAAAACAATGCAACAAACATATGCTCAAACAATGTACACCTCTAAATCGTCACGTTCAAATCCATGGTCTGTGGTCCCTATCAGAGAAGTACTTTGTATAGGAAGGTTTAGTTTCCTCACTAGTCTTTAAAGGCTCCCAAAGTGCCTCCATTATAAGGACCCAGTATCTCTATCATTGTTACCTGAAAAACTCTAAGATTTGACGCAATATTTTGGGCTAAAGTAATTAATTATCACCTTGAGTGTTATTTTCGATAAGGCTCGCAGGCTCCAAGGCCATTCATGGTAGATCGTACGTCAACCACTCCCTATGTTTACACACTCATGCCCCCGAGTATAGACGAAACTATTGTGTGCAAAGATTTGTGTACAATTATTTATTTTAAACAAATAAAATAAATACATCAAAGAAAACAAAGTATAAGGAACACATATTTGAATTATTATTCTTATTTTGCTAATTTCATCATTTATTTGGGCCTGACCATCTTTAAGCTTCCCTAGTGAGCCGTCATTTGTTGAAACTCAAAAAATTCTAATCTGACCTACAGATGGATTGGACCTTCGTTTGAAAATCTCATCAATCTAGGAATACCTGGATACCAGACTAATTCCTAATTAATGGTTTTGAAAAATGGTTCGTGGGAGTTACCACCAATATTTTACTCAAACATCAAAAAAAGAAAAAGGGTTTTCAAAAATACCAACTTGCCCTTTATAACCAAAGTTGGGCTTGGGGGTCGGTTACGTGTAGGAAAGGTGTTAGGCACCCTACAATGTCCTAAATTGGTACCCTTAAGATGAAATTAACGTAATGTAGAATATTAATTCGAACATTTACTCCTTTTTTATTCATAAACTATTTACATTTGAATTTAAAATTATACAATCTCACCTAAGATGTCTACATGATTGTTTTTATTGATTAACAATGTTGTATGACAAGAATAATAGATTAAAGGAAGGATTTGTATGAAATACCTCTTGACCGGGCTTTATTTGATCTTCAATGGCAGAATTTAGGTATTTTTTGACTGCCTTTCACACTATAATTATGTCTCTCAACTCTCAAGAAATACAAGGAGAATAAGAGAGAGAGAGAGAGAGAGAGAGAGAAAGAAAGAAATTCAAGCTCTAAGGACTTTAGTAAGCAATTTCTTTCGCCCGTTTTTGGTCCTCAGCGCTATGCACGATGCTTGTATTTATAGACGTCAAATTGACCGAAAAGGCCCATTCCAAATTAGTTTGTTAAGAGTAGATTTTGAATCTAGAATTGCCCATTCTGAAATCGGAATGACTCGTTTCGGATTTGAATTTACCTCAAAACAACCTAGGTTGAAATGACCCGCTCTGGATTGGGAACGACCCATTTTGACCTAGGGTTGCTAGGCCTTTTTAAAAGTCAAGAACAACCTGTTCCAGATTGAGAATGGCCTGTTTCGGGCTCCTAACTCAATCTTTTTGGGCTTTGGGCTTTCTAATGTCATGTTGTTCTACTTTGATGTCATTTTTGGGTCTTTGGGAACTCCACTATCTCGTGCTAAGGGCCCATTTCCTTACATGCATATCTCGGACGAAATTAGGTTTCTACACTATAATCCAAATCTTACTTCATTGCTTATCAAAATAAAATAGAGAAAATAGAGGTTCATAGCTGAAAAAAGTGTTTGATAAACAAGTATATTGTATGAGAAAAACAAACAACAAAATATGGTTAAAATTGATGAAAACAAGTTTATAAATTGTAGCTTGAACCTCTTCATGTATAATCTCTTCTTCCATTACATTCTATCTTTAGAATCGATGCGTAAGCATTGTTGAAAAAGGCATTAAATCCTGGAAAAAGTGAAAAAAAAATATAGAGAAAAGAAATCAAAAACAAAATCAAAGAAGAGTTCGAAAGAAAAAGCCAAAAGGAGTGAAAAATTTTATTAAAATTGCTCTTGGTTTCATCGTTTTCCCAGCAACATATCCAATTTATAAATTCTGTTTTTAAGCTTTCTATTCTTAGTTTTTATTTTGTAATCCAATCTAGAACCATTGATAAGACTCCTTTTGAAGTGTTTGCTTTATTCTTAAGGCTTATTTCTAGTTTGTCTTAATTTGTTGGCAATATTTCTAGTCTTGACTCATCTATTCCTTTTGAGTTTAGCTATTTTTAATTTTGCATTTTTAGCTTTTAATTCTTATTTTCTAGTAGCTGTTTGTTGTGCTGTTTTCTTTCTCTCAAGGATTGGAAGACCCTAGGTACATTGGTAGCATCTTAGGATGTTTATGGCCTATGAGTATTCTCTTAGTGTTGAAGATATTGAAAGGAGACAAACTCCTTGAAGCCAATCAACATCAAGATTGCTTCAAAGAGAGGAGAGAAACACTTGTGAGGTGCAAATGGAAAGGATTAGAGGCTGAAATTGCAATTTAAAACTAAGAATTGTAAAGAAAATCGTTAAACAAGATTTAGAAATGGAACTAGAGACGGAATTTTCCATCACTAATTGTTTTCCTCATTAAATTTGTCTCTAAATTTGTTTTTAAATTGGTGGTTGGTTTTTGTTTTCAAATTTTGGTCTGCCACCTTAATTACTTCCTTGATATTTTGATTTAGACTTTGTGAAGGCCTTTTTGGGAGTGTCTTGAAGGTGTCTTCAGTACATCTTCATCTCTCCCTAGTTTACTTAGGTAATTCATTTAGAACATTGTGGGAGTGGTCCTTGGAAGCTTTAAGTGTTTTTCATGCTACCACAGAGGATTATTGCTTTTCACGCCTAGTTTAGGTTTCTTGTTCTTTTAATCTTGTTCTTTATTTTACTCAATGTACAGTGGTGTTACCAAGGTTCCAAAGGCCAAAGTAACACTTAGGGAACGTTTTAGATAGAACACACTTAGTCAACTTGTTTGTTTATTTATTTATTTTTTAAATATTTGTGAAAATTTGATGGAATAACACTAAGGTCAAGAAGACCAAGAGGTGATATATTGAAAGAGGCAAGAGGAATGGGTTAGTGTTGAAAAACCATAAGAGGAGTAAGCCTACTTTTAGGCGTTAGCTCCTACGTTTTTATAGCATTTATTTTTATGCCTATTTTGCCCTTGTCTTTAATTTCCTATTTTACCCTTGTATTTTGGGGTACCTTAGACATAGGATCTATTTTACTTGTATTTTCAATTTACCCTTGTATTTTGGGGTGTTTAGGACTTAGAATTTATTTTCCCTTGTATTTCCCATTTTACCCTTGTATTATGGGGTGCTCTAGATGATTAGGGTTTTTAATTTTGGGCTAGGGTGTTAACTAGAAGGGTGACACATTTTTTGGTGTTCATTGGATCTATTTTTGGTGTTAGAAAGGCTTAGGCCTGTCGCCACCCGCCGAAACGGACCTTGGCATTCGCGACGATGGTCATGACTCGTTTTAAAGTTTTGGAAAGTGGTGGATTGTTAGAACGACTTATTCTCAAACTGAGACCTTGTCGAACTAACAATTTTATTAAAATGATTCACCAATCCATGTTAATCCCAAGCGGGACCCTCCATGGATTAGTAGTTTTCGCAAAAGGTAGGGTTCTTGGAGTCGCCACCAATATTTTACTCAAAACATTGGAAAAAGATTTAAGGCAATTGATTTTATAAATCAACTTTGGCCATTACAACCAGAGTTGGGTAAGGGAGTCGGTTACGTGCGGGGAAGGTGTTAGCACCCCACAACGCCCCTTTCGGGTTCCCTATGACGGATTATTTATTAAATAATAGCGTAAAATTACTAAATTACCCCTATTTATTATAAACGATTATATATTAAATATCTACATGATGACGAATTTAAATATGCAACAATCAGAAAGCGGTAAAAGAAGGGATTTTTAGAGAAGAAACCTCTTGAAGCGTGCTTTTTATATATCAATGAAGTTTAGGAGGCTTTTTGGCGCTCCCTCCCTCTACAAGCTCGCTCGCTCCTTCCTAAAAAATAATTTTTACTATGAAAATCCAAAAGATTTCCCTTCGACTAAGTTCGAGACTCAAGCAAATGGCTCGTGACTCAAGAACTTCGTCGGATCGACTCCCAGAGAGATTTCTAGGGCAGAACACTGCTCAAAAACCCCAGAATACTCAAGGAGGGAGTCAAAACTGTGTGGAAAAGTGTCAAATGACGTCCAAATGACGTCCTATTTATAGGGATGAGGCGCAGTACGGCCCCTGGGATCAATACGGCCCGTATTGAGTTTTTGTACTTCAATACGGCCGTATTGAATTCAGTACGGCCGTATTGAAATACAGAAACTTCAATACGGCCGTATTGGTTTCAGTACGGCCGTATTGTAGTACAAAATGTGCAGTACGGCCGTACTGAACTCTAAGGAGGCCGTATTGAGCTCCAAACCTCCCACTTCCTTATTTTTAGGTACTCTAAGACCTCTAAACCTACAGATAGTCATCTTATGGTCTTCTGGGAGTCCTTCTGGCTGACTTTCCTTTGATCTTTGAGAGTCTTCGAGTCTTATTTCCGACCCGGACAATTTTAGAGGTCTACAAGGCCCAAGTGGAGGGCAAAGGTTGCATGGTCTTATCATGCACCTAGATATAACCAATCTAAACCCAAAGATTCCATCCTTGGCCACCAAGTTGCATCTAGGGTTCATTTGCATTTCATTTGGAAATGCATTTGCCTACTCCAAATGCAACCCTAGATGCCTCCTTTCCTATAAATACCCAACACCCCACACCTTGTAAATACTTTGGAATATATGAATTTGAGTGAGCATTTTTGCCTCAAATCCTCTCCTTAGTCACTAGGTCTACACGGCCTACCTCTCTTATCTCCTCCTTAGAGTGAGTTTAGGGATACCTTGAATGGCCTTCACCTCCACTTAGTGAAGAGATCCAACTAGACCACCCAAAACACCATCCTCCCTTCATTTCTCATATTCGCCCAAGCCATCACCATCTACACCCACCTTCCTTTTTGCCTCACCCTTGAAGGACATCCACCCCCTAAGGTCACTATCATGGCCTTGGCAAGGAGCTCCTCTTCACCATTGACGTTTGTTCATCCCCTTGGTGGAAGGAGTCCATCATTTGGTATCTAGAGCCAAGGATCATCAAGGGTAAAACGTTGTCTTCCTTGTTTTTGTGTCATTTCTTCCATTCGGTCTTGGTCTTTCTTTTTACCTTGCTTTGTATGACCGAATGCTTGTGGTTCATGTTCTTGTTCCTTGTGAACCTTCCTTTCCATTTTAGGTTTCCATTGTTAGGTTTTTGCCATGCTTTTCTATTTTTTTTTAGGTTTGAGTCTCGTATGAACATGCCATGAACATGCTTTTGATTTTTGAATCCACCTAAGTTTTGTCATATTTTATGTTTCCTATAATTGTCTACAAAAAAAAATTCCATGTATGTGCCAAACACCTTTGCATGAATACATGAACCAAAAATACCATATTGCATGACATATAGTGGGCATGACATTTAGCTACCATCTAGGAGTCATTCATGCATGCTATTTAGTTCTAGCATGTTCCTTGAATTTCTTTGAGTTTCCATGTGTAAAATGTTTCGTTGCAGATGCATATAAATTGCTGCCCACTTTCCTTGCATTCTCACTTGATTTAGTCAATATTCTATGCCTAAATAAACCCTAAAAGAATCTAAGAGGTGTGCTGAAAAATTTTGTGCAAACAACTTGTACTAGATAGTACAAATCATTTTCCACTCAAAAGATACCCTAAACACCTCTAAAATCATGCCACTTGTCTTCTTTCTACTTCTCCTAAATTTTACCTAATTTTCACCACCCACAAGTGCAAAACCTAAGCAGCAAATGGGCTGAACATTAAAGGAAGAAATTGGACCCAAGGAATATCAAACAAAAGTTGACGTGAAAATAGAACAAAAAAAAAGTATCAAAATAAAATTTGACCAAAAAGGACTTGTTGCTAGACTTGTGGACTTGGACCATTACCTTTTCTTTTGGAGTTGGACTTGTGACATTTTGACCTGATTTTGAGACCTTAAGATTGGCTGGACCGAATCCTTTAAAAGACTTAATCAAGTGAGCTTAAACACTAATCCATTCTAGTGCCTTTCTAGGATTACTCTTTTGTGTGCTTCCTTTTTGTGATTGAGTCTTAATTTTAGTTTTTCTTTTCTTTGGCCTCTTTTGTTTTGTCTCAATTAATTCTCTCTGAGTTTAGCCTTTCCTAATTGTGCTTTTCAGTTTTATTTCTTGGACTCTTGCTCTTTGGGTTGGTTTCATTTTGTTTGTAGGTGAAGAACCTACCTAGCAAACTAGCACACCTTTGGTGGATTTGAGTGGAGGAGTGAACCGAATCCAAACCTAGCCTTTGGAGGGATTTTCCACCATACAAAAGGAGTGATTAAACACTTGGAGAGGACTAACAAGTTTGCTCTTTGTGAAGGAACCCAAGTCGAGGAGTTTGAAGACCTAAACTTTTGTTTTTCATAACTTTGCTTGATTTCTTGTCTTTTCGGCCTCTTGTGTTTTTGGGCCTTAGTTTCATTCTTTTGGTTTGTAATTTGGCCATTTCTAAACCTCTTCACTTTGGTTTTAGTTCGTGTAGTTGAAGGTGATTTGAAAACCTTCACCTAGGACCTCGACTAGAATATGTTTTAAGTGCTTTTCTTTTGCATGCTTTATAGTTTTTGGTAGTATAATTGTTAGGGTTTTTATCTTTGCTTCAATTTACGTTTAGAAGGCTTGCTTTTGCCTACTAGGGGTAACGTGCACACATACACCTTATTGTTGTGCCAACTTGTTTTTGTGAGAAAAGTGGAAAGGGCTTTGTGATTTTTACTTGAGAAGGCTTGGTTTTTAAGTGATTCCTAGTAGTCCACCTCCCTTTGAAAGTTCACTTTGTACACTTAGGACTTTTCCTACCTATCTTGCACTTTGAAAACCTTTTGTGAAAATCATTTTATCACTCACTCTTTGTGAAAACTTTTCCAACCTTTTTGAAAACAGTTTGTGAAAACCTTTTTCTTGATCAAAGATGAGTGATCATTCTAGTGTCCATGGTCATAATTCTTGTAGTTCTAAGTCTAGTGTTAGGGATGAACTTAGGCAACTCAAAAAGTACCTATATGATGCTTCAAGGATGGTCCTCCATCATCCCCTCCTTCTTGAGAAGAATTTGACCTCAAATCGTCATGCTCATCCATGTCATTAGTCCCTACAAAAGGTGTAAGATCACAAACGTTAAAAGAGGAACTAACTTCATAATCAGAGGGAAGGTCTAGAATGTATGCATTGTCATTAATCCTTTTGAGAACTTGAAAAGGGCCATCCCCTCTAGGGTTTAGTTTGGACTTCCTTTGAGTAGGGAATCTATCCTTCCTCAAGTGAAGCCAAACCCAATCCCCAATTTCAAAGGTTACCTTTTTCCTCCCTTTGTTGTTGTACTTGGCATATTTTTCGGTTTGTTTTTCAATTTGGCTCTTGACTTTTTCATGGTATTTTCTTATAAATTCAGCCCTAGATACTCCTTCTTTGTGGTACAAGGAAGTAGTATTAGGGAGTGGAATCAAGTCAAGAGGAGTAAGGGGATTAAAGCCATATACAACCTCAAAAGGAGAAAGGTTAGTAGTCTTGTGGACTACTCGATTATAGGCAAACTCTATGTGGGGGAGGCATTCATCCCAAGTTTTCTTGTTCCCTTTTAAAATGACCCTCAACAATGTGGATAAGGACCTATTCACTACTTCGGTTTGCCCATCGGTTTGTGGGTGGCAAGTAGTGGAATAGACAAGCTTTGTTCCTAGTTTCTCCCAAAGAATTTTCCAAAAGTGACTAAGGAACTTAGCATCCCTATCGGACACAATAGTCTTGGGTAACCCATGCAAACGGACTACCTCCTTGAAGAAAAGTTTAGCAATATAGCTAGCATCATCTACTTTGTGGCATGGTATAAAATGAGCCATTTTGCTAAAACGATCCACAACCACAAAGATAGAATCAAACCCCCTTTGGGTCCTTGGGAGACCAAGCACAAAGTCCATACTAATGTCAACCCAAGGGGAGCTAGCTATAGGAAGAGGGGTGTAGAGTCCATGAGGCATTACTCTTAATTTTGCTTGAAGGCAAGTGATACACTTGGAGCAATTCCTTTGAACGTCCACTCTCATGTGTGGCCAATAAAATTTAGATTTCAAAAGGCTTAGGGTTTTATCAACCCCAAAATGGCCCATGAGACCTCCCTCATGACTTTCCTTAACCAAAAGCTTTCTAATGGATCCTTGGGGTATACAAAGTTTTCCCATTTTAAAAAGGTACCCCTCAAGAAGATAAAACCCATCAAAAGGCTTTTGGAGCCAATTGGTGAAGATGGATTGGAAATCTTGATCATCCTCATACAACTCCTTTATATTATCAAAACCAAGGATTTGAGACCCTAAGGAAAAGAGTAATGAGTGCCTTCTAGATAAAGCATCCGCCACCACATTATTCTTTCCCTTCTTATATTTGATAATATAAGGGAATTGATCAAGATATTCAACCCACTTGGCATGTCTTTTGTTTAACTTTCCTTGCCCTCTAATGTACTTAAGTGACTCATGATCGGTATGTATGATGAATTCCCTAGTCACTAAGTAATGCTCCCAAACTTGGAGGGCTCTAATAAAGGCATAAAGCTCTTTGTCATAGGTAGGATAGTTCAAGGTGGCCCCATGAAGTTTTTCACTAAAGTAAGCAATGGGGTGGCCTCCTTGAAGTAACACGACACCTATGCCAAAACCGGATGCATCACATTCTAGCTCAAAGGTTTGAGCAAAGTTTGGGAGGGCTAGAATGGGTGCATTGGTGAGCTTTTCTTTAAGATCACTGAAAGATTTTTCTTGGGCTTCACCCCAAATGAAAGGGACATCCTTCTTAACAAGCTCATTAAGAGGGGATGCAAGTGTGGAGAAGTCTTTGACAAATCTTCTATAGAAGCTTGCTAAACCATGGAAGCTCCTCACATCTCCCACACTTTTTGGGGTGGGCCAATCTTGGATGGCTTTTATTTTCTCGGGGTCAACTTGCACTCCCTCTTTGCCAACTATAAAGCCCAAAAAGTTCACATTTTCTTTACAAAAGGTGCATTTCTCTAAGTTGGCATAGAGGTGGTTGTCCCTAAGAATTATTAACACTTCCCTTAGATGCCCAAGATGTTCACCCAAGGATTTGCTAAAAATTAAAATGTCATCAAAATATACAACTACAAATTTCCCTATGCAATCCCTAAGTACATGATTCATGAGACGCATGAAAGTGCTAGGGGCATTGGTGAGACCAAAAGGCATCACTAACCATTCATACAAACCAAACTTGGTTTTAAAAGCGGTTTTCCATTCATCACCCTCTTTGATTCTAATTTGATGATAACCACTCTTAAGATCAATTTTGGAGAATATGATTGCCCCATGTAGTTCATCCAACATATCATATAGCCTAGGGATTGGGTGCCTATATTTTATGGTGATGTTATTGATGGCTCTACAATCCGTGCACATCCTCCACTTGCCATCTTTCTTAGGCACCAAAAGAACGGGAACGGCACAAGGGCTAAGGCTCTTTTGAACCCAACCCTTCTTCAACAAGTCCTCAACTTGAGATTCTATCTCTTTGGTCTCTTGAGGGTTAGTCCTATAGGCGGGCCTATTAGGAAGACTAGCCCTCGGTATGAGGTCTATTTGATGTTCTATTCCTCTTAAAGGTGGAAGCCCACTTGGAACTTCTTGAGGGAAAAGGGCATCAAATTCTTTCAAAAGTTTTTGAACCTCTTGAGGTAGAGACTCAAGTTCATGACTAGTGGCAGCTAGTGTCTCTTTGAAATAGAGGAGGTATAAAGGTTGCTCAAGCAAAATTGATTTTTTGATGTCATTTTTAATGGATAAGTGACTTTTGTGAGCAACTTCTTTAGAGTGGACACTTGCCTCTAAACTTGATACCTTCTCTTGCCCTTCTTTAGCTTTTAAGGGGAGACCTTTTTTTTTTTCTTTTGTTTTCTTATTTTTTTTTCATCCTCTTCTCTCTTGGCTTTCATTTTGAGTTGGTCCTCACTCACTTGGGAAGGTGATAGAGGACATAACACAATTTTCTTGCCCAAGTGGTGGAAACTTATTTTATTAGAAAGGCCTTCATGAATAGTTTTCTTGTCAAATTGCCAAGGCCTTCCAAGTAAAATGTGACTAGCATCCAATGGCACTATATCACATAAAATTTCATCTTTATACTTGCCAATTGATGGAGTAGTTCCTTCCATGGATGATGATAGTGGTTGAAAGGAGACTCCTTGCCCTTGATCTAGGTTCACCAAAGGGTAGACAAAGGATGATTTAGGATGGAAAAAGGAAGATATGCGTGAACAAGAGTATGGTGGCGGAAGTGTTTTAGGGTGGTGGTGTATGGTTGCTCAAGGTTGGCTCACTCCAAGTGTAGGTGGAGGCCAATCTAGGGTTTCACTCTCCAAGGGTGGAGAATGAAGGGGGCTAGCCGAAACTAACCTAGGGACTAAGGATAGGATTTGAGGCAAAGAAATGCTCTCTCAAATTCATATAATCCAAAGTATTTACAAGTGGTGGGGTGTTGGGTATTTATAGGAGGGGAGGCATCTAGGGTTGCATTTGGAGTGTGCATGGCCGAAATTCACAAGGCAAATGCACTCCAAATGACATGCCAAATGAACCCTAGATGCTACTTGGTGACCAAGTTTGGAATCTATGGGTCTAGATTGGCTACATCAAGGTGTATGATATGATCATGCAACCTTTGCCCTCCACTTGGGCCTAAGCCTTTCTATCACCAAAAATAGATCCAAAACTCACCAAAAATGTGTCACCCTTCTAGTGTAATACCCTAGCCCAAATTAAAAACCTAATCATCTAAAGCACCCCATAATACAAGGGTAAAATAGGAAATACAAAGAAAATAAATCCTATGACTAAAATACCCCAAAATACAAGGGTAGAATAGGAAATAAAATAAATGCTAAAAAAAACATAGGAGCTAAGGTCCAAAAATGGCCTCACTATCCCATTCCTCTTGCCTCCTTTAGTATATCACCTCTTGGTCTTCTCGGCCTTAGTGTTATTCCATCATTCCCTCCCTCTTGAAAAGGATTTGACCTCAAATCAAGAGGTTCTTCATGGTGGGCCTCATGACCAATAAAAACATAAAAATAAGCATTAAAGGTGATAGTATATGATAGAAATGGAAAGTGTATCCAAAGAGGAGTTCCACTAAAAATGCTAAAAAGATTGTCTAAACTAGAAGGACTAGACTCTCTAATGCGAAAGATAGGATCCTCCTCATAGTGAAGTCTAGGTGTATGACTAAAGCCTAAAAAGTTAAAAAGACTAAAACTATAGCTGATGGCATCCTTACTTGCATGAACTTGAGATGATGAGCAACGAGGAGGACGCCTTCTCCAAGGATCAAGTTCTTCAAAGGTGGACCAAGGTTTTAGGGTGGATGATGATGGAATGGACGAAAATGAAGGTTGGGTAGAAGGTGTTTGAGGAAATGCTTGAGAATGGTACTCTAGGGTTGGCTCACTTCATGATGATGAAGGCCACTTCTAGGGTTGTTTCTCTCAAGGTGGAGATGGTAGGGTTTGGCCGAAAATAGCCAAGGGTGACTAAGGAAAGATATAAAGGCACTAAAGGCTCTCTTTATATTCAATATCCAAAGTATTTACAAGTGGTGGGGTGTTGGGTATTTATAGGAGGGGAGGCATCTAGGGTTGCATTTGGAGTGTGCATGGCCGAAATTCACAAGGCAAATGCACTCCAAATGACATGCCAAATGAACCCTAGATGCTACTTGGTGACCAAGTTTGGAATCTATGGGTCTAGATTGGCTACATCAAGGTGTATGATATGATCATGCAACCTTTGCCCTCCACTTGGGCCTAAGCCTTTCTATCACCAAAAATAGATCCAAAACTCACCAAAAATGTGTCACCCTTCTAGTGTAATACCCTAGCCCAAATTAAAAACCTAATCATCTAAAGCACCCCATAATACAAGGGTAAAATAGGAAATACAAAGAAAATAAATCCTATGACTAAAATACCCCAAAATACAAGGGTAGAATAGGAAATAAAATAAATGCTAAAAAAAACATAGGAGCTAAGGTCCAAAAATGGCCTCACTATCCCATTCCTCTTGCCTCCTTTAGTATATCACCTCTTGGTCTTCTCGGCCTTAGTGTTATTCCATCAATAGCACACTAATGCATTAGTCCTAAAAACTAGAACATCTTGCCTAAAGTACCCTATGTGGTAACCTAGGCATTTCCTAGAAAACAAAGGAAATTCAACTAGAAAATTTCCTAAGCAATTTTGGATTATATTATTTGTTGGATAGTTATGAAAAGAATTTGTCACAAGGAACCTTGAAGGTGCATATGGTATATCCAACAAATAATATATTCCATAAATTGGGTGCATTATTGACACAACTAAGGTAGGAAAAGTCCTACAAAAAGGAAGGCTATCTACCTTGGGCACCACCAAGGAAGTAGCACAAGAAGTGGAACTAAGTGAAGTCCACTTCTTCTTCACTAAATCTTGAAGTTGAGATTCTTTTTCTTTAAAAAGGATTTGTTTTTGAATCTCCACTTCATGACTAGTGGCAACGTGAGAGAAAGAGTTAAGGTCTTGATGAATGAAGAGAGTTTCTTTTAAATCATTTTCAATGGGAAAGTGACTCTCTTTAAGCATAAGCCCTTTGGAGGAAACATTATCCTCCTTACTCTTCTCCAAGAGTGTTGGTTGTGTCTCATTTTCTAACCACTCTTGAACTTTCTCTATACTTTTCTTTATTTTTTCTTTCTTTTCTCTTTTCTTTTCTTTTTCTTTTCTTTTAAGTTCTTCCTCTCTTTTTGTATTTTCTTCCTCATGCATACTCCTAGGAATTCTAGCTTCTTTCTCCTTTTGAGATCTAGATGGAACAATCCTAGGGTGGGATCCACGAGTTTCTACCAACTTTGCAAGTAAATTTCTTATTTCCTTGTTATTCTTTTCAAACTCTTTTTCTTTTCTTCTCAACTCTTCCTCTCTTTTTATATTTTCCTTTTCTTTTTTTCTTAGGTACTCTTTCAATTCCCTAAGTTCATCCCTAACACTAGACCTAGTACTACGAGAATTATGACCATGGACACTAGAATGATCACTCATCTTTGATCAAGAAAAGGTTTTCACAAATTGTTTTCAAAGGGGTTAGAAAAGTTTTCACAAAGAGTGAGTGATAAAATGGTTTTCACAAAAGGTTTTCAAAGTGCAAGATAGGTAGGAAAAGGCCTAAGTGTACAAAGTGAACTTTCAAGGGGAGGTGGACTACAAAGAATCACTTAAAAACCAAGCCCTATCAAGTAAAAATCACTAAGCCTTTTCTACTTTTCTTACAAAACAATTTGGCACAACAATAAAGTGTGTGTGTGCACGTTACCCCTAGTAGGCAAATAGCAAGCCTTCTAAACGGATTTGAAAACAAAGATAAAAGCCTAAACAATTATACTACCAAAAGCTATAAAGCATGCAAAAGAAAAGCACTTAAAACATAGTCTAGTCAAGGTCCTAAGTGAAGGTTTTCAAATCACCTTCAAACTACACGAAGCTAAACCAAAATGAAGAGGTTTAAGAATGGCCAATTACAAACCAAAAGAATGAAAACAAGGCCAAAGAACACAAAAGGCCGAAAAGAACAATTCAAGCAAAAATTATGAAAAACAAAAGTCTTGGTCTTCAAACTCCTCCACTTGGGGTTCCTTCACAAAGAGCAAACTTGTTAGTCCTCTCCAAGTGTTTAACACTCCTTTTGTATGGTGGAAATCCCTCCAAAGGCTAGGTTTGGATTCGGTTCACTCCTCCACTCAAATCCACCAAAGGTGTGCTAGTTTGCTAGATAGGTTCTTCACCTACAAACAAAATGAAACCAACCCAAAGAGCAAGAGTCCAAGAATTAAAACTGAAAGGCAAAATTAGGGAAGGCTAAACTCAGAAAGAATTAGTTGAGACAAAACAAAAGAGGCCAAAGAAAAGACAAACTAAAATTAAGACTCAATCAAAAATAGGAAGCACACAAAAGAGTAATCCTAGAATGGCACTAGAACGGATTAGTGTTTAGTCCACTTGCTTAAGTCTTTTAATTGATTCGTTCCAGCCACCTTTAAGGTCTCAAAATAGGTCAATAATGGTCTTAAGTCCAACTCCAAAAAGCATAGGTATTGGTCCAAGTCCACAAGTCTAGCAACAAGTCCTTTTTGGTCAAAATTTTTTTTTTTTTGTTCTTTCTTTTCCTTTCTTTTCACGTCACTTTCTTTTATACTTTGGGTCCAAATTTTTTTAATGTTCAGCCCAATTGTTGCTTAGGTTTTGCACTTGTGGGTGGAGAGAAATTAGGTCAAATTTTAGGAGAAGGAGAGGAGGACAAGTGGCGGTTTCTTAGTGGTGCTTAGGGAATCTTTTGAGTGGAAATTGATTTGTACTATCTAGTACAAGTTGTTTTGCACACAATTTTCAGCACACCTCTTAGATTCTTTTAGGGTTATTAAGCATCAAATAAAGACCATAACAAGTGGAATGCAAGGGAAAAGTGGGCAGCAATTTTTATGCATGTGCAAGGAAGCATTTCACACATGGAAACTCAAAAATACAAAGAACATGCTAGGACTAAGTAACATGCATGAATGACCCCTAAAAAGCTTATATATGTCACGCCCACTATCATATATTTTTGATTCATGCATTCATGCAAAGTGTTTGGCATACATACATGGAATTTTTTTTTTGACAAAATATAGGAAACAAAACTTTGACAAAACTTAAAAGATTCAAAAATCAAAAAGCATATTCATATGGGACTCAAACCTAAAAATGAAAAAGCATGGCAACACCTAATAATGGAAACCTATAATATTCAAGGAAGGCTCACAAGGAACAAAGAATGAGCCCTAAACTATTCGGCCACACAAGAAATGAGAAGGAGTAGAGAAAAGACCGAATAGGAAAAACAAGCAAGAAGACAAGGAAGACAAAGTTTTACCCTTGATGAACCTTGGCTCTAGATACCACTTGATGGAGTCCTTACTTGCATGAACTTGAGATGATGAGCAACGAGGAGGACGCCTTCTCCAAGGATCAAGTTCTTCAAAGGTGGACCAAGGTTTTAGGGTGGATGATGATGGAATGGACGAAAATGAAGGTTGGGTAGAAGGTGTTTGAGGAAATGCTTGAGAATGGTACTCTAGGGTTGGCTCACTTCATGATGATGAAGGCCACTTCTAGGGTTGTTTCTCTCAAGGTGGAGATGGTAGGGTTTGGCCGAAAATAGCCAAGGGTGACTAAGGAAAGATATAAAGGCACTAAAGGCTCTCTTTATATTCAATATCCAAAGTATTTACAAGTGGTGGGGTGTTGGGTATTTATAGGAGGGGAGGCATCTAGGGTTGCATTTGGAGTGTGCATGGCCGAAATTCACAAGGCAAATGCACTCCAAATGACATGCCAAATGAACCCTAGATGCTACTTGGTGACCAAGTTTGGAATCTATGGGTCTAGATTGGCTACATCAAGGTGTATGATATGATCATGCAACCTTTGCCCTCCACTTGGGCCTAAGCCTTTCTATCACCAAAAATAGATCCAAAACTCACCAAAAATGTGTCACCCTTCTAGTGTAATACCCTAGCCCAAATTAAAAACCTAATCATCTAAAGCACCCCATAATACAAGGGTAAAATAGGAAATACAAAGAAAATAAATCCTATGACTAAAATACCCCAAAATACAAGGGTAGAATAGGAAATAAAATAAATGCTAAAAAAAACATAGGAGCTAAGGTCCAAAAATGGCCTCACTATCCCATTCCTCTTGCCTCCTTTAGTATATCACCTCTTGGTCTTCTCGGCCTTAGTGTTATTCCATCACCAATGGAGATAGGTACATTTACTTGTTGGTTGACCATGTCGCCACCGGCCCGAAACGGGCTTTCGGCATTCGCGAAGGATGGTTGGACTCTTTTATTTGTTTAAAAATATGGATTGCTAGAATGACTTATTCTCAAACTGAGACCTTGTCAAACGAGCAATTTTATTAAAAGGCTCACCAATCCATGTTAATCCCAAGCGGGACCCTCCATGGATTAGCGGTTTTCATAAAAAGGAAGGGTTCATGGAGTCGCCACCAATGTTTTACTCAAAACATTGGAAAAAGAAGTTTAAGGCAATCGATTCAAAAATCGACTTCGGCCATGACAACCAGAGTCGGGTAAGGGAGTCGGTTACGCGTGGGGAAGGTGTTAGCACCCCACAGCGCCCCTTTCGGGTTCCCTATGACAGATTATTTCTAAAAATAATAGTGCGAAATTACTAAATTACCCCTATTTATTCTAAACAATTATAACTTAACTATCTACATCATGACAGTTAAATATACACACAGAAAGCAGTAAAAGGAAGGTCTTAAGAAGAAACCTTTGAAGCGTGCTTTTATATTCAAGTAAAACTGGGAAGCTTTTTGGCGTTCCCTCGCTCTACAAGCCCGCTCGCTCCCTCCTAGAAAATTTTAACTATGGAAATCCGGAGGATTTCCCTTCGACTCAGTTCGAGACTCAAGCAAAAAGCTCAGAACTCGAGAACTTTGTCGGATCAACTCTCCGAGTGATTTCTAGGTAGAGCACTGCTCAAAAAAACCCAGAATACTCAAGAAGAGGGTTAAAACTCAGTGTGAAAGTGTGGAATGACGTCCAAATGACGTCTTATTTATAGGGAACAGGCGCAATACGGGCCCTGGAGTCAATACGGCCCGTATTGAGTTTTTGAACTACAATACGGCCGTATTGAATTCAGTACGGCCGTATTGAAGTTCAAGAAACCTCAATACAGCCGTATTGAGTTCAGTGCGGCCGTATTGAAGCTCAAGAAACCTCAATACAGCCGTATTGAGTTCAGTGCGGCCGTATTGAAGCTCAAGAAACCTCAATACAGCCGTATTGAGTTCAGTGCGGCCGTATTGTAGTTTAAAATGTTCAATACGGCCGTACTGAACTTTTGGGAGGCCGTATTGGGCTTCATTCCCTCCACTTCCTTATTTTGAGCTATTACAAGACCTCTAGACCTACAGAGAATCCTCCTAGGGCCTTCCATGAGTCCTTCTGGCTGACTTTCCTTCAGTCTTCAAGAGTCTTCAAGCTTTATTTCCTACCCGGACAATTTTAGGGGTCTACAGCTGCCCCCCCTTTACTTAGTCAAACGGTCTTTTTGGTGTATCGATTGACAAGTAAAGGAGTTGACCCAATTGTCCGGGGAATAAGCCATCCTTCCGACTTGTAGTGTCTTCCGGTGGAAAATTGTTGAGTAGCCTCTCCAGGTTGAGTATTAGTCGTCGCCTCTCCAGGCTCATTGCATACCTCGGTGCTCTCGACAACTGGGTAGCTGAGTATCGCCTCTCCAGGCTTGTGCATACCTCGGTGCTCTCGACAACTGGGTAGCTAAGTATTGCCTCTCCAGGCTTGTGCATACCTCGGTGCTCTCGACAACTGGGTAGCTGAGTACCGCCTCTCCAGGCTTGTGCATACCTCGGTGCTCTCGACAACTGGGTAGCTGAGTACCGCCTCTCCAGGCTTGTGCATACCTCGGTGCTCTCGACAACTGGGTAGCTGAGTATTGCCTCTTAGGCTTGTGCATACCTCGGTGCTCTCGACAACTGGGTAGCTGAGTAGCGCCTCTCCAGGCTTGTGCATACCTCGGTGCTCTCGACAACTGGGTAGCTGAGTACCGCCTCTCCAGGCTTGTGCATACCTCGGTGCTCTCGACAACTGGGTAGCTGAGTACCGCCTCTCCAGGCTTGTGCATACCTCGGTGCTCTCGACAACTGGGTAGCTGAGTACCGCCTCTCCAGGCTTGTGCATACCTCGGTGCTCTCGACAACTGGGTAGCTGAGTATTGCCTCTTAGGCTTTGAGATGATTTTGTCTCCACAGTCCACGATGCTGCTTCGACGATTATTTTTGATTTTTGTGCCACTGAGGGCTGGATAACGCAGGGATCCGTCTAGGGGATGTGCAGTTACTCATAGGTTCTTGTGTCCCAACTTTCCATTGGGTAGTTGGTGCCCATTGGGGAATTTCTGATTCCTTGGGGGTGCAGACACAAAGATGCTCTTTCTAATGTGAGCGATGCCTTATGATTGGCTGTCGTCCTTTTGACGTTGTGGAGTATCCCGGTTATCCTTATTCGGGTGACTCTTTTTTGATTTTTTTGATTTTTGTTGCCTCTGTGTAGGCTGTTATCCGCTGGGGGATTTTGTCGTTGATTTTGATTAGCCTCTTCTGTTAGGCATATCATCTTGATGTTCAATGATTGGCTGAAAAGCCAAATTCCGCTTGGGGAATTGTTATTGATCTTTTAGATTTTTGCTTTTTGTAGGAATGCCTCTGTGTAGGCGACTGGGGATTTGAAGTTCTTATGTATCCCAGAGTATTATTTAGAAAGCCTCTTCAGGCTTAGCTTCACTCTTCGTTTGAGTTGGAAAGCTATCTTCCACTGAGGAAGTTTAGGTCCTTTGATTTGGATATTTTGTTTGGATCATGCTTCCGTTGGGGAATTTCGATGATCTGGTTTGGATAGCTTTCTCTGGGAAATTTGGTCCAAGAGTGAAAGCTAAAATATCTCTGGGGAGTATTATTTTGGCAAGCCTCTCCAGGCTCAGTTATTCTGTGGGAGTATTATTTCGGCAAGCCTCTCCAGGCTCAATTATTCTGAGAGAGTATTATTTCAGCGAGCCTCTCCAGGCTCAGTTATTCTGAGAGAGTATTATTTCGGCAAGCCTCTCCAGGCTCAATTATTCTGTATGATGAATTGGTTTTTTGTTCAGCCCGAGAATGCAAGCTGAGATGTCTTTTGGAGAGTATTATTTTGGCAAGCCTCTCCAGGCTCAGTTATTCTGTATAATTTGTTGGCTTTTCTGTATTTTGCCTTTTTGTTGATTTTGGCTTTTTCTGTGTTTTTGCCTTTTTTGTTGATTTTGGCTTTTTCTGTGTTTTTGCCTTTTTTGTTGATTTCGGCTTTTTCTGTATTTTTTGTTGATTTTGGCTTTTTCTGTATTTTTGCCTTTTTTGTTGGTTTTGGCTTTTTCTGTACAGAAATGTCTCTGGGGAGTATTATTTTGGCAAGCCTCTTCAGGCTCAGTTATTCTGAGAGAGTATTATTTCGGCGAGCCTCTCCAGGCTCAATTATTCTGAGAGAGTATTATTTTGGCGAGCCTCTCCAGGCTCAATTATTCTGAGAGAGTATTATTTCGGCAAGCCTCTCCAGGCTCAGTTATTCTGAGAGTATTATTTCGGCAAGCCTCTCCAGGCTCAGTTATTCTGTACGTTTTATTGATTTTCTGAATTTCTGCATTTTGTTTGCTGCTGTCATACACAAGCAATTTTTCTATTTTTTCTATTTTATGCGACTGCCTCATGATGAGGTCTTTGAATGTGCAATTAATGTGCGTGATGCACAAAATGCAAGTTTAATTATTTTATTAATTTGTTTTTTTTAGAAAAAATGAATGGCTCCCCCTATCCTCTTCTTCTTGGAGGAATTTTTGTCATCGACGTGAGGGAGGATTTCTGTTATTGCCAATACGGCCGTTATTCATTTCAGTATGCCCGTATTGAATTGAAAATTTGTTCATAACCCTAATTTTGGTACGGGCGTACTGAACATGATACGGGCGTATTGTTTTTCTGAAGTTTATATTTTTTGTTTTTTTTTCAATAAACAGAGAATAAGTGATCTTCCATTACACCTATCATCTGTATGCATGTATGCAGTATGATGCACCTAATTCTATTTGATTCACTTTTCAAAAGAATTAACCGATGCGTTTCTCTGTTTGGATTTTTGCCATTCCTCTAGACGGGCTGTGCGCTGCCGATTTCTGTAACCGAGGAATGATGTGTGTTATATTGAGATTTGGTGTCATCAACCAAATGATCCTTCCCTTCCTTTAAAAGATATGTCAACCCTCCTATTGACCACTATATCTCCATGTTTCCACTAGACTATCCTAAAATCGTTTGGGACAAGAGAGAAAAGAAAGGAAAGGTATATTCTTTTTTGAAAGTTTGTGTTTTAGAGGGGATTTATTTTTATTTTGAAAAATTGTTTTTGTAAGAATGGCTGGCCAAGGTAGGCTTATTGTGTTTAGGTTTGTTTGTTTAAACATTCATGAAGTTAATCAAATCTTGTTATTGACGTTGTGATTTGACAACTTAGATAACTTCCCTTGAACCTTTCTTTTTGAATTCGGTTCATGGTACCATCATGGATTTCTTTCGTTTTTTGATTGTCCTTATTTTTGCCTAAAACACCTCTTTGCGGCGTTTTAGCGGACTTTTGATTTTTGTTCATTTTCGTAACCCTAACTTTTGCCTAGGTCACCCTTTTCGTGGGATTCCTAGCGGGTCTTTTGCTCTTATTTTTGCGCAGCCCCCTTTTTGGGTTTCCTGCCGAGCTTCTTTTATTTTAAAAGATTTCTTTTTACCCATGATGGCACTTGTCGAGGCCAAGGGAAGGTGCTCCAAGTTGTCACACACACTTCCACATAAAAATGATGCGGGTTTATTGTTATCAAGATGATTTTAACCTCATTTATGCGTATTCAAACAGGGTTAAAAATAATGTGGTCTAGAATTTTATTGCAAGCAAGAAAAGAAGCAATAAAGAATTAATGAAGAATGATTTTATTATAATCATAGAGGAAACATGTGCCCTATCGAGGCTCGGGGGTCGGGCTGTCCCCGAGGAGTAATCTCTAATAGTCATCAGGTCTATACATTCCTATCGGAAGGAGAAAAACACTTGACGACGACGACCGGCCTTAACACTTGTGAACCGGCCTTCCTAAAGATCTGGCTTAAAGAACGTCGAGAAGGATCTTGGTTCCTCTTCGTCCTTTGATCTTTATTAGGGTTGTATCCTAACCCTTGTTTCCCCGGATTATCCTTGATAGTGGGTAGCTCGGGAATTCCTTGGGAATCCTTGCCAAGTCCTTGTCCCGGCAAGTATCCATTCTTGGTGAGCATATGGGCTACCTTCTTCATTTCTCGGGGAAATGTCTCAACATTGGCGATCTCCAATGCTTGGAAGGCGGTTTCTAAAGCTTCCTCTGCTACATCCACGTAAGGTATGGTGGATGGCTTGCTGATGAGTATGTCATCTTCAGCTTGTACGGTCACCAGTTTGTCATCCACTATGAATTTGACTTTCTGGTGGAGCGTAGAGGGAACAACTTTCGCATCATGAATCCAAGGTCGGCCGAGGAGACAGCTATATGCGGGAGAAATGTCCATCACTTGAAATTCGACGTTGAAGATGGTGGGTCCAATTTGGATTGGAAGATTGACTTCTCCCACCACTTCTCTTTTAGAACCGTCGAAAGCTCGGACGATCATGTTGCTCGGGCGCATTTGGATTCCCTTGATTGCCACTTGCTCGAGCGTTCTTTTTGGCATTACGTTCAATGAAGATCCATTATCTACCAAGACTTTAGCGATGTGATACTCCTTGCACTTTACAGAGATGTGCAAGGGCTTGTTGTGATTTGGTCCCCCAGCGGGGATTTCCTCATCGGTGAAAGTGAGGTGATCATTAGCCGTGATGTGACTAACAATCCCCTCAAACTTGTCTTGGGAGATAGTGTGCGACACATATGCCTCGTTCAAGACTTTCAACAGAGCTTGCCGATGCGGTTCGGAGCATAGGATCAACGACAACAGAGTAATCTTTGCTGGCGTCTTATGAAGTTGATCCATGATGGAGTACTCGCTCTGTCGGATATATTTTAATAGCTCATCAGTCTCCTCCTCGGATTCTTTATTTTCCTCAGTTTTTTTCTTTTTCTTTTTCCTTTTCTTTATTCTTGGGAGCTTTATCATGAAGATCATCGGGAGTGTAGATCCTGCCACTCCCAGTCATGCCCCCAAGTCCAGCGATGTTAGAGATATCGCTGTAGGCAGAAGAATGGATGTCGTATATCCACGGCACAGCCTTATTTGATTCGTAGGGGAAAGGTCTTGGAGCAGTGATCCTTAATGGTGTTGGACCTTCCCCTTTATTCGTCTTGATTACCAACAATGGAGTTGATGTGCGCTCGCTTGGCGCGGTTGTTGGCTTACACTTAATAACAAATGGCGTGCGATCCATCTTGAACATACGCATCGATTATTTCTTTCTTTTTATTAATGTTTATTAATGATTTATTGGGAGGGATGTATGAAATGCAAACCTAGATCCCTCCATGATCTTTGATAAGAATGCATGACATGAGATGATGACGTTGAATATGCATGCATTGTGTTTATTCAACTAAGCATTATCATGTTTTCGGGATGTTCCTAAGATGATGCATGATATTGCTTGGTTTGGATAAATAACCCTTTTTTCTTTTTTGGGTATTTTTATTTATTATATTTTTTTTTTGTATTTTTGGGTGAAAAGGGAAACTACCTATATGAATGTGATGAAGGTAGATGTTAACACCATGTAACGGAAGATTCTTATTCCCATTTATTCTTTTAAAAAGGAATGTTGTATGTTTAAAGAATGCAATGTATGCTCAAACAATGTCACATAAACAATGCACAAACAATTCACTCATCCACGAACAGTCACGAGCGAATCACGAGGTAGGGGTATCCTGCAGAAAAGTGCATATTCAAGGAGGTTCTAACTGTTCTCACTGGTCTGAGGCCCCCAAGGTGCCCCCATTATAGGGACCCAATTCCTCTCGTCGTAAGTCGATGGAAAGTTCCAACGCACTGTCGGACTTGAGTTCATGGTTATCACCTTGAGTGATGCTTTCCGACAACGGTCTACGGGCAGCTATAGACCCATTCGACAACCGGCCGTACTAACATCCACTCCCTATGGCTTACCACTCATGCCCCCGGGTATAGAGGGAACTGTTGTGTGCAAAGGTTTGTGTGCAATTTATATTTCGAACAATTGCAGAAACTAAACATACAACAGTTATTAAAGCCATATAAATAAAGGATGTTATCATACAAACAAGGGGTAATGAAGTAATTTTAACTATTATTTGTTAAAAATAATCTGTCACTAAATGGGACTGACTCTCGAGGCTTCCCCAGTGGAGTCGCCATCTGTCGCCATCTGTCGCCACCGGCCCGAAACGGGCTTTCGGCATTCGCGAAGGATGGTTGGACTCTTTTATTTGTTTAAAAATATGGATTGCTAGAATGACTTATTCTCAAACTGAGACCTTGTCAAACGAGCAATTTTATTAAAAGGCTCACCAATCCATGTTAATCCCAAGCGGGACCCTCCATGGATTAGCGGTTTTCATAAAAAGGAAGGGTTCATGGAGTCGCCACCAATGTTTTACTCAAAACATTGGAAAAAGAAGTTTAAGGCAATCGATTCAAAAATCGACTTCGGCCATGACAACCAGAGTCGGGTAAGGGAGTCGGTTACGCGTGGGGAAGGTGTTAGCACCCCACAGCGCCCCTTTCGGGTTCCCTATGACAGATTATTTCTAAAAATAATAGTGCAAAATTACTAAATTACCCCTATTTATTCTAAACAATTATAACTTAACTATCTACATGATGACAGTTAAATATACACACAGAAAGCAGTAAAAGGAAGGTCTTAAGAAGAAACCTTTGAAGCGTGCTTTTATATTCAAGTAAAACTGGGAAGCTTTTTGGCGTTCCCTCGCTCTACAAGCCCGCTCGCTCCCTCCTAGAAAATTTTAACTATGGAAATCCGGAGGATTTCCCTTCGACTCAGTTCGAGACTCAAGCAAAAAGCTCAGAACTCGAGAACTTTGTCGGATCAACTCTCCGAGTGATTTCTAGGTAGAGCACTACTCAAAAAAACCCAGAATACTCAAGAAGAGGGTTAAAACTCAGTGTGAAAGTGTGGAATGACGTCCAAATGACATCTTATTTATAGGGAACAGGCGCAATACGGGCCCTGGAGTCAATACGGCCCGTATTGAGTTTTTGAACTACAATACGGCCGTATTGAATTCAGTACGGCCGTATTGAAGTTCAAGAAACCTCAATACAGCCGTATTGAGTTCAGTGCGTCCGTATTGAAGCTCAAGAAACCTCAATACAGCCGTATTGAGTTCAGTGCGGCCGTATTGAAGCTAAAGAAACCTCAATACAGCCGTATTGAGTTCAGTGCGGCCGTATTGTAGTTTAAAATGTTCAATACGGCCGTACTGAACTTTTGGGAGGCCGTATTGGGCTTCATTCCCTCCACTTCCTTATTTTGAGCTATTACAAGACCTCTAGACCTACAGAGAATCCTCCTAGGGCCTTCCATGAGTCCTTCTGGCTGACTTTCCTTCAGTCTTCAAGAGTCTTCAAGCTTTATTTCCTACCCGGACAATTTTAGGGGTCTACAGACCACAATACCTCCCTCCTCGTTTATCCATTGTAACTTGTAAGGTTTAAGGTGAGGTAGAGTAGTCAAGGCTAACTTGTTAACCAATCTAGTACTACAACAATTACAACTAGACCCACTATCCACAATGAGAGAACAAGTATTTTCTAAAACCTTGCATCTTGTATGAAACAAGTTCTCTCTTTGGGATTGGTCTAAATTACTAGATTGGTTCCCAAGAAGCCTTCTTACCATTAATAAGTCTCCTTCACATAGGTAAGTTTCTTCGTCGGACTCTAAAACTTCTTCTTCATCACTCGAAGATGAGGAAGTAGCTTCATCAAGGCTACTATAGTGATCTTGGCCCCTTAAAATCATGGTTTTCTTTGTTGGGCATTGAGAAGCAATGTGCCCACGGCCAAGACACTTAAAACACTTGATGTCACTTGTTTTAGCATCTTTGGAAGGTTCTTTAAAAGAAGATTTTTCTTTTTCTTGCTCTTTTTCTTTAGAATAAGGTTTGGAAGAGGGGCCCTCCTTCTTAAAGTTCTTGGAATAAGAGGGAGTGAAGTCTTTTCTAAAAAATTTTCTTTTGAGTTGATGCTCCACTCTTGAACAAAGTTGAACAAGCTCATTGAAATCTCTATAAGGTAAGAGTTCAACTTTGTCTCTTATTTCAAGATTTAGGCCACTTTGAAATCTAGAAATGGTAGTCCTCTCTTCTTCCCTTATACCCGCCCTCATCATAAGTAACTCCATTTGTTGCCTATACTCCTCCACACTAGATGAACCTTGTTTCAACCTTTGAAGCTTATCCATAAGCTCACGGTCATAGTATGGGGGAATATGCCTCCTCCTTAAGGCTCTACGGAGTTCATTCCAATATTGAATTGGGGGTTCATGATGCATTCTTCTTTCTTTTTCTAAAGAGGTCCACCAATACATAGCATGCCCTTGGAAGCTAAGGGTTGCTAAAGAAACCTTTTCCTCTTCACTTATTCCATGGCAAGAAAAAAGTTGTTCAACTTTCATTTCCCAATCTAAATATGTTTCAACATTGTCTTTGCCATGAAATGAGGGAAGGGTAATGTTGGGTTCCTTATTGGAAGACTCCCTTGGTCTTGGTCTTTGTGTTCTTGGTGGCCTTTGATAGTAATCATCATTGTGATGACTACTATAATGGCTATCACTTAGGGGGTTTGTAGGGTGTTGACTACCCTCACTTTCACTTCTAGGGATGCTTACCCTTGGGTTGGATCCCCCAACTCCCCCTCCCATGACTAGTTTTGCTAACATCTCTTTTATTTCCTTATTGTTTTTCTCATTTTCTCTCTCTTTTCTCTTATATTCTTCCTCTCTTTTTGCATTTTCTTCTTCTTTTCTTTTTATATACTCCCTAAGTTCTCTAAGCTCATCCCTAAGACTATGTCTACTACTATGAGTATTTTGACCCCTTACACTTGAATGATCACTCATCTTTGATCAAGAAAGGTTTTCACAAAGAGGTTCTTGAAAATATTTTCACAAAGAGTGAGTGATAAAAGGTTTTCACAAAAGCTTTTGAGTGCAAGAGTAGTGATAGGAGGCCTAAGTGCACAAAGTGAACTATCAAGGGAGGTGGACTACAAAGAGTCTCTTAAAAACCAAGCCTTTTCAAGTAGAAATCACTAAGCCCCTTTTCACTTTTTTCACAAAAACAATTTTAGCACAAGAGTGAGTGTGTGTTCGGACCTTTAGTAGGCAACTTTGGAAGCCTCTAAACGAACATACAACAATCTAAGGAATTATGCTAACAACTAAGAGAATTAAAGGAAAGCAATAAAGCATATACTAGTCGGAAGTCCTAGGGTGGAAGCTTGAAGTGACCTTGGGGGTTTTCAAGACACTTCCACAAGTAGTAAACGAAACTACTCCTAAAAAATAATTAATTTAAGAGGCCAATTTACAACCCAATTGAATGAATAAGGACCAAGACACAAGTGGCCCAATCAAAACAACACAAAATTGGCACAAAAGAAAGAGTAAATAAACAAAACAAGAAAATTCTTCAAGCTCCAATTTGGTGTTCCCTTCACAATGAGAAAACTTGGTTAGTTTCCTCCCAATGTGTTTGGAACTCTATGTTTGTGATGGTTCCCTCCCAAAGCTCTTTGGATCTCATGGCCAACTCCTCCAACTCAATCTTCCCCAAAATTGTATGGAAGTGTGGAAGTAGGCTTCATCTACACCAAGTGAAACAAACCAACCAAAAGCAAGAAAGGAGGCCAAGAAATAAAAACTAAAAATGCTCAATTAGGAAGGCTAAACTCAAGAGGAATATTGATGAGACAAAACACAAGGAATTCCAAGAAAGACAAGCAAAAAAATTAAGGCACATTTAAGAAGGCAAGCACTCAAAGGAAAATCCTAGAAGGGTTCTAGAATAGAATTAAGTGTTTAATGTTCCTTGTCCTTAAATGAAATCAATTAGTGTAAGGTCCTTTCCTTAATGTCCAGCCACGGTTTTTGTCATAAAATGGGTACAAAAAATGGTCCAAGTCCACTCCAATTGTGCAAGGGTAAAATGGTAATTGTCCACAAGTCTAGCAACAATTTCCTTTTGAATTTTTTTTTCTCTTGTATTTTTTTTCAGCCAGCTATTGGTGCAGGCCCTTGGTCAGTTTTTTTTTGAATTTTAACCTTGTTATGTTGCTTGATTTTTACACTTGTGGGTGAATTAAAAGTAGCACAAAAAAGTAGGAGACAAAAAGGACAAGTGGCATGCAAAAAGCAACTTTTGTAAGGTGGAATGTGTCTTGTACTATGTACTAATTTGGTGCAGTTTTTTTCAGCAAACAAACACACATTCTTGGCAGATTTTTCAGCAACAAAACACTACTTGGTTGTCATACAAAGGACAAGGGACAATCATGTGATGATGAGCATGTAGGGGTGGCTAACCATGCATGTATAGGAGACAAATTCACATGGAATTCAACAAACTTTTAGAACATGTCATGAACTAAATAACATGCATGAATGACCTCTAAGAACATGCAAAATGTTTGGCCAGCCACTTAGGAGAGGAAACATGCATCATTCATTTCCATATTACATGCATCAAGTGAAGGTATCATGCATATACTTGGTATTTGGGTGAAAAAGTGAGAGAAACACAAACTTGAGACAAAACTTGGACAAATAAAGATTAAAATGGGGTTCATAAAGTGTTCATCATGTTCTTGACAAAATTTTCCAGCAAAGGTGAAAATGGAGAAAAGCACACAAGAACCTATTTTAAAGGAAACCTAGAGCACAACAAAGGAAGGCTCGTGAACCAACAATGAACCACTCAACAAGAAGACAACATTTTAAGCAATATTTTAGAGGATAACATCAAGACATATGAGAAGACATAGACATGACAAGAAACATTTAGAAGACACAAAAGAGAAGAGACAAGTTACCCTTGAAGACAACCATGGCTTTGATACCACATGATGGAACCAACTTCTCCATGAGAGTTAGTGGTTGATTCCTTCTCTTCTCCAAGGTTGATATGATGTGAAGGATGATCTCTTCAAGGGTATGGAAGTGGAGGATTTGGTGTTTGGGAAGGTGAAGGGTGACGCACAAAATGAAGGAGAGAAATGGATGGTGTTTGGTGGTGTAGCTCCTTTAGGCTAGCTCACTTCACTTAGGATGATGAAGGCCAACCAAGGAAGACCCAAGCTCACTCTAGGTAGAGTGGAGAGGATAGGGGGCCATGGAGTTCCTAGGGGACTAAGGAAGGAATGAAGAGGCATAAAGGCTCACTCAAATTCATTAATTTCCAAAGTGGCTACAAGGTGGGTTACCTAGAGTACTTATAGGGAAAGAAAGGCATCTAGGGTTTCTTGGGAGCATTTGGCCGAAATTTTGGTGTCCAAATGCACCCTAAATGAACCCTAAATGCATCCCAAATGAAATGGGTCTTATCCCTCCTAAAAGACTAAAGTACCCTTAGGTCAAGAAAAAGAAAGAAATGGACTTTTGACCTTAAAAATAAGGCTTAAGTCCTAAAATAAATCCTAAGAATAATTTTGCCCCATAATACAAAGGCTAAATAAAAATACAAAATAAAATCCTAATATCTAATGTACCCCAAAATACAAGGGCAAAATGGGAAAAGGAAGCAACAAATTAAGGAGATGGCTAAAATTCCACACACATGATGATCATGGCCTTTGGTGTGGTGTGTTCTTCATCTTCCTCTACTCTCCTAGCCATGGACCTTGTGATAGGCCCTATATGATGCTTCAAGGATGGTCCTCCATCAAGACCTTAACTCTTTCTCTCACATTTCCACTAGTCATGAAGTGGAGATTCAAAAACAAGTCCTTTTTAAAGAAAAAGAATCTCAACTTCAAGATTTAGTGAAGAAGAAGTGGACTTCACTTAGTCCCACTTCTTGTGCTACTTCCTTGGTGGTGCCCAAGGAAGATAAGCCTTCCTTCTTTAAGACTTTCTCCACTTTAGTTCCCTTCATAAAGCACCCAACTTTAGATTTGTATGATTTGTTGGATACATCTCATGGTGTTCTATTTTCTATTTTTGATCTTGAGGGAAGTTCAAACTTATTTGAACCTAACTTGGATACTTCCCTACAAGACAAACTTAGATTATATGAGTTTTCTAAACTCCTCTTAACACCTTTTTCTCATATGAATCTAACAAATTATGCAATACAAAGTTGTTTAGGAAATTTTTTAGTTAAGTTTTCTTTATTTTCCAATACATACCTAGGTCATTACATTGGGCACTTCCAACAAGATATTTTAGTTTTTAGGACTAATACATTAGTGTGCTATAGTTTTAGTCTTTTTACCTTTTTAGGTTTTAGTTATACACCTAGACTTCACCGTGGGGAGGATCCTATCATTAACATTAGAGAGTCTAGTCCTTTTAGTTTAGACAATCCTTTTAGCATTTTTAGTGGAACTCCTCTTAGGATACACTTTCCATTTCTATCATATACTGTCACCTTTAATGCTTATTTTTATGTTTTTATTGGTCATGAGGCCCACCATGAAGAACCTCTTGATTTGAGGTCAAATCCTTTTCAAGAGGGAGGGAATGATGGAATAACACTAAGGCCAAGAAGACCAAGAGGTGATATATTGAAAGAGGCAAGAGGAATGGGTTAGTGTTGAAAAACCATAGGAGGAGTAAGCCTACTTTTGGGCCTTAGCTCCTACGTTTTTATAGCATTTATTTTTATGCCTATTTTGCCCTTGTCTTTAATTTCCAATTTTACCCTTGTATTTTGGGGTATCTTAGACATAGGATCTATTTTACTTGTATTTTCAATTTACCCTTGTATTTTGGGGTGTTTAGGACTTATAATTTATTTTCCCTTGTATTTCCCATTTTACCCTTGTATTATGGGGTGCTCTAGATGATTAGGGTTTTTAGTTTTGGGCTAGGGTGTTAACTAGAAGGGTGACGCATTTTTTGGTGTTCATTGGATCTATTTTTGGTGTTAGAAAGGCTTAGGCCCAAGTGGAGGGCAAAGGTTGCATGGTCTTATCATGCACCTAGATATAGCCAATCTAAACCCAAAGATTCCATCCTTGGCCACCAAGTTGCATCTAGGGTTCATTTGCATTTCATTTGGAAATGCATTTGCCTACTCCAAATGCAACCCTAGATGCCTCCCCTCCTATAAATACCCAACACCCCACACCTTGTAAATACTTTGGAATATATGAATTTGAGTGAGCATTTTTGCCTCAAATCCTCTCCTTAGTCACTAGGTCTACACTGCCTACCTCTCTTATCTCCTCCTTAGATTGAGTTTAGGGATACCTTGAATGGCCTTCACCTCCACTTAGTGAAGAGAGCCAACTAGACCACCCAAAACACCATCCTCCCTTCATTTCTCATATTCGCCCAAGCCATCACTATCTACGCCCACCTTCCTTTTTGCCTCACCCTTGAAGGACATCCACCCCCTAAGGTCACTATCATGGCCTTGGCAAGGAGCTCCTCTTCACCATTGACGTTTGTTCATCCCCTTGGTGGAAGGAGTCCATCAAAATTGTTTTGTGTAAGACAAGGTTCAAGGGGGTTTAGTAATTTTTACTTAAAGAGGCTTAACTATTAAGTAGCTCCTTGTAGCTCACCTCCTTCCAATGTTTAATTTGTATACTTTGACCTCCAAGTGCTAAGTCTAGCACCAAAAATATTTGTTTTTGAAAATCTTTTTGTGTGTGATAATCTTTTTTTTCTAAGATCTCTCATAACTCAAATTATAGTGAAAGTGATAGCTCTCCAAAAAGTATTTCTCACATTGTTAAAGAGCTTAAATCATTTAAACTATGGAGGAAGCAATAAGCCATTTTGAAAGAAAAAGAAAAGATTGAAAGAGAGGCACAACTTGCTATCCTTGAAGAGGAAATGAGATTACTTATGTAAGAGGAAGAAAAATTGAGAAATTCCATGAAAAAGAATCTGATGAGTCATTAATTTCCCTTATTTATTTATCTTTTTAACTTATTTTAATTGTTGATTTTGGTTTAATTTCTTATTAATTGCACAGTTTTACTCTTTGGGTTTCATCAGGCTAGTAATTCAAATTTTAATTAATTCTAATTCACTTGGTCTAATTTTTGTCTATTAATAATTTTTAGGTTAATTGTGAAGTATTTTTGGGCTTGGATATTATTTTTGGACTGTAAGAGATAAAATGCCACGTCAGTGCCAATTCACCACATCAGCGCCACATCAGCAATTTATTTACATTTTTGTTAACCTTATTTTTTGAAATTTCGGGTCAGACATGGATATGGGCCCATTTTGCGTTTTTTAGGTCCTAGGGTATCTAGGTTAGGGTGCCCATGCAGCCACCCAGCCACCACACACATTTAGACTCAGTTTTCACGCTTTTCTCTATTTTTCTGGTTCCTTCTTCTTTTATGTTTGTTGCTCTGTTTGACCAAAAACTTGCGTGTTCATATTGAGGTTGATATAGATTCTTTGTTTCCTTTTCTTCTACCTTACTATTACTACATTTTCGTTTTAATGGAAGGCTAAACCCTTGGGGTTGGATCCTTAGGCAGATTGTAATCTCTGTTGAGGTTTTATTCGTATTATGCATCTCTGTCCCGCTTTCTTCTTCTTCATTAAACTTTTGTAGTAATGCGTTTTCAACATCTATTCATGCTTAATGAATCTGGGTTGCTTGTGTTTAATGCCAAAGTTTGCTTAATCTTGTGGAGAGGTTCAATGTTGTATACGTTTTCTTAATTCGTGTAGGGAAGTCTTGAGTTAATCTTCGCTTAGTTGGTTAACTCGGATGGAACAAGGATTAAGTTGCTGACAGAGAAATCTTTAGTGAACCAAGGATAAGAGAGTTGCAATCTTAACGAGGAGTCAATTTATTTTAATCACCGTTTTAATTTGCATTATTAACTTTGCTCAAATCTGTCCAAACCCCCCCTCCCCACTATGTGTTTCAACCTTTGACAAAGATAAATGGTCCTTGGAAGACGACCTAGGAAAACTTTCTTGTATTGCATTTACTTGTTTTTATTTGACTGGATACGACTTCGATCAAAAACGAAGCACCAACTCACAATACTCATCTCCTAATGAGAGCTTAAATGTAGGAGACCATTATCAATCTACCTTTAGGAGGACCACTAAACCAAGGGAATCTAAGGTGGATCTCCCTCAATTTCATGGGAAGGATGATATGGAAGCCTACCTTGATTGGGAGATGAAGGTAGAGAAACTCTTTTCTTTCCATTGTGTGAGTGAAGAGAGAAAGGTTCCACTTGCAACCCTTAGATTTCAAGGATATGCAATGTATTGGTGGACCTCTTTAGAAAGAGAAAGGCACCTCCACAATAACCCTATTATCCAATACTAGAATGATTTAAGGAGTGCATTGAGGAGGAGACACATTCCCTTCTATTATTGAAGAGAGCTTATGAATAAGCTCCAAAGGCTCCAGCAAAAGAACATGAGTTTGGAACAATATAGACAACAAATGGAGCTTTACATGATGAGGGCTTGTATAAGAGAGGAAGAGGAAACCACCATAGCTAGATTCCTTAGTGGTCCTAGCTTAGAGATTAGAGATAGAACAACAATTATTACGAAAATTAAAGATAAGGGAAAAAGAAGGTTCACTCCACACACTAGCACTAGGACTAGTGAGATTAATTGTTTCAAATGTCTAGGAAGAGGCCATTTTTCCTCTCAATTGTTGAGTCAGACGAAGCAATCCCTAGCATGGTTTTGAGTGGGATAAATATAATACATTTTGTTATTACTAACAAGTGTGTTAGCATTTCAGAAAAACATAAGTACAGGCAAAATGAAGAACAGAGCATGTGCAACTTCCCACACTAGAACCAAGATAAAGGGTAAAGAACTATAAGGCATCAGATGAAGAGATCAAACCAAGCCAAGCCCAGCACAAGAAGGAAAACAATGAAGCCTCAGACGATACAAGACCAAAGACAATGGATTAGGACAAGACGAAGAACATGGAAAAGCGTCTAAAGTCCACAAAGATCATAGAAGAAGACCTGTCAAGCACACTAAGATGAAAGCTGGTTAAGCAAACGATTGAAGCTCAAGCCATGCAAGAAGAATTTGTTCCTGTTGAGATTTATGGAGTGGTGAATCAACTCAAACTTGGAGAATGAAGGTTTTGATGATAACAAAGTATGGATTCTGAGAATCAAAGCTGACCAAGGACATTAACAAGTCAAAAAACAAAGTCAAGAAGAAAATATAGTTATTATGATGTGTAATAAGAGTAGCTCATAAGTTGTATTGTTTTGTTGAGCTTATTTTGCATGTGTGTGCTTTGTGCATGGGTTAAACTTTATCTAATCTGACTAAGAGTGAGTATAATGATGAGTTAGAAACTTGAAAAGTTATTTTGAGACATAAAACAGAGTTTTTGAAAACTGACTCAAAATAATCGATTATCATTAAATATAATCGATTAATCCAGCAACAGGTAAAAAGGATGCCATGCTGTAATAATCGATTATTTGTGAAATAATCGATTATCCCAGGAATCACTCTCTGGAATAATCGATTATCCTGCAAAATAATCGATTAATCTGTTCTTGATTGATTTCCAGAAATCATGAAGAACAAAATAATCGATTATCCCTTAAAATAATCGATTATTTGGTTCTGAAAATGTTATAAATAGTTTTCACATTTTGAAATTTTAGAACAAGATAGAACAAAGAATCAAAAAGAGAAAAATGTTATTGTGAAGTCTTTGTGACCTTCTTGGAGTGTTTTCTTTGTGAAACCAAGAAGTAAAACGTTTTCGAAATGCTTTGAGAAAAGATCATCATCATCATCACATTCTTGAAAGAGAAAGATTAAGATTTGCTTCTGAGTTCACTATTTGATTTTTTCAGTTTCTAGGTGAATTCGTTCCTTTAATTCTTTGTGAATAATTGTAAATCTTGAGTAGGTTTCTCAAGAAAGTGATTATCTTGAATGTAGGAGTGTATGCATGTGTGGTATGCTTGTAAAATTCTTCATTAAGATAGTAGAACAAATCTTGATCAGGTTTTGATTGAGGACTGGATTTAGGTCACATGTGGAGTGGCTGAACCAGGATAAAAGACTTGTGTAATCTTCTTTTACCCTTATCCTTTATTTTGAGTAATATCTTAGTTGTGTATTAAAGAGATTATTCTTGATTAACATGTTTGTATGCATAACATTGCTTTAAACTGAATCAAAGTGTTGCATATTGATTGCTCTTAACTTTGAAGTTTATTAAAGATTAATCAAGAAAGCATATAGGACTCTTTTTTCATTAACAAGTCTTTAAGGAACTTCTTTGAAAATTCATATTAGAAAAGTTTGAATTGAAATAAAGATCCTAAGAATTATGAAAATTTTTAAAGTGTCATAGAATCCAATTCACCCCCCTCTTGGATTGAGCCATTCTTTTCTAACAGTTCCAATACAAAAGAATAAAACAATCACTAGTATGAAATGGATGTACTGAAGCAAGTTGGATGAGTCAAGAAATGTCACAAGGGATAAAGCAAGTGGTTCATATAAAGTTTGAACAAACAGACGAAGATCAACCAAAGCACCAGACGATGAGAAGAAACATTCCAATACGAAATTAAAGCTTTTCCATCATTACAAAGATCAGACTAAAACAAATGATAGATGGAATACGACGTGTGCATCATCAAATAATAAATCCAGAATCAGAAGAAGAAGAGTGAAGACAAAGAAAAGCTTTAAGAATCATTCGAATATGAGTAAAGAGAAAGCACAACATAGAAGTTAAGATAAGCAAAGCAAGTATAAGGATGAAGTCTAATCCAAGCTGTCGAAGATACGAAAATAAGGCATTTACAAGTTCAAGATTAAATTATCAAGAAAAAGGCCAAAACAAGGTTAAATCTAGAACAAGGCATAAATGGGCTAAGCATACATGAAGTCTGCACGAGCACTAGATGAATCCAAATGGTCAAACAGACGAGGATGAGTCAAAGCAAGGCACACCATAAGGATCAAACAAACTAAGTCATATGAATAAATAAAGTATGACATGTGTGCCAGACAACTGTGAACCAAATGTTAGATGAGGATGTGTCAAGGACAACCTTAATTGCAATCTAATAAATTAGACGAAGCACTAGTCAAAGAATAGAAGGAAGTCAACTATGTGTTAGACAAATGACAGTGCAGATTGAAAGGAACTCTAGACGGGAACAAAATCTTTCCACCTACAAGTTGACCAGACCTAGAGAAGAGTCAAAACATTAAGTCAAAAGCTTAGACGAAGGTCAAGTTTTGAGATGCATAGGACTAACAGACAAAGATGAAAACTATCATGAAAGCATTTAAGGAATTATGTCTTCAAGGACAAGTTAGGCATCGTCTACGATCATAAAACCTCTCAAAGTGATTGCGCAAGTAAAAGTTAAAAAGAAGAAAGAGAAAGTCAAGTGCAGAAGTAAAAGCATGCATGTGTCAGAAAAAGTACATTACTTTTTCAGAGAAAGATAGTTCAATAACTACGAGACTAGAAAAAGGACAAAAAAGGTTCCTTGGTCTATGCTAAATCAGAAACTGCTGCTAACAAGGCAAAGAAGACTTCACGCAATGTCTATGAATAGGAAGCAACATTTAATGCAAAATCTTTAGCATTAAATGAAAGATCAAACTAGTCATGAACGACTATATCTGCTTCAACGGACACTTGCAATGGGCAGATTCTACGAGCCTATAAATATATCACTACTTTAAACTTAAAGAAGGCTTTTGGCCTTGGGATTTTGGTTTTAGGCGAAGAGTAATATCAAGCCCAAGAAACAGAGAGATCAAAGATGAGCATTCATAGTCAAATGTACAATTTATCATTGTATTTATCTCTGTAAACAAAGGTGTTCTAAATGTAATGTAGGAACATGAACCTTAGTGAGTGTTGAAAACCTCTGTATCCTCTTTATGAGAGTAACCCAAACACTCAACCTCAAATCTCTGTAAAACTAAGGTCACATACCTTAGTGAGTGTAGAAACTTTTGTATCCTCTCTGAGAGAGTTATGTACACACTCAAACCAAGACCATCATTTGTAATCTAAAAAGCCTAAAGAGGCTAGGAAAATAATATTTGTAAAGACCAGAGGGGCTTCTCAAAGAATACTCACTACTAGCCAGAAGTGGTTGATAAGAAAATACTAGCGTTGGTTAGTGAAGCCGACGGGCCAGGAGTGGTTGAGAATACTTGGAGAACCATAAGTGTTATAAAAGAATGGCACAATCCAAGAGGGGGGGTGAATTGGATTCAATGACCCTTTAAAAATTTATCAGATTATTTTGGATCTTAATTTCAATCAAAACTTTTCTATGACAGAATTTCCAAATGAAGCTTTTCTAAAGACTTGTTACGAAAATATGAATGCAATATGCTCACTTGATTACAACATAATGAGGTTCAACAATAATGTTCAATTACAGATTTAAACCATCAAGATTCACATATACTTGTTAATCAAGTTTTATCTTCTTTAAAGTTTAACCAAGAAATTACACAAAGTAAAAGATAAGGTAGAAGAAGATTGCACAAGTCTTTTATATTGGTTCAGCCACTCCACATGTGACCTACATCCAGTCCTTAATCAACACCTGATTAAGATTTGTTCCACTATCTTTAAGCAAGAAGGTTTACAAGCACACACACATGCATATACTTCAATACTAAAAGATAACCACTTTCTTGACCCTAAGAAAGCACCCCTTGTAGAACCCACTACAAGAAACCTTACCACTTGAGAAACCCTTCTCAAGAATTTCCACAAAGATTCACAAAGAATAAAAGGAATGAATTCACCTGGAATTCTTGAACAAATCTTTATCTTCCCCTTTCAAGAATATGATGATGATGATCTTCTAACAAAGCTTTTGACAAACGTTTTCACTCTTGGATTTCACAAAGAAAACTCTCCAAGATATCACAAAGACTCACAAAAACATTTTTCACAAATTGATTATCAGTTCTAACTCTTGTCTGAAGTTTCTCAAAGTTCAAACTATTTATAAAAGTTTCAGACATAGATAATCGATTATTTTAAAGAATAATCGATTATTTTGTTCTTCAGGTTTTCTGGAAACCGACCAAGAACAATATAATCGATTATTTAGCTGGATAATCGATTATTCTAGAGAGTTGTTCCTGGGATAATCGATTATTTTGGCAAATAATCGATTATTACAGCAAGACATTTCACTTAGCCTATTTGCTGAAATAATCGATTATATTTAACAATAATCGATTATTTTGAGTTAGTTCTTAAAACTTCATTTTAAGACTCAAAATAACTTTCCAATGTTTTTAACTCATCATCATATACTCTCTACTTAGTTTAGATAAGATTTGCTTATGCACAAAGCATACTTAGCACAAAATATAAAAACACATTCAAAACAATTTATTTCCTAAGCTCTATTACATAGCTCCATTTCATAGCATTTTCTTGACTCTTCTTTGACTTTGTTTTTGTGCTCCAAGTTGTTGTTGTATACTTGTTGTGATCATCAAAACTCCTTTAAGATTCAAGCTCCCCTAAGCTCAACAATCTCCCCCTTTTTGATGATGACAACCCATGATTCATATTGTATCAACCCAATGCTATTGTGCTTCAATTCATTCCAACCTGCACAATACACACACACAAGCACAATACCTGCAAAAACAACTATACACACACCATACCATTTGCAAAAACAACTATACACACACCATACCATTTCTCCCCCTTTGGCATTATCAAAAACAAAGTAAGCCAAGTTTTTCAAATATAAGCCATGTATAGAGTATGTCCAGCAATAACCAAAATAAAACTTTGATTTAGCAAACCAAACTCATCAAATACAAGTCATTTGTGCACCATCCAAATTCAAGTCATTTGTGCACCAATGAATCACAAATCAGACAAAGTCAAGCCAAATGAGACAAAACCAGAGCATATCAATCAGCAAAATTAAAACCAAAATATCACCACATATGCTCACAAAACAGAGCATATCAGCACCAGCACTCCAAATCAGACTTTGGAATCACTATCAAGTCAACACATCAGTAAACCAATCTTCAAATTCATCAGAATTTAAATTGTTCAACAACAAAACATTAAAATTGTTCAGAAATTAAAAACCTTACAACCAAATTGAAATTAATTGTTCCAAACCAGAATTTAAACTCCTAATTAAAACAGAAACACAAC
Organism: Cajanus cajan; assembly: GCF_000230855.2. Lineage (NCBI taxonomy): Eukaryota > Viridiplantae > Streptophyta > Magnoliopsida > Fabales > Fabaceae > Cajanus > Cajanus cajan. The sequence goes on along the minus strand of NC_138521.1, from coordinate 43,063,242 downwards.
AAAGATTAATCCTCATCCTCCGGTATCCCAAGTTGAGCCTTGATCAGTCTCACTTCATGATCCAAATCATCAAATCTGTCAAGAATACCAGAAAACAAGGATTCATGTCTTCTTTACATTTCCATCATTGCATCCATCTTGTTGATCATGACTTGCTCAAACGGTGAGAACGGCTTCAGTTCCAGTTCAGACTCCCTTCCAGGCTCAGCTTCCACCTGTGGTGGCTGATCCTCATCTTGAGACGGAACACCGTCTTCATCTATTGCCGGCTCTGGTGTAGGAGGTACATCGCCTTTAAACACCCACTTGTCTTCTTGCTTGAGCATCCCCATGTGATGCAAAGAAGACTTCTCTATTTTATTCGATGCATGCAACACAATTTTTCTTTCACCTGTCAAATCTACTCCAGCATTCTCAAAAAATTTAGATAGCAAAAGAGCATATGGAATCGAACCATCTTCCTTTCTCCTTGCTTTCCATATACAATCGTTCACAACCGATACCCAATCGATCTTTATTTTCTTCTTAATCACATGCATCAACAGAATGTCATCTCTTGACATCTGAGCATGGTTGTGTAACCTGTGTTTTAACATCCAAGCAATAATAAAAGAAATTAAATGAGAGTTCTTTTTCATGCCTCCCGCCAAGAATTTCTCATAATTGGTGTTCAACGGGTTCCTTTGGCAATCCCGGAATGTGGTCAGCTCTTCGAAATCCCCAAAGTTGAAGGGTTGGGGTTTCTCCTTTCTGGTGCCGCTCAGACCCGCAGTCGCTTTCAATGTCGGTCCATCCAACCTGATCAGCTTCCCTTTGACCACAAATTGCATAACCCCTTTATTAGTTGAGGCAAAGCAGAGAAATAACCTGATTAACTCAGGATAGTAGGGTCCTTCCATCTCTAAAAATGCCTTCAGCTCTTGGTGCTCTAGAAGGGTTGGAAAGCTAAAACCCTTGTTCTTGAACCAATCAAGCTTCAGGGTCTTTGGAGGAATGATTCTCCGACCGGCGTACCACTCAAAGTAGTAATCTTGAGCTTTCTCATCAGCAAACCACTTTGTAATCAGCTGCCCAGAGGGTAGAGGATGCTTGCTCCCCCTCACTTCAAGCTTCTTTGGTCTTTTGGATGAAGATGCCATGGATGGGTCTTGAAGAAAATGAAGAAGAAGAGAGATTTTGAGAGGGTTTGAGAGGGTTAGGGTTTTGAGGGTTGAGAGAAAATGAGAGAATGAGAGAAGATCAGTTGAGAGAAGTGTTTTATGCCCTAACACATTCTGGGTATAAGGGTAATGGGTGGTTTTAAAAGTTGGCGCGGAGATAACCGTTTCAGGAAATTTTAAACAAACTGCCCAGATAATCGATTATTTGTGCAAATAATCGATTATTTGCATCAGTAAAATCACTTAAAAACGCAATCTGATATGGATAATCGATTATTTTAAGGATAATCGATTATTACAGAGGGTAGTTTCTCCTAACACAACCCAGATAATCGATTATTTACAGAATAATCGATTATTCCAGTGGCCTTTCAGATTCCACTACTCAGATAATCGATTATTTCCCAAGATAATCGATTATTTCAGTGACTCTTGAGTTCCTTCTTACCAGATAATCGATTATTACCCAAATAATCGATTATTTCAGAGACTCTTGAAATTCTTCATGTTCCAGATAATCGATTATTACCCAAGATAATCGATTATTTCCATGAATTACTTAAGATAATCGATTATATCTTTAGATAATCGATTATTCCAGAGAAGTTTTGCTTCTCAGAAATTTTAACATTTGTCAAATTTTACCAAGTCTTATTTGTCACTTTTAAATACATTCTACCACACATATCTTACTTCCATTCTCAAAGCATAATCAATTCAAACTTGATTCATTGATTATTCCTAATTCAATTCTCAATTGGTTGAATCTTTCCCTTGGTAGAGGTTTTGTAAAAATATCAGTTAATTGCTTGCTTGTTTCCACAAACTCTACAACACAATCATTCCTTTGAACATGATCTCTCAAAAAGTGGTGTCTTATTTCAATATGTTTTGTTCTAGAGTGCAACACTGGATTCTTGGTCAAATTTATTGCACTAGTATTGTCACACCTCAAAGGAATTTTGTTCAACTCAACTCCATAATCTCTTAATTGTTGTTTCATCCAAAGAATTTGAGCACAACAACTTCCAACAGCTATATATTCAGCCTCAGCTGTACTCAAAGCAACACAAGCTTGCTTTTTGCTATGCCATGAAACAAGTGCACTACCTAGCAAGTGACAAGTTCCACTTGTGCTCTTTCTATCTAGTCTACACCCAGCATAGTCTGAATCTGAGTAGCCTATTAGACTTAGTGAGACTCCCTTTGGATACCACAACCCCACATTTGTTGTACCTTTCAAATACTTAAGGATTCTCTTCACACTCTTCATATGAGATTCTTTAGGATTAGCTTGGAATCTTGCACATAGGCACACAACAAACATTATGTCAGGCCTACTTGCTGTCAAGTACAAGAGTGATCCTATAATGCCTCTATACTTTGAACTATCAACAACAATTCCTTTCTCATCTAATTCAAGATTGCAATTGTTTGATATTGGTGTGGCAGCCTCCTTACACCCTTCCATACCAAACTTTTTCAGAAGTTCATTGCAATACTTGCTTTGACTTAAGAATATTCCATCATGCATTTGTTTAATTTGCAATCCTAAAAAGAATGTAAGCTCTCCCATCATTGACATTTCAAACTCTCCTTGCATGGTTTTAGCAAATTCTTTACATAGAGAGGTATTTGTAGATCCAAACACAATGTCATCCACATATATTTTTACATACATTGTATCATTTTTAAAATTCTTAACAAACAATGTATTATCCACCTTTCCTCTTTCATAATCATTCTCAATTAAAAATTTGATCAGCCTATCATACCATGATCTAGGAGCTTGCTTCAAGCCATAGAGTGCCTTTTTGAGCTTGTACACATGATTAGGATTCTTAAAGTCCACAAAGCCAGGTGGTTGTTCCACATACACTTCCTCTTGAATAAACCCATTGAGGAAAGCACTTTTCACATCCATTTGATAAAGCTTGAAATTCTTTATGGAGGAATAAGCAAGAAGTAATCTAATAGCTTCTATCCTTGCTACAGGGGCAAAAGTCTCATCATAGTCAAATCCATCTTCTTGATTATACCCCTTAGCCACTAGTCTTGCCTTATTTCTTAGAATTATTCCAGATTCATCAAGCTTATTTCTGAAAACCCACTTGGTTCCAATAATTGGATGATCTTTTGGTAATGGCACTAAATCCCACACTTCATTTATTTCAAACTGATTTAGTTCCTCTTGCATGACCATTAACCAATGCTCATCTTTAAGTGCTTCATCAATGTTCTTAGGTTCAACTTGTGACACAAATGCCATAGTGTTGCAAATATTTTTAATAGCACTCCTAGTTGAGACACCCTTACCAATGCTTCCAATTATGTTGTCCATTGATAAGTCTCTAGTGGTTTTCCATTCCTTAGGCAATTGTTCACATGTTTCCTTTGCTTTCTCATGTGATTCACTCTCCTTAGGCACATCATTAGGTTCATTCTCCAATAGGGATTGATCAAGCAACCCATTTAAATCTTCAATTTCAGTTTGCCTAGACTCTTGCTTGTTTGACTCATCAAATACCACATGGACAGATTCTTCTATAACTAGGGTTCTCTTATTATAAATTCTATAAACCTTACTATTTGTAGAGTATCCTAGAAATATTGCTTCATCAGCCTTTGCATCAAACTTCCCAAGTTGTTCTTTCCCATTGTTCAGCACATAGCACTTACACCCAAACACTCTAAAATATGAAATGTTAGGCTTCTTTCCTTTGTAAATTTCATAGGGTGTTTTCTTTAATATAGGCCGAATCAGAACTTTATTTAACACATGACAAGCAGTGTTAATAGCATCAGCCCAAAAATATTTTGGAAAGTTTGTTTCATTCAACATTATTCTAGCAAGTTCTTCTAAGGACCTATTCTTTCTCTCAACAACCCCATTTTGTTGAGGTGTCCTAGGTGCTGAGAAATTATGGTTTATACCATGTTCCTCACAGAATTTCTGAAACATCAAGTTTTGAAACTCACCTCCATGGTCACTTCTTATAGAGGTGATGTTTGAGCACTGTAGACCCCTAAAATTGTCCGGGTCAGAAATAAAGCTTGAAGACTCTTGAGGACTGAAGGAAAGTCAGCCAGAAGGACTCATGGAAGGCCCTAGGAGGATTCTCTATAGGTCTAGAGGTCTTGTAATAGCTCAAAATAAGGAAGTGGAGGGAATGAAGCCCAATACGGCCTCCCAAAAGTTCAGTACGGCCGTATTGAACATTTTGAACTACAATACGGCCGCACCGAACTCAATACGGCCGGATTGAAGTTCACTACGGCCGCACTGAACTCAATACGACTGTATTGAGGTTTCTTGAACTTCAATACGGCCGCACTGAACTCAATACGGCCGTATTGTAGTTCAAAAACTCAATACGGGCCGTATTGACCCCCAGAGGCCGTATTGCGCCTCATCCCTATAAATATGACGTCAATTGGACGTCATTTGACACTTTGACACTGAGTTTTAACCCTCTTCTTGAGTATTCTGGGTTTTTTTGAGCAGTGCTCTGCCTAGAAATCACTCGGAGAGTTGATCCGACAAAGTTCTTGAGTTCTGAGCTTTTTGCTTGAGTCTCGAACTGAGTCGAAGGGAAATCCTCCGGATTTCCATAGTTAAAATTTTCTAGGAGGGAGCGAGCGGGCTTGTAGAGCGAGGGAACGCCAAAAAGCTTCCCAGTTTTACTTGAATATAAAAGCACGCTTCAAAGGTTTCTTCTTAAGACCTTCCTTTTACTGCTTTCTGTGTGTATATTTAACTGTCATCATGTAGATAGTTAAGTTATAATTGTTTAGAATAAATAGGGGTAATTTAGTAATTTTGCACTATTATTTTTAGAAATAATCTGTCATAGGGAACCCGAAAGGGGCGCTGTGGGGTGCTAACACCTTCCCCACGCGTAACCGACTCCCTTACCCGACTCTGGTTGTCATGGCCGAAGTCGATTTTTGAATCGATTGCCTTAAACTTCTTTTTCCAATGTTTTGAGTAAAACATTGGTGGCGACTCCATGAACCCTTCCTTTTTATGAAAACCGCTAATCCATGGAGGGTCTCGCTTGGGATTAACATGGATTGGTGAGCCTTTTAATAAAATTGCTCGTTTGACAAGGTCTCAGTTTGAGAATAAGTCATTCTAGCAATCCATATTTTTAAAACAAATAAAAGAGTCCAACCATCCTTCGCGAATGTTGAAAGCCCGTTTCGGGCCGGTGGCGACAGATGGCGACTCCGCTGGGGAAGCCTCGAGAGTCAGTCCCATTTAGTGCCAGATTATTTTTAACAAATAATAGTTAAAATTACTTCATTACCCCTTGTTTGTATGATAACATGCTTTATTTATATGGCTTTAATAACTGTTGTTTGTTTAATTTTCCGCAATTGTTTGAGATATAAATTGCACACAAACCTTTGCACACAACAGTTCCCTCTATACCCGGGGGCATGAGTGGTAAGCCATAGGGAGTGGATGTTAGTACGGCCGGTTGTCGAATGGGTCTATAGGTGCCCGTAGACCGTTGTCGGAAAGCATCACTCAAGGTTATAACCATGAACTCGAGTCCGACAGTGCGTTGGAGCTTTCCATCGACTTACGACGAGAGGAATTGGGTCCCTATAATGGGGGCACCTTGGGGGCCTCAGACCGGTGAGAACAGTTAGAACCACCTTGAATATGCACCTTTTTGTAGGAAACCCCTACCTCGTGATTCGCTCGTGACTGTTCGTGGATGAGTGAATTGTTTGTGTAAATGCTTATGTGCAATTGTTTGTGCATTAATAAATAACCTCGTGATAAGGTCTAAGAATAAATCCCCATGCATGAAAATGCCATGACATGAGAGAAAAGACCATGTGTGAAAATATAATAAAAGTGAGGAGCATGTGCATCATTACCAGTAAGACATCATGCATCCTCATAAACCATGCATTTTAGGTTCACCAATACCTCTTGACATGAGTAAAAGAGACCCATAATTATCGAGATTCTCCGTTGAGGAGAGATCATAAGTCAAGGAGGGTAGTAACACTCTGTTTTAAAAAGGCAGCGCCTTAAAAATGGAGGGTTATCAAGCTCATGTCAAGAGCGTATTCATCCCATAAATAAACTAATTAAACATTCATCTTAGAAAGTGGCTGGTCATCTCTCTGTCCTCACGCGCGCGCAAAAAATCAAGAAGATGGACGCGTTGGAGGAACAAAATAAGAAGCTTACAGCCGAGCTCTCACAGCTCAAGGAGAAAATGGCGCAAATGATGGAACTCATGCGTCATCAAAACATGAATGGGGCTCACCACAGTGACCATGAGTCCCATCATGAGGAGGATCATGAGGAAGAACAAGACCCTTCGCGAGCTGTACCCCTTGGGGCGGGGATTACGATTAGAGAGCCTGAAATTTCAAAAGACCAATTCCGCGCTCTAGAAGACCGGCTGAGGGCTATGGAGGGGCATGATTTTGATATTAAAGATGCCGCCGACATGTGCTTAGTGAGGGACATCCAATTCCCTCCCAAATTCAAAGTGCCCGATTTCCCAAAATATGTGGGATCGACTTGCCCCAAAAGTCATCTCACCATGTATTGCCGAAAAATGGCTGCATATGCTACCAATGAAAAGCTCTTGATCCATTGCTTCCAAGAGAGCTTGGCTGACACCGCACTCAATTGGTATATGCAGCTGGATGGAAGTCAAGTGTGCACATGGAGGCAGTTGGCCGACGCCTTTCTCAAGCGCTATAAATATAACATCGACCTAACACCCGATAGGTCCGATCTTCAAGCCTTGAGTAAGACAAATGATGAATCCTTCAAGGCGTACGCCCAACGATGGAGGGAGTTGGCGGCACAAATAGAGCCCCCGCTGTCGGATAAGGAGACGGTGTCCCTATTCATAAACTCGTTGACCGGTCCCTATTATGACAAGATGATAGGGAACACGACAACACTCTTCTCGGACATCATCACCATTGGCGAAAGAGTGGAACAAGGGCTGAAAAGTGGGAAGCTAGCTGGGCTTTCCCAATCATTTGAAGCCAAGAAGACCTACGGGAAGAAGAAGGAGGGAGGAGTCAATGCCGTAAATATTTCTTCATCTTCTTCCACTTCGAAGTCAGGAAAGTCGCAATACAACCCTGTGAAGAAGTTTGATAAACTTCCGACCACATATAGCGACCTCCTGCCGAAGCTAGTGGAAGCACGTCTTCGAGCTTACGTTCCACTAAAGAAGATTGATCCACCTCATCCCTATTGGTACAAACCGCAAGACAAATGTCTATACCATTCGGGGGCATCGGGGCATTCAACGGAGAAATGTAGAGCTCTCAAAAATAAGGTCCAAGACCTTATCGATGCAGGGTGGATCACTTTTGATTCAACAGCGCCCGACGTGAGCAAGAATCCTCTGTCGAAGCAGGAGTAGAGAGAAGAGCAAGCCACAATAGGGCCCCTCCATATTCTTCTTTTAGGGACTCATGATCAGTACCCGAGATCATGAGAACCTTTTCATGTAAATAAGGGTTTTACAGTTTTTTAATACATATCAATAAAGAGGCATTTTTCACATATCATTCTCTCTTTTGTTCTTTTCTCTCTTTCCTCATTAACATTAATAATTCTAAACCTAAATAGAACCAATAAAATAATTATGTCTGTAATTGTTCGCTCTGACCGGGATCCGAAAGTGAATGGGTTGAGTTGGAGAGTGATGAGGAGACCATCTCTCCGGATCTGCAAAGACTGCTAGATCAAGAAGCTCGTCTACTCCGACCGTGTCAAGAGAAATTAGAGACTGTGAATTTGGGGCCAGGCCGAGAGATAAAAAAGGTCAACATCGGGACCCATATCAGTGATGAAATAAGGACACATGTTTCCGCTATGATTATAATAAAATCATTCTTTATTCTTTCTCATTGCTTCTTTTCTTGCTTATAATAAAATTCTAAACCACATTATTTTTAAACCTGTTTGAATAAACATGAATGAGGTTAAAATCATCTTAATAATAATAAACCCACATCATTTTTATGTGGAGGTGTGTGTGACAACTTGGAGCACCTTCCCTTGGCCTTGACAAGTGCCATCATGGGTAAAAAGAAATCTTTCAAAATAAAAGAAGCTCGGCAGGAAACTCAAAAAGGGGACTGCGCAAAAATAAGAGCAAAAGACCCGCTAGGAATCCCATGAAAGGGTGACCTAGGCAAAAGTTAGGGTTACAAAAATAAACAAAAACAAAGGTCCGCTAAAACGCCACAAAAGGGTGTTTTAGGCAAAAATAAGGACAATCAAAAAACAAAAATAAATCCATGATGGTACCATGAACCGAATTCAAAAAGAAAGGTTCAAGGGAAGTTATCTAAGTTGTCAAATCACAACGTCAATAAACAAAGATTTTCTTAACTTCATAAGTGTTTAATCAAACAAAGCCTAAACACATAAGCCTACCTTGGCCATCCATTCTTACAAAAACCATTTTTGAAAAATAAATCCCCTCTAAAACACAAACTTCAGAACAAAAAATATCTTTCCTTTCTTTTCTCTCTTGTCCCAAATAATTTTAGAATAATCTAGTGGAAGCATGGAGAAATAAATCATCACTGATAATGGATCTAATCTGAACAACAAAATGGTGGAAGAACTGTGCCAAGAATTCGAGATCCAACACCATAATTCTTCCCCATATCGGCCAAAGATGAATGGGGCAATCGAGGCAACCAATAAGAACATCAAGAAAATAGTGCAAAAGATGGTTGTCTCATTTAAAGACTGGCACGAGATGTTACCCTTCGCTCTCCGAGGTTATAGGACTTCTGTACGCACATCTACAGGAGCTACTCCATTCTCCCTCGTCTATGGGATGGAGGCAGTTCTACCCGTCGAAGTCGAAATACCTTCCCTAAGGGTAATCATGGAAGCAAAACTTTCCGAAGCAGAATGGGTTCAAAGCCGGTATGACCAGTTGAACCTCATTGAAGAAAAACGGCTGAACGCCATATGCCATGGTCAAGCCTATCAGAGGAAGACCAAAAAGGCTTTTGACAAGAAAGTCCACCCTCGAGTCTACCATGAGGGAGAGTTGGTAATGAAGAAATTGCTACCAACTCGAAAGGACAAAACCGGAAAGTGGGCCCCAAATCACGGAGGACCATACGTGGTAAAACGAGCCTTCTCAGGAGGAGCATTGATCCTCACAGACATGGATGGAAAAGAACTTCGATACCCAGTCAACGCTGACGTGGTAAAGAAGTACTATGCTTGAAGACGTTGCTTGCATAGGCCCGCTAGGATGAAAACCCAAAAAGGGCGTCCTAGGCAAAAGTTAGGGCAAAATAAAAAGCCCGCCAGTACAAGGGTACTAGGCAAAACAAAGGCGAATTTATCCCCGCTAGGATATGTCCTAGGCAAAAATTAGGGGCAAAAGAATAAGATACAAAAACAAAGCAAGCAACGATCACTTGAATCGAAAACCGAAAGGCAGCTCAAGTGATTATCTTCTAGAAGCAAGCGTCTTGCAGCATCTACACTCCTGGCTCAAGCATCTCACCCGAAGCAACTAGGGGAATGTAAAGAGCAACAATTACAGATATAATTGTTAAGCCCAATGTATATAGCCTACCCTGGCCAGCCATTCTTCAGAAATTCCTTCTGTATATCTTTCTGTAAAAAACACTTGTGAATATCAATAAAATATCTATTCATTTCTCTTCTCTCTTGACCATGTGATTATGCCTCTAAAATTGGTATTTCATAAAAATTATACGAAATTCCTTTAATAATCGGTCAATAAAGAAAATTGGAGGGGTTCCAATAAAATCCGTAATCTCCTGCATAAAAGGCTCACAAAAATATTCCCTCTCGTCGATGACAGAAATTCCTCCAAGAAAAGGAGGATAGGGAGAGCCATTCATTTTTCTAAAAAAAAACATTAAATAATAAAACTTGCATTTGTGCATCACACACACATTAGTTGCACATTCAAAGACCTTATCATGAGGCAATCGCATAAAATAAAAAAAATAGAAAAATTGTTTGTGTATGACAGCAGTCAACAAAAGCCGAAAAACGACAAAAAAGGAAAAAATACAGAAAAAGTCAAAATTCGACAAAAAAGACAAAGATTCCGCATCATACAGAATAATTGAGCCTGGAGAGGCTCGCCGAAATAATACTCCCACAGAATAATTGAGCCTGGAGAGGCTTGCCGAAATAATACTCTTTCAGAATAATTGAGCCTGGAGAGGCTTGCCGAAACAATACTCCCTCACAGAATAACTGAGCCTGGAGAGGCTCGCCGAAATAATACTCAACAAATTGTACAGAATAACTGAGCCTGGAGAGGCTCGCAGAAATAATACTCCCCAGAGAAACCTCAGCTTAAGCTCATGGAACAAATCCCCAGCGAGAGCTATCAAAGCAAAATCGTCAAAATCCCCAATGGAAGCGCGATCATCCAAGCAAAATATTCAGTCAAAGGACTTGAAACTTCCTCAGTGGAAGATAGCTCTCTGACTCAAGCGCTGAGTGAGGCTAAGCCTGCAGAGGCTTCCTAAATAATACTCTGGGATACATAAGATCCCCAAATCCCCAGTCACCTACTCAAGAGGCACCCCTACAAAAGGAGAAAAATAAAAAAAATCAATAACCATTCCCCAAGCGGAATCCGGCACTCAGCCGAACACCAAACATCAAGATAATTCGCCTACTCAGAGGCACTCCTTCAAAAAGAGGAAAAATTGAAAGATCAATAATCATTCCCCAAGCGGAATTCGGCATTCAGCCAATCATTGAACGTCAAGATGATCCGCCTAACAGAATAGGCTAATCACAACAAAACGACAAAATCCCCCAGCGGATGATAGCCTACATAGAGGCAACAAAACCAGAAAAACAAAAAGAGTCACCCGAATAAGGATAACCGGGATACTCCACCATCGTCGAAAGGACGTCAGCCAATCATAAGGCATCGCTCACATCAGAAAGAGCATCTTCGTGTCTACACCCCAAGGAAACAGAAATTCCTCAATGGGTACCAACTACGCAATGGAAAGTTGGGACACAAGAACCTATGAGTAACTGCACATCCCCTAGACGGATCCCTGCGTTATCCAGCCCTCAGCGGCACCAAAATCAAAAACAAATCGTCGAAGCAACATCGTGGACTGTGGAGACAAACTTATCTCAAAACCCTGGAGAGGGCAAACTCACCCTGGAGAGGGCAAACTCAGCCACCCTGGAGAGGGCAAACTCACCCTGGAGAGGGCAAACTCACCCTGGAGAGGGCAAACTCACCCTGGAGAGGGAAAACTCAGCCACCCTGGAGAGGGCAAACTCACCCTGGAGAGGGCAAACTCAGCCACCCTGGAGAGGGCAAACTCACCCTGGAGAGGGCAAACTCACCCTGGAGAGGGCAAACTCAGCCACCCTGGAGAGGGCAAACTCACCCTGGAGAGGGCAAACTCAGCCACCTTGGAGAGGGCAAACTCAGCCACCCTGGAGAGGGCAAACTCACCCTGGAGAGGGCAAACTCAGCCACCCTGGAGAGGGCAAACTCACCCTAGAGAGGGCAAACTCACCCTGGAGAGGGCAAACTCACCCTGGAGAGGGCAAACTCACCCTGGAGAGGGCAAACTCAGCCACCCTGGAGAGGGCAAACTCACCCTGGAGCGGGCAAACTCACCCTGGAGAGGGCAAACTCAGCCACCCTGGAGAGGGCAAACTCATCCTGGAGAGGGCAAACTCACCCTGGAGAGGGCAAACTCACCCTGGAGAGGGCAAGACTCATGCTACCAAAGTGACTAGAAGCGCGGAGGTATGCACCAACCTGGAGAGGCTACTCAACAATTTTCCCACCTGAAGACACTACAAGTCAGAAGGATGGCACATTCCCCGGACAATTGGGTCAACTCCTTTACTTATCAAACGGTACACCAAAAGGCCGTTTGACTAAGTAAAGGGGGGGCAGCTGTAGACCCCTAAAATTGTCCGGGTCGGAAATAAAGCTTGAAGACTCTTGAGGACTGAAGGAAAGTCAGCCAGAAGGACTCATGGAAGGCCCTAGGAGGATTCTCTGTAGGTCTAGAGGTCTTGTAATAGCTCAAAATAAGGAAGTGGAGGGAATGAAGCCCAATACGGCCTCCCAAAAGTTCAGTACGACCGTATTGAACATTTTGAACTACAATACGGCCGCACTGAACTCAATACGGCCGGATTGAAGTTCACTACGGCCGCACTGAACTCAATACGGCTGTATTGAGGTTTCTTGAACTTCAATACGGCCGCACTGAACTCAATACGGCCGTATTGTAGTTCAAAAACTCAATACGGGCCGTATTGACCCCCAGAGGCCGTATTGCGCCTCATCCCTATAAATATGACGTCTGTCGCCACCGGCCCGAAACGGGCTTTCGGCATTCGCGAAGGATGGTTGGACTCTTTTATTTGTTTAAAAATATGGATTGCTAGAATGACTTATTCTCAAACTGAGACCTTGTCAAACGAGCAATTTTATTAAAAGGCTCACCAATCCATATTAATCCCAAGCGGGACCCTCCATGGATTAGCGGTTTTCATAAAAAGGAAGGGTTCATGGAGTCGCCACCAATGTTTTACTCAAAACATTGGAAAAAGAAGTTTAAAGCAATCGATTCAAAAATCGACTTCGGCCATGACAACCAGAGTCGGGTAAGGGAGTCGGTTACGCGTGGGGAAGGTGTTAGTACCCCACAGCGCCCCTTTCGGGTTCCCTATGACAGATTATTTATTAAATAATAGCGCAAAATTACTAAATTACCCCTATTTATTATAAGCGATTGTAAATTAAATATCTACATGATGACAGTTTAAATATGTACACACAGAAAGCGGTAAAAGAAGGGACTTTAAAGAGATAAACCTTTGAAGCGTGCTTTCTTATATATCTTGACAGAAATTGGGAAGCGTTTTGGCGTTCCCTCCCTCTACAAGATCGCTCGCTCCCTCCTATAAAATTTTAACTATGGAAATCCGGAGGATTTCCCTTCGACAAGGTTCGAGACTCAAGCAAATGGCTCGTGACTCAAGAACTTTGTCGGATCAACTCTCCGAGTGATTTCTAGGCAGAGCACTGCTCAAAAAAACCCAGAATACTCAAGAAGAGGGTTAAAACTCAGTGTGAAAGTGTAGAATGACGTCCAATTGACGTCATATTTATAGGGATGAGGCGCAATACGGCCTCTGGGGGTCAATACGGTCCGTATTGAAGTTTTGAACTACAATACGGCCGTATTGAATTCAATACGGTCGTATTGAAGTTCAAAAAACCTCAATACGGCCGTATTGAAGTTCAGTGCAGCCGTATTGAAGTTCAGTGCAGCCGTATTGAATTCAATGCAGCCGTATTGAAGTTCAGAAACTTCAATACGGCCGTATTGAGTTCAGTGCGGCCGTATTGTAGTTTAAAATGTTCAATACGGCCGTACTGAACTTCTGGGAGGCCGTATTGGGCTTCATTCCCTCCACTTTCTTATTTTTTGCTACTCTAAGACCTCTAAACCTAGAGATTGTCGTGCTAGGGTCTTCCAGGGTCTTCCAGGAGTCCTTCCGGCTGTCTTTCCTTTGATCTTCGAGAGTCTTCGAGTCTTATTTCCGACCCGGACAATTTTAGGGGTCTACAGCTGCCCCCCCCTTTACTTAGTCAAACGGCCTTTTAGTGTACCGGTTGATAAGTAAAGGAGTTGACCCAATTGTCCGGGGAATAAAGCCATCCTTCCGACTTGTAGTGTCTTCCGGTGGAAAATTGCTGAGTGGCCTCTCCAGGTTTTGCTTCGCTCGTCGCCCGAGCCGGAAGCTGCATACCTCCGTGCTTCTGAACACTCTGGTAGCGTGAGTACCGCCTCTCCAGGCTCAACTTCACTCGACGCCCGAGCTGGAAGTTGTGAGTACCCGCCTCTCCAGGCTTAGCTTCGCTTGCCGCCCAAGCTGGAAGCTGTGAGTACCGCCTCTCCAGGCTCTGCTTCGGTGCTTCTGACATCCTAGGCAGTTGAGTTTGCCCTCTCCAGGGTTAGCTTCGCTTGCCGCCCAAGCTGGAAGTTGTGAGTACCCGCCTCTCCAGGTTCTGCTTCGGTGCTTCTGACATCCTAGGCAGTTGAGTTTGCCCTCTCCAGGGTTAACTTCACTCGACGCCCGAGCTGGAAGTTGAACACCAACGTGCCTCTGACGACGCTGATGGTTGAGTACTGTCTCTCCAGACCTTGAGTACCGTCTCTCCAGACTTTGAGTACTGTCTCTCCAGACCTTGAGTACCGTCTCTCCAGACTCTGAGTACCGTCTCTCCAGACTCTGAGTACCGTCTCTCCAGACTTTGAGTACCGTCTCTCCAGACTTTGAGTACCGTCTCTCCAGACTTTGAGTACCGTCTCTCCAGACTTTGAGTACCGTCTCTCCAGACTTTGAGTACCGTCTCTCCAGACTTTCTTTGAGTACCGTCTCTCCAGACTTTCTTTGAGTACCGTCTCTCCAGACTTTCTTTGAGTACCGTCTCTCCAGACTTTCTTTGAGTACCGTCTCTCCAGACTTTGTTTGAGTACCGTCTCTCCAGACTTTGTTTGAGTACCGTCTCTCCAGACTTTGTTTGAGTACCGTCTCTCCAGACTTTGTTTGAGTACCGTCTCTCCAGACTTTCTTTGAGTACCGTCTCTCCAGACTTTGTTTGAGTACCGTCTCTCCAGACTTTGTTTGAGTACCGTCTCTCCAGACTTTGTTTGAGTACCGTCTCTCCAGACTTTGTTTGAGTACCGTCTCTCCAGACTTTGTTTGAGTACTGTCTCTCCAGACTTTCTTTGAGTACCGTCTCTCCAGACTTTGCTTTGTCTCTGACGACCTAGGCAACTGAGTTTGCCCTCTCCAGGGTCTGCGTCCGTGTCTTCTGATCACTTCGGCAATGCGAGTTTACCCTCTCCAGGGATCTGAGATGATTTTTTGTCTCCACAGTCCACTATGCTGCTTCGACAGTTGTTTTTGATTTTGATGCCACTGAGGGCTGGATAACGCAGGGATCCGTCTAGGGGATGTGCAGTCATTCATAGGTTTTTGTGCCCCAACTTGCATTGCTTAGTTGGTACCCATGGAGAATTTCTGACTCCTTGAGGTGTAGACACAGATGCTCTCTCTCTGAGTTGAGCGATGCCTTATGTTTGGCTGTCGTCCTTTCGACGTTGTGGAGTATCCCGGTTATCCTTATTCGGGTATCTCTTTTGGATTTTCTGATTTTTGCTGCCTCTGTGTAGGCTGTTATCCGCTGGGGATTCTGGATGTTGATTTTGATTAGCCTCTTCTGTTAGGCATATCATCTTGATGTTCAATGATTGGCTGAAAAGCCAAATTCCGCTTGGGGAATTGTTATTGATCTTTTGGATTTTTTTCTTTTTTGAAAGAGTGCCTCTGAGTAGGCGAATTATCTTGATGTTTGGTGTTCGGCTGAGTGCCAGATTCCGCTTTGGGAAATGATTATTTGTCTTTTGTGATTTTTCTTGAGGGGGTGCCTCTGAGTAGGCGAGTGGGGATTTAAAGTTTATTTATCCCAGAGTATTATTTAGAAAGCCTCTTCAGGCTTAGCTTCACTCATCGCTTGAGTTGGAAAGCTACCTTCCACTGAGGAAGTTTAAGTCCTTTCGACTTGGATATTCTGTTTAGATGATCAAGCCTCCCTTGGGGAATTTTGCTGATCTTGGTTTGATAGCTTTCACTGGGGAATTTGGCCCGTGAGTGGAAGCTGAGGTTTCTCTAGGGAGTATTATTTCTGCGAGCCTCTCCAGGCTCAGTTATCCTGAGAGAGTATTATTTCGGCGAGCCTCTCCAGGCTCAATTATTCTAAGAGGGAGTATTGTTTCGGCAAGCCTCTCCAGGCTCAATTATTCTGAGAGAGTATTATTTCAGCAAGCCTCTCCAGGCTCAATTATTCTGCATGAGTATTGTTTCGACAAGCCTCTCCAGGCTCAATTATTCTGAGAGAGTATTATTTCGGCAAGCCTCTCCAGGCTCAGTTATTCTGTACGAGGCGATTGATTTTCTAAATCTTTTGCCTTTTTTGTCGTTTTTGGCTTTTTCTGTATTTTTGCCTTTTCTGTTGATTTGCGGCTTTTTCTGTTGACCGCTGCCATACACAAGCAATTTTTCCTATTTTCTATTTTATGCAATTGCCTCATGATAAGGTCTTTGAATGTGCAACTAATGTGTGTGATGCACAAATGCAAGTTTTATTATTTAATGTTTTTAGAAAAATGAATGGCTCTCCCTATCCTCCTTTTCTTGGAGGAATTTCTGTCATCGACGTGAGGGAATATTTTTGTGAGCCTTTTATGCAGGAGATTATGGATTTTATAGGAACCCCTCCAATTTTCTTTATTGACCGATTATTAAGGAATTTCATACAATTTTTTAGAAATACCAATTTTAGAGGCATAATCACATGGTCAAGAGAGAAGAGAAAATGAATAGATATTTTATTGATATTCACAAGTGTTTTTACAGAAAGATATACAGAAGGATTTTCTGAAGAATGGCTGGCCAGGGTAGGCTATATACATTGGGCTTAACAATTATATCTGTAATTGTTGCTCTTTACATTCCCCTAGTTGCTTCGAGTGAGATGCCTGAGCCAGGAGCGTAGATGCTGCAAGACGCTTGCTTCTAGAAGATAATCACTTGAACCGCCTTTCGGTTTTCGATTCAAGTGACCGTTGCTTGCTTTGCTTTTACATCTTATTCTTTTGCCCCTAACTTTTGCCTAGGACGTATCCTAGCGGGGATAATTTTGCCTTTGTTTTGCCTAGTACCCTTGTACTGGCGGGCTTTTTGTTTTGCCCTAACTTTTGCCTAGGACGCCCTTTTTGGGTTTTCATCCTAGCGGGCCTATGCAAGCAACGTCTTCAAGCATAGTACTTCTTTACCACGTCAGCGTTGACTGGGTATCGAAGTTCTTTTCCATCCATGTCTGTGAGGATCAATGCTCCTCCTGAGAAGGCTCGTTTTACCACGTATGGTCCTCCGTGATTTGGGGCCCACTTTCCGGTTTTGTCCTTTCGAGTTGGTAGCAATTTCTTCATTACCAACTCTCCCTCATGGTAGACTCGAGGGTGAACTTTCTTGTCAAAAGCCTTTTTGATCTTCCTCTGATAGGCTTGACCATGGCATATGGCGTTCAGCCGTTTTTCTTCAATGAGGTTCAACTGGTCATACCGGCTTTGAACCCATTCTGCTTCGGAAAGTTTTGCTTCCATGATTACCCTTAGGGAAGGTATTTCGACTTCGACGGGTAGCACTGCCTCCATCCCATAGACGAGGGAGAATGGAGTAGCTCTTGTAGATGTGCGTATAGAAGTCCTATAACCATGGAAAGCGAAGGGTAACATCTCGTGCCAGTCTTTAAATGAGACAACCATCTTTTGCACTATTTTCTTGATGTTCTTATTGGTTGTCTCGACTGTCCCATTCATCTTTGGCCGATATGGGGAAGAATTATGGTGTTGGATCTTGAATTCTTGGCACAGTTCTTCCACCATTTTGTTGTTCAGATTAGATCCATTATCAGTGATGATTTATTTCTCCATGCTTCCACTAGATTATTCTAAAATCATTTGGGACAAGAGAGAAAAGAAAGGAAAGATATTTTTTGTTCTGAAGTTTGTGTTTTAGAGGGGATTTATTTTTCAAAAATGGTTTTTGTAAGAATGGATGGCCAAGGTAGGCTTATGTGTTTAGGCTTGTTTGATTAAACACTTATGAAGTTAAGAAAATCTTTGTTTATTGACGTTGTGATTTGACAACTTAGATAACTTCCCTTGAACCTTTCTTTTTGAATTCGGTTCATGGTACCATCATGGATTTCTTTTGTTTTTTGATTGTCCTTATTTTTTGCCTAAAACACCCTTTTGTGGCGTTTTAGCGGACCTTTGTTTTTGTTTATTTTTGTAACCCTAACTTTTGCCTAGGTCACCCTTTCGTGGGATTCCTAGCGGGTCTTTTGCTCTTATTTTTGCGCAGTCCCCTTTTTGAGTTTTCTGCCGAGCTTCTTTTATTTTAAAGGATTTATTTTTATCCATGATGGCACTTGTCGAGGCCAAGGGAAGGTGCTCCAAGTTGTCACACACACTTCCACATAAAAAATGATGCGGGTTTATTATTATTAAGATGATTTTAACCTCATTCATGTTTATTCAAACAGGGTTAAAAATAATGTGGTTTAGAATTTTATTATAAGCAAGAAAAGAAGCAATGAAGAATGATTTTATTATAATCATAGCGGAAACATGTGTCCTTATTTCATCACTGATATGGGTCCCAATGTTGACCTCTTATATCTCTCGGCCATGCCCCAAATTCACAGTCTCCAATTTCTCTTGACGAGTTGGAGTAGGCGAGCTTCTCGTTCTAGCAGTCTTTGCAGATCCGGAGAGATGGTCTCCTCATCACTGTCCAACTCAACCCATTCACCTTCGGATCCCAGTCAGAGCGAACAATTACAGACATAATTATTTTATTGGTTCTGTTTAGGTTTAGAATTATTAATGTTAATGAGGAAAGAGAGAAAAGAACAAAAAAAAGAGTAATGTGCGAAAAATGCCTCTTTATTGATATGTATTAAAACTGTACAAAAACCCTTATTTACATGAAAAGGTTCTCATGATCTCGGGTACTGATCATGAGTCCCTAAAAGAGAAAAATGAAGGGGCCCTATCGTGGCTTGTTCTTCTCTCTACTCCTGCTTCGGCAGAGGATTCTTGCTCACGTCGGGCGCTGTCGAATCGAAGGTGACCCACCCTGCATCAATAAGGTTTTGGACCTTGTATTTGAGAGCTAGGCATTTCTCTGTTGAATGCCCTGGTGCCCCCGAATGGTATAAACATTTGTCTTGTGGCTTGTACCAATCGGGGTAAGGTGGGTCGATCTTCCTTGGTGGAACATGAGCTAGAAGTTTGGCTTCTACTAGCTTCGGTAGGAGATCGCTATAAGTGGTCGGAAGTTTATCAAACTTCTTCACAGGGGTGAATTGCGATCTTCCCGACTTCGAAGTGAAAGTAGCCGAGGGTATGGTTATAGCATTGACTCCTCCCTCTTTCTTCTTCCCGAAGGTCTTCTTAGCTTCATATGATTGGGAAGGCTTAGCCAGCTTCCCACTTTTAAGTCCTTGTTCCACTCTCTCCCCAATGGTGATGATGTCCGAGAAGAGTGTCGTTGTGTTCCCTATCATTTTATCGTAATAGGGACCAGTCAACGAGTTGATGAATAAGGACACCGTCTCCTTATCCGACAGCGGGGGCTCTATCTGTGCCGCCAACTCCCTCCATCGTTGGGCGTACGCCTTGAAAGATTCATCATTTTTCTTACTCAAGGCTTGAAGATCTGACCTATCGGGTGTTAGGTCGATGTTGTATTTATAGCGCTTGAGAAAGGCGTCGGCCAACTGCCTCCATGTATGTACTAGATTTCCATCTAGCTGCATATACCAATTGAGCGCAGTATCGGCTAAGCTCTCTTGGAAGCAATGGATCAAGAGCTTTTCATTTGTGGCATATGCAGCCATTTTGCGACAGTACATGGTGAGATGACTTTTAGGGCAAGTCGATCCCACGTACTTTGGGAAATCCGGCACTTTAAATTTAGGAGGGAATTGGATGTCCCTCACTAAACACATGTCGGCGGCATCTTTAATATCGAAGTCATGCCCCTCCATAGCCCTTAGCCGATCCTCTAGGGCGTGGAATTGTTCCTTTGAAACTTCGGGCTCTTTAATCATGATCCCCGCCCCAAGGGGTACAGCTCGTGGAGGTTCTTCCTCGTGCTCCTCCTCCTCATGATGATGGGACTCATGGTCACTGTGGTGAGACTCATGTACATTATGATGACGCATGAGCTCCATCATTTGCGCCATCTGCTCTTTAAGCTGTGAAAGCTCGGTTGTGAGCTTCTTATTTTGCTCCTCCAATGCTTCCATTTTCTTGATTTTCTGCGCGCGTGTGAGGACAGAGAGATGACCAGCCACTTTCTAAAATGAATGTTTTATTCTAATTAGTTTATTCATGGTATGAATACACTCTCGATGTGAGCTTGATAAGACTCCATCTTTAAGGCGCTGCCTTTTTAAGATGAAGGTTTATCACCCTCCCTAGCCTATGATCTCTCCCCAACGGAGAATCTCAATAGTCATGGGTCCCTTTTACTCACATCGAGAGGGTATTGGTGATCCTAAAATGAATAATTGATGAGGATGCATGAGGTCTTATTGGTAATGATGTACATGCTCCTCACTTTTATTATATTTCCACACATGGTCTTTCCTCTCATGTCATGGTATTTTCATGCATGGGGATTATTCTTAGACCTTATCACGAGGTTTATTTTTAATGCACAAACAATTGCACATAAGCATTTACACAAACAATTCACTCATCCACGAACAGTCACGAGCGAATCACGAGGTAGGGGTTTCCTGCAGAAAGGTGCATATTCAAGGTGGTTCTAACTGTTCTCACCGGTCTGAGGCCCCCAAGGTGCCCCCATTATAGGGACCCAATTCCTCTCGTCGTAAGTCGATGGAAAGCTCCAACGCACTGTCGGACTCGAGTTCATGGTTATCACCTTGAGTGATGCTTTCCGACAACGGTCTACGGGCACCTATAGACCCATTCGACAACCGGCCGTACTAACATCCACTCCCTATGGCTTACCACTCATGCCCCCGGGTATAGAGGGAACTGTTGTGTGCAAAGGTTTGTGTGCAATTTATATTTCAAACAATTGCGAAAAATTAAACAAACACAGTTATTAAAGCCATATAAATAAAGCATGTTATCATACAAACAAGGGGTAATGAAGTAATTTTAACTATTATTTGTTAAAAATAATCTGTCACTAAATGGGACTGACTCTCGAGGCTTCCCCAGTGAAGTCGCCATCTGTCGCCACCGGCCCGAAACGGGCTTTCGGCATTCGCGAAGGATGGTTGGACTCTTTTATTTGTTTAAAAATATGGATTGCTAGAATGACTTATTCTCAAACTGAGACCTTGTCAAACGAGCAATTTTATTAAAAGGCTCACCAATCCATATTAATCCCAAGCGGGACCCTCCATGGATTAGCGATTTTCATAAAAAGGAAGGGTTCATGGAGTCGCCACCAATGTTTTACTCAAAACATTGGAAAAAGAATTTTAAAGCAATCGATTCAAAAATCGACTTCGGCCATGACAACCAGAGTCGGGTAAGGGAGTCGGTTACGCGTGGGGAAGGTGTTAGCACCCCACAGCGCCCCTTTCGGGTTCCCTATGACAGATTATTTATTAAATAATAGCGCAAAATTACTAAATTACCCCTATTTATTATAAGCGATTGTAAATTAAATATCTACATGATGACAGTTTAAATATGTACACACAGAAAGCGGTAAAAGAAGGGACTTTAAAGAGATAAACCTTTGAAGCGTGCTTTCTTATATATCTTGACAGAAATTGGGAAGCGTTTTGGCGTTCCCTCCCTCTACAAGACCGCTCGCTCCCTCCTATAAAATTTTAACTATGGAAATTCGGAGGATTTCCCTTCGACTAGGTTCGAGACTCAAGCAAATGGCTCGTGACTCAAGAACTTTGTCGGATCAACTCTCCGAGTGATTTCTAGGCAGAGCACTGCTCAAAAAAACCCAGAATACTCAAGAAGAGGGTTAAAACTCAGTGTGAAAGTGTAGAATGACGTCCAATTGACGTCATATTTATAGGGATGTGGCGCAATACGGCCTCTGGGGGTCAATACGGTCCGTATTGAAGTTTTGAACTACAATACGGCCGTATTGAACTCAATACGGCCGTATTGAAGTTCAAAAAACCTCAATACGGCCGTATTGAAGTTCAGTGCAGCCGTATTGAAGTTCAGTGCAGCCGTATTGAATTCAATGCAGCCGTATTGAAGTTCAGTGCAGCCGTATTGAATACAATGCAGCCGTATTGAAGTTCAGAAACTTCAATACGGCCGTATTGAGTTCAGTGCGGCCGTATTGTAGTTTAAAATGTTCAATACGGCCGTACTGAACTTCTGGGAGGCCGTATTGGGCTTCATTCCCTCCACTTTCTTATTTTTTGCTACTCTAAGACCTCTAAACCTACAGATTGTCGTCCTAGGGTCTTCCAGGGTCTTCCAGGAGTCCTTCCGGCTGACTTTCCTTTGATCTTCGAGAGTCTTCGAGTCTTATTTCCGACCCGGACAATTTTAGGGGTCTACAACGTCAATTGGACGTCATTTGACACTTTGACACTGAGTTTTAACCCTCTTCTTGAGTATTCTGGGTTTTTTTGAGCAGTGCTCTGCCTAGAAATCACTCGGAGAGTTGATCCGACAAAGTTCTCGAGTTCTGAGCTTTTTGCTTGAGTCTCGAACTGAGTCGAAGGGAAATCCTCCGGATTTCCATAGTTAAAATTTTCTAGGAGGGAGCGAGCGGGCTTGTAGAGCGAGGGAACGCCAAAAAGCTTCCCAGTTTTACTTGAATATAAAAGCACGCTTCAAAGGTTTCTTCTTAAGACCTTCCTTTTACTGCTTTCTGTGTGTATATTTAACTGTCATCATGTAGATAGTTAAGTTATAATTGT
This sequence comes from Cajanus cajan, assembly GCF_000230855.2. NCBI lineage: Eukaryota > Viridiplantae > Streptophyta > Magnoliopsida > Fabales > Fabaceae > Cajanus > Cajanus cajan. Next base: position 43,040,480 of record NC_138521.1, on the reverse strand, counting down.
TTAGAATAAATAGGGGTAATTTAGTAATTTTGCACTATTATTTTTAGAAATAATCTGTCATAGGGAACCCGAAAGGGGCGTTGTGGGGTGCTAACACCTTCCCCACGCGTAACCGACTCCCTTACCCGACTCTGGTTGTCATGGCCGAAGTCGATTTTTGAATCGATTGCCTTAAACTTCTTTTTCCAATGTTTTGAGTAAAACATTGGTGGCGACTCCATGAACCCTTCCTTTTTATGAAAACCGCTAATCCATGGAGGGTCCCGCTTGGGATTAATATGGATTGGTGAGCCTTTTAATAAAATTGCTCGTTTGACAAGGTCTCAGTTTGAGAATAAGTCATTCTAGCAATCCATATTTTTAAAACAAATAAAAGAGTCCAACCATCCTTCGCGAATGCCGAAAGCCCGTTTCGGGCCGGTGGCGACAAGCACTTCTCATTTTGAACAAGTTTGGAAAATTTTCTAAAGGCATTAAAAGCATCATTTTTATTTGCAAGAAACTTAACCCATGTGTATCTAGAATAGTCATCAACAATCACTAAGCCATAGTAGTTTCTGCCTAAGCTCATGGTTCTTGAAGGACCAAACAAAACCATGTGAATTAATTGCAAAGGTCTAGATGTGGAAATCTGATTTTTACTTTTAAAGCTAGCCTTCACTTGCTTGCCCTTTTGACAAGCATCACATAGTTTGTCTTTTCCAAACTTAAGTTTAGGTAGACCAACCACTAATTCTTTCCTACTCAGTTTATTCAAATGATCCATATGAATATGTGCAGCTCTCCTATGCCAAAGCCATATGTTTTCTTCTTGAGTTATTAGACACTTAGTGTTTGACATTGTTATAGAGTGTTCTAAGTCAAGCATGTATATATTGTCAATTCTTTTACCAATGAATCTGATTTCTTTACTCTTTTTATCACATATCAAGCAACATGTATCATCAAATTCAATTTTAAAGCCTTTATCACTCAATTGACTAATACTCAGCAAATTATGTTTCAACCCATCAACAAGCAAAACATTTTCAATCAATGTTTGAGAGGAGGGATTACCAAAATTGCCATGGCCAAGAATTTTTCCCTTATTGTTGTCACCATAGGTAACATACCCTTCATTCTTCAATTTCAGATTTGTGAATTTTGAAGGATCCCCAGTCATATGCCTTGAGCAGCCACTATCAAGATACCAAAGTAGATTTTTGGCCCTCAAGCATTCCTACAACAAAAATTCAGAGGAAAAATTTAGGTACCCATGTGGAGGGTCCTTGTAGGTTAGTTCTCAGCCTTTGACTCTTCTCAACCTAAATCATTTCTCCATTTGGAACTCCATATTTCCTAGAATAGCAGTTCCTAATTGTATGGCCTCTTTTACAGCAATAAAAACAAGTTGTTTGTCTAGAAAAGTTGCTTTTGAATTTTCTAAAATTTTGATTTTTCACAAAAGCTTCTTTCTTTGACTTAAATGGCATGCTCATACTTTGGTTAAAACCAAGTCCACTCCTATCAAAAGTGTTTCTTTGTTTTCCCAAAAGAATGTTCAAGTTTTCATTTCCATTAGTGAACCTTGCAAGTGTAGATTTTAAATCAGCATTTTCTTTTTCAAAAATTTTGCAATGTTCACAACCATCTTTTGTGGAAGTGGAGTTTTCACAATGAGCTTCATTAAAGTTAAACATAGTTTGAAGATTTTTGATGGAATCATGCTTTGGAGTGCAAGAGGTGACATACTCAAAGAACCAAGAGGAGTTGGCTAGACATGAAGGTTTGGGCCAGTCAGGGCCCAATGGGCCTGATGGGCCTGGGAAGGCCCAAGTTGAACTTTTCATGGGCCATATTTTGTTATAGCTATTTTCATATGTTTTGTATACATCATGTATCATATATTTTGGTCTTGTATTTTGGACCACATAGAGTAGCATTTTAGGTTTTAGGCTAGTTGGGCCTAGTTTTGGGCTTCATGGGCCTTTGGGCTTCATTAGAATAGGAAAATACAAGGAATACTAAAGTATGCTAATTAGGTTAAATTAGGTTTAATTTGGAAGTCATTTAAGTTACATTTGAGTCAAATGTTTAGCACCATGGGTGGCTGAACATGTGCCACTCAAATTAACCCTAAATGACTCTCAAATCACACCTAAATGCACCTTGGCACCTAAATTTTTGGACTTACACATGTGCACCAAAGTTTGAATTCAAAATTAGGCGCCATTTTGTGAGGCTTTAGTTTAGGCACCTATGGGTCATAATTCCGTGCATACTTAAGCCATTCTTTCACCTTTTGTATTCACTTTTGATCATAATTGAAATTTGTGAGCCATTGGCCGAGTTTCCTCTCTCAAAAGTCCCTTAGAGTTCATCTTCAAAACCTTAGGATTTCACCTTAGAATCCTCCTCTTTGAAGTGTGCTCTCCATTGATGCTTGAGCTTGGATGCTTCCCTCCTAGTTCTAGGTTGAGTGCATCCGTGAGTTCTTAAGCTTCTAAGTGTTTTTGAGTTGAAGAATCAAGCCTCCATTGAAGAAGATCCGGCCTAAGCAAATCCGTGGAGAAGATCATCCATCACTTCTCCTAAGTTTGCTATCATTTTTGGTATCAAGAGCAAGGTCTTCAAGGAGATAAGTTCTTCATCTTGTTTTGGTCCGATTGTTTTTGTGTTCTTTGTGTTCTAAGTGTCTTGTTTGAGTTTCTTTTCGGATCTACATGCTTTTTATCATATTTTGTTCCATAGATCCATTGGTTGATTGTTCTTGAATTTCTTCCTCAATCAACTTGTTTTGGACCTATTAGCTTGTGCTTGTTTTTGATTTTAATTTTGAGTCTCTCCATTCCTAATATGTGTCCGTGATTGGACTGCATACATTGCATTTAGATTTTGGTTTTTAATCCATGTTTTGTCTTAGTATGTTTGTGTAGTCTTTATATGTCTTAAAATTCCTTGAATAGCATGTTGACCTAAATTTCTTTGTGTCTTGTTCATCAATTTGTTGCTCTCGGTTTGCTTATTGTTCTTGCCTCCTATATGTGCTTTTTCTTTTACCTTATTGTGTTCATAACTTGCTATTAGTTCTAGTAAGTTTCTTTAGAGTTAGGTTTCCATTGTGTCTTAAGTTTTCAAATCACATTTCCATTGAAAAATCTTATAAAAATTTTTGTGACTCAAAATTTCAAGTGCTTAATCTTGCTTCTAGTGCACTATCTTTTGGATTCAAATTTTAAAAAGTAAATAGGCTGAAAACAGAGACAAAAACAGAGCCTAAATCAAAAGAAAAGTACAAAGATTCAAAGAAGAAAAGTGTACAAAAGAATCCAAGACAAAACCTAAAAACTAGTACACTAGTTTCCTTGTTTTCATTTGAATTTTTGTCTAACTTGTAGTCACGGTTTCTATAGCTTGGAATCTTAGAAAAATTTGAAACAAAAGGAAAATATACTCTCTGGACTCTTAACTTGAATATAGAAAAAGAAAGAATTAAAAAAAATTAGAGAAAGCATTTTAAAGTGAAAAAGCCGAGAGGTGTACATTGGTGAAAAATCACTTGATTCCTTGTTATTGTTTTGACTACTACTTGTGCTATACTTATCCAATTGCTTTCAAATTTTTTTTGTTTTGTTCATATACTCTAGTACCTATCTAGGAACATTCCTAACTGAGTGCTAGCTTTATTTGGAGTCTTATTTTCCAGTTTTACTTGTTGAACCTCTTTGAGTCTTGTCATATATACATATTACTCTTAACTTTTGGTATAAGCTTTCCAAATTGTGCTTTATTGCTTGTCTAGTTTTCTTTCAATAATTTCCCTGTGCTGGAAGTGGCCTCAAATCCTTGCTCAAGGATCAAGCATTGCTCAACAACGAGTAGGAAAAGTTTGGACACTAAGACCTAAAAATTTGACCTAATTTAGTGACCAAAACTTCTCCTAAACTTCCTTCACTTGAGTGACCATTCCTTTCACCTTGTGAGGCAGCCACCATTAACCTCTTTGTTGTGTTTCTTTTGTAGGTCCAGTAGCATCATATTGAAGGATTAGTGGCGGATTAAACACTTGATTAAGTGTTGGAAAATTTGCACAACAATCCGTCACTAAATTGGTCACCAAAACCGCCATTTATTGCTTTCTAGGCTAGTTTAAATTTTGCAATCTCTCTTGTATTTTAAAATCAATTTGTAAAGCTTGGAGGGAGTATTAAGAAGCTGGTCAGGTATATCTAAATCCTTGTTAGCATCCTCACGTGTAGTGCTAGTGGAAGTGGCTTGGAAATTTCATATGTTTCAAGCTTCCACTTAGGGAACCCGACTAGTTACTTATCTTGATTCCTTTAAGTTCTTTGTCTTTTAATTGCTTTATTTTGCTGCCTTGAAACGTCTAGACTTGTGTAGATTTACTTGCTCACGTTTAGTTTAGTCTCAAAAACAAACAAATTGTGAAAAAGCATTCAAAATTTTTGTGAAAAGTTTTGGGGAATTGGAAGTACCACAAAGGAGTTTAGTGATTTCCACTTGAAAAGGCTTGGTTATTAAGTGGCTCTTTGTAGCTCACCTCCCTTGATAGTGCAACTTGTACACTTAGACTTCCAAGTTCTATTTTCATTCCTAGAAAATACCAAAAACATTTTATAACTTTTTGCATAGCATATAAAATCTTATTGCTTAATCATGAGTCAACATTCTCAAAGTAGTAGTGACTTTGAATCTCCTAAAAGTTTTAAAAGAATTGTCAAGGAGGTTGAGGCACTAAAACTTTGGAAGCATGATGAAATACTTCAAAAACAAAAAGAAAAACTTGAAAAGGAAGTACAAATCATGGCTTTAGAACAAGAGATTCAAAAGATTAAGCAACGAGAAGAAAAACTTTTGAAAAGATTGAATAAAAATAAAAGTCCAAAAGGTTCTTCTAGGAGCTCAATCAAGAGCTCCAATGATTCTCAAAGCCAAGAATATGATGGTAGTTTGAACATGGATGCATACTATCAACCAACACCTAGGAGAGTCATTAAAGAACACAAAGTGAGGGAATCAAGGGTTGATCTCCCTTACTTTCATGGAAAAGAAAATGTGGACGCCTACTTAGATTGGGAGATGAAAGTGGAGCAAATCTTCACTTGTCATCAAGTAGGTGAGGAAAGAAAGGTTCCTTTGGCCACCCTAGCTTTTCAAGGACAAGCCATGTATTGGTGGACATCCTTGGAAAGAGAGAGAAGACTTCACAATGATCCTCCCATCACTTATTGGAATGAGTTGAGGAGTGCTATGAGAAGAAGGCACATACCTTCTTATTATAGTAGGGAGCTTATGGATAAGCTCCAAAGACTCCAACAAAAGAATATGAGTGTTGAGGAGTATAGACAAAAGATGGAGTTGTATCTCATGAGGGCTGGCATAAGGGAAGAGGAAAGATTGACCATTGCTAGGTTTTTAAGTGGTCTAAATTTTGACATAAGAGATAGAGTTGAGTTACTCCCTTATAGGGACCTTGATGATTTGGTCCAACTTTGTATAAGGGTGGAACAACAAAATTTAAGGAAAAATTCTTTAAAAGGAAAAACTCAAGCTAACTCTTATATCAAGAATGACTACAAGAGGGAGGGTCAATATGACTCTTCTAAAAGCTCTAGTAAAAGTCAAGAAAAAGAAAATGATAAAAATGTTGTCACTTCTAGTAGTAAAACTAGTGACATCAAATGCTTTAAATGTCTTGGGAGAGGCCATATAGCTTCTCAATGTCCAACTAAAAAGGTCATGATTTTGAGAGGACAAGACATTTATAGTAGTCTTGATGAATCTAGTTCTACCACTTCAAGTGGTAGTGAGACTAGTGAGGAAGATCCTAAAATTGAAAAGTTATATCCTGTGGATGGTGATCTTCTTATGATCAAAAGGCTTCTTGGAAGCCAACCTTGTCCCACTTCACTATCTCAAAGAGAGAACATATTTCATACAAGATGTTTGGTTTCTAAAAGAACTTGTTCTCTCATTGTTGATAGTGGATCATGTTCTAATTGTTGTAGTACAAGGATGGTTAACAAGTTAGCCCTTACCACCATTCCTCACCCTCACCCTTATAAACTTCATTGGCTCAATGAAGGTGAGGAATTGGAGGTGAATCAACAAGTGAAGGTCAAGTTTTCTATAGGGGATTATAAAGACAAAGTTTTATGTGATGTGATCCCTATGGAAGCTTGTCATATTTTGCTTGGTAGGCCATGGCAATTTGATAAACAAACTATACATGATGGCCTCACTAACAAAATATCCTTCACTCATAAAAATAAGGAAATTGTTTTTAATCCTTTAACACCATCCCAAGTGTTTGAGGATCAAAAGCAAATGAAAAAGAAAAGAAACAAAGAAAAGAAAGAAGGAAAGAGTGTGGATAAATGGGACTCCACTAAGACCTTTATGACAAAAGAGAGTTATTTTATGACCAAACAAGACTTAAAAAGAACTCTCTTTATTCACAAAAGTCTTGACTCTTATCCTAATGCTGCCACTTATCTTAAAGTTGAGAATGAGGAACAAAATGAATTTCAAGTAAAGAATTCTTCTCAACTTCGAGATATAGTGAAGAAGGAGTGGACTATACCTAGTGTTACTCCTTATACTACTTCCTTGAAGGTGCACAAGGAAGGAAGTATTTCTTTAGATTTCATAAAGCACCCAATTTTCGGTTTACATTGTTTAGTAGATATAACTTGTAATAATCTATATTCTATGTTTGATCTTATGGGAAGTTCTTATTTTTTTGAACTTAATATGTTTCCTTCCCTACAAGACAAAAATAGATTATATGACTATGAGTATCTAATAAACAATCAAATCCAAAATTGTTTAGGACGTTTTTTAGTAGTATTTTCTTTATATTTTAGGAAAAGCCTAGGATACCATTTAGGGTACTTTAGGCAAGATATTGTAGTGTTTAAAAATCAGTCTTTTCATTGTCTTAGTCATAGTGTTCTTACATTTTTAGGTTTTACTTCTAGGTTATGCTTAGAAGAGGAGCCTATTTCTAGAGAGTCTAATATTTTATCTTTCTTTGTTAGGTTAGATACTAGGACTCCTCTTAGGATCCATGATCTTTTATCTTATCATGTTACTTCTTATTCCTTGCATGTTTTATATGTAGGTGTTAATTTTTCTTCTTCCATTCATCCTCGAGATTTGAGGACAAATCCTTTTCAAGAGGGAGGGGATGATGGAATCATGCTTTGGAGTGCAAGAGGTGACATACTCAAAGAACCAAGAGGAGTTGGCTAGACATGAAGGTTTGGGCCAGTGTCGCCACCGGCCCAAACGGGCTTTCGGCATTCGCGAAGGATGGTCGGACTCGTTTATTTGTTTAAAAATATGGATTGCTAGAATGACGTATTCTCAAACTGAGACCTTGTTAAACGAGCAATTTTATTAAATGATTCACCAATCCATATTAATCCCAAGCGGGACCCTCCATGGATTAGTGGTTTTCGCAAAAGGAGGGGTTCGTGGAGTCGCCACCAATGTTTTACTCAAAACATTGGAAAAAGGGATAAGGCAATTGATTTTACAAATCAACTTTGGCCATTACAACCAGAGTTGGGTAAGGGAGTCGGTTACGCGTGGGGAAGGTGTTAGCACCCCACAGCGCCCCTTTCGGGTTCCCTATGACAGATTATTTTCTAAAATAACAGCGTAAAATTACTAAATTACCCCTATTTATTCTAAGCAATTATAAATTAATTATCTACATGATGACAGTTTAAATATGCACACAGAAAGCAGTAAAAGGAAGGATTTAAGAAGAAACCTCTTGAAGCGTGCTTTTATATATTGAGTAAAACTGGGAAGCTTTTTGGCGTTCCCTCGCTCTACAAGCTCGCTCGCTCCTTCCTAAAAACTTTTAACTATGGAAATCCGGAGGATTTCCCTTCGACTAGGTTCGATCCTCAAGCAAAATGGCTCGGGGCTCAAAAACTTTGTCGGATCAACTCTCCGAGTGATTTCTAGGGCAGAACACTGCTCAAAAACCCCAGAATACTCAAGGAGAGGGTTAAAACTATGTGAAAAAGTGTCAAATGACGTCCAATTGACGTCATATTTATAGGGAACAGGCGCAATACGGCCTACAGAAGCAATACGGCCGTATTGAAATTTTTGAACTTCAATACGGCCGTATTGAGTTCAATACGGCCGTATTGAAATTCAGAAATTTCAATACGGCCGTATTGAGTTCAATACGGCTGTATTGAAGCTTCAATACGGCCGTATTGATTTCAGTACGGCCGTATTGAAGTTTCAGAAACTTCAATACGCCGTATTGAGTTCACTGCGGCCGTATTGAAGCTTCAATACGGCCGTATTAAGTTCAGTACGGCCGTATTGGGCTTCATTCCCTCCACTTCCTTATTTTGAGCTATTCTAAGACCTCTAGACCTACAGAGAACCCTCCTAGGGCCTTCCAGGAGTCCTTCTGGCTGATCTTCCTTCAGTCTTCGAGAATCTTCAAGCTTTATTTCCGACCCGGACAATTTTAGGGGTCTACAGCCAGTCAGGGCCCAATGGGCCTGATGGGCCTGGGAAGGCCCAAGTTGAACTTTTCATGGGCCATATTTTGTTATAGCTATTTTCATATGTTTTGTAAACATCATGTATCATATATTTTGGTCTTGTATTTTGGACCACATAGAGTAGCATTTTAGGTTTTAGGCTAGTTGGGCCTAGTTTTGGGCTTCATGGGCCTTTGGGCTTTTGGTACCCAATATTGGGCTCATTTTCATTCTTGTAATTTTTCCTTTCCATTGTAATTGTTTGACCAATGTAATTAGGTCATTAGAATAGGAAAATACAAGGAATACTAAAGTATGCTAATTAGGTTAAATTAGGTTTAATTTGGAAGTCATTTAAGTTACATTTGAGTCACATGTTTAGCACCATGGGTGGCTGAACATGTGTCACTCAAATTAACCCTAAATGACTCTCAAATCACACCTAAATGCACCTTGGCACCTAAATTTTCGGACTTACACATGTGCACCAAAGTTTGAATTCAAAATTCAAATTTGAATTCAAACTTTAGGCGCCATTTTGTGAGGCTTTAGTTTAGGCACCTATGGGTCATAATTCCGTGCATACTTAAGCCATTCTTTCACCTTTTGTATTCACTTTTGATCATAATTGAAATTTGTGAGCCATTGGCCGAGTTTCCTCTCTCAAAAGTCCCTTAGAGTTCATCTTCAAAACCTTAGGATTTCACCTTAGAATCCTCCTCTTTGAAGTGTGCTCTCCAGGCTTGTGCATACCTCGGTGCTCTCGACAACTGGGCAGCTGAGTATTGCCTCTCCAGGCTGGTGCATACCTCGGTGCTCTCGACAACTGGGCAGCTGAGTATTGCCTCTCCAGGCTGGTGCATACCTCGGTGCTCTCGACAACTGGGTAGCTGAGTATTGCCTTTTAGGCTTTGAGATGATTTTGTCTCCACAGTCCACGATGCTGCTTCGACGGTTTTTCTGATTTTGTGCCGCTGAGGGCTGGATAACGCAGGGATCCGTCTAGGGGATGTGCAGTCATTCATAGGTTCCTGTGCCCCAACTTGCATTGCATTGTTGGTACCCATTGAGGAATTTCTGTTTCCTTGGGGTGTAGACACAGATGCTCTTCTTGAATTGAGCGATGCCTTATGTTTGGCTGACGTCCTTTGACGTTGGTGGAGTATCCCGGTTATCTTTATTCGGGTAACTCTTTTTGATTTTCTGATTTTTTGCTGCCTCTGTGTAGGCTGTTATCTGCTGGGGATTCTGGATGTTGATTTTGTCTCCACAGTCCACGATGCTGCTTCGACGATTGTTTTTGATTTTTGTGCCACTGAGGGCTGGATAACGCAGGGATCCGTCTAGGGGATGTGCAGTCATTCACAGGTTCCTGTGCCCCAACTTGCATTGCATTGTTGGTACCCTTGGGGAATTTCTGACTCCTTGGGGTATAGACACAGATGCTCTTTCTCTCTGAGTTGAGCAATGCCTTATGTCTGGCTGACGTCCTTTTGACGTAGGTGGAGTATCCCGGTTATCCTTATTCGGGTATCTCTTTTGGATTTTCTGATTTTTGTAGCCTTTGTGTAGGCTGTTTATCCGCTGGGGATTTTGTCATTGATTGTGATTAGCCTCTTCTGTTAGGCAGATCATCTTGACGCTTGATGTTTGGCTAAAAGCCGGATTCCGCTTGGGGAATATTTATTGATATTTTTGATTTTTTTCCTTTTTTGAAAGAGTGCCTCTGAGTAGGCGAATTATCTTGATGTTCAGTGTTCGGCTGAGTGCCGGATTCCTCTTGGGGAATGGTTATTGATCTTTTTGTGATTTTTCTTGAAGGGGTGCCTCTGAGTAGGCGACTGGGGATTTAGGGATCTTATGTATCCCAGAGTATTATTTAGGAAGCCTCTGCAGGCTTAGCCTCACTCAACGCTTGAGCTGGAGAGCTATCTTCACTGAGGAAGTTTAAGTCCTTTGACTTGGATATTCTGCTTGGGAGATCGTACTTCCATTGGGGATTTTGACGATCTTGCTTTGATAGCTCTCGCTGGGAAATTTGGCCCGTGAGCTTGAGTTGAGGTTTCTCTAGGGAGTATTATTTCTGCGAGCCTCTCCAGGCTCATTTATTCTGAGAGAGTATTATTTCTGCAAGCCTCTCCAGGCTTTAGTTATGATGAAAGAGTATTATTTCGGCGAGCCTCTCCAGGCTCAATTATTCTGAAGGAGTATTATTTCGGCAAGCCTCTCCAGGCTCAATTATTCTGCGGGAGTATTATTTAGGCAAGCCTCTCCAGGCTCAATTATTTTGCGGGAGTATTATTTCGGCGAGCCTCTCCAGGCTCAATTATTCTGTACGATTTGTTGGATTTTCTGTATTTTTCCCTTTTTTCGATTTTGGCTTTTTCTGTGTTTTTGCCTTTTTTGTTGATTTTGGCTTTTTCTGTGTTTTTGCCTTTTTTGTTGAGTTCGGCTTTTTCTGTATTTTTGTTGATTTCTGTATTTTTGCCTTTTTTGTTGGTTTTGGCTTTTTCTGTATAGAAATGTCTCAGTTATTCTGAGAGAGTATTATTTCGGCGAGCCTCTCCAGGCTCAGTTATTTTGAGAGAGTATTATTTCGGCAAGCCTCTCCAGGCTCAGTTATTTTGAGAGAGTATTATTTCGGCGAGCCTCTCCAGGCTCAGTTATTCTGAGAGTATTCTTTCGGCAAGCCTCTCCAGGCTCAATTATTCTGAGAGTATTCTTTCGGCAAGCCTCTCCAGGCTCAGTTATTCTGTATGACGCTGTTGATTTTCTGAATCTTTGCATTTTGTTTGCTGCTGTCATACACAAGCAATTTTTCTATTTTTTCTATTTTATGCAATTGCCTCATGATAAGGTCTTTAAATGTGCAATTAATATGTGTGATGCATGCAATACAATTTTTTATTTTTGTTCATTTATTTAGAAAAGTGAGTGGCTCTCCCTATCCTCTTCTTCTTGGAGGACTTTCTGTCATTGACGCGAGGGAGTATTTTTGTGAGCCTTTATGCAGGAGATTTATGGATTTTATAGGAACCCCTCCAATTTTCTTTATTTGACCGATTATTAAAAGAGTTTCGTACAATTTTTGAAACATCAATTTAGAGGCATAATCACATGGTCAAGAGAGAAAAGAAATGAATGGATATTTTATTAATATTCACAAATGTTTTTACAGAAAGATGTACAGAAGGAATTTCCGAAGAATGGCTGGCCAGGGTAGGCTATATACATTTTAGCTTTAAACAATTATATCTGTAATTGTCGCCCTTCCCGTTCCCCTAATTGCTTCGGGTGAGATGCCTGAGCCAGGAGTGTAGATACTGCAAGACGCTTGCTTCTAGAAGATTATCACTTGTACCGCCTTTCGGTTTTCGATTCAAGTGATCGTTGCTTGCTTTGTTTTTACATCTTATTCTTTTGCCCCTAATTTTTGCCTAGGACGTATCCTAGCGGGGATAATTTTGCCTTTGTTTTGCCTAGTACCCTTGTACTGGCGGGCTTTTTGTTTTGCCCTAATTTTTGCCTAGGATGCCCTTTTTGGGTTTTCATCCTAGCGGGCTTGTGCAAGCAACGTCTTCAAGCATAATACTTCTTTACCACGTCAGCGTTGACTGGGTATTGAAGTTCTTCTCCGTCCATGTTTGTGAGGATCAGTGCTCCTCCGGAGAAGGCTCGCTTTACTACGTACGGTCCTTCGTAATTCGGGGCCCACTTTCCGATTTTGTCCTTTTGAGCTGGTAGCAATTTCTTCATCACTAGCTCTCCCTCATGGTAGACTCGAGGGTGGACTTTCTTGTCAAAAGCCTTTTTGATCTTCCTCTGATAGGCTTGACCATGGCATATGGCGTTCAGCCGTTTCTCTTCAATGAGGTTCAACTGGTCATACCGGCTTTGAACCCATTCTGCCTCGGAAAGTTTTGCTTCCATGATTACTCTCAGAGAAGGTATTTCGACTTCAACAGGCAGAACTGCCTCCATTCCATAAACAAGGGAAAATGGAGTAGCTCCTGTGGATGTGCGTACTGAAGTCCTGTATCCATGGAGAGCAAAGGGTAACATATCATGCCAGTCTTTGAATGAGACAACCATCTTTTGTACTATTTTCTTGATATTCTTATTGGCTGCCTCGACTGCCCCATTCATCTTTGGTCGGTATGGGGAAGAGTTGTGGTGTTGGATCTTGAACTCCTGGCACAATCCTTCCACCATCTTGTTATTTAGATTGGATCCATTATCAGTGATGATCTTATCGGGAATACCGTATCTGCATATGATGTTTTTCCTTATGAAGGATGTTACCACCTTTCGGGTCACATGAGCATATGATGCCGCTTCTACCCATTTGGTGAAATAGTCAATGGCCACAAGGATGAATCTGTGTCCATTGGATGCCTTTGGTTCGATGGGTCCAATAACATCCATGCCCCACATTGCAAATGGCCAAGGTGAAGCCAACACATTGAGTGGCGTTGGTGGGACATGAATATTGTCGGCATATGCTTGACATTTGTGGCATTTCCGAACGTATTGGTAACAATCCCTTTCCATGGTCGACCAATAGTACCCTGCCCTAAGGATTTTCTTAGCCATTGCAGGTCCGGGAATGTGGGTACCGAAAACCCCCTCATGTATTTCTTTGATCACATTTTGAGCTTCGACTTGGTCTATACACCTCAACAAGACCGAGTCATAATTCTTTTTGTAGAGGGTTTCTCCTATTAGCAGAAATCCCATGGCCCTTCTTCGGATATGCTTTTTGTCATTATCGTTGGCCATGTCAGGATATTCCCCTTTTTTCAGATATTGTTTGATATCGTGGAACCATGGACAATCGTCGATATCTTCATCTATCAGAAGGCAGAACGCTTGCTTATTATGCCGCCGGATATTAATGACAGGCATTTCATGTTCACTATCCAAGGCGAACATTGATGAGAGCGTAGCAAGGGCGTCAGCAAACTGATTCTCCTCCCTTGGAATGTATTCAAAGATGACACTTTGGAAGAATTGTGTCAAATCTTTGATATGCTCAACATATGGTATCAGTTTAGGATTTCGGACTTCCCAGTCACCTCGTAGCTGATGGATGACTAAAGCCGAATCTCCAAATACTTTGAGTTTGAGGATACCATTGTTGATAGCCGCTTGGATTCCTAACGCGCAAGCCTCGTATTCGGCCATATTATTTGTACAGTCGAAATTGAGTCTTGCTGTTAGAGGGATATGCTTTCCTTGTGGGGAGATTAACACTGTCCCAATCCCCTGTCCAAGCATGTTGGAGGCTCCATCAAAATACATGGTCCACGCATCATCTTTTGGTTCTTCATGTTGTATACTCATTATATGCTCATCGGGGAAATCATCCTGAAGGGATTGGTAATCATTGGTCGGCCCGTGTGCTAGGTAATCAGCTAGGGTACTACCCTTGATGGCTTTTTGTGTGACATGTATGATGTCAAATTCTGATAATTGTACTTGCCATCGGGCGATCTTCCCAGTGATTATTGGCTTGTCGAACACATACTTAATTGGATCCATTTTGGAAACCAACCAAGTAGTATGCCTTATCATATACTGCCTGAGCCTTTGTGTTGCCCACGCTAACGCACAGCAAGTCTTTTCTAATGGCGTGTAGCGGGTTTCATAATCTAGAAATTTCTTGCTCAAGTAGTAGATGGCTCGTTCTTTCTTTCCAGTTTCGTCCTGTTGCCCTAGCACGGCTCCCATGGACTCATCAAGCACTGTTAGATAGAGGATTAATGGCCTTCCCTCGACAGGTGGCACCAATACTGGTGGATTGGCCAAGCACTGTTTGACCTTGTCAAAAGCTCGTTGACAATTCTCATCCCAAGTTTCGGAATGATTCTTGCGCAATAGCTTGAATATTGGCTTGCACGTGTCAGTCAACTGTGCGATGAACCTTGCAATGTAGTTCACCCTGCCAAGGAATCCTCTTATCTCCTTCTCGGTTTTAGGAGGAGGCATTTCCATTATTGCCTTTACTTTATCGGGGTCCACCTCTATGCCTTTTTCACTAACGATGAACCCGAGAAGCTTACCCGACCGGACTCCGAAAGTACACTTAGCCGGATTTAGCTTAAGCTGATACTTGCGAAGCCGATTGAATAATTTTCTCAAATATTGAATATGGTTCATCTCGTCTTTCGACTTTGCGATCATGTCATCCACGTATACTTCAATTTCCTTGTGGATCATGTCGTGGAATAGTGTCACCATCGCTCGTTGGTAGGTGGCGCCCGCATTTTTAAGTCCAAAAGGCATTACCCTATAGCAAAAAGTGCCCCAGGGTGTGATGAAAGAAGTTTTCTCGCGGTCTTCCATATTCATTTTGATTTGGTTATACCCCGAGTATCCATCCATAAAGGAATAGAGCGTGTTCGTGGCTGTGTGATCCACGAGTGTATCAATATGTGGCAAGGGAAAATCGTCCTTTGGACTGGCACGATTCAGATCCCTATAGTCAACACACACTCTAACCTTTCCATTCTTTTTGATAACTGGCACAATGTTAGCCAGCCATTCGGGATATTGGGATACAACCAAGAATCCCGCGTCTAATTGTTTTTCCACCTCCTCCTTGATCTTTAAAGACCATTCGGGCTTGATTCGTCGAAGCTTTTGTTTAACGGGTCGAAACCCTTCTTTCAATGGCAACTTGTGCTCGACGATTTTAGAGTCCAAACCGGGCATATCATGGTACGACCATGCAAATACATCCTTGTATTCCCTTAATAATTGGATCAATTGTGATTTTATTTCATCACTGATATGGGTCCCAATGTTGACCTCTTGTATTTCTTGACCCTGCCCCAAATTTACGGTCTCCAATTCTTCTTGATACGGTTGGAGTAGACGAGCTTCTTGATCTAGCAGTCTTTGCAGATCCGGAGAGATGGTCTCCTCATCACTGTCCGACTCAACCCATTCATCCTCGGCTTTTGGATCCCGGTCAGAGCGAACAATTACAGACATAATTATTTTATTGGTTCTGTTTAGGTTTAGAATTATTAATGTTAATGAGAGAGAGAGAAAAGAACGAAATGAGAGAATAATATGTGAAAAATGCCTCTTTATTGATATTTTAAAAAAAACTGTAAAACCCTTATTTACATGAAAAGGTTCTCATGATCTCGGGTACTGATCATGAGTCCCTAAAAGAAAAGAAAAATATGAAGGGGCCCTATTGTGGCTTGCCATTCTCTACTCCTGCTTTGGTAGAGGATTCTTGCTCACGTCGGGCGCTGTCGAATCGAAGGTGACCCACCCAGCATCAATAAGGTCTTGGACCTTATATTTGAGAACTTTACAGTCCTCCGTTGAATGCCCCGATGCCCCCGAATGGTATAGACAATTGTCTTGTGGTTTGTACCAATCGGGGTATGGTGGATCAAATTTCCTCGGTGGAACATAAGCTAGAAGTTGCGCCTCCACTAGCTTCGGCAGGAGGTCGCTATATGTGGTCGGAAGTTTATCAAACTTCCTCACAGGCTTGTATTGCGACTTTCCCGACTTCGAAGTGGAAGAAGATGGAGAAATGGTTACAGCGTTGACTCCTCCTTCTTTCTTCTTCCCGAAGGTCTTCTTGGCTTCAAATGATTGGGAAGGCTTAGCCAGCTTCCCACTTTTAAGTCCTTGTTCCACTCTCTCCCCAATAGTGATGATGTCCGAGAAGAGTGTCGTTGTGTTCCCTATCATTTTATCGTAATAGGGACCAGTCAACGAGTTGATGAATATGGACACCGTCTCCTTATCTGACAGCGGGGGCTCTATTTGTGCCGCCAACTCCCTCCATCGTTGGGCGTACGCCTTGAAGGATTCATCATTTGTCTTACTCAAGGCTTGAAGATCGGACCTATCGGGTGTTAGGTCGATGTTATATTTATAGCGCTTGAGAAAGGCGTCGGCCAACTGCCTCCATGTGCACACTTGACTTCCATCCAGCTGCATATACCAATTGAGTGCAGTTTCAGCTAAGCTCTCTTGAAAGCAGTGGATCAAGAGCTTTTCATTTGTGGCATATGCAGCCATCTTGCGACAGTACATGGTGAGATGACTTTTGGGGCAAGTCGATCCCACGTACTTTGGGAAATCCGGCACTTTAAATTTAGGAGGGAATTGGATGTCCCTCACTAAGCACATGTCAGCGGCATCTTTGATGTCAAAATCATGCCCCTCCATAGCCCTCAACCGATCTTCTAGGGCGTGGAATTGTTCTTTTGAAACCTCGGGCTCTTTAATCATGATTCCAGCCCCAAGGGGTACAGTGTGTGGAGGATCTTTTTCATGCTCTTCCTCCTCTCCCTCATGATGGGACCCATGTTCACTGTGATGAGATCCATGGACGTTGTGGTGACGCATGAGTTCCATCATTTGCGCCATTTGCTCTTTAAGCTGTGAAAGCTCGGTTGTGAGCTTCTTGTTTTGCTCCTCCAATGCTTCCATTTTCTTGATTCTCTGTGCGCGCGTAAGGACAGAGAGATGACCAGCCACTTTCTAAAATGAATGTTTAGTTAGTTTATTTTATGGAATGAATACACTCTTTAACATGAGCTTGATAAACCTCCATCTTTAAGGCGCTGCCTTTTTAAGACGGAAGTTTACCACCCTTCTTTATCTATGATCTCTCCCCAACGGAGAATCTCTATAGTCATGGGTCTCTTTCACTCATGTCAAGAGGTATTGGTGACCCTAAAATGTATGTTTTTATGAGGATGCATGGTCTCTTATTGGTAATGATGCACATGCCCCTTACTTTTATATTTTCACACATTGGTTTTTCCTCTCATGTCATGACATTTTCATGCATGGGGATTTATTCTTAGACCTTATTACGAGGTTATTTATTAATGCACAAACAATTGCACATAAGCATTTACACAAACAATTCACTCATCCACGAACAGTCACGAACGAATCACAAGGTAGGGGTCTCCTGCAGAAAAGTGCATATTCAAGGAGGATCTAACTGTTCTCACTTGGTCAAAGGCCCCCAAGGTGCCCCCATTATAGGGACCCAATTCCTCTCGTCGTAAGTCGATGGAAAGTTCCAACGCACTGTCGGACTCAAGTTCATGGTTATCACCTTGAGTGATGTTTTCCGACAACGGTCTACGGGCACCTATAGACCCATTCGACAACCGGCCGTACTAACATCCACTCCCTATGGATTACCACTCATGCCCCCGGGTATAGAGGGAACTGTTGTGTGCAAAGGTTTGTGTGCAATTTTTATTTCAAACAATTGCGGAAAATTAAACAAACAACAGTTATTTAAAGCCAAATATATAAAGCATGTTATCATACAAGCAAGGGGTAATGAAGTGATTTTAACTATTATTTGTTAAAAATAATCTGTCACTAAATGGGACTGACTCTCAAAGCTTCCCCAGTGGAGTCGCCATCTGTCGCCACCGGCCCAAACGGGCTTTCGGCATTCGCGAAGGATGGTCGGACTCGTTTATTTGTTTAAAAATATGGATTGCTAGAATGACGTATTCTCAAACTGAGACCTTGTCAAACGAGCAATTTTATTAAATGATTCACCAATCCATATTAATCCCAAGCGGGACCCTCCATGGATTAGTGGTTTTCGCAAAAGGAGGGGTTCGTGGAGTCGCCACCAATGTTTTACTCAAAACATTGGAAAAAGGGATAAGGCAATTGATTTTACAAATCAACTTTGGCCATTACAACCAGAGTTGGGTAAGGGAGTCGGTTACGCGTGGGGAAGGTGTTAGCACCCCACAGCGCCCCTTTCGGGTTCCCTATGACAGATTATTTTCTAAAATAACAGCGTAAAATTACTAAATTACCCCTATTTATTCTAAGCAATTATAAATTAATTATCTACATGATGACAGTTTAAATATGCACACAGAAAGCAGTAAAAGGAAGGATTTAAGAAGAAACCTCTTGAAGCGTGCTTTTATATATTGAGTAAAACTGGGAAGCTTTTTGGCGTTCCCTCGCTCTACAAGCTCGCTCGCTCCTTCCTAAAAACTTTTAACTATGGAAATCCGGAGGATTTCCCTTCGACTAGGTTCGATCCTCAAGCAAAATGGCTCGGGGCTCAAAAACTTTGTCGGATCAACTCTCCGAGTGATTTCTAGGGCAGAACACTGCTCAAAAACCCCAGAATACTCAAGGAGAGGGTTAAAACTATGTGAAAAAGTGTCAAATGACGTCCAATTGACGTCATATTTATAGGGAACAGGCGCAATACGGCCTACAGAAGCAATACGGCCGTATTGAAATTTTTGAACTTCAATACGGCCGTATTGAGTTCAATACGGCCGTATTGAAATTCAGAAATTTCAATACGGCCGTATTGAGTTCAATACGGCTGTATTGAAGCTTCAATACGGCCGTATTGATTTCAGTACGGCCGTATTGAAGTTTCAGAAACTTCAATACGCCGTATTGAGTTCACTGCGGCCGTATTGAAGCTTCAATACGGCCGTATTAAGTTCAGTACGGCCGTATTGGGCTTCATTCCCTCCACTTCCTTATTTTGAGCTATTCTAAGACCTCTAGACCTACAGAGAACCCTCCTAGGGCCTTCCAGGAGTCCTTCTGGCTGATCTTCCTTCAGTCTTCGAGAATCTTCAAGCTTTATTTCCGACCCGGACAATTTTAGGGGTCTACAGCCAGTCAGGGCCCAATGGGCCTGATGGGCCTGGGAAGGCCCAAGTTGAACTTTTCATGGGCCATATTTTGTTATAGCTATTTTCATATGTTTTGTAAACATCATGTATCATATATTTTGGTCTTGTATTTTGGACCACATAGAGTAGCATTTTAGGTTTTAGGCTAGTTGGGCCTAGTTTTGGGCTTCATGGGCCTTTGGGCTTTTGGTACCCAATATTGGGCTCATTTTCATTCTTGTAATTTTTCCTTTCCATTGTAATTGTTTGACCAATGTAATTAGGTCATTAGAATAGGAAAATACAAGGAATACTAAAGTATGCTAATTAGGTTAAATTAGGTTTAATTTGGAAGTCATTTAAGTTACATTTGAGTCACATGTTTAGCACCATGGGTGGCTGAACATGTGTCACTCAAATTAACCCTAAATGACTCTCAAATCACACCTAAATGCACCTTGGCACCTAAATTTTCGGACTTACACATGTGCACCAAAGTTTGAATTCAAAATTCAAATTTGAATTCAAACTTTAGGCGCCATTTTGTGAGGCTTTAGTTTAGGCACCTATGGGTCATAATTCCGTGCATACTTAAGCCATTCTTTCACCTTTTGTATTCACTTTTGATCATAATTGAAATTTGTGAGCCATTGGCCGAGTTTCCTCTCTCAAAAGTCCCTTAGAGTTCATCTTCAAAACCTTAGGATTTCACCTTAGAATCCTCCTCTTTGAAGTGTGCTCTCCATTGATGCTTGAGCTTGGATGCTTCCCTCCTAGTTCTAGGTTGAGTGCATCCGTGAGTTCTTAAGCTTCTAAGTGTTCTTGAGTTGAAGAATCAAGCCTCCATTGAAGAAGATCCGGCCTAAGCAAATTCGTGGAGAAGATCATCCATCACTTCTCCTAAGTTTGCTATCAATCTTCAAGCTCATGCTTTAAATCCTCAAGCTCTTGTTCAGCTTTAATTAAGGCATTTTCATACCATTTCAGCTTGTTTTTCAGCTTTGAACTTAAGGCTCCTAATTTAACAGCTTCTTCATGAATTTGTATAAAAGCTTCTTGGAGTTGATCATAATTCGGATTTGATTCAAGGTCAGAGTCACTTACAATTGTGTCATGGTCAGTTCCAGCCATCAAACACAGGTTGTTCTCCTCACTTTCAGATTCTTCACTTGATGTGCTTGAGTCATTATCTTCCCAAGCAATGTAGGCTCTCTTCCCTTTTCCATTTTTCTTGAATTTCTTCTCCTCTGGTTGCTTCTTCAAGAGATCTGGACACTCAGCTTTCATGTGTCCCGGTTTTCCACATTCAAAGCAATTAAAGGAGGATGTGCTTGCTTCCTCTTTCTTGTTTGTCTTTTTGTTGAATTTATAGGGGGAATTTTTCTTTCTTCTCATGAACTTTCTGAACTTCTTCACCAGCAAGTTGAAGTTCTCGGTTTCGGTCTCATCGGAGCTTGTTTCTTCATTCACCTCCTTTCCTTTGGCAGATTTCAAGGCTTTTAATGACACTCCCTTGCCTTTCTTATCTTGCTGCTCATGTTCATCAAATATGTGCAGCTTTTGCTCATGCTCCCTCAACTTCCCAAAGAGAGTAGCTAATGTCAAGGAGGTCAAATCCTTTGATTCTTCAATGGCTGTCACCTTTGCTTGCCATGATCTGTCCAAGCATTGCAGCACTTTTAAATTCAGCTCTTCCTTCTCAAATTTCCTGCCAAGGTCAACAAGGTGATTTATCAAGTGTGTAAATCTCTTTTGAAAATCAGAAATAGATTCACCATTTTGCATTCTAAACAGCTCATATTCTCTTATGAGAGTATGCTTTCTTGAATTCTTCACATCACTTGTTCCTTCATGAGTGACTTGCAAAGTATCCCACATTTCTTTAGCAGATATGCATTGTGAAATTCTAAAAAATTCATCAATAGACAATGCAGATGTTATAATGTTTTTGGCTCTCTTATCATGTTGGGCTCTTTTCTTTTCCTCATCACTCCATTCACTCCAATGCTTTTCCTTAAGCTCACCATCATCATCTTTTTTCATAGGGAAATAGGGTCCATTTTCTATAGCATCCCATACAGCAATATCAATAGCTTCAATGAAAATTCTCATCCTAATTTTCCAATAGACATAGTTTTCACCATTGAAAATAGGAGGTCTATGAATAGACACACCCTCACCATAGGGTAAATTGTTGTTGGCCATTTTTGAAATCTTGAATAACTCTCAAGAACCTTGCTCTAGATACCAATTGTTAGAAAAGAATGGCATAATCCAAGAGGGGGGGGGTGAATTGGATTCAATGACCCTTTAAAAATTTATCAGAGTATTTTGGATCTTAATTTCAATCAAAACTTTTCTATGACAGAATTTCCAAATGACGCTCTTCTAAAGACTTGTTACGAAAATATGAATGCAATATGCTCACTTGATTACAACATAATGAGGTTCAACAATAATGTTCAATTATAGATTTAAACCATCAAGATTCACATATACTTGTTAATCAAGTTTTATCTTTTTTAAAGTTTAACCAAGAAATTACACAAAGTAAAAGATAAGGTAGAAGAAGATTGCACAAGTCTTTTATACTGGTTCAGCCACTCCACATGTGACCTACATCCAGTCCTTAATCAACACCTGATTAAGATTTGTTCCACTATCTTTAAGCAAGAAGGTTTACAAGCACACACACATGCATATACTTCAACACTAAAAGATAACCACTTTCTTGACCCCAAGAAAGCACCCCTTTGTAGAACCCACTACAAGAAACCTTACCACTTGAGAAACCCTTCTCAAGATTTTCCACAAAGATTCACAAAGAATAAAAGGAACAAATTCACCTGGAATTCTTGAACAAATCTTTATCTTCCCCTTTCAAGAATATGATGATGATGATCTTCTAACAAAGCTTTTCACAAACGTTTTCACTCTTGGATTTCACAAAGAAAACTCTCCAAGATGTCATAAAAGACTCACAAAAACGTTTTTTACAAATTGATTATCAGTTCTAACTCTTGTCTGAAGTTTCTCAAAGTTCAAACTATTTATAAAAGTTTCAGACACAGATAATCGATTATTTTAAAGAATAATCGATTATTTTGTTCTTCAGGTTTTCTAGAAACCAACCAAGAACAATATAATCGATTATTTAGCTGGATAATCGATTATTCTAGAGAGTTGTTCCTAGGATAATCGATTATTTTGGCAAATAATTGATTATTACAGCAAGGCATTTCACTTAGCCTATTTGTTGAAATAATCGATTATATTTAACAATAATCGATTATTTTGAGTTAGTTCTTAAAACTTCATTTTAAGACTCAAAATAACTTTTCAATGTTTTTAACTCATCATCATATACTCTCTACTTAGTTTAGATAAGATTTGCTTATGCAAAAAGCATACTTAGCACAAAATATAAAAACACATTCAAAACAATTTATTTCCTAAGCTCTATTACATAGCTCCATTTCATAGCATTTTCTTGACTCTTCTTTGACTTTGTTTTTGTGCTCCAAGTTGTTGTTGTATACTTGTTGTGATCATCAAAACTCCTTTAAGATTCAAGCTCTCCTAAGCTCAACAATAAGTAGTTTAAGAATATTAGCGCTGGTGAAAGAAGCTGGTGGGCCAGGAGTGGTGAAGAATACTTAGAGAACCAGAAGTGGTTTAAGAATACTAGCGTTGGTGAGTGAAGCCGACGGGCCAGGAGTGGTCGAGAATACTTGGAGAACCAGAAGTGGTTTAAGAATACTAGCGTTGGTGAGTGAAGCTGACGGGCCAGGAGTGGTCGAGAATACTCAAGGCTAGGAGTGGTCGAGAATATTCAAGGCCAGGAGTGGTCGAGAATACTCAGGTCTAGGAGTGGACGGTAATACTCATTGTACTTCATTGCATATCTAGTGGAACCCTTCAGTTAAAGGAGACTGGACATAGCTCAGTTGAGCAAACCAGTATAAAAGTACTTGCACTACTTTATTTATATTACAGATGCAAATCTTTCTTAATTGTTAAATCATACTGAAAAACTTTGTCCACCATTTATTCTTCATCAAAATCATTTCTTAGACGAAGATGAAAACTTCTCTTAACTTACTTATTACACTAAAAGTTTCGTCTACTGCTTGTTCTTCAATACAACTATCTTTAGACAGAAAATGCAAGGATTTAAATTATTATTATAAGAAACATTTTCCTTGAAGCAGATGATAAAACTCTCAGACAAAAAACCTTGAGCTGAGAAAATCTTGCATAATCGTCAAATGTTTTAAAACCATATTTTATCAGACGAATCAAATCATATTTGCGAAAAAGGTTTTAGATTTCCTTAAATTACACACACACACATTCAACCCCCCCTTTTTTGTGTTTCTTATGTCTAACTTCATCAATGCCCACCAAGAAAGTGATGATCATATGGGGGCATGACACTTATAGTAGTCAAGAAGAGGCTATTACTTCCTCTTCGAGTGAGAGTGAGGAAGATGCAAGTGAAAATGAGTCCAAAGTGGAGTTTGCTTATCCTTATGAAGGAGAGTTTTTAATGATTAGGAGAATCCTTAATAAGCAACCTAATGAGACTCTATCTCACAGAGAGAGCATTTCTCATACTAGATGTAATGTTCTAAACAAAACATGTTCTCTCATTATAGATAGTGGATCATGATGCAATTGTTGTAGCACTAGGTTGGTTGAGAAGTTGTGTCTAATTACTATGCCATATCTCAAACCTTATCAATTACATTGGCTAAATGAAGATGGGGACATAGAAATTCACCAACAAATGGAGGTCAATTTTTCCATTGGGAAGTATGAAGGCAAAGTTTTATGTGATATAGTACTAATATAAGCTTGTCATATTTTGTTAGGAAGACCTTGGCAATTTGACAAGAAAACTATGAACAATGGTCTTACTAATGAAATCACCTTCACTCATAAAGATAAGTAGTTTGTACTTCATCATTGTCGTAACCCGAAAAATTTAGATTTTTTGACTAATGTTTTAGACTTCCAATTGAAAATCTCATTAATTAGGGAATGCTCGAAAACTAGACTAATCCTTAATTAATGGTTTTGAAAAATGGTTCGTAGGAGTCGCCACCAATGTTTTACTCAAAACATTGGAAAAAGAAAAGGTTTTTGAAAATCCAATAAAGGCCTTGATAACCAAAATTGGGTTCGAGGGTCGGTTACATGTAGGGAAGGTATTAAGTACCCCTATAAGGCTCTTAATCGATACCCTAGGATGAAGCTAGCATAATAAGAAATAATAATTTAAATATTAAATCTCCTTTATTGTTGATTATTTATATAAATGAAATTTAAATTACCTGATTTACCCTAAAATGTCTACATGATTATTCTTTTAATTTAGCATGATATCTATTAAAGATGAGAAATAAAAAGGAAGAGAAGAATATTGATTGAAATACCTCTTAAATGAGCTTTATTGAATCTTCAAATATGGAGATTTTTAGGTACTTTGTGGTAGCCTTATACACTACAATGTGCCTCACAACTCTCAAGAAATACAGAAGAGCAAGAGAGAATCTTTTAGCTAACTAGGACTTTCTAGACAAATTTTTTTGGCCCCTAGAGCAATGCCTGAGTCTTCCATTTATAGACGTCAGAACTGGTCAGAATGGCCTATTCTGGACCATTCTATTATGAGTTAAACTTAAATTTGGAAAGGGTTGTTCCAGGAGCAGAATGACCCATTCTAGATTTGAATTTAACTCATAATTGTTGGAGATTGTTTAAATGATGAAGATCATGGAGATAACAAGAAGTCTCCTCAAGAATTTTTAATTTTGATGATATTGTATAAATGATGTTTGAGTCTATGTAAAAGGATATTTTATTGATTGGTTAGATATAGGCATGTGTGTGTTTGTTTATGTTTGATGATGTATGCCTAATTCAAGAATCTGTCAAGCTTTTAAAATCCAAGAATTTTTGTTTTTTAAGTATTTCCATGAGTAAACACGAAGTAATAGATTATCTTGAAAAGGGTAATGTACTACTAAGTGTTTAAACATAGAAATATTACTTTATTCAAAACAAGAGTTTTCAAGGTAACTTTGATAATCAAATTACCATTCAGGGTAATAGATTACCAAACCTGTTACTAGAAAAGGATATTCAAATGTCCTTTATATTAATAGATTACCAAGTCTGTTACTGAACCTATTGTTAAACAACTCTCTGAGGTAACAAATTACCAAAAATGGTAATGGATTAAAATAGAGTCTCTTGCTTGGAATTGTAGACCCCTAAAATTGTCCGGGTCGGAAATAAGACTCAAAGACTCTCGAAGACCGAAGGAAAGTCAGCCGGAAGGACTCTTGGAAGATCCTAGGATGATTCTTTGTAGGTCTAGAAGTCTTAGAGTAGCTTAGAATAAGGGTGTGCGAGGATTGGAGCTCAATACACCCTCCTAGAGGTTCAGTACGGCCGTACTGAGCCATTTGAACTACAATACGGCCGTAGTGAAATTAATATGGCCGTACTGAAGTTTTTGAACTTCAGTACGGCTGTACCAAATTCAATACGGCCTACTGTAGTTCAAAAACTCAGTACGGGCCGTATTGACCCCTTAGGCCTTACTGCGCCTCAATCCTATAAATAGGACGTCATTGGCACGTCCTCCCACACTTTTGGAGCATTCCTCCACCCTCTGGCTGAGTATTCTTGGGTTTTTGAGCTATTCTCTGCCCTAGAAATCTCTCCGGGAGCCGATCCGACTAAGTTCTTGAGTTCACGAGCCATTAGCTTGAGACTCGAACAAGTCGAAGGGAAATCTCTTTGATTTCCATAGTAAACATTATTTTTAGGGAAAGGAGCGAGCGAATGTGTAGTGGGTAGGAGCGCCAAAAAGCCTCCTAGATTCCTTTTTGAATATATAAAAGCACGCTTCGAAGGTTTCTTTCCAAATCCTTTCTTTTACCGCTTTTTTTGATTGTTGCATTGCAGGTTTAAAGCTTTCATCATGTAGATAGTTTACTTATAATCGTTCCAATAAATAGGGGTAGTTTAGTAATTTTACGCTTTTATTTATGAAATAATCCGTCATAGGGAACCCGAAAGGGGCGTTGTGGGGTGCTAACACCTTCCCCACACGTAATCGACTCCCTTACCCAACTCTGGTTGTAATGGCCAAAGTTGATTTGCGAAAATCAATTGCCTTATGTCTTTTTCCAATGTTTTGAGTAAAACATTGGTGGCGACTCCAAGAACCCCTTTTTTGCGAAAACCACTAATCCATGGAGGGTCCCGTTTGGGATTAACATGGGTTGGTGAGAATCATTTAACAAAATTGTTAGTCCGATGAGGTCTCAGTTTGAGAATAAGTCGTTCTAACAATCCATCATATTTCAAAACTAAAAGAAGAGTCTGACCATCGTCGCGAATGCCAATGTCCGTTTCGGCGGGTGGCGACAGATGGCGACTCCACTGGGGAAGCCTCGAGAGTCAGTCCCATTTAGTGATGGATTATTTCTAAAATGATAGTTTAAAATTACTTCATTACCCCTCGCTTGTATGATAATATGTTTTACCTAATTGGCTTTAATAACTGTTGGATGTTTAAATTTTCGCAATTGTTTGAAATATAAACTGCACACGAACCTTTGCACACAACAGTTCCCTCTATACCCGGGGGCATGAGTGGAAAGCCATAGGGAGTGGATGCCAGTACGGCCGGTTGTCGAATGGGTTTATAGGTGCCCGTAGACCGTTGTCGGAAAGCATCACTCAAGGTGAAAACCATGAACTCAAGTCCGACAGTGCGTTGGAGCTTTCCATCGACTTACGACGAAAGGGATTGGGTCCCTATAATGGGGGCACCTTGGGGGCCTTAGACCGGTGAGAACAGTTAGAACCTCCTTGAATATGCACTTGTCTGCAGGATACCCCTACCTCGTGATTCGCTCGTGACTGTTCGTGGATGAGTGAATTGTTTGTGCATTGTTTATGTGACATTGTTTGAGCATACATTGCATTCTTTAAACATACAACATTCCCCTTTTAGAATAAGAATAAATAGGAATAAGAATCTTCCATTACATGGTGTTAACATCTACCCTCATCACATTCATGTAGGTAGTTTCCCTTTTCACCCGAAAAAATACAAAAAACAAAATACCCAAAAAAAGAAAAAAAATTATTTATCCAAACCAAGAAATATCATGCATCATCTTAGGAGCATCCTGAAAACATGATAATGCTTAGTTGAATAAACACAATGCATGCATATTCAACGCCATCATCTCATATCATGCATTCTTATCGAAGATCATGGAGGGATCTAGGGGAGTGCATTGCATACATCTCTCCTAGTAATTCTTTAATAACATTAATAAAAAGAAAGGATTAATCGATGCGTATGTTCAGAATGGATCGCACGCCGTTTGTTATTAAGTGTAAACCAACAACCGCGCCAAGCGAACGCACATCAACTCCGTTGTTGGTAATCAAGACGAATAAAGGGGAAGGTCCGATACCGTTGAAGATCACTGCTCCAAGACCTTTTCCCTACGAATCGAATAAAGGTGTGCCATGGATATACGACATCCATTCTTCTGCCGACAGCGATATCTCTAACATCGCTGGACTTGGGGGCATGACTAGGAGTGGCAGGATCTACACTCCCAAAGATCTTCATGATAAAGCTCCCAAGAATAAAGGAAAGGAAAAAGAAAAGGAGAAAACCGAGGAAAATAAAGAATCCGAGGAGGAGACTAACGAGCTGTTAAAATATATCCGACAGAGCGAGTACTCCATCGTGGATCAACTTCATAGGACGCCAGCAAAGATTACTCTGTTGTCGTTGATCCTAAGCTCCGAACTGCATCGGCAAGCTCTGTTGAAAGTCTTGAACGAGGCGTACGTGTCGCACACTATCTCCCAAGACAAGTTTGAGGGGATTGTTAGTCACATCACGGCTAATGATCACCTCACTTTCACCGATGAAGAAATCCCCGCTGAGGGACCGAATCACAACAAGCCCTTGCACATCTCTGTAAAGTGCAAGGAATATCACATCGCTAAAGTCTTGGTGGATAATGGATCTTCCTTGAATGTGATGCCAAAAAGAACGTTTGATCAAGTGGCAATCAAGGGAATCTAAATGCGCCCGAGCAACATGATCGTCCGAGCTTTCGACGGTTCTAAAAGAGAAGTGGTGGGAGAAATCAATCTTCCAATCCAAATTGGACCCACCATCTTTAATGTCGAATTTCAAGTGATGGACATTACTCCCGCGTACAGCTGTCTCCTCGGCCGACCTTGGATTCATGATGCGAAAGCTGTTCCCTCTACGCTCCACCAGAAAGTCAAATTCATAGTGGGTGACAAGCTGGTGACCGTACAAGCCGAAGATGACATACTCATCAGCAAGCCATCTACCATACCTTACGTTGATGCAGCAGAGGAAGCTCTAGAGACCGCCTTCCAAGCATTGGAGATTGCCAATGTCGAAACATTTCCCCGAGAAATGAAGAAGGTAGCCTACATGCTCACCAAGAACGGATACTTGCCTGGACAAGGACTTGGCAAGGATTCCCAAGGAATTCCCGTGCTACCCATTATTAAGGATAATCCGGGGAAACAAGGGTTAGGATACAACCCTAATAAAGATCAAAGGACGAAGAGGAACCAAGATCCTTCTCGACGTTCTTTAAGCCAGATCTTTAGGAAGGTCGGTTCACAAGCGTCAAGGCCGGTCGTCGTCATCAAGTGCTCTTCTTCTTCCGATAGGGATGTATAGACCTGATGACTGTTAGAGATCACTCCTCGGGGACAGCCCGACCCCCGAGCCTCGATAGGGCACATGTTTCCGCTAGAATTATAATAAAATCGTTCTTTATTAGTTCTTATTGCTTCTTTTCTTGCTTGCAATAAATTTCTAGACCACATTATTTTTAACCCTATTTGAATAAGCATGAATGAGGTTAAAATTGTCTTAATAACAATAAACCCGCATCATTTTTATGTGGAAGTGTGTGTGACAACTTGAAGCACCTTTCCTTGGCCTCGACAAGTGCCATCATGGATAAAAAAGAAATCCTTTAAGGACAAAATCCTAAAAACAAAAAAAGCTCGGCAGGAAACCCAAAAAGGGGGCTGCGCAAATATAAGAGCAAAGAACCCGCTAGGAATCCCACGAAAGGGTGACCTAGGCAAAAATTAGGGTTGCAAAAATGAACAAAAACAAAGGTCCGCTGAGACGCCACAAAGGGGTGTTTTAGGGAAAAATAAGGACAATCAAAAAACAAAAGAAACCCATGATGGTACCATGAGCTGAATTCAAAAAGAAAGGTTCAAGGGAAACTATCTAAGTTGTCGAATCACAACGTCAATAACAAGACTTTCTTAACTTCATAAGTGTTTAATCAAACAAGCCTAAACACATGAGCCTATCTTGGCCAGCCATTCTTACAAAAACCGTTTTCAAAACAATAATAATCCCCTCTAAAACACAAACTTTTGAACAAAAATATCTTTCCTTTCTTTTCTCTTGTCCCAAACGATTTTAGAATAATCTAGTGGAAACATGGAGATATAGTGGTCAATAGGAAGGTTGATACGTCTTCTAAAGGAAGGGAAGGATCACTGGGTTGATGACACCAATCTCGATATAACACGCATCATTCCTCGGTTACAGAAATCGGCAGCGCACAGCCCGTCTAGAGGAATGGCAAAAAATCCAAGCAAAGAAACGCATCGGTTAATTCTTTTGAAAAATAAATCAAATAGAATTAGGTGCATCATACCGCATACATGCATACAGATGATAGGTGTACTGGAAGATCACTTATTCTCTGTTTATTGAAAAAAAAAATATATATAAACTTCAGAAAAAACAATGCGCCGGTACCATGTTCAGTACGCCCGTACTAAAATTAGGGTTATGAACAAATTTTCAACTCAATACGGGCGTACTGAAATGAATACGGCCGTATTGGCCATAGCGACCACACCAATATGGGCGTATTGAATTCAATACGACCCGTATCGGCCCATTCTTTTGTACATCAACAGTAAGGTCAGTACGGCCGTACTGAATTCAGTACGGGCTGTACTGACCTAATTTTTTCTATAAATACGTCCCTCCTCCTCTCATTCCTCTGCATACTTTATCTGTGAGTGTGTTTGAGATCCCTCCGATTCCGAAAAAAGCCGAAATCGACAAAAAAGGCAAAAATTCAGAAAATCCAACAATCGTACAGAATAACTGAGCCTGGAGAGGCTTGCTGAAATAATACTCCCCAGAGACATCTCAGCTTGCACTCTTGGGCCGAATTCCCAGTGAAAGCTATCAGAGCAAGATCAGCAAGATTCCCCAATGGAAGCATGATCATCCAAACAAAATATCCGAGTCAAAGGACTTAGACTTCCTCAGTGGAAGATAGCTTTCTAACTCGAGCGACGAGTGAAGCTAAGCCTGAAGAGGCTTTCTAAATAATACTCTGGGATACATAAGATCCTCAATCCCCATTCGCCTACTCAGAGGCACTCCTTCAAAAAGAGAAAATCCGAAAAGATCAATAACCATTCCCCAAGCGGAATTCGGTATTCAGCTAAACACCGAACGTCAAGATAATCTGCCTAACAGAAGAGGTCAATCAAGATCAATACGACAGAATCCCCCAGCGGATAATAGCCTACGCAGAGGCAACAAAACCAGAAAATCAAAAAAAGTCACCCGAATAAGGATAACCGGGATACTCCACCAACGTCGAAAGGACGTCAGCCAATCATAAGGCATCGCTCACCTCAGAAAGAGCATCTTTGTGTCTGCATCCCCAAGGAATCAGAATTTGCCCAGTGGGCACCAACTACGCAATGGAAAGTTGGGACACAAGAACCTATGAGTAACTGCACATCCCCTAGACGGATCCCTGCGTTATCCAGCCCTCAGCGGCACCGAAATCACAAACAACCGTCGAAGCAGCATCGTGGACTGTGGAGACAAAATCATCACAAATCCCTGGAGAGGGCAAACTCACGCTACCAAAGTGACCAGAAGCACGGAGGTATGCAACCCTGGAGAGGGCAAACTCACGCTACCGAGGTCGTCAGAAACACCGAGGTATGCACGAGCCTGGAGAGGCGACGACTAATACTCAGCAACCGACGTCGTTAGAAACACGGAGGTATGCAGCTGCCAAAGTCGTCAGAAACACGGAGGCATGCAGACCCTGGAGAGGGCAAACTCACGCTACCGAGGTCGTCAGAAACACCGAGGTATGCACGAGCCTGGAGAGGCGACGACTAATACTCAGCTACCGACGTCGTCAGAAACACGGAGGTATGCAGCTGCCAACGTCGTCAGAAACACGGAGGCATGCAGACCCTAGAGAGGGCAAACTCACGCTACCGAGGTCGTCAGAAACACCGAGGTATGCACGAGCCTGGAGAGGCGACGACTAATACTCACCCTGGGGAGGGCAAACCGCAGACCCTGGAGAGGGCAAACTCACGCTGCCGAGGTCGTCAGAAACACCGAGGTATGCACGAGCCTGGAGAGGCGACGACTAATACTCAGCTACCGACATCGTCAGAAACACGGAGGTATGTAGCTGCCAACGTCGTCAGAAACACGGAGGCATGCAGACCCTGGAGAGGGCAAACTCACGCTACCGAGGTCCTCAGAAACACTGAGGTATGCACGAGCCTGGAGAGGCGACGACTAATACTCAGCTACCGACGTCGTCAGAAACACGGAGGTATGCAGCTGCCAACGTCGTCAGAAACACGGAGGCATGCAGACCCTGGAGAGGGCAAACTCACGCTACCGAGGTCCTCAGAAACACCGAGGTATGCACGAGCCTGGAGAGGCGACGACTAATACTCAGCTACCGACGTCGTCAGAAACACGGAGGTATGCAGCTGCCAACGTCGTCAGAAACACGGAGGCATGCAGACCCTGGAGAGGGAAACTCATGCTACCGAGGTCGTCAGAAACACCAAGGTATGCACGAGCCTGGAGAGGCGACGACTAATACTCAGCTACCGACGTCGTCATAAACACGGAGGTATGCAGCTGCCAACGTCGTCAGAAACACGGAGGCATGCAGACCCTGGAGAGGGCAAACTCACGCTACCGAGGTCGTCAGAAACA
Organism: Cajanus cajan; assembly: GCF_000230855.2. Taxonomy (NCBI): domain Eukaryota; kingdom Viridiplantae; phylum Streptophyta; class Magnoliopsida; order Fabales; family Fabaceae; genus Cajanus; species Cajanus cajan. The sequence goes on along the minus strand of NC_138521.1, from coordinate 43,008,165 downwards.
CCGAGGTATGCACGAGCCTGGAGAGGCGACGACTAATACTCACCCTGGAGAGGGCAAACTCACGCTACCGAGGTCGTCAGAAACACCGAGGTATGCACGAGCCTGGAGAGGCGACGACTAATACTCAGCTACCAACGTCGTTAGAAACACGGAGGTATCCAGCTGCCAACGTCGTCAGAAACACGGAGGCATGCAGACCCTAGAGAGGGCAAACTCACGCTACCGAGGTCGTCAGAAACACCGAGATATGCACGAGCCTGGAGAGGCGACGACTAATACTCAGCTACCAAAGTGACCAGAAGCACGGAGGTATGCAACCCTGGGGAGGGCAAACTGCAGACCCTGGAGAGGGCAAACTCACGCTACCGAGGTCGTCAGAAACACCGAGGTATGCACGAGCCTGGAGAGGCGACGACTAATACTCAGCTACCGACGTCGTCAGAAACACGGAGGTATGCAGCTGCCAACGTCGTCAGAAACACGGAGGCATGCAGACCCTGGAGAGGGCAAACTCACGCTACCGAGGTCGTCAGAAACACCGAGGTATGCACGAGCCTGGAGAGGCGACGACTAATACTCAGCTACCGACGTCATCAGAAACACAGAGGTATGCAGCTGCCAACGTCGTCAGAAACACGGAGGCATGCAGACCCTGGAGAGGGCAAACTCACGCTACCGAGGTTGTCAGAAACACTGAGGTATGCACGAGCCTGGAGAGGCGACGACTAATACTCAGCTACCGACGTCGTTAGAAACACGGAGGTATGCAGCTGCCAACGTCGTCAGAAACACGGAGGCATGCAGACCCTGGAGAGGGCAAACTCACGCTACCGAGGTCGTCAGAAACACCGAGGTATGCACGAGCCTGGAGAGGCGACGACTAATACTCACCCTGGAAAGGCTACTTAACAATTTTCCCACCTGAAGACACTACAAGTCCGAAGGATGGCCTACTCCCCGGACTATTGGGTCAACTCCTTTACTTGTCAACCGGTACACCAAAAAAGTCGTTCGACTAAGTAAAGGGGGGGCAGCTGTAGACCCCTAAAATTGTCCGGGTCGGAAATAAGACTCAAAGACTCTCGAAGACCGAAGGAAAGTCAGCCGGAAGGACTCCTGGAAGACCCTAGGATGATTCTTTGTAGGTCTAGAAGTCTTAGAGTAGCTTAGAATAAGGGTGTGCGAGGATTGGAGCTCAATACACCCTCCTAGAGGTTCAGTACGGCCGTACTGAGCCATTTGAACTACAATACGGCCGTAGTGAAATTAATATGGCCGTACTGAAGTTTTTGAACTTCAGTACGGCTGTACCAAATTCAATACGGCCTACTGTAGTTCAAAAACTCAGTACGGGCCGTATTGACCCCTTAGGCCTTACTGCGCCTCAATCCTATAAATAGGACGTCATTGGCACGTCCTCCCACACTTTTGGAGCATTCCTCCACCCTCTGGCTGAGTATTCTTGGGTTTTTGAGCTATTCTCTGCCCTAGAAATCACTCCGGGAGCCGATCCGACTAAGTTCTTGAGTTCACGAGCCATTAGCTTGAGACTCGAACAAGTCGAAGGGAAATCTCTTTGATTTCCATAGTAAACATTATTTTTAGGGAAAGGAGCGAGCGAACGTGTAGTGGGTAGGAGCGCCAAAAAGCCTCCTAGATTCCTTTTTGAATATATAAAAGCATGCTTCGAAGGTTTCTTTCCAAATCCTTTCTTTTACCGCTTTTTTTGATTGTTGCATTGCATGTTTAAAGCTTTCATCATGTAGATAGTTTACTTATAATCGTTCCAATAAATAGGGGTAGTTTAGTAATTTTACGCTTTTATTTATGAAATAATCCGTCATAGGGAACCCGAAAGGGGCGTTGTGGGGTGCTAACACCTTCCCCACACGTAATCGACTCCCTCACCCAACTCTGGTTGTAATGGCCAAGGTTGATTTGCGAAAATCAATTGCCTTATGTCTTTTTCCAATGTTTTGAGTAAAACATTGGTGGCGACTCCAAGAACCCCTTTTTTGTGAAAACCACTAATCCATGGAGGGTCCCGTTTGGGATTAACATGGGTTGGTGAGAATCATTTAACAAAATTGTTAGTCCGATGAGGTCTCAGTTTGAGAATAAGTCGTTCTAACAATCCATCATTTTTCAAAACTAAAAGAAGAGTCCGACCATCGTCGCGAATGCCAATGTCCGTTTCGGCGGGTGGCGACAGGAATCAAGATAAAAAAACGAAGTTATCAATTTGTTAATCGATTACCAATACAGTTAATCGATTACCACAAAGTGATATGCAAATCTGGAACTTTTGAAGCTCGGGTTAATCGATTACCACCTGGGATAATCCATTACCCTAGACAGTTTTCATGTTCTAGTTCAATTAAAAGAGCTGGTAACAAAGTGTCTACATGGGAAGTAGATCACTAGTGTTATTACTCTTTATAACTGAATCACATCTTGCACTCTTTATAACCAATCTTTTTGAAATTTAAAAAGACCCAAGAGAACTTTAGAACTGTTAAGAAAAGTAATTTTTTCAAAAAAAATATTAAAGTGTTTTACCAAAGAAACTTTCTGAAATTTCAAGAAGTGCAAAGATAGGACATGAATTCTTGAAAGAAGAAATTCAAGAACTGGACTCAAAAGTGAAAGATCAACATCTTCCCAAAATTAGGTGATATTACTTTGATCTTGAAACTTCTATTTTCGTTTTTACTGTTGTATCTCTTGAAATAAGGTATCTCAACAAGAGATGGTGAAATCTTGAGAAAGGTTTCTCAAGTAATTTCTGTGGGATACATAAATTCTGATTGTTTTCAATCTTGGGGTGTCAAGATTGATGGTTGTTTGATATTCTTGTAATATTGTGTGTGCAATGTGTTTGTAAACAATATTATAGTGAAAAATCTTTGATTTGGTGGGGTGCTAAATCAAGGAAAACTGGATGTAGGCTAAGTGGGTGGTTGAATGATGAGTCAATATTTTCCCCTATTTTCTTACCTTTCTGTACGTATTTTAATCTCTGATTTGTGCTTAATTGCTTATATTCTGCACTGTTTTCTATTTGGGCTTTAATTGGACCGGTTATTCATATTTTAGCTAATTTGAATTTTCTACATCTAATTATTCCAAATTTTATTTTCAGGGCAGTTAAATAATTATTTGGGCTCGGAATTAATTTAGGACTTCAAGTGGAGCTTCCACGTCATCTGCCATGTCATCGCTGCACCATTTTCCACCTCAGCATTAATTTTCAGTTTTAACTCTATTTTAATGTAACTTGGGTCAGATTTGTATTGTTGGGGGCCTAATTTCGTTTTAGGTCAACTGCACCTAGGGTAGGGCTGACTTGGCAGCCACTAGCACTAATATTCTGAGGTGACCACGTTGGGACCTCTCTTCATTCCCTTTGTCTTACGTTTTTATTTCATGTAGCTACAGTGTCTGGACGTTTTGGTTTTCCCTGTTGCTTTCTTTTACGTTTTGTTCTTTTTGAGCTGCCATTTTCGTTCTTCTCTTGTCTTCTCTGGTTGTGGAACTTGAATATTTACATTTGAAGAATACATTGCATTTCTCTTCTCTGCCTTGCATTTTCGTTTTCTTTCTCTTCTCTGCCTTGCATTTTCGTTTGTATTTTCGTTTGTATTTTCGTTTTGATGGAAGGATAAAAACCCAGGGGTTGGTTCCTTGAGCAGATTGCAATATCTATTTGAGGTTTTATTTGTATTTGAATCTGTGTTCTGCTTGGTTCTTCTTCATTGAACCTCTGAAACGTTTTTGATACCTGTTCATGCTTAATGAATGAGGTTGCTCACAAGTTGCTTAATCTTGTGGGGAGGTTTAATGTTGTATATGTTTGCTTAATTCGTGTAGGGAAATCTTGAGTTAATCTTCGCTTAGCTGGTTAACTCGGATGGAACAAGGATTAAGTTATGAACAGAGAAATGTTTTGAGAACCAGGGATAAAAGAGTTGCAATCTGAGCAGGGAACCAATCTGTTTTACTTACTATTTTATTTCGTATTATTGTGTACAAACTGAAAATCTGAAAACAAACCCCCCCACATCGTGTGTTTAAGCCTTTAATAGTAAAAGATGGTCCTTGGGAGACGACCTAGGAGTCATTTCCTAGTACTACATTTAATTGCATTTATTTGACCGGATACGGCTTCGATCACTGAACCAGTATAAATTTTTGTGTTCTTTATCTTCTAACCCTTATCTTTAAAGAATCTTGTTGAATTATTGTTTTAAAGGTTTTAAAGATTTGGAAAAATGAAATTTCAATTACTGTACCAACTCTGATCTTATTTATTGTAATTAAATCTGATTAAAAAGAAGGTAATATAAAATAAACCTTGATTACAAGTGATTGACTCGCTGCTCATACTTTGATATTTTGCTACGTTAGTAATAAGCCTTGCAATCAACTGTTGTTTGTTACTCGAATTGCATAAAGGTTGTGTTTTAGATTTCTTGATTGGTTAATTTTCAAGATATGTGAAAAAGAGAGCAATCTTAGGATAGAATCTATTCAACCCCCCTTCTAGATTCTAGTACACTGGGACCAACAATTGGTATCAAGAGCTTAAAATTTGAAAATTAGTCAAATTAGATCCACTAACTCCTAAGATGGTCGGTAACCAATTACCATTTGCTGAAGGTGCCTCTATAAACAGACCTCCTCTCTTTTGTGGGGATAATTACCCCTTTTGGAAAGTGAGAATGAAAATCTTTATGGAATTTGTTCATAGAAGCATATGGCAGGTTGGGGTTACTGAATACAAAATCCCTACTAAAACAGAAAATGGAAAAGAAATAGAGAACTTAAATTTGGGATCAAGGTGAGATTAAAAGAGCTGAGAATGATGCAAAGGCACTAAACATTATACATTTTGCATTAAACTCTAATGAATTTTTTAGAATTTCAGCTTGTACAACAGCAAAAGAAGCATGGGACTTAATTCAAGTGACACATGAAGGAACTCCTGAAGTTAGATGTGCCAGAAAGAACACTCTCATCCAAGAATATGAGACGTTCAGAATGACACAAGGAGAGACTATCATGGATATGCAAAAAAGGTTCACACACATTATCAACCACTTGAAAGGCCTAGGAAAAATCTTCGATGAATAAGAAGTAAATGTCAAAGTCCTAAAGTCACTAAATAGGAGATGGCAACCTACTGTGACAATAATCACAGAATCTAAGAATCTGGCTCAAATGACAAATGCTAAGTTATTTGGGAAACTTAGAGAATATGAGATGGACATGACAAGACTGGCTGAAGAAGAACAAAAATACAAGAAAATTAAGTGTCTTGCACTGAAGCTAGAAAACTCTTCAAGTAAAGAAGAGGACAACTCTAATGAGGATAAATATGAACAAGAAGAATTGATTTAATGGCAAGAAAATTCCGGAAGTTCATGAAAAGGAAGGACATTTAAAGGAACTCCTCAAAACAAAATAGATTCTTCAAAAAAAGTGATAACTCCTTTCCAAAATTCAAATGTTTTGAGTGTGGCAAAGCTAGACACATGAAGGTTGATTGCCCAAATCTAAAGAAGCAAGGACAAGAGGAAAAGAGTCTAAATTTCAAATCAACGAAAAAGAAAGCATATATAGCCTGGGAAGAAAATAACTCAACAAATTCAAGTGAAACAGATAGTGATGAGAAAGCCAATCTGTGTCTTATGGCTAATCACGAAACTCAATATGAGGTAAGTGACTCCGACTCTTCTACATACTCTTATGATCAATTATATGATGCTTTCTATGAATTGTATAAATAATCCAAGAAATTGAGCTATCAAAACATAAAATTGAAAGGCAATACTAAAGAATCAAAATTAAAAATCTCTTTTCTTGAAAAAGATATTCATTTGCTCAAATCTAAAAATGAGAAATTGAGATTTCCATATGTAGAATGCAAAAACTTATATACTATTTTGAAAAAGAGAAATGAAGCATCAATGCATAAAAACAAATCCATAACTTCTCACATTTCTTGTAACTATTGCATGAAACCTAAACATAGTTCTTATAAATGCATGATAAGGAAATTTGGTGTTCCATGTGGTAAGTTTGTATGGATTAAGAAAGTGAATGATGACTGCACTAACACACAAGGACCCAAGATCCTATGGGTACAAAAATAAAGTTATTCTCTTAATTATAGGTGTGCTTGAGAGCCAAGCAAACAATGTGGTATCTGGATAGCGGCTGCTCAAGACATATGACAAGGGATAAAAGTAAGTTTGTATCCCTACAAGAAAAAGAAAGCGGGTACTATAGGTAACTCTTATAATACCCTTATTGAAGATGTTCTATATGTTGAAGGTCTAAAATATAATCTGCTTAGTATTAGTCAAGTTTGTGACAAAAATTTCAAAGTCTCCTTTAATAATGAATGTTGCTTGGTATGTGATAAGTCAACCAATGAAACATTATTTGTTGGTAAAAGGATTAATAACATATACATCTTAGACTTAGACAATAATGCATCCTATATTACATGTCTTTCTTCTATTGATGATTTAACATGGTTATGGCATAGACGCATTGCTCATATAAATGTAGATCAACTAAATAGACTTGCATCTAAGAATCTAGTTGAAGGACTGCCTAAAATCAAGTTCTTAAAAGAAGGACTATGTGATGGCTGTCAAAAGGGAAAGGAATATAGAACATTTTTTAAAAATAAGAAAATTGTTTCTACTTCTAGACTGCTTGAACTTTTGCACATGGATCTGTTTGGACCATCAAGAACCATGAGTTTAGGTGGCAACGCATTGCTTTGTCATGATAGATGATTTCTCTAGATTTACATGGGTTGCATTTCTATCTCATAAAGACAATGCTTTCAAAACCTTCAAAATTATTGCGAAAACGATTCAAAATGAAAAGGATTTGAAAATTAAATCTTTGAGAAGTGATCATGGTGGAGAATTTCAAAATGAGAAATTTCAAAAAATTTTGTGAAAAGCATGGGATAAATCACAATTTTTTTGCTCCTAGAATTCCTCAACAAAACGGAGTTGTATAACGAAAAAATAGATCTCTAATAGAGCTAGCAAGGGCCATATTGAATGAAAATGATTTTCCAAAATAATGTTGGGCCGATGCGGTTAACACTGCATGTTATGTTCTAAATAGAATCGTGATAAGACTCATTTTAAAGAAAACATCATATGAGCTTTAAAAAGATAGAAAGCCTAACATTTCACATTTCAAAGTGTTTGGCTGGAAGTATTTTATTCCGAATAATGGCAGAGAAACTCTTAGAAAGTTTGATGCCAAGGCTGATGTAAGTGTCTTTATTGGATACTCTACAACTAGTAAAGCATATAGGGTCTTTAACAAGAAATATTTAGTTGTAGAAGAATCTATACATGTTAAATTCGATGAAACTAAACCCCTCAAGAAAGGAAATTTGCTTGTCGAAACCCAAAAAATTTTGATCTTACGACCAATATGGTTTGGAATACCGTTTTGAAAATCTCATTAATTAAGGAATGCCCGGATGCTAGACTAATCCTCAACTAATGGTTTTGAAAAGTGAGTTCATGGAGTCGTCACCAATGTTTTACTCAAAACATTGGGAAAATAAAAGATTTTGAAAATCCAATAATGGCCTCAATAACCAAAATTGGGTTCTGGGTCGATTATGTGTAGCGAAGGTATTAGGCACCCCTACAACACCCTAAATCGGTATCTTATGATGATATTAGCATAATAATAAATAATATTTTAAATATCTTATCCCTTTTTATTATTTAATATTATTTACATGATAAAAAAAAACTATTATCTACATGATTATTTATTGGTATATAGGAATTATAAATAAAATGATAAATAAAGAAATAAATAGAATAATAAGTAAAATAATAAATAAAACAATAAATAAAATAAGTAAAAGAATAAATAAAAGAGAAGAATTTAGAACCTCTAAAGCAAGCCTTTTGTAAGGGAATATTCCCAAATGCATGCGGGAGGCGTTTTGGCAGTCCTTTGCTCTACAAAAACCTCACTATCACTCAAAGGTTCATATAGAGAGGGGAGAAGCTATGAAAATTTTTCTTCCCTTATCCCTTGGCCAGAGGGTTTCTTATATAGCTAACTAGGAGACAAAAGCATAAGAGAGATATCCGATGTGAGACTAAATTTTATAAAAATACCATCTTTTCCTAGGCACCATGCAGGACCTCTAGAGAATTTGTTAACCGTTGGATCATGCTGGGTTTTTTATGGTATCTTCAAAATATATTGATCTTAAACTTCAACGGTTAGATCGTTGAAATTAGGTCTGTAGTGAGAGATATTATCATAACAAAAACGTTGTCTCGTGTAGCATTCATATTTTCTAGCTGCAATGCGAGGCCTCTAGAGAAATCATTAATTGTTGGATCATGCTAAAACTTGGATGATATATTCTTAGGAAATTGATATTTAACTACAATGGTCGGATTGTGAGAATTAAGTCTTTAGAAGGAGATATTATCAAAACAAAAATGTTGCCCGACACAAAAATTTTTGGAAAGCAGAACGGGCCGTTCTGGTTTTCGAACAGGTCGTTCCAACATTGGTAACGACCCGTTCCAATTTGGGAACGACCATTTCGCACCCCAGATAAGTTTTTTTGAGTTTTTTGGGCCTTTCGAAGCCATCTTGGCCCATTTTGGTGCTCTATTGGGCCCTTAGGGGCTATACGTACTACTTTTTTCTAGCTGAAGTGCGAGGCTTCTAGAGAACTCGTTAACTGTTAGATCAGGCTGAACTTTTGATAATATCTTCTCAATACATTGATCTTTAATCTCAAAGGTTGGATCATCAAAATTAGTTCTGTAACGAGAGATGTTATCATAACAAAACTGCTGCCCAACTCGCTGATCCCCTCGAGGGTTATTTTTCTCACTCTAGTACACCTTTATCCTTAGTTTAGGTACCCCAAACAAAATTGGGTGTCTAACGCTGCCCCTCTTTACTTCACCTTTGGATGGCTAAATGTTTCTTTTCCAAAGGCAAATAAAGACGTAGACATTTCGACCAAGTCTTCTTTTTGCTTCTTTGTCCAAGTGCTTCCATATTGCTTGCTTTAGATAGGTTGGTTTACCTGTATCCTTGCCCCTTGGAGTAGCTGAGTGTTGGGTTGCGTGCTCCATTGGGTGACAAGGATGATAAATCGTACCATCTATGCTTCTGACTTGATGTAGATATCCCATGTTGGTTTTGCTTGTCTCCTAGTAGTGTGGTCTTTATATGTAGCTTGCTGAAGAGGAAGTATGTTCTAAGCTCAGCCTCTCCAGGCTGGACTGATATTTTGGGGATTTAGTTAGCCTAAATGCTAGTTTAGGGTCTAGCATCCCTTACCGATCTTGTATTAGTTTTGGGGATCTAGCGACCCTTACCGATCTTATACTAGTTTTTGGGATCTAGCAACCCTTACCAATCTTGTACTACTTTTGGGGATCTAGCAACCTTTACCAATCTTGTACTAGTTTTGGGGATCTAGCAACCCTTACCGATCTTGTACTAGTTTTGGGGATCTAGTAACCCTTACCGATCTTGTACTAGCTTTTAGGGATCTAGAAACCCTTACCGATCTTGATGTTGGGTATTATTATGTTGGCCTCCCCAGGCCGGATGCTGAGATAATGAGTATTATTATGCCTGGTCTTTCCAGGCTGGCTGCTGATTTTGTGAGTATTGTTGTGTCGGCCTCTCTAGGCCAATTTTTGATTTTTATGGTCTTATTGCCTTTTTTTTGTAAGAATGTCTAATAAAGACGAGGGTTGTTGATAGGTGGTTCCCTTGTGTTGGTGGGCGGTGGATTGTCCTTGTTGCAAAATGATGTGGTGAGTATTCTTTGTGGCCTTTCCAAGCATCTTCTACTTAGGTGTTGCGGCTGTTCCTCTATTGGTGATCGATCACCATGATGTTAGCCTAGATTTTCTTGACCCTCGTTGGGCTGTTTGATCTGATCATTGTCATGAGGGGACCCTTCCCCTTATTTGGATCTCTAATATCCGATAGCCTAGACAGTTGTTCGTATTTGGATGGCTTGGTCGTGATATTTTGATTTTATTTTCTTAGCCTCAGCTTTTTCAACATGTTTGAAGATTTCCTTTTTATGAATTTTTTTTACTATTGATGAAAATATTCATTTTCTCTGATGATGGTCCTTGTTTACTTGATGATTATTATTTTGAAGTCACTCCTGGCTTTCGTCTAGTAATCCATTCATGTAGGCTTGCTTATTCCTCCTTGGCGAGTTTTGTTCTGTCTTGTTGTTGATGTGTGATCGAAGTCGTATCCAGTCAAATAAAACAATTAAATGTAGTACTAGGAAGCTGTCCTAGGTCGTCTCCCAAGGACCACTCTCTTCTGTCAAAGGATCAAACACGAAAAAGGGGTGGTGGTTTGGTTCAGAATCAAAGTCAAAACACAATAAAATGCAAAGTAGCACAGCAAGAAAAATGGATTGGCTCCTTGTTCAGATTGCAACTCTCTTATACCTGGTTCTCAAAAGATTTCTCTGTTCATAACTTAATACTTGTTCCATCTGAGTTACCCAACTAAGCGAAGATTAACTCAAGATTTCCTTACACGAATTAAGCAAATGTATAAAACATTAAACCTCCACAAGTTTAAGCAACCTGTGACTTTGGTGCAATAACCTGATTCATTAAGCATGAACAGGTGTTGAAAAAATTTTAACACAGAGGTTTAATGAAGAAGAAAAAAGTAGAACACAGATACATATACGAATAAAACCTCAAATAGAGATTTCAAGCTGCTCAAAGATCCTTTATCAACACTAGAGAGGGTGCCTGAAGGACTGTAAGGACTTTTTGGTTCATACCATGCTCCTAAATAAAATCCTCTGGGATCACAACGTCTATCACACCCTCTTCTCTCTTGTAGAAGGTGAGAAGCATAGGATATTAGCAATGGGGAGAGACAATAGATTACAACCCATTACCTTTGTAAAAGCTAACCTAGGGAAGATGCCTGTTAGTTTTTAACTCTCTAACCCGACAGTTACCTTAAAAGTTAAGGCAGAGATCGGAGAAGGACAAGCTATGACGTGCTCAACAAGGAAGCATCCTCATCCTCCGTCTCCCAAAGAAGGCAAGTCTCTGGTTGTTGTAGCACAACTAGCTAAAAGAAGGACAATCCTCAAATTAGACGAAGTCTCTACATCTGATGCTGAAGACGACCAACCCATTGGGATGGCCTTGATAAGAAGGGCTCCCCTACCATCTGTCGTGCCACCTCAACCTAAACGAAAAAGGAATGTGAGGCTTGTTTCAAAGGTGGTTGCACCGAAGAATTCAACATGCTCCCCTCCACCTGTGACTGAACAGGCGGTCACTACTGAACCAGTAGCTGGAGTCATCGTCCCTTCAGCTTCGAAAAAGACTCAAAAGGACATTTCTTCCTCTCCTCTAGTCACTGTACATTCTCCCTTCATAAGTAAAACTTACCTAATCATAAATTGCCTCATATGTCGTCACTGTACATACAGCAGCATTGAGAAATAGAAAAATGGAAATCTAGAGTGATCGTATGATGTTACCCCCAATGCCTTCCTCCTTTCCATCATTCTCTCTCCCTGAACCAACAAACTCACTACTTCCAGAAGGGATGCCTCCAAACACTGATGAATACTCACTCATTTATCCTAGGGCAGCAAATCCTGAGGGAAAGATAGAGTTGCTTCAATCCATCCACCTCACCACTGATAGGGACATCATGAAGAAAAAAAACGTTGGTCTGCATCCAAAGCCACGACCTTACATTGTGGACAGCATAATAAGTGTGCTTTGTGGTCATTATCCCATCGACTGGGCAGAACTTTATATCTTGCAAACACCTACTACACACGTTATGAGGTACTACAGACTTGTGTACTCTTGGCTTGAGGAAGGTTCAACCATACTAGACGTGTTACGGAACCCTCTACGTGATTCGCAAGGGAATACTCAAAAGTATGAAGCCATTCTATCCAACAAGCCAATGTATGGACCTAAGTACTATTACCTAGAGCAGTCTCCTCCTCTAGCTTCATTCACCATCCTTGCTCTACACCTGCTTTTGGACTCAAGAAAGAATCTCACTCATCCTCTTTGCCCTCCTTCCAGACTATAGACGATCCACCCAAACATCCTCCGTTTGTGATTTTCTGTTGAAACACTTTCCTGCACTTACAGTCACTAACCCTCACGGTCAAACAGCTGTGGACTCCACCCTGACTTATCCAAATGTTCTTCACGTGCCACAATATGAGTAAAAAGAAAGTATGTACGAGTGCAAACCATACTACCCAAATGTACCTTTTTCTTCGTTTGAGGTGTATCTAGCTCTACCACCCGATGCCATAACTGCTCTTCCCCCACCTATGTTCAAAAGAAAAATCTATCCAAGCAGTGTAATCAAGTCCAACCGTATATGGACTCCACCCTAAGGGACTCCTCAACTTATTCGGTCTCCTCATCAATTGTCCTCATCTGAAAAAGTAATGACCTCATCCTCCACCCAATCAAGGAAGTCTTCCTCACGTCTACCTAAGGTGAAAATTTTCAATTCACCTAATAAATTTCTTCCTGTACATATAGGTCATTATCGCTACATCCCAACATCAGATCTCGCAACATTTGGCCATCTGCGCCTATGCACAGATATACCCTTACAATTGTACATACCTCCCTCTCTATACACTCCAACGGCTACACAACTATACATTTATCCTGATCGTATCTGTCCATGTCTTCCTCCAATTGATCATAATAAAATGAAGGAACCTGCACTTCACTTGGGTAGGATGCCCATACCATCAAAGGTTGAGGTTCGTAAATATAAAGGAGTGGACTCGGATTGGCAACAGAATCCTGGAAGAGCACTAATATATACTGAGGACAACGCTGAGAAGATATACTAGAACTTTTTGTATAAATGTGGGAAAGAGGCAAGCTCGTCTGGTCTCTCAGACGATGAGAAGGCTAAGACACTCATGCTGCATGGGTATCACTGGATGACCCCATGCAAAGTGATACACTTCAGTGAAACATTTGCTGCCTTTCTTAATCAACGACGAGGGCATGACCTTGATGCTCTTAGCAAGAGATACTTCATTCATTCCTCTCTTTTCAATCTTGACCTATACAAAAATGAGTGGAAGGCTATCACAGACACATGGCATAAGGTTGAGTATAAGTCGTGCAAGGATATCCCATCATGGAAACCAGGTATGCCTATGCCTTGGGATACTCCTTCTGAAGAGGCAAGAATTGAATCGTCTGAACCTATCTCTGTTGAGCCAATCTCAACATCTGCTCCGCTAGAGGCACTCTCATCAGATTCTGAACCAGCACAACAGTATGACTCCATTGAATCCTTTAATGCATTCAAGGATGATCTAAACAACCGATTTGACAGCTTGTTTAATTTGATTGCCTCTAAGCTTTAGAAAGATCCTCCTCCGTCCTAATGATCATAGTCAAGGAAGCTAGGATAGCTAGTACAGGATTAGTCATGTTAGAAAGTGATGGAGTAGGTTGGAGTAAGTGAAGTGATCTTGCTCCTTTTGACCTCCTCCAATGTGAAGATCTTATCCTTGAGCTTGCCACAGTTCAAATGGTTGAAGAAGAAGTTTGGATCGATAGAAGAACCCCTAAGCTAAGGATGGAAGCATCCAAGCTAAAGATTCAAATGAAAGCTCACTTTCAAGTTTAGGAATGAAGGTTTTCCTAGAACTAAGGCTAGTGAGATTTCGGTGACTCTTGGAGAGAATTTGGCTGAAGCAAAATTCAGAATTCTCATTCATTCAAAAGTGCCTACAAGATAAGAGAGATCATGCATATATAGGCTCGGCTAGGGAAGCAATTGGCGCCAAGATTTGAATTCAAATTTGAAATTTGAATTCAAATCTTCACTCCCATGTGCAATGTCGTGAACCTAGGTGCCCTCATGCATCTTAATTTGATTTAGGAAGCATTTAGAGTTGATTTGGATAAGCACATGGTCAGCCACAAGTGGCGCCATCCATGTGACCCAAATTCAACTTACATGCCTTCTAAATTAAATCTAGGTTAGCCTAATGAACCTATTTAAGTAATCCCTCAATAGTCCTATTCTAATGGCCTAAATACAATGGCCAATCAAATACATTGGAAAAAGAAAATTACAAGAATGAAAATGAGCCCAATATTGGAAACCAAAAGCCCAAAGGCCCATGAAGCCCAAAACTAGGACCAATAAGCCTATGGCCCAAAATGTTATCCTAAATGGTCCAAAATACAAGACCCAAAATATAGGAAACCTATACTAACATGATATATACAAAACATAAGGAAATAGCTATAACAAGATATGGCCCATGTGAAGCTCAACTTGGGCCTTCCAAGCCCATCGGTCCCATTGGGCCTTGACTGGCCCAAACCTTTATGTCTAGCCCATTCCTCTTGGCTCCTTTAATGTGTCACCCCTTGCCTTCCTAGGTATGATTTCATCATCCCCTCCATCTTGAAAAGGATTTGTCCTCAAATCACGAGGATCCATATGATAAGAATCATCACCTACATGCACAAAATACCATGTATAAGAGGTGATATGTTCAATTGCAGCAAATGGATGGTGTATCCTAAGAGGAATCCTTCTATCTAGTCTAGCAAAGAAATTTAAACTAATGAATTTAAACTCCCTAAAGCTATGACTAGGACCCTTTCCTAAGTATAATCTAGAATGAAATCCTAAAAATTTGATAACACTAAAACTAATACAATGGAAAGAGTTATTCTTAAAAACTAAAACATCTTGCTTAAAGTACCCTAAGTGGTAACCCAAGCATTTCCTAGAATATAAAGAAAAAACCACTAGAAAACTTCCTAAACAATTTTGGATTTGATTGCTTGTCAGATACTCATAATCATATAAAGTATATTTGTCTTGTAGGGAAGGAATCAAATTAAGTTCAAAGGAATAAGAACTTCCCATAGGATCAAACATAGAATATAGAACACTACAATTTGTGATGGAGGACCATCCATGGTACTTCATGTGAAACCCATCACATGGTCCAATGCTATGACTAATTTTGAGTAGTGTAGGATTTATTTGGTTTATTCCAATTTTACCCTTGTATTTTGGGGTATTTTAGTCATAGGATTTATTTTCTTTGTATTTCCTATTTTACCCTTGTATTATGGGGTGCTTTAGATGATTAGGGTTTTTATTTTGGGCTAGGGTATTCCATTAGGAGGTGACGCCTATTTTGGTGGTTTTTGGATCTATTTTTGGTGTTAGAAAGGCTTAGGCCCAAGTGGAGGGCAAAGGTTGCATGGACTTATCATGCACCTAGTTGTAGCCAATCTAACCCCTTAGATTCCATCCTTGGCCACCAAGTAGCATCTAGGGTTCATTTGGCATTGCATTTGGAGTGCATTTGCCTTGTGAATTTCGGCCATGCATTGCTCCAAATGCAACCCTAGATGCCTCCCCTCCTATAAATACCCAACACCCCACCACTTGTAAATACTTTGGATCATTTGAATTTGAGAGAGCATTTCTTTGCCTCAAATCCTATCCTTAGTCCCTAGGGTTGCTTCGGCTAGCCTACCTTCATTCTCCACCCTTGGAGAGTGATACCTAGAGTGGCCTCCACCTACCTTGGAGTGAGCCAACCTAAATCACCAAACACCATCACCTAAAAAGCTTCCGCCCAAACACCATCTTCACGCCTAACTTCCACCTTTGTCACCACAAACCTTCCTTTTATCTTCCTTGTTGAACCTAGATCAAGGGCAAGGCTTCCTCTCCTTCATCTCTACGACATTCCATGGAGAAGGAACCCATCAAGTGGTATCAAGAGCCAAGGTTCTACAAGGGTAACATCTAATCCTTTTGAGTCTCTTTGAGTCTTTTTGAGTCTTTTTGCTTTCGGTCACTTCCCTACTCCTTGCTTTCTTTGTGTGGCCGAATAGCTTTAGGGTTCACACCTTGTTCTTTGTGAGCCTTCCATGCAATTTTTAGGTTTCCATGTTTTAGGGTTGCCATGCTTTTCATTTTCTTGAGTCTCATATGAACATGAAGAACATGCTTTTTAATTTTTGAATCCACCTAAAGTTTTGTCATTTTTGTTTCCTATATTTTGTCTACATAAATTCCATGTATGTGCCAAACACTTTGCATGAAACAAATCAACAAAATATGCCATTTTGCATTACATAGTGGGCGTGCCATACATGAACCATCTAGGAGTCATTCATGCATGCTATTTAGTTCTAGCATGTTCTATGTGATTTTTGTCATCCATGTGTAAATGCCTTCTTGCACATGCATTGCCGCCCCACTTCCTTGCATTTCTCACTTGATTTAGTCTATTGTATGCCTAATGAAACCCTAAAAGAATCTAAGAGGTGTGCTGAATTTTTTGTGCAAAACTACTTGTCCAAAATAGTACAAAACCAATTCCACTAAAAATATTCCCTTTGGACCTCTAAATTCATGCCACTTGTCATCACCTCCTCTCCTAAAAGCTTAACCTAATTTTTGACCATCCACAAGTGCAAAACCTAAGCAACAATTGGGCTTAATTTAACAAAAAAAATTCGGACCCAAGACTTATAAAAGAAAAATTGCCGTGAGCAACAAAGAACAACATCAAAGAACAAAAAAAAAAATTGGACCAAAAAGGACTTGTTGCTAGACTTGTGGACTTGGACAAATACCTATGCATTTGGGAGTTGGACCTATGACATTTTGACCTTATTTTGGGACTTTTCCTTTGGCTGGACCGAAACTATAAAGGACTTAATCAAGTGAACTTAAACACTTATTCATTCTAGTGCTTTTCTAGGATTATTCTCTTTGTGTGCTTCCTTTCTTTGATTGAGTCTTAATTTTTAGCTTGTCTTTCTTGGCCTCTTTTGTTTTGTCATCTTAAATTCTCTTTGAGTTTAGCCTTTCTTAATTGTGCTTTTCAGTTTTTATTTCTTGGACTCTTGCTTTGGGTTGGTTTTAATTTCATTGTAGGTCAAAACCCACTCTAGTCAATTTTCACACCTTTGGTGGATTTGAGTGGAGGGGTGAACCGAATCCAAGCCTAGCCTTTGGAGGGACTTACACCACACATAAAGGAGTGAACAAACACTTGGAGAGGTCTAACACGTTTGTTCATTGTGAAGGAACCCAATTGGAGGAGTTGAAGACTTAAATCCTTGTTTTTGTCTAATTTTTGCTTAATTTTCTCTCTCGGCCTCTTTGTTGTTTTTGGCCTTAGTCTCATTATTTTGGTTTGTAATTTGGCCATTTTTAAACCTCTTCAACTTGGTTTTAGTTCGTGTAGTTGAAGGTGATTTGAAAACCTTCACCTAGGACCTCGACTAGAACATATTTTAAGTGCTTTCCTTTTGCATGTTTTAAAGCTTTTAGTAGTATAATTGCTTAGGACTTTATCTTTGTGCAATTACGTTTAGAAGGCTTGTTTTGCCTACTAGGGGTAACGTGCACACACTCACTTATTGCTTGTGCTAATTGTTTTGTAAGAAAAGTAGCAAAAGGCTTAGTGATTTTTACTTGATAGGGCTTGGTTATTAAGTGATTCATTGTAGTCCACCTCCCCTTGAAAGTTCACTTTGTGCACTTAGGCCTTTCCTACCTATCTTGCACCTTGAAAACCTTTTTGTGAAAACCTTTTATCACTCACTCTTTGTGAAAACCATTTTTTTCAATCCCTTTTTGAAAACAATTTGTGAAAACCTTTTCTTGATCAAAGATGAGTGATCATTCTAGTGTCCATGGTCATAATTCTCGTAGTACTAGGTCTAGTGTTAGGGATGAACTTAGGGAATTGAAAGAGTACCTAAGAAAAAAAGAAGAGGAAAATATAAAAAGAGAAGAAGAATTAAGAAGAAAAGAAAAAGAGTTGGAAAAGAATAATGATGAAATAAAAAGATTGCTAGAAAGGTTAGTTGTGGGAGAAGAGGCTAGTGGTTCAAGACCAAAAGTCACTTCTCCTCAACCCTCAAGAGGTAAGGGGCATATGTATGCAAGTGATCATGAGGAGGAAGGGCATCACACCCAACCTCTAAGTGATACCTTCATTAGTAGCCATCACAATGATGGTTACTATCAAAGACCCCCAAGGCATCATAGAAATAGGGAGTCTTCCAATAGGGAACCCAACATCAATCTTCCCTCATTTCATGGCAAAGATAATGTTGAAACTTATCTAGATTGGGAAATGAAAGTGGAGCAACTTTTCTCTTGCCATGGAATAAGTGAGGATAGAAAGGTTTCTTTAGCAACCCTTAGCTTCCAAGGGCATGCTATGTATTGGTGGACCTCCTTAGAAAAAGAAAAAAGAATAAACCATGAGCCTCCAATTCAATATTGGAATGAGCTCCGTAGTGCCTTAAGAAGGAGGCATATTCCTCCATACTATGACCGAGAGCTTATGGATAAGCTTCAAAGATTAAAACAAGGGTCCTCTAGTGTGGAAGAATATAGGCAATCTATGGAGTTACTCATGATGAGGGCTGGGATTAGGGAGGAAGAGAGGACCACAATCTCTAGATTTCAAAGTGGTCTTAATCTTGAGATAAGAGACAAAGTTGAACTTCTACCTTATAGGGATTTGAATGAACTTGTTCAACTTTGCTCAAGAGTGGAGCATCAACTTACAAGAAAACCTTTTCGAAAAGACTCCACTCCCTCTTATTCCAAGAGTTTTAAGAAGGAGGGCCACTCTTCCCTACCTTATCCCAAAGAAGAAAAAGAAAAAGGAAAAGAAAAAGAAAATTCATCTTTTAAAGCACCTTCCAAAGAGTCTAAGTCAAGTGAAATCAAGTGCTTTAAGTGTCTTGGAAGAGGACATATTGCTTCTCAATGTCCTACAAAGAAAACCATGGTTTTAAAAGCCCAAGATCACTATAGTAGCCTTGATGAAGCTACTTCATCTTCCTCTAGTGAAGAAGAAGCCATAGACTCCGAGGAAGAAATTTTACCTTGTGAAGGAGACTTACTATTGGTTAGAAGGCTTCTTAACAATCAACCTAGTGACATTGAACAATCTCAAAGAGAGAACTTGTTTCAAACAAAATGCAAAATTCTAGAAAATACTTGTTCTCTCATTGTAGATAGTGGGTCTACTTCAAATTGTTGTAGTACTAGATTGGTTGATAAGTTAGCCTTGACTACAAAACCTCATCCTAAACCTTACAAAATGCAATGGATCAATGAGGATAGAGGTGTTGTAGTTAACCAACAAGCAAGCATACCAATCTCTATTGGAAACTATAAAGAAAATGTTTTGTGTGACATAGTGCCATTAGAGGTTAGTCATGTCTTGCTTGGAAGGCCATGGCAATTTGACAAGCACATAATCCATGATGGCCTCACCAATAAAATAAGTTTCCAACACTTAGGTAAGAAGTTTGTGTGGTGTCCTCTATCACCCTCTCAAGTGAATGAGGACCAACTCAAACTAAAGGCTAAGAAAGATGATGAAGAGAAAAGCAAAAACAAAAACAAAAAGAAAAGAAAAGAAAAAAAGAATTTTTCCTTTGAAGACAAAGGGCTAGGTTCAAAAGAACCTTAACCCTTGTGCCATCCTCCTTCTTTTGGTGCCAAAGAAAGATGGCAATGGAGGATGAGCACCTTTTTAAAAGCCATCATTGAATAAAAGACACCCAATCCTAAGTTAGATGATTTGGTGAATGAATTGCATGGGTCAATAAATTTTAAATGGTGATGCCTCTTTGGCTCTTCCCTTTTGCCCTAAGCACCTTCATTCAACAAATTATGTACTTAAGGATTGCATAGTTAAGTTTTAATATTTTACTCCCCTAATTGTGGTTTCACTTCTTTTGAAGGATCAATGGAATGGACGAACTTGAAGATTTATGGTCAAATCCTTCTCAAGAAGGAGGGTATGATGGAGGACCATCCATGGTACTTCATGTGAAACCCATCACATGGTCCAATGCTATGACTAATTTTGAGTAGTGTAGGATTTATTTGGTTTATTCCAATTTTACCCTTGTATTTTGGGGTATTTTAGTCATAGGATTTATTTTCTTTGTATTTCCTATTTTACCCTTGTATTATGGGGTGCTTTAGATGATTAGGGTTTTTATTTTGGGCTAGGGTATTCCATTAGGAGGTGACGCCTATTTTGGTGGTTTTTGGATCTATTTTTGGTGTTAGAAAGGCTTAGGCCCAAGTGGAGGGCAAAGGTTGCATGGACTTATCATGCACCTAGTTGTAGCCAATCTAACCCCTTAGATTCCATCCTTGGCCACCAAGTAGCATCTAGGGTTCATTTGGCATTGCATTTGGAGTGCATTTGCCTTGTGAATTTCGGCCATGCATTGCTCCAAATGCAACCCTAGATGCCTCCCCTCCTATAAATACCCAACACCCCACCACTTGTAAATACTTTGGATCATTTGAATTTGAGAGAGCATTTCTTTGCCTCAAATCCTATCCTTAGTCCCTAGGGTTGCTTCGGCTAGCCTACCTTCATTCTCCACCCTTGGAGAGTGATACCTAGAGTGGCCTCCACCTACCTTGGAGTGAGCCAACCTAAATCACCAAACACCATCACCTAAAAAGCTTCCGCCCAAACACCATCTTCACGCCTAACTTCCACCTTTGTCACCACAAACCTTCCTTTTATCTTCCTTGTTGAACCTAGATCAAGGGCAAGGCTTCCTCTCCTTCATCTCTACGACATTCCATGGAGAAGGAACCCATCAATTTGTATCCACCAAACAATATAAACCAAAAATTGGGTGCTTTATTAAAACCACTAAAGAAGGAAGAATCTTAAAAACAAAAATACTTTCTTCCTTATGCACCTCCAAGGAAGTAGTATAAGAATTAAAACTAGAAATAGTCCACTCCTTCTTCACTATATCTTGAATTTGAAAATTCTTTGTTTGAAAATTGTGTTGTTCCTCATTCTCAGCTTCAAGATTAGTGGCAGCATTAGGATAAGAGGTAAGATCCTTATGTATAAAGAGAGTATTTTTCATGGGTGGTTGTTGATAAAGTAACTCTCCTTAATCACATGTTCTTTAGAGGAGGCCCCTTCATCCTCACTCTTTCCTAATAATTTATTTACTTTTCTCTCTTTCTTTCTTCTTCTTTTCATTTGTTTTGATCCTCAAACACTTGGGGCGGAGTTAAAGGATTAAAAATAATTTTTCTATCCTTATGAGTGAAAGATATTTTTATTAGTAAGGCCATCATGTATAGTATGTTTGTCAAATTGCCATGGCCTACCTAACAAAATATGACAAGCTTCCATAGGGATTACATTACATAAAAATTTATCTTTATAATCCCCTATAGAAAACTTGACTTTCACTTGTTGATTTACCTCCAATTCCTCACCTTCATTGAGCCAATAAAATTTATAAGGTTGAGGGTGAGGAATAGTGGTGAGAGCTAATTTGTTAACCAACCTTGTACTACAACAATTAGAACATGATCCACTATCAACAATGAGAGAACAAGGTCTTTTAGAAACTAAACATCTTGTATGAAAGATGTTCTCTCTTTGTGATAATGAAGTGGGACAAGGTTGGCTTCCAAGAAGCCTTTTTACCATAAGAAGATCACCATCTACAGGATAAAGATTTTCTAATTCATGGTCACTAATTTCTCTTCACTCTCACTAGAAGCTGAAGATGATGAGGATTCTTCACTATAAATGTCCTTACCCCTTAAGATCATGGTCTTTTTGGTGGGGCATTGAGAGGCAATGTGGGCTCTTCCTAGACACTTAAAACATTTGATCTCACTCGTCTTTGAACTAGTGTGTGAGGTGATCTTTTTCTTTTCTACATTTTTTTCAATTTCTTGAGTTTTAGAGGGGTTCTCTTTAGAATAATTTTTGAATGAACTTCCCTCCCTCTTGAGATCTTCCTTGATATAAGATTTAGAGTTGGTATTTTTAAACAATTTTCTAAGAAATTGTTGTTCAACCCCTATACAAAGTTGGACCAAATCATCAAGCTCCCTATAAGGGAGTAATTCAACTCTATCTCTTATATCAAAGTTGAGACCACTCAAGAATCTTGCAATTGTTAATCTCTCTTCTTCCCTTATTCCAGCCCTCATTAAATACAACTCCAGTTTTTGTCTATATTCTTCTACACTCATGTTCTTTGGTTGGAGTCTTTGGAGCTTATCCATAAGCTCCCTACTATAATAAGAAGGTATGTGCCTTATTCTCATAGCACTCCTTAAATCATTCCAATATTCAATGGGTGGATCATTATGGAGTCGCCTTTCTCTAACCAAGGTTGTCCACCATGATGGCATCCTTACTTGCATGAACTTCAGATGATCAACAAAGAATAGGACGCCTTCTCCAAGGATCAAGTTCTTCAAAGGTGGCACAAGGTTTTAGGGTGGATGATAATGGAATGGACGAAAATGGAAGTTGGGTAGAAGGTGTTTGAGGAAATGCTTGAGAAGGGTACTCTATGGTTGACTCACTTCATGATGATGAAGGCCACTTCTAGGGTTGTTTCTCCCAAGGTGGAGATGGGAGGGAGGTGGCCGAATTAGCCAAGGGTGACTAAGGAAAGATATAAAGGCACAAAAGGCTCTCTTTATATTCAATATCCAAAGTATATACAAGGTGTGGTGCCTACGGCATTTATAGGAGTGGGAGGCATCTAGGGTTGCATTTAGGGTGCCAAATGCACACCAAATGAAACCCAAATTAACATTAGATGCAACTTGGTGGCCAAGGATGGAATCTTTGGGTTTAGTTAGGCTACATCTAGGTGCATGATAAGACCATGCAACCTTTGCCCTCCACTTGGGTCTAAGCCTTTCTAAGTCCAAAAATAGGTCCAAACACCACCAAAAATGTGTCTAGCTCCCTAATTAAATACCTTAGCCCAAAATTAAAAACCTATGATCTAAAACACCCCATAATACAAGGGTAAAATCGAAAATACAAAAGAAAATAAATTCTATGACTAAGATAACCCAAAATACAAGGGTAAAATAGGAAATTAAAGACAAGGGCAAAAATAGGAATAAAAATAAATGCTATAAAAACTTAGGAGCTAAGGCCCAAAAGTAGGCTTACTCCTCTTATGGTTTTTTCAACACTAACTCATTCCTCTTGGTTCCTTCAAGATATCACCTCTTGGTCTTCTTGGCCTTAGTGTTATTCCATCATTCCCTCCCTCTTGAAAAGGATTTGACCTCAAATCAAGAGGTTCTTCATGGTGGGCCTCATGACCAACAAAAACATAAAAATAAGCATTAAAGGTGATAGTATATGATAGAAATGGAAAGTGTATCCTAAGAGGAGTGCCACTAAAAATGCTAAAAAGATTGTTTAAACTAAAAGGACTAGACTCTCTAATGTTAAGGATAGGATCCTCCCTATGGTGAAGTCTAGGTTTATAACTAAAACCTAAAAATTTAAAAAGACTAAAACTATAGCACACTAAAGCACTAGTCCTAAGAACTAAAATATCTTGTTGGAGGTACCCAATGTAGTGACCTAGGTATGTATTGGAAAATAAAGTAAACTTAACTAAAAAATTACCTAAACAACTTTGTATTGCATTATTTGTTAAATACATATGAGAAAAAGGTGTTAAGAGGAGTCTAGAAAACTCATATAATCTAAGTTTGTCTTGTAGGGAAGTATCCAAGTTAAGTTCAAATAAGTTTGAACTTCCTTCAAGATCAAAAATAGAAGATACAACACCATGAGATGTATCCAACAAACCATACAAACCAAAAGTTGGGTGCTTTATGAAGAAAACTAAAGTAGAAAGAGTCTTAAAGAAAAAAGGCTTATCTACTTTGGGCACCACCAAGGAAGTAGTACAAGAGGTGGTACTAAGTGAAGTCCACTTCTTCCTCACTAAATCTTGAAGTTGACATTCTTTTTCTTTAAAAAAGACTTGTTTTTGAATCTCCACTTCATGACTAGTGGCAACGTGAGAGAAAGAGTTAAGGTCTTAATGAATAAAGAGAGTCTTTTTTAAATCATTTTCAATGGGAAAGTGACTCTCTTCAAGCATAAGCCCTTTGGAAGAAACATTATCCTCCTTACTCTTCTCTAAGAGTGTTGGTTGTTGTTTTTCTTGTTCTAACCACTCTTTAACCCTCTCTATACATTTCTTCTTTATTTCTTTCTTTTCTTTTTCTTTTCTTCTAAGTTCTTCCTCTCTTTTTGTATTTTCTTCCTCATGCATACTCTTAGGGATTCTAACCTCTTTGGAATTTTGATACCTAGTTGGGACAACACTAGGTTTGGATCCACTAGTTTCTCTCCTCTCAACTAATTTTGCAAGTAATTGTTTTATTTCCTCCTTATTCCTAGTATTTTCTTTTTCCCTTTTTCTAATTTCTTCCTCTCTTTTTATGTGCTCCTCTTCTTTTTTTCTTATGTACTCTTTTAACGCTCTAATCTCATCTATAACACTAGACCTAGAGTTATGACCACGGGCACTAGAATGATCACTCATCTTTGATCAAAAAGGTTTTCATAAAGTTGTTTTCAAAAAGGTTGAAAAAGGTTTTCGCAAAGAATGAGTGATAAAAAGGTTTTCACAAAAAGGTTTTCAAGATGCAAGATTGGTATGAAAAGGCCTAAGTATACAAATTGAACTATCAAGGGAGGTGGACTACTAAGAATCACTTAAAAACCAAGCCTTTTCAAGTAAAAATTACTAAGCCTTTTCACACTTTTCTCACAAAACAATTTTTTTTTTATTTTTTTGCACAAAATTTAAGTGTTGTGCACGCCCCCCTAGTTGGCAAATGAAGCCTTCTAAACGAAACAAATAAACAAAGTAAAGTCCTAGGCAAATATACTACCAAAGCTTTTAAGCATGCAAAGGAAAGCACTTAAAGCATATGCTAGTCGGTTTCCTAGGTGAAGGTTTTCAAATCACCTTCAAACTACACAAAACTACCACCAAATTGAAGAGCTTTAAAATGGCCACTTACAACCCAAAATGAAAGAAAGTAAAGGCCAAATACAAAAAGGCCGAAATTAAAACAAGAAAGAATCAAGTAAGAAAAAGTAATTTTTGAATCTTCAAGTCTTCAAATCTCCACCCCTTCACAATGAACACCCAAGGTTAGCCTTTCAATGGTGTTTGCACTCTTTGATTTGGTGTGATCCTCCAAAGTTCCTTGAACTCAAATCGGACAGCCCCTCCACTCAATCCATCAAGAAAGTGTGTGGTGTTTAAAAGCTTTCCTCACCTAGGTCAAGAAGAAAACAAAACCCAAGAGTACAAGAGGCCACAGAAGAAAACTAAAAAGGCACAATTAAAAATGATAAACTCAAGTGGATTTGTTGAGACAAACTTAAGAGTAGAAAGAAAGACTCAAAAACTAAAATTAAGGCACATTAACAAAAGGCAAGCACACAAAAGAGTAATTCCTAGAATGGCACTAGAATATAAATTATCAAATAATGGAATGATGCACTTAATATGTTTGATTTAATGTCTCATTCAGCCATTAATTTTTGTCCATAAGTCCAAAATAACTCCAAGTGTCAAGGTATGAAAATTTGGGTCCAAAAACTCCACAAGTCTAGCAAAGGGTTCCCTTTTTCTTGTTTTTGGTTTCTTTGTTCTTTTTTTTGGGCTTGTCCAAGTCTCGGTGTTGATGTTCAAAGTCCAGCCACTTTTCTCTTCTCTTTTTTTTTTTGAATTTTATACTATTCCTTTGCTTGGGTTTTACACTTGTTTTTGGTGGTTTTGTTAGCAACTTTTTGGAGTATTCTTTTAGCAACTTACACTAGCTCAATGAGACAAAATTTGAGTGTTTTTCTTAGGTTTTTAATAGCCCACGTCCAACAGCAAAGATAGGCATATGGAAATCAATTTCACACTCAAATTATCAAATATCATGTAGGCATACAAGTTCACCAAGGAATACATAAAAATTGGCCGAAAATTTGAAGCAAGTATGTGTAAAGGAATTAATCACACATGATATTTTAAGTGATGTAGAACATGCTAGAACTAATTAGCATGCATGATTGACTCTCTAAAGCACACTATAGACTCACAACCATTACATCAAACAAGTGGCATGCATGTCATTTTTTTGATATTTTCAAGGTTTAAGCATGAATACTTGGAATTTTTTTCAAGGTGGGTTCAAAAGAGACAAGTTTATGACAAAACCGGATGGATTACAAAATAAAAATCATCATTTCATTAATATTTATCATGCAGCCCCAAAATTTCCAGCAACTCAAACTTAAAAGAAAAATGGTAAGAACTTAACCAAAGAAGGCTATAACACCAAGATGATTCATAAGAATGAGTATGGCATGAATCAACACATCAAAGAAGAAATATGGATCATGAAAGTATAGAAAGATGATGACCCACTTTAGCACAACTTTAGAGACAAGCAAGAAGACACATGAACATGACTGGAAATACAAAAGGAAAATAAGAAGTTACCCTTGAAGAACATAGGCTCTAGATACCATATGATGGCATCCTTACTTGCATGAACTTGAGATGATCAACAAAGAATAGGACGCCTTCTCCAAGGATCAAGTTCTTCAAAGGTGGCACAAGGTTTTAGGATGGATGATGATGGAATGGACGAAAATGGAAGTTGGGTAGAAGGTGTTTGAGGAAATGCTTGAGAAGGGTACTCTAGGGTTGACTCACTTCATGATGATGAAGGCCACTTCTAGGGTTGTTTCTCTCAAGGTGGAGATGGGAGGGAGGTGGCCGAATTAGCCAAGGGTGACTAAGGAAAGATATAAAGGCACAAAAGGCTCTCTTTATATTCAATATCCAAAGTATATACAAGGTGTGGTGCCTACGGAATTTATAGGAGTGGGAGGCATCTAGGGTTGCATTTAGGGTGCCAAATGCACACCAAATGAAACCCAAATTAACATTAGATGCAACTTGGTGGCCAAGGATGCAATCTTTGGGTTTAGTTAGGCTACATCTAGGTGCATGATAAGACCATGCAACCTTTGCCCTCCACTTGGGTCTAAGCCTTTCTAAGTCCAAAAATAGGTCCAAACACCACCAAAAATGTGTCTAGCTCCCTAATTAAATACCTTAGCCCAAAATTAAAAACCTATGATCTAAAACACCCCATAATACAAGGGTAAAATCGAAAATACAAAAGAAAATAAATCCTATGACTAAGATACCCCAAAATACAAGGGTAAAATAGGAAATTAAAGACAAGGGCAAAAATAGGAATAAAAATAAATGCTATAAAAACTTAGGAGCTAAGGCCCAAAAGTAGGGTTACTCCTCCTATGTTTTTTTCAACACTAACCCATTCCTCTTGGTTCCTTCAAGATATCACCTCTTGGTCTTCTTGGCCTTAGTGTTATTCCATCACACCAATACATAGCTTGTACATGGAAAGCTAAGGTTGCTAAGGGAACTTTTCTTTCTTCCCCTACCTGGTGACAAGTGAAGATTTGCTCCACTTTCATTTCCCAGTCCAAGTAGGCATCCACATCTTCTTTTCCATGGAAAGGAGGGAGATCAACTCGTGATTCCCTAACCTTTGGTTCCCTAATGATTCTTCTAGGAGTAGGTTGGTAATATTCATCCACATTCAAACTACCTACATCCTCTTGGCTTGTGGAGCCATGGGAACTCTTATGACTTTTCTTTTTATTGAGTTTTTCCAAAAGTTTGGCCTCTTGTTGCTTAATTTTGTGTATTTCCTCCGCAAGAGCAACAAGTTGTACTTCCCTTTCAATATTTTCTTTTTCTTTAAGAAGTACCTCTTGTTTTCTCCAAAGTTTGAGTGCTTCAACCTCCTTAACAATTTCAGAAAAGCTTTTAGGAGATTCTAAGTCGCTATCACTTTGAGAAGGATTACTCATGATTAAGAAAAAAGAGTTTTATATGCTATGCAAAAAGAAAATATTTTTGGTCTTTTCTAGGAATAAGACTAACAACACTTGGAAGTCTAAGTGTACAAATTGCACTATCAAGGGAGGTGAGCTACTAAGAGCCACTTAATAACCAAGCCTTTTCAAGTGGAAATCACTAAACTTCCTTATGGTAATCTCAATTCCACAAACTTTTCACAAATGTTTAATGATTGATGATTTTTGTGGAAGAAAATATGCACAAAGTTTTGATGATGCCAAAGCATTGAAGAAAATAAAGGTCAAGTTAAAGCAAGCTGATCAAGAAGCAAGATCTCAAGTAATAACTAGATAAGTCTTGACTGCTTAGCTTAGTATGTAAAATGAACTTTTAGAATTTGCAAATTTCACTTGGCCATTAAAATAAGGATTTCAAGAAAACCTAAACTTAATCTTTTTGAATATAAGAATAAGTGGTTTGAAAAGAAAGCAAAAGAGTATTCAAAAGATTAAACAAAAATATTCTTAACTGGAATATAAAAGCTTTCTATATCTTAAGTTTTCATAAAGCTAATTTTAGTATTGTCAGTCTGGTAATCGATTACCAGGGCATGTAATCGATTACCAGAGGATAGAAACTTCTATGTTCAAAATTGAAATGTTAAATGGTCTCTGGTAATCGATTACCAGTCATTGTAATCGATTACCAAAAGAGAAAATTTCAAAATTTGAATTTGAATTATACAACGTTTCAATCATTTTGAACTTTAACCGTTGTAATCGATTACCAAGTCTTGTAATCGATTACCAGAGCCTATTTTTTGAAAAATTATAGAGAGTTACAACTCTTCATGAAAAGACATAACCCAAGAAACAATTGTCTATAAATACCTATAATTTTTCAGAGAAAAGTGACGAACTCTATTTGTGAAAATAATCTTTTCAAATCCCTTGGCCAAAATCATTTGCAAAATCTCTAAAGAGTTCATCAAAGATCATGAAAGTGTAATATCCACTCTTCAAGAGAGTCATTCTGTAATACTTAATAGATCATTGGATCTGTAAAGGAGAAAGGGTTTTTCTCCTTGTTGGTGTTTGAATCTCAACACAAGGAAAGGGAGTTTCGAGGTGTTAGAGGATTCATTTTCTTGTAAGGTTTACAAGAGTAGTGTAAATCTCAAGTAGGAGACTTGAGGACTGGATGTAGGCAGGATTGGCCGAACCAGTATAAAATCAAGTTTGCAATTCTTCTTTCCCTACACTTTTAATTTCTTGTTATTAATTATAATTGTGTAGTTTGCATCATCATTCATTCTTTACATACAAATTTGTCTAAGGAAATAAATTGATAAAGAAGTAATTGGAAAATTTTTTATAAGAGGAAATTTAGTAAACTTAATTCACCCCCCCTCTTAAGTTAATTGAGGCTAAGGGACTAACAATTTTCACAAGTGTTTTTTATTACGGCTAAACGTGAGCAATTTAAATTCTACACATGCTAGTCGAATTAATAAAGCAAAGTATTCAAACCAAGGAAAACAAAATCCAAAGCAACAATGTTAAGTAACTAGTCGGATTTTCCCTAAGTGGAAGCTTGAAACATATGGAATTTCCAAGCCACTTCCACTAGTACTACACGTGAGTGTCTATAAGGGATTAGATATACCTGACCAGCTTCTTAATACTCCCTCCAAGCTATTAAAAATTGATTGAATTTACAAGAAGAATGCAAGAAATTAAACTAGTCCTAAAACAAAATTGTGACAGATTTGGAGACCAATTTAGTGACGGATTTTCAGCCAAATTTTCCAGCACTTGTTTGAATGCTTTAATCCGCCACCAACCTTGGTCCTTTGATGCTCCTTGATCATGCACACAGAACACAAAAAATAGGTGAAAGTAGGCTGCTCACAAGATGGATGAAAGGATCACTCTTGTGATGGTAAGTTTAGGAGTTTTAGGTCACCAAAATTAGGTCAAATTTTAAGTCCATTGATTTCAAACTCCTTTCCTTCTCTTGTTGAGTCAATGTTTGAATCTTTATCAAGGATTTGAAGCAACTTCCAGCACATAATTTTTAGCAAAGAAAACTTAGACAAGCAACAAAAGCACAATTTATCAAAGCTTATACCAAAATTGAAGAATTAAGTGTTTAAGACAAGACTCAAAGAAAGCCAAGGATTAAAGCTGAAAATTAAGACTCCAAAGAAGGTTAACACTCAAAAGGAAAGTTCCTAGATAAGCACTAGAATGGATTAACAAAACCAAAAAGGAATCGAAGGCAATCAAAGAAATGAAATCAAACTAGTAGATCATGTACTTGATTAACACTTGAATTTTATTTTCTTTTTCCAATTTTCCTTCTCGACTTTTTCTTGTTGTAATTTGTTTTTCTTTTTTTTTTAATCTTTTGTTTTTCTGAATTCAATTTACTTTTCCAGAGAAGATATTTTCCTTTTCTTCAAAAATTTTCACAAATCAAGTAAACATAAACCGTATCTACTAGAATGACAACTTTAAGTGCAAAAAAATTTCAAGTTCTGGTGTATCATAATTTGAAAATGTTTTAGGATTGTAGACCCCTAAAATTGTCCGGGTCGGAAATAAAGCTTGAAGACTCTCGAAGACTGAAGGATAATCAGCCAGAAGGACTCCTCGAAGGCCCTAGGAGGGTTCTCTGTAGGTCTAGAGGTCTTAGAATAGCTCAAAATAAGGAAGTGGAGGGAAAAAGCCCAATACGGCCGTACTGAAGTCAATACGACCGTATTGACACTTCAATACGGTCGTACTGAAGTCAATACGACCGTATTGACACTTCAATACAACCGCAGCGAACTCAATACGGGCGTATTGAAATTTCTGAATTTCAATACGACCGTATTGAACTTCAATACGACCGTATTGAAGTTCAAAAATTTCAATACGGCCGTATTGCCCCTGTAGGCCGTATTGCGCCTATTCCCTATAAATATGACGTCAATTGGACGTCATTCCACACTTTTTCAGATAGTTTCAACCCTCTCCTTGAGTATTCTGGGGTTTTTGAGCAGTGTTCTGCCCTAGAAATCACTCGGAGAGTTGATCCGACGAAGTTCTTGAGCCCCGAGCCATTTTGCTTGAGGATCGAACCTAGTCGAGGGGAAATCTTCTTGATTCCCTTAGTTAAAATTTTGTTCTAGGAGAGCGAGGAGCGGGCTTGTAGAGCGAGGGAACGCCAAAACGCTTCCCAGTCCTTTGCAATATATAAAAGCACGCTTCAAGAGGTTTCCCTTCAATCCTTCCTTTTACTGCTTTCTGTGTGCATATTTAAACTGTCATCATGTAGATAGTCAATTTATAATTGCTTAGAATAAATAGGGGTAATTTAGTAATTTTGTACTGTTCTTTTAAAAATAATCTGTCATAGGGAACCCGAAAGGGGCGCCGTGGGGTGCTAACACCTTCCCCACGCGTAACCGACTCCCTTACCCAACTCTGGTTGTAGTGGCCAAAGTTGATTTTTAAATCAATTGCCTTATCCCTTTTCCCAATGTTTTGAGTAAAACATTGGTGGCGACTCCACGAACCCTCCTTTTATGAAAACCACTAATCCATGGAGGGTCCCGCTTGGGATTAATATGGATTAGTGAGCCTTTTAATAAAATTGCTCGTTTGACGAGGTCTCAGTTTGAGAATAAGTCATTCTAGCAATCCACTATTTTTTAAACAAATAAACGAGTCCAACCATCCTTCGCGAATGCCGAAAGCCCCGTTTCGGGCCGGTGGCGACAGATGGCGACTCCACTGGGGAAGCCTCGAGAGTCAGTCCCATTTAGTGACAGATTATTTTTAACAAATAATAGTTAAAATTACTTTATTACCCCTCACTTGTATGATAACATGTTTATCTATTTGGCTTTAATAACTGTTGTATGTTTAATTTTCCGCAATTGTTTGAAATAAAATTGCACACAAACCTTTGCACACAACAGTTCCCTCTATACCCGGGGGCATGAGTGGTAATCCATAGGGAGTGGATGTTAGTACGGCCGGTTGATGGGTTTATAGGAGCCTATGAGACCGTTGTCGGAAAACATCACTCAAGGTGATAACCATGAACTTGAGTCCGACGGTGCGTTGGAGCTTTCCATCGACCTACGACAAGAGGAATTGGGTCCCTATAATGGGGGCACCTTGGGGGCCTTTGACCAAGTGAGAACAGTTAGATTCTCCTTGAATATGCACTTTTCTGCAGGAGACCCCTACCTCGTGATTCGCTCGTGATTGTTCGTGGATGAGTGAATTGTTTGTGTAAATGCTTATGTGCAATTGTTTCTGCATTAATAAAATAACCTCGTGATAAGGTCTAAGAATAATCCCCATGCATGAAAATACCATGACATGAGAGGAAAAACCATGTGTGAAAATATAATAAAAGTGAGGAGCATGTACATCATTACCAATAAGACATCATGCATCCTCATGAAAACATACATTTTAGGATCACCAATACCTCTTGACATGAGTGAAAGAGACCCATGACTATAGAGATTCTCCGTTGGGGAGAAATCATAGATAAAGAAGGGTGGTAAACTTCCGTCTTAAAAAGGCAGCGCCTTAAAGATGGAGGTTTATCAAGCTCATGTTAAAGAGTGTATTCATTCCATAAAATAAACTAACTAAACATTCATTTTAGAAAGTGGCTGGTCATCTCTCTGTCCTTACACGCGCACGGAAAATCAAGAAAATGGAAGCATTGGAGGAGCAAAACAAGAAGCTCACAACCGAGCTTTCACAGCTTAAAGAGCAGATGGCGCAAATGATGGAACTCATGCGTCATCACAACATCCATGATTCTCATCATAGTGATCATGGGTCCCATCATGAGGGAGAGGAGGAAGAGCATGAAAAAGATCCTCCAAACGCCGTACCCCTTGGGGCAGGAATTATAATAAAAGAGCCCGAGGTCTCAAAGGAACAATTCCATGCCCTCGAGGATCGGCTAAGGGCTATGGAGGGGCATGACTTTGACATTAAGGATGCCGCTGACATGTGTTTAGTGAGGGACATTCAATTCCCTCCTAAATTTAAAGTGCCAGATTTCCCAAAGTACGTGGGATCGACTTGCCCTAAAAGTCATCTCACCATGTACTGTCGCAAGATGGCTGCATATGCCACAAATGAAAAGCTCTTGATCCACTGCTTTCAAGAGAGCTTAGCTGAAACTGCACTCAACTGGTATATGCAGCTAGATGGAAATCTAGTACACACATGGAGGCAGTTGGCCGACGCCTTCCTCAAGCGCTACAAATACAACATCGACCTAACACCCGATAGGTCTGATCTTCAAGCCTTGAGTAAAAAGAACGATGAATCCTTCAAGGCGTACGCCCAACGTTGGAGGGAGTTGGCGGCACAGATAGAGCCCCCGCTGTCGGATAAAGAGACGGTGTCCTTATTCATCAACTCGTTGACTGGTCCCTATTACGATAAAATGATAGGGAACACAACGACACTCTTCTCGGACATCATCACCATAGGAGAAAGGGTGGAACAAGGACTTAAAAGTGGGAAGCTGGCTAAGCCTTCCCAATCATATGAAGCTAAGAAGGCCTTTGGGAAGAAGAAGGAAGGAGGAGTCAACGCTGTAACCATTGCTCCGTCTTCTTCCGCTTCGAAGTCAGGCAAATCGCAAAACAACTCTGTGAAGAAGTTTGATAGACTTCCGACCACTTACAGCGATCTCCTGCCGAAGCTAGTAGAGGCGCGTCTTATAGCTTACATTCCACCAAAGAAGGTGAATCCACCCTACCCCGATTGGTACAATCCACAAGACAAATGTCTATACCACTCGGGGGCACAAGGGCATTCAACGGAGAACTGCCGAGCTCTCAAGTATAAGGTCCAAGACCTTATCGACGCTGGGTGGGTCACTTTCGATTCGACGGCGCCCGACGTGAGCAAGAATCCTCTACCGCAGCAGGAGTAGAGAGAAGGGCAAGCCATGATAGGGCCCCTCCACATTTTTTCTTTTAGGGACTCATGATCAGTACCCGAGATCATGAGGACCTTTTCATGTAAATAAAGGGTTTTGTACAGTTTTACACTCATCTATCAATAAAAAGGCATTTTTCACACATTATTCTCTCATTTTGTTCTATTCTCTCTCTCTCATTTAATAAACTCTAAACCTAAACAGAACCAATAAATAATTATGTCTGTGATTGCTCGCTCTGACCGGGATCCGAAAGCCGAGGGTGAATGGGTTGAGTTGGACAGTGATGAGGAGACCATCTCTCCGGATCTGCAAAGACTGCTAGATCAAGAAGCTCGTCTACTCCAACCGAATCAAGAAGAATTGGAGACCGTGAATTTGGGGCAGGGTCAAGAATTGAAAGAGGTCAACATTGGGACCCGTATCAGTGATGGAATAAGAACGCAATTAATTCAATTATTGAGGGAATACAAGGACGTATTTGCATGGTCGTACCATGATATGCCCGGGTTGGACTCCAACATTGTCGAACACAAGTTGCCCTTAAAAGAGGGGTTTCGACCTATTAAGCAAAAGCTTCGACGAATCAAGCCCGAATGGTCCTTAAAGATTAAGGAGGAGGTGGAAAAACAATTGGACGCGGGATTCTTGGTTGTATCCCAGTATCCCGAATGGCTGGCTAACATTGTGCCAGTCGTCAAAAAGAATGGGAAGGTTAGAGTGTGTGTTGATTATAGGGATTTGAATCGTGCCAGTCCAAAGGACGATTTTCCCTTGCCACATATTGATACACTCGTGGATCACACCGCCACAAACACACTCTATTCCTTTATGGATGGATACTCGGGGTATAATCAAATCAAGATGAATATAGAAGACCGCGAGAAAACTTCTTTCATTACACCCTGGGGGACTTTCTGCTACAGGGTGATGCCTTTTGGACTTAAAAATGCGGGTGCCACCTACCAACGAGCGATGGTGACACTATTCCACGATATGATCCACAAAGAAATTGAAGTATACGTGGATGACATGATCGCAAAGTCAAAAGACGAAATGGACCACATCCAATATTTGAGAAAATTATTCAATCGGCTTCGTAAGTATCAGCTTAAGCTAAACCCGGCTAAGTGTACTTTCGGAGTTCGGTCGGGTAAGCTTCTTGGGTTCATCGTCAGTGAAAAAGGCATAGAGGTTGACCCCGATAAAGTAAAGGCAATAATGGAAATGCCTCCTCCTAAAACTGAAAAAGAAATTAGAGGATTCCTCGGCAGGGTGAACTACGTCGCAAGGTTCATCGCACAGTTGACTGACACGTGCAAACCAATATTCAAGCTGTTGCGCAAGAATCATTCCGAAACTTGGGATGAGAATTGTCAACGAGCTTTTGACAAAGTCAAACAGTGCTTGGCCAATCCACCAATATTGGTGCCACCTGTCGAGGGAAGGCCATTAATCCTCTATCTGACAGTGCTTGATGAGTCCATGGGAGCCGTGCTAGGGCAACAGGACGAAACTGGAAAGAAAGAACAAGCCATCTACTACCTGAGCAAAAAGTTCCTTGATTATGAAACCCGCTACACGCCATTAGAAAAGACTTGCTGTGCGTTAGCGTGGGCAACACAAAGGCTCAGGCAGTACATGATAAGGCATACTACTTGGTTGGTTTCCAAAATGGATCCAATTAAGTATGTGTTCGATAAGCCAATAATCACTGGGAAGATCGCCCGATGGCAAGTACAATTATCAGAATTTGACATCATACATGTCACACAAAAAGCCATCAAGGGTAGTACCTTAGCTGATTACCTAGCACATGGGCCGACCAATGACTATCAATCCCTTCAGGATGATTTCCCCGATGAGCATATAATGAGTATACAACATGAAGATCCTAAGGATGATACGTGGACCATGTACTTTGATGGAGCCTCCAACATGCTTGGACAGGGGATTGGAACAGTACTAATCTCCCCACAAGGAAAGTATATCCCCCTAACGGCGAGACTCAACTTCGACTGTACAAATAACATGGCCGAATACGAAGCTTGCGCGTTAGGAATCCAAGCAGCAATCAACAATGGTATCCTAAAGCTCAAAGTATTTGGAGATTCGGCTTTAGTCATTCACCAACTGCGAGGTGACTGGGAAGTCCGAAATCCTAAACTGATACCATATGTTGAGCATATCAAAGATTTGACACAATTCTTCCAAAGTGTCATCTTTGAATACATTCCAAGGGAGGAGAATCAGTTTGCTGACGCCCTTGCTACACTATCATCGATGTTCGCCTTGGATAAGGAGCATGAAATGCCCATCATCAATATCCGGCGGCACGATAAGCAAGCGTTCTGCCTACTGATAGATGAAGCTGTTGATGATCATCCATGGTTCCATGACATCAAACAATATCTGTCAAAAGGGGAATATCCTGATATGGCTAGTAATAATGATAAAAAGCATATCCGAAGAAGGGCCATGGGATTTCTGTTGATTGGAGAAACCCTCTACAAAAAGAATTATGACTCGGTCTTGTTGAGATGTATAGACCAAGTCGAAGCTCAAAATGTAATCAAAGAAATACATGAGGGGGTTTTCGGTACCCATATTCCCGGGCCTGCAATGGCTAAGAAAATCCTCAGAGCAGGATATTATTGGTCGACCATTGAAAGGGATTGTTACCAATACGTCCGGAAATGCCACAAGTGTCAAGCATATGCCGACAATATTCACATCCCACCAACGCCACTCAATGTTCTGGCTTCACCATGGCCATTTGCAATGTGGGGCATGGATGTTATTGGACCCATCGAGCCAAAGGCATCCAATGGACATAGGTTCATCCTTGTGGCCATTGACTATTTCACCAAATGGGTAGAAGCGGCATCGTATGCTCATGTGACCCGAAAGGTGGTAACATCCTTCATCAGAAAGAATATCATATGCAGATACGGTATTCCCGATAAAATCATCACTGATAATGGATCCAATTTGAACAATAAGATGGTGGAAGAATTGTGCAAAGAGTTCAAAATTCAGCACCATAACTCTTCCCCATATCGACCAAAGATGAATGGGGCAGTCGAGTCAGCCAATAAGAATATCAAGAAGATAGTACAAAAGATGGTTGTCTCATTCAAAGACTGGCATGAGATGCTACCCTTCGCTCTCCATGGTTATAGGACTTCAGTACGTACATCCACAGGAGCTACTCCATTCTCCCTTGTTTATGGAATGGAGGCAGTTCTGCCGGTTGAAGTCGAGATACCTTCTCTGAGAGTAATCATGGAAGCAAAACTTTCCGAGGCAGAATGGGTTCAAAGTCGATATAACCAATTGAACCTTATCGAAGAAAAACGACTGAACGCTATATGCCATGGTCAAGCCTACCAAAGGAAGATCAAAAAGGCTTTTGACAAGAAAGTCCATCCTCGAATCTACCATGAGGGAGAGCTGGTGATGAAGAAATTGCTACCAGCTCAAAAGGACAAAATCGGAAAGTGGGCCCCAAATTACGAAGGACCATATGTGGTGAAGCGAGCCTTCTCCGGAGGAGCATTGATTCTCACAGACATGGACGGAGAAGAACTTCGATACCCAGTCAATGCTGACGTGGTAAAGAAGTATTATGCTTGAAGACGTTGCTTGCATCAGCCCGCTAGGATGAAAACCCAAAAAGGGCATCCTAGGCAAAAATTAGGGCAAAACAAAAGCCCGCCAGTACAAGGGTACTAGGCAAAACAAAGGCAAAATTATCCCCGCTAGGACACGTCCTAGGCAAAAATTAGGGGCAAAAGAATAAGATGCAAAAAGTAAAGCAAGCAACGATCACTTGAACCGAAAACCGAAAGGCGGTTCAAGTGATAATCTTCTAGAAGCAAGCGTCTTGCAGTATCTACACTCCTGGCTCAGGCATCTCACCCAAGACGATTAGGGGAACGAGAAGAGCGACAATTACAGATATAATTGTTTAAGCCAAAAATGTATAGCCTACCTTGGCCAGCCTTTCTTCAGAAATTCCTTTTGTAAATCTTTCTGTATAAACATTTGTGAATATCAATAAAATATCCATTTGTTTCTTTTCTCTCTTGACCATGTGATTATGCCTTTGAGTTGGTTTTTCATAAAATTGTACGAAATTCCATTAATAATCGGTCAATAAAAGAAAATTGGAGGGGTTCCTGTAAAATCCATAATCCCCTGCATAAAGGCTCACAAAAATACTCCCTCGCGTCAATGACAGAAAGTCCTCCAAGAAGAAGAGGATAGGGAGAGCCACTCACTTTTCTAAAATAAATGAACAAAAATAAAAATTGTATTGCATTTGTGCATCACATACACTTTAGTTGCACATTCAAAGACCTTATCATGAGGCAACTGCATAAAATAGAAAAATAGAAAAATTGCTTGTGTATGACAGCAGCAAGCAAAATACAAAGATTCAGAAAATCAACAGCATCTCAGAATAATTGAGCCTGGAGAGGCTTGCCGAAAGAATACTCTCAGAATAATTGAGCCTGGAGAGGCTTGTCGAAATAATACTCCTTCAGAATAACTGAGCCTGGAGAGGCTTGCCGAAACAATACTCATCAGTTTGCACAGAATAACTGAGCCTGGAGAGGCTTGCCGAAACAATACTCCTCATCCCCCACATCAAAGAATAATTGAGCCTGGAGAGGCTCGCAGAAATAATACTCCCCAGAGAAACCTCAACTCACGCTCTTGGACTCAAAATCCCCAGCAAGAGCTATCAAAGCAAGATCGACGACATTCCCAATGGACGCACGATCACCCAAGCAGAATATCCAAGTCAAAGGACTTAAACTTCCTCAGTGAAGATAGCTCTCCAACTCAAGTGTCGAGTGAGGCTAAGCCTGTAGAGGCTTCCAAAATAATACTCTGGGATACATAAGATCCCCAAATCCCCAGTCGCCTACTCAAGAGGCATCCCTGCAGAAGGAGAAAAAATAAAAAAAATCAATAATCATTCCCCAAGTGGAATCTGGCTCTCAGCCAATCATTGAACGTCAAGCTGATACGCCTAACAGAAGAGGCTAATCAAAATCAACGACAAAATCCCCCAGTGGATAACAGCCTACACAGAGGCAACAAAATCAGAAAACCAAAAGAGACACCCGAACAAGGATAACCGGGATACTCCACCAACGTCGAAAGGACGTCAGCCAATCATAAGGCACCGCTCACATCAGAAAGAGCATCTTTGTGTCTGCACCCAAAGGAATCAGAAATTCCCCAGTGGGAACCAACTACGCAATGGAAAGTTGGGACACAAGAACCTATGAGTAACTGCACATCCCCTAGACGGATCCCTGCGTTATCCAGCCCTTAGTGGCACAAAATCAAAAAACAACCGTCGAAGCAGCATCGTGGACTGTGGAGACAAAATCATCACAAATCCCTGAAAAGGAGATATTCACGTTACCCCGTCGTCACAAACACGGAGGTATGCAGCTTCCGGCTCGAGCAATGAGCGAAGCTATCTCTGGAAAGAGGGTACTCACCGCTCACCGTTGTCACAAAGGTACTTAGCTTCCGGCTCAAACAAAGAGTGAAGCTAAGCCTGGAGAGACGGTACTTACAGCTTCCAGCTTGGGCAACAAGCAAAGCAAGGCCTGGAGAGGCAAAACTCACACTGCTCACCGTCGTCACAAAGGTACTTAGCTTCCGGCTCAAACAAAGAGTGAAGCTAAGCCTGGAGAGGCGGTACTCAACCATCAGCGTCATCAGAGGCGCGTTGATGTCCAACTTCCGGCTCGGGCGTCGAGTGAAGTTGACCTTGGAGAATGTAAACTCAGCTACCGAGGATGTCAGAAGCGCCGAGGTATGCACCCACCTGGAGAGGCTACTCAACATTTTTCCACCGGAAGACGCTACAAGTCAGAAGGTCGGCGCAATACCCGGACAATTGGGTCAACTCCTTTACTTGTCAGCCAATACACCAAAAGGCCGTCCGACTAAGTAAAGGGGGGGCAGCTGTAGACCCCTAAAATTGTCCGGGTCGGAAATAAAGCTTGAAGACTCTCGAAGACTGAAGGATAATCAGCCAGAAGGACTCCTCGAAGGCCCTAGGAGGGTTCTCTGTAGGTCTAGAGGTCTTAGAATAGCTCAAAATAAGGAAGTGGAGGGAAAAAGCCCAATACGGCCGTACTGAAGTCAATACGACCGTATTGACACTTCAATACGGTCGTACTGAAGTCAATACGACCGTATTGACACTTCAATACAACCGCAGCGAACTCAATACGGGCGTATTGAAATTTCTGAATTTCAATACGACCGTATTGAACTTCAATACGACCGTATTGAAGTTCAAAAATTTCAATACGGCCGTATTGCCCCTGTAGGCCGTATTGCGCCTATTCCCTATAAATATGACGTCAATTGGACGTCATTCCACACTTTTTCAGATAGTTTCAACCCTCTCCTTGAGTATTCTGGGGTTTTTGAGCAGTGTTCTGCCCTAGAAATCACTCGGAGAGTTGATCCGACGAAGTTCTTGAGCCCCGAGCCATTTTGCTTGAGGATCGAACCTAGTCGAGGGGAAATCTTCTTGATTCCCTTAGTTAAAATTTTGTTCTAGGAGAGCGAGGAGCGGGCTTGTAGAGCGAGGGAACGCCAAAACGCTTCCCAGTCCTTTGCAATATATAAAAGCACGCTTCAAGAGGTTTCCCTTCAATCCTTCCTTTTACTGCTTTCTGTGTGCATATTTAAACTGTCATCATGTAGATAGTCAATTTATAATTGCTTAGAATAAATAGGGGTAATTTAGTAATTTTGTACTGTTCTTTTAAAAATAATCTGTCATAGGGAACCCGAAAGGGGCGCCGTGGGGTGCTAACACCTTCCCCACGCGTAACCGACTCCCTTACCCAACTCTGGTTGTAGTGGCCAAAGTTGATTTTTAAATCAATTGCCTTATCCCTTTTCCCAATGTTTTGAGTAAAACATTGGTGGCGACTCCACGAACCCTCCTTTTATGAAAACCACTAATCCATGGAGGGTCCCGCTTGGGATTAATATGGATTAGTGAGCCTTTTAATAAAATTGCTCGTTTGACGAGGTCTCAGTTTGAGAATAAGTCATTCTAGCAATCCACTATTTTTTAAACAAATAAACGAGTCCAACCATCCTTCGCGAATGCCGAAAGCCCCGTTTCGGGCCGGTGGCGACAAGGATCCTTTTTGCTTTTTGTTTTCCTTTCTTTTTC
The DNA here is from genome assembly GCF_000230855.2 of Cajanus cajan. NCBI lineage: Eukaryota > Viridiplantae > Streptophyta > Magnoliopsida > Fabales > Fabaceae > Cajanus > Cajanus cajan. The sequence goes on along the minus strand of NC_138521.1, from coordinate 42,967,092 downwards.
AATCTATTTTGTGTCAATATACTCTATATTTCTCTGTTTTCCAGCAATTAGACTTTTCAAATTTGGATCCAATGCATCAATACACTAGAATTCACAAAATATCACTTAAAATTTCAAAGTAAAATTGATTGATTCACTATTTGAAATGGAAGGTGAAATTTGAAAACTCTTGAACACAAAAGAAACCTAACTCTAAGAATTCATCAATGATCTAATGATGAATATGAACTCAAAAATGTAAATGAAAAAAGCATACAAGCAAAGCACCAAAAGCAAGAAAGAGTCTCGGCCAACTCAAAGCAATTGACTCAAAATTGTTTTTCCACAAGCTTACAAACACACTTGAATGTTTAAGACATTTTATAAGGAGTAAACATGACTTGTACAAACCTGATTCAAAAACTAAAAATCACATGCATATGACTCAAAATTGACTGAACAAAATCAAGCAAGAATGACTCAAACAATTCAAAATGAGCACAAGTTGAATCCTATGACCTATTGATTGCGGATTGAAAATCAAAAAGCAATCAATACTTGGATCTATGAAAAATTGATTTCCGAAAATTATAGATCCAAAAGGAAACTCAATTGTGACAACATCAAACACATGAACACAAGAAAATATTTGGTGAAAAGGATTTACTTAGCTCAAGGAAGCAACCTTGCTCTTGATACCAAAAATGATGGAGTAGGTTGGAGTAAGTAAAGTGATCTTGCTCCTTTTGACCTCCTCCAATGTGAAGATCTTATCCTTGAGCTTGCCACGGTTCAAATGGTTGAAGAAGTTTGGATCGATAGAAGAACCCCTAAGCTAAGGATGGAAGCATCCAAGCTAAGGATTCAAATGAAAGCTTACTTTCAAGTTTAGGAATGGAAGTTTTCCTAGAACTAAGGCTAGTGAGATTTCGGTGACTCTTGGAGAGAATTTGGTTGAAGCAAAATTCAGAATTCTCATTCATTCAAAAGTGCCTACAAGATAAGAGAGATCATGCATATATAGGCTCGGCTAGGGAAGCAATTGGCGCCAAGATTCAAACACCACATGTGGTGCCAAGATTTGAATTCAAATTTGAAATTTGAATTCAAATCTTCACTCCCATGTGCATTGCCGTGAACCTAGGTGCCCTCATGCATCTTAATTTGATTTAGGAAGCATTTAGAGTTGATTTGGATAAGCACATGGTCAGCCACAAGTGGCGTCAAGCATATGACCCAAATTCAACTTAAATGCCTTCTAAATTAAATCTAGTTTATCCTAATGAACCTATTTAAGTAATCCCTCAATAGTCCTATTCTAATGGCCTAAATACAATGGCCAATCAAATACATTGGAAATAGAAAATTACAAGAATGAAAATGAGCCCAATATTGGGTACCAAAAGCCCAAAGGCCCATGAAGCCCAAAACTAGGCCCAATAAGCCTATGGCCCAAAATGCTATCCTACATGGTCCAAAATACAAGACCCAAAATATAGGAAACCTAAACTAACATGATATATACAAAACATAAGGAAATAGCTATAACAAGATATGACTCATGTGAAGCTCAGCTTGGGCCTTCGAAGCCCATCGGGCCCATTGGGCCTTGATTGGCCCAAAGCTTCATGTCTAGCCCATTCTTCTTGGCTCCTTTAATGTGTCACCCCTTGCCTTCCTAGGTATGATTCCATCAGAAAGTAGCATACAATGTGTATTTTTCCTTCTTTTGAAGTTTTTATTGTACACACTCATTGCAATTCAATACACATTCCTTTTCTTCGATACCCTACTGCGTATCTTGTCTCAATTTTTTTAATGACTACAAAGGGGGAGAAATATAAGAGAAATTAATCAATTCGAATAAAAACTCTTGTATAATCTATCTAATAATCGATGATAGAAATTTTGATGGGAAAATCAAGTAAGGGGGAGTGCATACACTTAGGGGAAGTATTATGACTCACACTGATGGAAATCTAATCCCCAAGGTTCCCTTTGGAAGAGGTAAGACCAAAAAGGGTGAAGGGTGATCCAAGGATGCTTGTAGACCCCTAAAATTGTCCGGGTCGGAAATAAAGCTAGAAGGCTCTCAAAGACTGAAGGAAGATCAGCCAGAAGGACTCCTGGAAGGCCCTAGGAGGGTTCTCTGTAGGTCTAGACGTCTTAGGATAGCAAAAATAAGAAAAGTGGGAGGAATGAAGCTCAATACGGCCTCCCAGAGGTTCACTACGGCCGTATTGAGTATTTTGAACTGCAATACGGCCGCGGCGAACTCAGTACGCCCGTATTGAAGTCTTTGAACTTCAATACGGCCGTACTGAATTCAATACGGCCGTATTGAAGTTCAAAAACTTCAATACGCCCGTATTGACCCCAGGGGCCGTACTGCGCCTCATTCATATAAATATGACGTCAATTTGACGTCATTGGACACTTTCACACTGAGTTTTGACTCCCTCCTTGAGTATTCTGGGGTTTTTGAGCAGTGTTCTGCCCTAGAAATCTCTCTAGGAGTCGATCCGACGAAGTTCTGGAATTCCGAGCATTTAGCTTGGAGATTCGAACTTAGTCGAAGGGAAATCCTCCGGATTTCCATAGTCAAAAATTATTTTGAGGAAGGAGTGAGCGGGCTTGTAGAGCGAGGGAACGCCAAAAAGCTTCCCAGTTTTACTTGATATATAAAAAGCACGCTTCAAGAGGTTTCTTTTCTAAAAATCCCTTCTCTTACTGCTTTCTGTGTGCATATTAAACTGTCATCATGTAGATAGTTAATTTATAATTGCTTCGAATAAATAGGGGTAATTTAGTAATTTTGAGCTATTATTTAATAAATAATCTGTCATAGGGAACCCGAAAGGGGCGCTGTGGGGTGCTAACACCTTCCCCACGCGTAACCGACTCCCTTACCCGACTCTGGTTGTAATGGCCGAAGTCGATTTTTGAATCGATTGCCTTAAACTTCTTTTTCCAATGTTTTGAGTAAAACATTGGTGGCGACTCCATGAACCCTTCATTTTTATGAAAACCGCTAATCCATGGAGGGTCCCGCTTGGGATTAACATGGATTGGTGAGCCTTTTAATAAAATTGCTCGTTTGACAAGGTCTCAGTTTAAGAATAAGTCATTCTAGCAATCCATATTTTTTAAACAAATAAAAGAGTCCAACCATCCTTCGCGAATGCCGAAAGCCCGTTTCGGGCCGGTGGCGACAGATGGCGACTCCACTGGGGAAGCTTCGAGAGTCAGTCCCATTTAGTGACAGATTGTTTTTAACAAATAATAGTTAAAAATTACTTCGTTACCCCTTGCTTGTATGATAACATGATTTATTATATGGCTTTAAATAACTGTTGTATGTTTAAATTCCGCAATTGTTTGAAATACAAACTGTACACAAACCTTTGCACACAACAGTTCCCTCTATACCCGGGGGCATGAGTGATTAACCATAGGGAGTGGATGTTAGTACGGCCGGTTGTCGAATGGGTCTATAGGTGCCCGTAGACCGTTGTCGGAAAGCATCACTCAAGGTGATAACCATGAACTCGAGTCCGACAGTGCGTTGGAGCTTTCCATCGACTTACGACGAAAGGAATTGGGTCCCTATAATGGGGGCACCTTGGGGGCCTCAGACCGGTGAGAACAGTTAGATCCACCTTGAATATGCACTTTTCTACAGGATACCCCTACCTCGTGATTCGCTCGTGACTGTTCGTGGATGAGTGAATTGTTTGTGCATTGTTTATGTGACATTGTTTGAGCATACATTGCATTTCTTTAAACATACAACATTCCTTTTTAAAAAATAAGAATAAATAGGAATAAGAATCTTCCATTGCATGGTGTTAACATCTACCTTCATCACATTCATATAGGTAGTTTCCCTTTTCACCAAAAAAAAATAATAATAATAAAAAATACCCAAAAAAGAAAAAGGGTTATTTATCCAAACCAAGCAATATCATGCATCATCTTAGGGACATCCTAAAAACATGATAATGCTTAGTTCAATAAACACAATGCATGCATATTCAACGTCATCATCTCATATCATGCATTCTTATCAAAGATCATGGAGGGATCTAGATTTGCATTTCATACATCCCTCCTAGTAATTCATTGATAAATATTAATAAAAAGAAAGAAATGATCGATGCGTATGTTCAAGATGGATCGCACGCCGTTCGTTATTAAATGCAAGCCAACAACCACGTCAAGCGAACACACGTCAACTCCGTTGTTGGTAATAAAGACAAACAAAGGGGAAGGTCCGACACCGTTAAGGATCACTGCTCCAAGACCTTTCCCCTACGAATCAAATAAGTCTGTGCTGTGGATATACGACATCCATTCTTCTGCCGACAGTGATATTTCCAACATCGCTGGACTTGGGGGCATGACTAGGAGTGGCAGGATCCACACTCCCGAAGATCTTCATGATAAAGCCCCCAAGAATAAAGAAAAAGAAGAAAAGAAAACCGAGGAAAATAAAGAATCCGAGGAGGAGACAGACGAGCTGTTAAAATATATCCGACAGAGCGAGTACTCCATCATGGATCAACTTCATAAGACGCCAGCAAAGATTACTCTGTTGTCGTTGATCCTATGCTCCGAGCCGCATCGGCAAGCTCTGTTGAAAGTCTTGAACGAGGCATACGTGTCGCACAGTATCTCCCAAGACAAATTTGAGGGGATTGTTAGTCACATCACGGCTAGTGATCACCTCTCTTTCACCGATGAAGAGATCCCCGCTGAGGGACCGAATCATAACAAGCCCTTGCACATCTCTGTAAAGTGCAAGGAGTATCACATCGCAAAAGTCTTGGTGGATAATGGATCTTCCTTGAATGTGATGCCAAAAAGAACACTCGATCAAGTGGCAATCAGGGGAGTCCAAATGCGCCCGAGCAACATGATCGTTCGAGCCTTCGATGGTTCTAAAAGAGAAGTGGTGGGAGAGATCAATCTTCCAATCCAAATTGGACCCACTATCTTTAATGTCGAATTTCAAGTGATGGACATTACTCTCGCATACAGCTGTCTCCTCGGCCAACCTTGGATTCATGATGCAAAAGCTGTTCCTTCTACGCTCCACCAGAAAGTCAAGTTCATAGTGGGTGACAAACTGGTGACCGTACAAGATGAAGATGACATACTCATCAGCAAGCCATCCACCATACCTTATGAGGATGCAGCAGAGGAAGCTTTGGAAACCGCCTTCCAAGCATTGGAAATTGCCAATGTTGAGACGTTTCCCCGAGAAATGAAGAAGGTAGCCCATATGCTCACTAAGAACGGATACTTGCCAGGACAAGGATTAGGCAAGGATTCCCAAGGAATCCCGGAGCTACCCATTATCAAGGACAATCCGGGGAAACAAGGGTTAGGATACAACCCTGTTAATGATCAAAGAACGAAGAGGAATCAAGATCCTTCTCGACGTTCTTTAAGCCAGATCTTTAGGAAGGCTGGTTCACAAACGTCAAGGCCAGCTGTCGTCATCAAGTGTCCTTTTCCTTCTAATAGGGATGTGTAAATTCAGTGACTATTAGAGATCACTCCTCGGGGACAACCCGACCCCCGAGCCTCGATAGGGCACATGTTTTCCACTATGATTATAATAAAATCATTCATTATTATTTCTTATTGCTTCTTTTCTTGCTTGCAATAAAATTCTAAACCACATTATTTAACCCTGTTTGAATGAACATAAGTGAGGTTAAAATCGTCTTAATAATCAATAAACCCACATCATTTTGTGTGGAAGTGTGCATGACAACTTGGAGCACCTTTTCTTGGCCTCAATAAGTGCCGTCATGGATAAAAAGAAATCCATTCAGGACAAAAATCCTAAAAAACAAAAAGCTCGGCAGGAAACCCAAAAAGGGGACTGCGCAAAAATAAGAGCAAAAGACCCGCTAGGAATCCCACAAAAGGGTGACCTAGGCAAAAATTAGGGTTACAAAATAATGAACAAAAACAAAAGCCCGCTAAAACTCAACAAATGGGTGTTTTAGGCAAAAGTTAGGGCAATCGAAAAACAGAATAAATCCATGATGGTACCACCAACTGAATTCAACAAAGGGGCTCAAGAAAAGCTATCCAAGTTGTCAAATCACAAATGTTAATAACCAAGACGTGCTTAACTTCATAAGTGTTTAATCAAACAAGCCTAAACACTTAAGCCTACCATTGGCCAAGCCATTCTTACAAAATCCATTTTCAAAAAATAAATAATCCCCTCTAAAACACAAACTTTCGAAAAAAATATCCTTTCCTTCTTTTCTCTCTTGTCCCAAACGATTTTTGAATAATCTAGTGGAAACATGGAGATATAGTAGTCAATAGGAGGGTTGACACATCTTCTAAAGGAAAGGAAAATCATTTGGTTGATGACACCAAATCTCAATATAACATGCATCATTCCTCGGTTACAGAAATCGGCAGCACACAGCCCGTCTAGAGGAATGGCAAAAATCCAAACACAGAAACGCATCGGTTAATTCTTTTGAAAAGTGAATCAAATAGAATTAGGTGCATCATCCTGCATACATGCATACAGATGATAGGTGTAATGGAAGATCACTTATTCTCTGTTTATTGAAAAAAAAAAAAAAAATATAAACTTCAGAAAAACAATACGCCCGTATCATGTTCAGTACGCCCGTACCAAAATTAGGGTTATGAACAAATTTTCAATACAATACGGGCATACTGAAATGAATAACGGCCGTATTGGCAATAACAGAAATCCTCCCTCACGTCGATGACAAAATTCCTCCAAGAAGAAGAGGATAGGGGGAGCCATTCATTTTTTCTAAAAAACAACAAATTAATAAAATAATTAAACTTGCATTTTGTGCATCGCGCACATTAATTGCACATTCAAAGACCTCATCATGAGGCAATTGCATAAAAATAGAAAAAATAGGAAAAATTGCTTGTGTATGACAGCAGCAAACAAAATGAAGAAATTCAGAAAATCAACACCATCATACAGAATAATTGAGCCTGGAGAGGCTCGCCGAAATAATACTCTCAGAATAATTGAGCCTGGAGAGGCTCGCCGAAATAATACTCTCTCAGAATAATTGAGCCTGGAGAGGCTCGCCGAAATAATACTCTCTCAGAATAATTGAGCCTGGAGAGGCTCGCCAAAATAATACTCCTCAGAGACATTTCTGTACAGAAAAAGCCAAAACCAACAAAAAGGCAAAAATACAGAAAAAGCCAAAATCAACAAAAAATACAGAAAAAGCCAAAACCAACAAAAAAGGCAAAAACACAGAAAAAGCCAAAATCAAAAGGCAAAAACACAGAAAAAGCCAAAATCAACAAAAAGGCAAAATACAGAAAATCCAACAAATTATATAGAATAACTGAGCCTGGAGAGGCTTGCCAAAATAATACTCTCCAAAAGACATCTCAGCTTGCATTCTTAGGCTGAACAAGAAAAGCAACTCATCGTACAGAATAACTGAGCCTGGAGAGGCTTGCCGAAATAATACTCATACAGAATAACTAAGCCTGGAGAGGCTTGCCAAAATAATACTCTCAGAATAATTGAGCCTGGAGAGGCTCGCCGAAATAATACTCTCAGAATAATTGAGCCTGGAGAGGCTCGCCGAAATAATACTCTCAGAATAATTGAGCCTGGAGAGGCTTGCCGAAATAATACTCCCACAGAATAATTGAGCCTGGAGAGGCTCGCCGAAATAATACTCTCAGAATAATTGAGCCTGGAGAGGCTTGCCGAAATAATACTCCCATAGAATAATTGAGCCTGGAGAGGCTTGCCGAAATAATACTCCCACAGAATAATTGAGCCTGGAGAGGCTCGCCGAAATAATACTCTCACAGAATAACTGAGCCTGGAGAGGCTTGCTGAAATAATACTCCCCAACTGTACAGAATAAATGAGCCTGGAGAGGCTCGCAGAAATAATACTCCCCAGAGAAACCTCAACTTAAGCTCATGGAACAAATCCCCAGCGAGAGCTATCAAAGCAAGATCGTCAAAATCCCCAATGGAAGCGCGATCATCCAAGCAAAATATTCAGTCAAAGGACTTGAAACTTCCTCAGTGGAAGATAGCTCTCTGACTCAAGCGCTGAGTGAGGCTAAGCCTGCAGAGGCTTCCTAAATAATACTCTGGGATACATAAGATCCCCAAATCCCCAGTCGCCTACTCAAGAGGCATCCCTACAAAAGGAGAAAAATAAAAAATATCAATAAATATTCCCCAAGCGGAATTCGGCGTTCGGCCAATCATTCAACATCAAGATGATATGCCTAACAGAAGAGGCTAATCAAAAATCAACATCCAGAATCCCCAGTGGATAATAGCCTACACAGAGGCTACAAAAATCAGAAAAATCAAAGAGAGACACCCGAATAAGGATAACCGGGATACTCCACTTACGTCAAAAGGACGTCAGCCAAACATAAGGCATCGCTCAAATCAAGAAGAGCATCTGTGTCTACACCCCAAGGAGTTAGAAATTCCCCATGGGTACCAACTATGCAAATGCAAGTTGGGGCACAAGAACCTATGAATGAATGCACATCCCCTAGACGGATCCCTGCGTTATCCAGCCCTCAGTGGCACAAAATCAGAAAAACGTCGAAGCAGCATAGTGGACTGTGGAGACAAAAAAAAAAATCATCTCAGATCCCTGGAGAGGGTAAACTCAGTTGCCTAGGTCATCAGAGACCAAACAAAGTCTGGAGAGACGGTACTCAAACAAAGTCTGGAGAGACGGTACTCAAACAAGGTCTGGAGAGACGGTACTCAAACAAGGTCTGGAGAGACGGTACTCAAACAAGGTCTGGAGAGACGGTACTCAAACAAGGTCTGGAGAGACAGTACTCAAACAAGGTCTGGAGAGACGGTACTCAAACAAAGTCTGGAGAGACGGTACTCAAACAAAGTCTGGAGAGACGGTACTCAAAGAAAGTCTGGAGAGACGGTACTCAAAGTCTGGAGAGACGGTACTCAAAGAAAGTCTGGAGAGACGGTACTCAAAGAAAGTCTGGAGAGACGGTACTCAAACAAAGTCTGGAGAGACGGTACTCAAAGAAAGTCTGGAGAGACGGTACTCAAAGTCTGGAGAGACGGTACTCAAAGAAAGTCTGGAGAGACGGTACTCAAAGAAAGTCTGGAGAGACGGTACTCAAACAAAGTCTGGAGAGACGGTACTCAAAGTCTGGAGAGACGGTACTCAAACAAAGTCTGGAGAGACGGTACTCAAAGAAAGTCTGGAGAGACGGTACTCAAAGAAAGTCTGGAGAGACGGTACTCAATCAAAATCTGGAGAGACGGTACTCAAAGTCTGGAGAGACGATACTCAAAGTCTGGAGAGACAGTACTCAAGGTCTGGAGAGACAGTACTCAACCATCAGCGTCGTCAGAGGCACGTTGGTGTTCAACTTCCGGCTCGGGCGTCGAGTGAAGTTGACCCTGGAGAGGGTAAACTCAGCTACCGAGGATGTCAGAAGCGCCAAGGTATGCACTCACCTGGAGAGGCTACTCAACAATTTTCCACCGGAAGACATTACAAGTCAGAAGGTCGGCACATCACCTGGACAATTGGGTCAACTCCTTTACTTGTCAGCCGGTACACCAAAAGGCCGTCCGACTAAGTAAAGGGGGGGCAGCTGTAGACCCCTAAAATTGTCCGGGTCGGAAATAAAGCTAGAAGGCTCTCAAAGACTGAAGGAAGATCAGCCAGAAGGACTCCTGGAAGGCCCTAGGAGGGTTCTCTGTAGGTCTAGAGGTCTTAGGATAGCAAAAATAAGAAAAGTGGGAGGAATGAAGCTCAATACGGCCTCCCAGAGGTTCACTACGGCCGTATTGAGTATTTTGAACTGCAATACAGCCGCGGCGAACTCAGTACGCCCGTATTGAAGTCTTTGAACTTCAATACGGCCGTACTGAATTCAATACGGCCGTATTGAAGTTCAAAAACTTCAATACGCCCGTATTGACCCCAGGGGCCGTACTGCGCCTCATTCCTATAAATATGACGTCAATTTGACGTCATTGGACACTTTCACACTGAGTTTTGACTCCCTCCTTGAGTATTCTGGGGTTTTTGAGCAGTGTTCTGCCCTAGAAATCTCTCTGGGAGTCGATCCGACGAAGTTCTGGAATTCCGAGCATTTAGCTTGGAGATTCGAACTTAGTCGAAGGGAAATCCTCCGGATTTCCATAGTCAAAAATTATTTTGAGGAAGGAGTGAGCGGGCTTGTAGAGCGAGGGAACGCCAAAAAGCTTCCCAGTTTTACTTGATATATAAAAAGCACGCTTCAAGAGGTTTCTTTTCTAAAAATCCCTTCTCTTACTGCTTTCTGTGTGCATATTAAACTGTCATCATGTAGATAGTTAATTTATAATTGCTTAGAATAAATAGGGGTAATTTAGTAATTTTGAGCTATTATTTAATAAATAATTTGTCATAGGGAACCCGAAAGGGGCGCTGTGGGGTGCTAACACCTTCCCCACGCGTAACCGACTCCCTTACCCGACTCTGGTTGTAATGGCCGAAGTCGATTTTTGAATCGATTGCCTTAAACTTCTTTTTCCAATGTTTTGAGTAAAACATTGGTGGCGACTCCATGAACCCTTCATTTTTATGAAAACCGCTAATCCATGGAGGGTCCCGCTTGGGATTAACATGGATTGGTGAGCCTTTTAATAAAATTGCTCGTTTGACAAGGTCTCAGTTTGAGAATAAGTCATTCTAGCAATCCATATTTTTTAAACAAATAAAAGAGTCCAACCATCCTTCGCGAATGCCGAAAGCCCGTTTCGGGCCGGTGGCGACAGTGCTTCTTAGACCTATGCTCAATATGAGTATTGAGTATGATTCCTCTTGTTAGTCTCATAGTATCTATTGTAAATACATTGTATAGTTTGATTTTTTGTACCTTGTATATAGTAGATACTTGTATAGGTGTATTTTTGCCTCTGTATTTGTGAGGCACTTTATTTCCTTTTTAGTAGCTATTGTATATTGTTTCTAGGGTAGGTTACTTTGGCACTTTGACTCCATTTAACCTAACCTAGAAATACATTCTTTTCCTAGTTTTCTAGTAGTAGGATTGGGAGTGGAATTAGCAAGCTAGAGAGTGCCATTAGCAAGCTAGAGAGTGTTACTAGCAATTTAGCCAAAAGGTTGTCCTAGGCTAAAATTTACATATTGGACTCATTTTACTCCTAATTTTTCATAGATTTGATTTAGCTAGGTTCCATTCACATTGGATGAACCTAACTAAACCAAATTATCAATTTCAAAACCGGTTGGAGTAAATTAAGTCCAAAGAGCTGCCCACCTAGATGTGTTCACACTTGTATTCACACTTGTGTTCACACTTGTATTCACACTTGTGTTCACACTTGGCCAAATAGTTTGGTTCTTCTCAAGCTTGGAAGCTTGAAGCACAAGCTTCTCCTTAGCTAGCTTACCAAGCAAGCTAAGTGAGGAGCTTGATCTCCAAGCCTCTAGACCATGGGTGGTTAGCTAGACCTTACCATGGTTCCCAGTGAACCATGGTTAAGACTAGCTTACTCTCCAAGCTTCCTACTCCTATATTTTCGTTTTTCCCTCTTTGTAAAACACTTTTGGATGTATTGAGATTTCATTTCTGAAATATTTTTCAGATTTCTCTCTTCTAAAAGTCCCTAAACCTCTTTGATATTCATCCAATTCTCTTATCCCTTCACTAGAAGAGTGTGGCGAGAATTGAAGAAGCTTATCTCTTCATCAAGGAGTGGCGCCTCTTGGGAGAGTTCTCCACCAAACCTTGGTGGTTCTAAGGCCTCCTCCTCCATAGGAGACCATAGCCAAGCTTAGGAAGGATCAAGGAGCCGAAGATCTAGGGAGGAACTTGAAGAGGATTCACATCAATCCGGATTCTCCAAGCAAGTTTCCATCATTTGGTATCAAGAGCTAGGTCTCCTTGGTAAATTCGTTCCTAAGCTTCTTGTCTTGTTTTTGTTCGTCCAAAAACATATAAAAATGTGTCTATACTGTTCCTCCATGTATTTCCTTTTATTATCTTGTGTTTGTGTGCCTTGAGTGGTTCTTGTGTCACAACTATAAATCTATAGAACACACTCACTTTGTCTTGCTTGTTTTTGGTTCATCTTCTAAATTCTTGTGAACCAATCTTTGTGTGTGCCTTAGGTATTCTTTGTATATATTTTTCAATGTTTTAGGGTTGCTTTTTATCTTCCTTTGGACTCCTATAAATTCGGACTAAAAAGAAACTCCTAAAAAGAAACAAGAATACAAGCATTTTTCATTTCTTAATCTTCAAGTTTTGTCTTAGAGTCATGTGTAGTTGTTTTACTTGTCATTAAATATTTGTTGTGCCTTTTTCTTTTTGAATCTAAGTGTGTTAACCTCTGTTCATATATGGTGTCATTTCTGGTTGGACATTAATATTCTTAGAGTGCTCATAAAATGATTCCAATGCATGTTATTAGACCTAACATGTTCTAGAGTCAATTTTTTGTGAACTTCTTTTGCTATTAGTTTCTTAGCAATTTGTGACCAGAAATTCCTTGTGTGTCTTGTGCTTGTTTTGACAAAAGAAAACAGAGTTAGAAGTGTATTGAAAACGAAAATCAAAGTGTACAAAAGATAAGAACAGACTAGTGCCAAAACTAGTAACATTTTGTGGTTGAAAATTTTGACTAGTACACTTACATTGCTTACACTTCTTGCTCTTCTTTTCTCCACCACATGGAAACCTCTTATTAAATTGTTTGGCCTCTGTTTTAAGTGCTAATATTCTGTGTTCAAAAGAAAAAGAAAAGAAAGAGACAAAAGGATAAGAAAAAGAAAAGAAAACAAAAGAGAAAAACCTAGAAAAACAAAGTGAAAACAAAACATCACTAGTAGCACTTGGCCTTGAATTTATGTGTGACTTTTTCTTGAGGTTTGCTTGCTGTCCAGTGGCTGGAAAAAGAATTTTAAACCCTCAAAACAATTGCACAAATTTAGTTTTGGTTTTTATAATCCATTCTAGTGCCATTCCTAGGTCTAATCTTTTGTGTGCTAGCTTTTGAAAATTTGCCTTTAATTGTTGCTTTGTGTCTTCTTGGCTCTCTTTGTTTTGTCTCATTAATTCCTACTAGAGTGTAGCCTTTTCTAAATTGTGCTTTTCAGTTTTCATTCTTTGGCCTCTACTCTCTCTTGTTTGGTTGTTAAGCCTTGGTGAGACATAATACTTTTCAAGCCATCACACTTGGAAGGAAGGACTAATTGAGACATATTGGCTAATCTCAAAGGGGTCTACACTTGAAGGAGATTGAGGTACAAATAACCTGAGTGAAACACCTTTGGAAAGGCTCACTTGTTTTTTCTTTTTACAGCCAAGCTTTGTTTTGAATTTTAGGTCAACATTAGAGACGGATTTTGGAAGCCATTTAGAGACGAATTTGGAGAATTTGGTGACCGGTTTGGAACCCTTAGAGAAGGAATAGTGGAGACCAATTTGGGGCGTTTCACTTGACTCCAAGGCTGTCCAAGCTTGCCTCCAAACACCCTTGGTGGAAAATTCTTCAAGAAGTTTTGATTTGTTTTGTTTCCTTGTCTTGTAACTCTTTAACCCTACCTTGGGTTAGCTTTGTTTATTTTACTTTTGTTAAATCAAACCTACATTTAGGAGTGGTTTGGAAAATTGTTTAAGTCCTACCACTTCCTAAATAGTTTTAAATAAAGCTTCTTAAACACGTTTAGTACTTGTGGAAGGGTCCCCAAAGGCTTTAAGTGCCATTTGGGCTTCCATTAGGACACGCCTAGTTTTACTAGCTTTCATACTACGTTTAGACCTTGTGGAAGTGTCCCGAAAGACTTCAAGTGTCACTTGGACTTCCACCCTAGGACCCTACGACTAGTATATGTTTTAATTGCTTTCCTTAAACTTGTTTAATTTCTAAGTTCGTTTAGAAGGCTTCCTTTGCCTACTAGTGGTTTCGTGCACACACACACAACTACTTAACTTGCTTGTGTGAAAAATTTGTTTTGTAAGAAAGGTATAAGGGGGTTTAGTAATTTCCACTTGAAAAGGCTTGGTTATTAAGTGGCTCCTTGTAGATCACCTCCCTTGATAGTGCAACTTGTATACTTAGACCTCCAAGTACTTAGTATTACACCAAAAAGAGAAACTCTTTTGTGAAAATCTTTATCACTCACTTGCAAAATTCTTTAAGACTTGTGAAAACCTTTTCTCTTGCAAAAATGAGTGATCATTCTCATGAGAGTAGTGTGCATGGTCATCATACTCCTAAGAGTCATAAAAGCACTAAATATGAGCTTAGAAAACTTAGGGAATATATTAGGAGAAAAGAAATAGAAAATGAAAAAAATAATGAAACAATAAAAGAGTTGTTGAAAAAGCTTGTGGTGGGGGTGAGAATAGCAAACCCCATGGAGATGAGGGTCATGGGCCTACTAGGCCCAAAAGACATGATGGTGAAGGGCCTTCTAGGCCCCATAGACATAAATATGAGGAAACACCATGTGAGGGTGATCTATTAATTGCCCAAAGGTTATTAACTAACCAACTAAAAGAACAAGATCAATCACAAAGAGAGAACCTTTTTCATTCTAGATGCAAAATTTTCACGAAAACATGTTCTCTCATTGTTGATAGTAGATCTTGTAACAATTTTGTAAGTCAAAGGTTGGTTAATAAACTTCACTTAACTACTATAGCCCATCCTAAATCTTATAAACTTCAATGGCTTAATGAGGATGGACCTATAGAAGTTAAGGAACAAGTAAGTGTGCCTTTCTCCATTGGAAAATACCAAGATGAAATTTTATGTGATGTCATTCCAATGGATGCAAGTCACATTCTACTTGGAAGGCCATGGCAACATGATAGAAAAGCCATTCATGATGGTGTTAGCAACAAAATTTGCCTAGTCCATCTAGGCAAGAAACATACTTTGTGATGGAGGACCATCCTTGAAGACACATGTGGGCCCCATCACTAGGTCCATGGCTAGGAGGGTAGAAGAGGAGGAGGGTGTTCACACACCTAGGGATACTCTCCTCATGATCATAGAGTATTAGTACTCTCCTAAGCCTCATTAGTATAGGGTTTATTTTATTTGCCAATTTTACCCTTGTATTTTGGGGTATTTTAGTCATAGGATTTATTTTCTTTGTATTTCCTATTTTACCCTTGTATTATGGGGTGCTTTAGATGATTAGGGTTTTTTAATTTGGGCTAGGGTATTACATAGGAGGTGACGCCTAGTTTGGTGAGTTTGGACCTATTTTTGGTGATTAGAAAGGCTTAGGCCCAATGGAGGGCAAAGGTTGCATGGACTTATCATGCACCTAAAAATAGCCAATCTAATCCCATAGATTCCAAACTTGGCCACCAAGTTGCATCTAGGGTTAATTTGGCATTGCATTTGGAGTGCATTTGCCTTGGCATTTTCGGCCATGCACACCCTAAATGCAACCCTAAATGCAACTTCTCCTATAAATACCCCACCCCCCACCACTTGTAAAGACTTTGGATTATATGATATTGAGTGAGCCTTTTGTGCCTCAAAATCCATCCTTAGTCCCTAGGATAGTTTCGGCTAGCCTCCTCCTATCTCCACCCTTGGAGAGTAGGAAACCTAGAGTGGCCTCCACCTACCTTGGAGTGAGCCAACTTTGAGCACCCAAACACCTCCACCCTAAGTGCTTCCGCCCAAACACCATCATTTCACGCCAACTTCCTTTCCTTCACCATATATCCTCCTTTTGTCCACCTTGTTGAACCTAGATCAAGGGCAAGGCTTCCTCTCCTTCATCTCTACATCATTTCATGGAGAAGGAACCCATCAAGTGGTATCAAGAGCCAAGGTTCTTCAAGGGTAACATCTAGTACTTTTGTGTCTTCTTTGAGTCTTCTTCTTGTTTTTTTTTGCTTTCGGTCATTTTCTTTCTCCTTGCCTTCTTTGTGTGGCCGAATAGCTTTAGGGTTCACACCTTGTCCTTGTGAGCCTTCCTTGCCATTTTAGGTTTCCATGTTTTTTTAGGGTTGCCATGCTTTTCATTTTTTCTTGAGTCTCATATGAACATGAAGAACATGCTTTTTGATTTTTGAATCCACCTAAAGTTTTGTCATTTCTTTTGTTTCCTATATTTTGTCAACATAAATTCCATGTATGTGCCAAACACTTTGCATGAAACACATGAACAAAATATGCCATATTGCATGATAGTGGGCGTGACATTTAGAAGTTCTTTAAAGGTCATTCATGCATGCTAAATAGTCCTAGCATGTTCCTTGTAATTTTGAGTTTCCATGTGTGAAATGCTTCCTTGCACATGCATATAACTTGCTGCCCACTTTTTCCCTTGCATTCCACTTGTTTTGGTTAATTTTGTATGCTTAAAGGAACCCTAAAAGAATCTAAGAGGTGGCTGAAAAAAAAAAAAAATTGTGCCAACAACTTGTACCAACTAGTACAAACCTTTTCCACTAAAAAGATTCCTTAAGGAACCACTAAGAACGCCACTTGTCATCCTCTCTTCTCCTAAATTTTTTTAACCTAATTTTTGACCAACCACAAGTGCAAAACCTAAGCAACATTTGGGCTTAATTTAACAAAAAAATTTCGGACCCAAGACATATAAAAGAAAACATTGCCGTGAAAAGAAAGAAAAAGACTAGAACAAAAAAAAAAAATTCTTGGACCAAAAAGGACTTGTTGCTAGACTTGTGGACTTGGACAAATACCTATGCATTTGGGAGTTGGACTTATGACAATTTGACCTTATTTTGGGACTTTCCTTTGGCTGGACCGAAACACAAAAAGAACTTAATCAAGTGGACTAAACACTAACCTAATTCTAGTGCCTTTCTAGGATTATTCTTTGTGTGCTTCCTTTCTTTGATTGAGTCTTAATTTTTTTGCTTGTCTTTCTTGGCCTCTTTTGTTTTGTCATCTTAAATTCTCTTTGAGTTTAGCCTTTCTTAATTGTGCTTTTCAGTTTTTATTTCTTGGACTCTTGCTTTGGGTTGGTTTTAATTTCATTGTAGGTCAAAACCCACTCTAGTCAATTTTCACACCTTTGGTGGATTTGAGTGGAGGGGTGAACCGAATCCAAGCCTAGCCTTTGGAGGGACTTACACCACACATAAAGGAGTGAACAAACACTTGGAGAGGTCTAACACGTTTGTTCATGTAGACCCCTAAAATTGTCCGGGTCGGAAATAAAGCTTGAAGACTCTTGAGGACTGAAGGAAAGTCAGCCAGAAGGACTCATGGAAGGCCCTAGGAGGATTCTCTGTAGGTCTAGAGGTCTTGTAATAAGCTCAAAATAAGGAAGTGGAGGGAATGAAGCCCAATACGGCCTCCCAAAAGTTCAGTACGGCCGTATTGAACATTTTGAACTACAATACGGCCGCACTGAACTCAATACGGCCGGATTGAAGTTCACTACGGCCGCGTTAAACTCAATACGGCCGTATTGAGGTTTTTTGAACTTCAATACGGCCGTACTAAATTCAATACGGCCGTATTGTAGTTCAAAAACTCAATACGGGCCGTATTGACCCCCAGAGGCCGTACTGCGCCTCATCCCTATAAATAGGACGTCATTTGGACGTCATTCCACACTTTTACACTGAGTTTTAACCCTCTTCTTGAGTATTCTGGGTTTTTTTGAGCAGTGCTCTGCCTAGAAATCACTCGGAGAGTTGATCCGACAAAGTTCTCGAGTTCTGAGCTTTTTGCTTGAGTCTCGAACTGAGTCGAAGGGAAATCCTCCGGATTTCCATAGTTAAAATTTTCTAGGAGGGAGCGAGCGGGCTTGTAGAGCGAGGGAACGCCAAAAAGCTTCCCAGTTTTACTTGAATATAAAAGCACGCTTCAAAGGTTTCTTCTTAAGACCTTCCTTTTACTGCTTTCTGTGTGTATATTTAACTGTCATCATGTAGATAGTTAAGTTATAATTGTTTAGAATAAATAGGGGTAATTTAGTAATTTCGCACTATTATTTTTAGAAATAATCTGTCATAGGGAACCCGAAAGGGGCGCTGTGGGGTGCTAACACCTTCCCCACGCGTAACCGACTCCCTTACCCGACTCTGGTTGTCATGGCCGAAGTCGATTTTTGAATCGATTGCCTTAAACTTCTTTTTCCAATGTTTTGAGTAAAACATTGGTGGCGACTCCATGAACCCTTCCTTTTTATGAAAACCGCTAATCCATGGAGGGTCCCACTTGGGATTAACATGGATTGGTGAGCCTTTTAATAAAATTGCTCGTTTGACAAGGTCTCAGTTTGAGAATAAGTCATTCTAGCAATCCATATTTTTAAACAAATAAAAGAGTCCAACCATCCTTCGCGAATGCCGAAAGCCCGTTTCGGGCCGGTGGCGACAGATGGCGACTCCACTGGGGAAGCCTCGAGAGTCAATCCCATTTAGTGACAGATTATTTTCAAAATAATAGTTTAAAATTACTTTATTACCCCTTACTTGTATGATAATATGCTTTATTTGGCTTTAATAACTGTTGTTTGTTTAATTTTCCGCAATTGTTTGAAATATAAATTGCACACAAACCTTTGCACACAACAGTTCCCTCTATACCCGGGGGCATGAGTGGTAAGCCATAGGGAGTGGATGTTAGTACGGCCGGTTGTCGAATGGGTCTATAGGTGCCCGTAGACCGTTGTCGGAAAGCATCACTCAAGGTGATAACCATGAACTCGAGTCCGACAGTGCGTTGGAGCTTTCCATCGGCTTACGACGAGAGGAATTGGGTCCCTATAATGGGGGCACCTTGGGGGCCTCAGACCGGTGAGAACAGTTAGAACCACCTTGAATATGCACTTTTCTGCAGGATACCCTTACCTCGTGATTCGCTCGTGACTGTTCGTGGATGAGTGAATTGTTTGTGCATTGATTATGTGACATTGTTTGAGCATACATTGCATTTCTTTAAACATACAACATTCCTATTCCTTTTTAAATAAGAATAAATAGAAATAAGAATCTTCCATTACATGGTGTTAACATCTACCTTCATCACATTCATATAGGTAGTTTCCCTTTTCACCCTAAAAATACAAAAAAATATATATTCAAAAAACAAAGAAAAATGATATTTATCCAAACCAAGCAATATCATGCATCATCTTAGGGACATCCTAAAAACATGATAATGCTTAGTTGAATAAACACAATGCATGCATATTCAACGTCATCATCTCATATCATGCATTCTTATCAAAGATCATGGAGGGATCTAGATTTGCATTTCATACATCCCTCCTAGTAATTCATTAATAAACATTAATAAAAAGAAAGAATTAATCGATGCGTATGTTCAAGATGGATCGCACGCCGTTTGTTATTAAGTGTAAGCCAACAACCGCGTCAAGCGAGCATACGTCAACTCCGTTGTTGGTAATCAAGACAAACAAAGGGGAAGGTCCAACGCCGTTAAGGATCATCGCTCCAAGGCCTTTTCCCTACGAATCAAATAAGGTTGTGCCATGGATATACGACATCCATTCTTCTGCCGACAGCGATATTTCCAACATCGCTGGACTTGGGGGCATGACTAGGAGTGGCAGGATCTACACTCCCGAAGATCTTCATGATAAAGCCCCCAAGAATAAAGAAAAAGATGAAAAGAAAACCGAGGAAAAAGAATCCGAGGAGGAGACAGACGAGCTGTTAAAGTTTATCCGACAGAGCGAGTACTCCATCGTGGATCAACTTCATAGGACGCCCGCAAAGATTACCCTATTGTCGTTGATCCTAAGCTCCGAACCGCATCGACAAGCTCTGTTGAAAGTCTTGAACGAGGCATATGTGTCGCATACCATCTCCCAAGACAAGTTTGAGGGGATTGTTAGTCACATCACGGCTAATGATCACCTCACTTTCACCGATGAAGAGATCCCCGCCGAGGGACCTAATCACAACAAGCCCTTGCACATCTCCGTAAAGTGCAAGGAGTATCACATCGCAAAAGTCTTGGTAGACAACGGATCTTCCTTGAATGTGATGCCCAAAAGAACGCTTGATCAAGTGTCAATCAAGGGAGTCCAAATGCGCCCGAGCAACATGATCGTTCGAGCCTTCGACGGTTCTAAAAGAGAAGTGGTGGGAGAGATCAATCTTCCAATCCAAATTGGACCCACTATCTTTAATGTCGAATTCCAAGTGATGGACATTACTCCTGCATACAGCTGTCTCCTCGACCGACCTTGGATTCATGATGCAAGAGCTATTCCTTCTACGCTCCACCAGAAAGTCAAGTTCATAGTGGGTGACAAACTGGTGACTGTACAAGCTGAAGATGACATACTCATCAGCAAGCCATCCGCCATACCTTACGTGGATGCAGCGGAGGAAGCTCTAGAAACCGCCTTCCAAGCATTGGAAATTGCCAATGTTGAAACGTTTCCCCGAGAAATGAAGAAGGTAGCCCATATGCTCACCAAGAATGGATACTTGCCTGGACAAGGACTTGGCAAGGATTCCCAAGGAATTCCCGAGCTACCCGTTATCAAGGATAATCCGGGGAAACAAGGGTTAGGATACAACCCTAATAAAGATCAAAGGATGAAGAGGAACCAAGATCCTTCTCGACGTTCTTTAAGCCAGATCTTTAGGAAGGCCGATTCACAAGCGTCAAGGCCGGTCGTCGTCATCAAGTGTTCTTCTCCTTCTGATAGGGATGTATAGACCTGATGACTATTAGAGATTACTCCTCGGGGACAGCCCGACCCCCGAGCCTCGATAGGGCACATGTTTCCATTATGATTATAATAAAATCATTCTTTATTCTTTCTTATTGCTTCTTTTCTTGCCTGCAATAAATCTCTAGACCACATTATTTTAACCCTGTTTGAATAAGCATGAATGAGGTTAAAATTGTCTTAATAACAATAAACCCACATCATTTTTATGTGAAAGTGTGCGTGACAACTTAGAGCACCTTTCCTTGGCCTCGACAAGTGCCATCATGGATAAAAAGAAATCTTTTAAAATAAAAGAAAGCTCGGCAGGAAACCCAAAAAGGGGGCTGCGCAAAAATAAGAGCAAAAGACCCGCTAGGAATCCCACGAAAGGGTGTCCTAGGCAAAAGTTAGGGTTGCAAAAATGAACAAAAACAAAAGTCCGCTAAGACGCCACAAAAGGGTGTTTTAGGCAAAAATAAGGACAATCAAAAAGCGAAAAGAAATCCATGATGGTACCATGAACAGAATTCAAAAAGAAAAAGTTCAGGGAAAGCTATCTAAGTTGTCAAATCACAACGTCAATAACAAGATTTGATTAACTTCATAAATGCTTAAACAAACAAGCCTAAACACAATAAGCCTACCTTGGCCAGCCATTCTTACAAAAACCATTTTTCAAAATGAAAATAAAAACCCCTCTAAAACACAAACTTTCGAAAAAATATATACCTTTCCTTTCTTTTCTCTCTTGTCCCAAGCGATTTTAGGATAATCTAGTGGAAACATGGAGATATAGTGGTCAATAGGAGGGTTGACATATCTTCTAAAGGAAGGGAAGAATCACTTGGTTGATAACACCAAATCTCAATATAACACGCATCATTCCTCGGCTACAGAAATCGGCATCGCACAGCCCGTCTGGAGGAATGGCAAAATTCAAACAGAGAAACGCATCGGTTAATTCTTTTGAAAAATGAATCAAATAGAATTAGGTGCATCATACCGCATACATGCATACAGATGATAGGTGTACTGGAAGATCACTTATTCTCTGTTTATTAAAAATAAAAAAAATAAAAATAAAAAATAAAAAAAAATCAAACTTCAGAAAAAACAAATGCGCCCGTATCATGTTCAGTACACCCGTACTAAAAATAGGGTTATGAACAAATTTTCAACTCAATACGGGCGTACTGAAATGGATATGGCCGTATTAGCCACAAAGAAATTTTCAAAGACCTCTTCATGAGGCAATTGCATAAAACAGAAAAATAGGAAAAATTGCTTGTGTATGGCAGCGGTCAACAAAAAAGCCGCAAATCGACAGAAAAAGCAATCAAATACAGAAAAAGCCAAAAAATGACAAAAAAGGCAAAAATACAGAAAAAGTCAAAATTCGACAAAAAAAGGCAAAGATTCCAATTGTACAGAATAATTGAGCCTGGAGAGGCTTGCCGAAATAATACTCTCTCAGAATAACTGAGCCTGGAGAGGCTTGCCGAAATAATACTCTCTCAGAATAACTGAGCCTGGAGAGGCTCGCCGAAATAATACTCCCTCATCAGAATAACTGAGCCTGGAGAGGCTTGCCGAAATAATACTCTCACAGAATAACTGAGCCTGGAGAGGCTTGCTGAAATAATACTCTCTCAGAATAACTGAGCCTGGAGAGGCTCGCCGAAATAATACTCTCTCAGAATAATTGAGCCTGGAGAGGCTTGCCGAAACAATACTCCCTCTTAGAATAATTGAGCCTGGAGAGGCTCGCCGAAATAATACTCTCTCAGAATAACTGAGCCTGGAGAGGCTCGCAGAAATAATACTCCCCAGAGAAAACTCAGCTTAAGCTCATGGAACAAATCCCCAGCGAGAGCTATCAAAGCAAGATCGTCAAAATCCCCAATGGAAGCGCGATCATCCAAGCAAAATATTCAGTCAAAGGACTTGAAACTTCCTCAGTGGAAGATAGCTCTCTGACTCAAGCGCTGAGTGAGGCTAAGCCTGCAGAGGCTTCCTAAATAATACTCTGGGATACATAAGATCCCCAAATCCCCAGTCGCCTACTCAAGAGGCACCCCTACAAAAGGAGAAAAATAAAAAATATCAATAAATATTCCCCAAGCGGAATTCGGCATCCAGCCAAAACACCGAACATCAAGATGATTTGCCTAACAGAAGAGGCCAGTCAAGAATTGAATGACAGAATCCCACAACGGATAACAGCCTACACAGAGGCAGCAAAAATCAGAAAATCCAAAAGAGATACCCGAATAAGGATAACCGGGATACTCCACCAACGTCAAAGGACGTCAGCCAAACATAAGGCATCGCTCAATTCAAGAAGAGCATCTGTGTCTACACCCCTAGGAGTCAGAAATTCCCCATGGGTACCAACTATGCAAATGCAAGTTGGGGCACAAGAACCTATGAATGACTGCACATCCCCTAGACGGATCCCTGCGTTATCCAGCCCTCAGTGGCACAAAATCAGAAAAACCATCGAAGCAGCATAGTGGACTGTGGAGACAAAAAATCATCTCAGATCCCTGGAGAGGGTAAACTCGCATTGCCGAACTGATCAGAAGACACGGACGCAGACCCTGGAGAGGGCAAACTCAGTTGCCTAGGTCGTCAGAGACAACCGAAGCAAAGTCTGCAGAGACGGTACTCAAAGTCTGGAGAGACGGTACTCAAAGTCTGGAGAGACGGTACTCAAAGTCTGGAGAGACGGTACTCAAAGTCTGGAGAGACGGTACTCAAAGTCTGGAGAGACGGTACTCAAAGTCTGGAGAGACGGTACTGTCGCCACCGGCCCGAAACGGGCTTTCGGCATTCGCGAAGGATGGTTGGACTCTTTTATTTGTTTGAAAATATGGATTGCTAGAATGACTTATTCTCAAACTGAGACCTTGTCAGACGAGCAATTTTATTAAAAGGCTCACCAATCCATGTTAATCCCAAGCGGGACCCTCCATAGATTAGCGGTTTTCATAAAAAGGAAGGGTTCATGGAGTCGCCACCAATGTTTTACTCAAAACATTGGAAAAAGAAGTTTAAGGCAATCGATTCAAAAATCGACTTCGGCCATTACAACCAGAGTCGGGTAAGGGAGTCGGTTACGCGTGGGGAAGGTGTTAGCACCCCACAGCGCCCCTTTCGGGTTCCCTATGACAGATTATTTAAAAATAATAGTGCAAAATTACTAAATTACCCCTATTTATTCTAAGCAATTATAAATTAACTATCTACATGATGACAGTTTAAATATGTACACACAGAAAGCGGTAAAAGAAGGGACTTTAAAGAGATAAACCTTTGAAGCGTGCTTTCTTATATATCTTGACAGAAATTGGGAAGCGTTTTGGCGTTCCCTCCCTCTACAAGACCGCTCGCTCCCTCCTATAAAATTTTAACTATGGAAATCCAGAGGATTTCCCTTCGACTAGGTTCGAGACTCAAGCAAATGGCTCGTGACTCAAGAACTTCGTCGGATCAACTCTCCGAGTGATTTCTAGGCAGAGCACTGCTCAAAAAAACCCAGAATACTCAAGAAGAGGGTTAAAACTCAGTGTGAAAGTGTAGAATGACGTCCCATTGACGTCATATTTATAGGGATGAGGCTCAATACGGTCTCTGGGGGTCAATACGGTCCATATTGAAGTTTTGAACTACAATACGGCCGTATTGAATTCAATACGGCCGTATTGAAGTTCAAAAAACCTCAATACGGCCGTATTGAAGTTCAGTGCAGCCGTATTGATGTTCAGTGCAGCCGTATTGAATTCAATGCAGCCGTATTGAGGTTCAGAAACTTCAATACGGCCGTATTGAGTTCAGTGCGGCCGTATTGAAGTTCAAAATGTTCAATACGGCCGTACTGAACCTCTAGGAGGCCGTATTGGGCTTCATTCCTCCCACTTTTCTTATTTTAGCTATCCTAAGACCTCTAGACCTATAGAGAACCCTCCTTGGGCCTTCTGGAAGTCCTTCTGGCTGATCTTCCTTCAGTCTTCGAGAGTCTTCAAGCTTTATTTCCGACCCGGACAATTTTAGGGGTCTACAGCTGCCCCCCCTTTACTTAGTCGGACGGCCTTTTGGTGTACCGGCTGACAAGTAAAGGAGTTGACCCAATTGTCCGGGTGATGTGCCAACCTTCTGACTTGTAGCGTCTTCCGGTGGAAAATTGTTGAGTAGCCTCTCCAGGTTGTTTGCATACCTCGGCGCTTCTGACAACCTCGGTAGCTAAGTTTACCCTCTCCAGGGTCAACTTCACTCGACGCCCGAGCCGGAAGCTGAACACCAACGTGCCTCTGACGACGCTGATGGTTGAGTACTGTCTCTCCAGACCTTGAGTACCGTCTCTCCAGACTCTGAGTACCGTCTCTCCAGACTTTGAGTACTGTCTCTCCAGACTTTGAGTACCGTCTCTCCAGACTTTTGAGTACCGTCTCTCCAGACTTTGAGTATCGAGTCTCCAGACTTTCTTTGAGTACCGTCTCTCCAGACTTTCTTTGAGTACCGTCTCTCCAGACTTTGAGTACCGTCTCTCCAGACTTTGTTTGAGTACCGTCTCTCCAGACTTTGTTTGAGTACCGTCTCTCCAGACCTTGTTTGAGTACCGTCTCTCCAGACTTTGTTTGAGTACCGTCTCTCCAGACCTTGTTTGAGTACCGTCTCTCCAGACCTTGTTTGAGTACCGTCTCTCCAGACCTTGTTTGAGTACCGTCTCTCCAGACCTTGTTTGAGTACCGTCTCTCCAGACCTTGTTTGAGTACCTTCTCTCCAGACCTTGTTTGAGTACCGTCTCTCCAGACCTTGTTTGAGTACCGTCTCTCCAGACCTTGTTTGAGTACCGTCTCTCCAGACCTTGTTTGAGTACCGTCTCTCCAGACCTTGTTTGAGTACCGTCTCTCCAGACTTTGTTTGAGTACCGTCTCTCCAGACTTTGTTTGAGTACCGTCTCTCCAGACTTTGTTTGGTCTCTGATGACCTAGGCAACTGAGTTTGCCCTCTCCAGGGTCTGCGTCCGTGTCTTCTGATCACTTCGGCAATGCGAGTTTACCCTCTCCAGGGATCTGAGATGATTTTTTTGTCTCCACAGTCCACTATGCTGCTTAGACGTTTTTCTGATTTTGTGCCACTGAGGGCTGGATAACGCAGGGATCCGTCTAGGGGATGTGCATTCATTCATAGGTTCTTGTGCCCCAACTTGCATTTGCATAGTTGGTACCCATGGGGAATTTCTGACTCCTTGGGGTGTAGACACAGATGCTCTTCTTGATTTGAGCGATGCCTTATGTTTGGCTGACGTCCTTTTGACGTAAGTGGAGTATCCCGGTTATCCTTATTCGGGTGTCTCTCTTTGATTTTTCTGATTTTTGTAGCCTCTGTGTAGGCTATTATCCACTGAGGGTTCTGGATGTTGATTTTGATTTTGTCTCCACAGTCCACGATGCTGCTTTGACGATTGTTTTTGATTTTTGTGCCACTAAGGGCTGGATAACGCAGGGATCCGTCTAGGGGATGTGCAGTTACTCATAGGTTCTTGTGTCCCAACTTTCCATTGGGTAGTTGGTGCCCATTGGGGAATTTCTGATTCCTTGGGGGTGCAGACACAAAGATGCTCTTTCTGATGTGAGCGATGCCTTATGATTGGCTGTCGTCCTTTTGACGTTGTGGAGTATCCCGGTTATCCTTATTCGGGTGACTCTTTTTTGATTTTTTTTGATTTTTGTTGCCTCTGTGTAGGCTGTTATCCGCTGGGGGATTTTGTCATTGATTGTGATTAGCCTCTTCTGTTAGGCAGATCATCTTGACGCTTGATGTTTGGCCAAGAGCCGGATTCCACTTGGGGAATGATTATTGATCTTTTGATTTTTTTCCTTTTTGTAGGAATGCCTCTTGAGTAGGCGACTGGGGATTTGGGGATCTTATGTATCCCAAAGTATTATTTAGAAAGCCTCTTCAGGCTTAGCTTCACTCTTCGTTTGAGTTGGAAAGCTATCTTCCACTGAGGAAGTCTAAGTCCTTTGACTTGGATATTTTGTTTGGATCATGCTTCCGTTGGGGAATTTTGCTGATCTCGCTTTGATAGCTTTCACTGGGGAATTTGGCCCGTGAGTGGAAGCTGAGATATCTCTGGGGAGTATTATTTCGGCGAGCCTCTCCAGGCTCAATTATTCTGAGAGAGTATTATTTCGGCGAGCCTCTCCAGGCTCAATTATTCTAAGAGGGAGTATTGTTTCTGCAAGCCTCTCCAGGCTCAGTTATTCTGTGGGAGTATTGTTTCGGCAAGCCTCTCCAGGCTCAGTTATTCTGCATGAGTATTATTTCGGCAAGCCTCTCCAGGCTCAGTTATTCTGTATAATTTGTTGGATTTTCTGTATTTTGCCTTTTTGTTGATTTTGGCTTTTTCTGTGTTTTTGCCTTTTTTGTTGATTTTGGCTTTTTCTGTGTTTTTTTGCCTTTTTTGTTGATTTCGGCTTTTTCTGTATTTTTTGTTGATTTTGGCTTTTTCTGTATTTTTGCCTTTTTTGTTGGTTTTGGCTTTTTCTGTACAGAAATGTCTCTGAGGAGTATTATTTTGGCAAGCCTCTTCAGGCTCAGTTATTCTGAGAGAGTATTATTTCGACGAGCCTCTCCAGGCTCAATTATTCTGAGAGAGTATTTTTTCGGCGAGCCTCTCCAGGCTCAGTTATTCTGAGAGAGTATTATTTTGGCGAGCCTCTCCAGGCTCAGTTATTCTAAGAGAGTATTATTTCGGCGAGCCTCTCCAGGCTCAATTATTCTGAGAGAGTATTATTTCGGCAAGCCTCTCCAGGCTCAGTTATTCTGAGAGTATTATTTCGGCAAGCCTCTCCAGGCTCAGTTATTCTGAGAGTATTATCTCGGCAAGCCTCTCCAGGCTCAGTTATTCTGTACGTTTTATTGATTTTCTGAATTTCTGCATTTTGTTTGCTGCTGTCATACACAAGCAATTTTTCTATTTTTTCTATTTTATGCGACTGCCTCATGACGAGGTCTTTGAAAATTTCTTTGTGGCCAATACGGCCGTATCCATTTCAGTATACCCGTATTGAGTTGAAAATTTGTTCATAACCCTGTTTTTAGTACGGGTGTACTGAACATGATACAGGCGCATTGTTTTTTCTGAAGTTTATATATATATATATATATATATATTTTTTTTTTTTCAATAAACAGAGAATAAGCGATCTTCCATTACACCTATCATCTGTATGCATGTATGCAGTATGATGCACCTAATTCTATTTGATTCACTTTTCAAAAGAATTAACCGATGCGTTTCTCTGTTTGGATTTTTGCCATTCCTCTAGACGGGCTGTGTGCTGCCGATTTCTGTAACCGAGGAATGATGCATGTTATATTGAGATTTGGTGTCATCAACCAAATGATTTTCCTTTCCTTTAGAAGATGTGTCAACCCTCCTATTGACTACTATATCTCCATGTTTCCACTAGATTATTCAAAAATCGTTTGGGACAAGAGAGAAAAGAAGGAAAGGATATTTTTTTCGAAAGTTTGTGTTTTAGAGGGGATTATTTATTTTTGAAAAATGGATTTTGTAAGAATGGCTTGGCCAATGGTAGGCTTAAGTGTTTAGGCTTGTTTGATTAAACACTTATGAAGTTAAGCACGTCTTGGTTATTAACGTTTGTGATTTGACAACTTGGATAGCTTTTCTTGAGCCCCTTTGTTGAATTCAGTTGGTGGTACCATCATGGATTTATTCTGTTTTTGATTGCCCTAACTTTTTCCTAAAACACCCATTTGTGGAGTTTTAGCGGGCTTTTGTTTTTGTTCATTATTTTGTAACCCTAATTTTTGCCTAGGTCACCCTTTTGTGGGATTCCTAGCGAGTCTTTTGCTCTTATTTTTGCGCAGCCCCCTTTTTGGGTTTCCTGCCGAGCTTTTTGTTTTTTAGGATTTTTGTCCTGAATGGATTTCTTTTTATCCATGACGGTACTTATTGAGGCCAAGGAGAGGTGCTCCAAGTTGTCACACACTTCCATATAAAAAAGATGCGGGTTTATTTTTATTAAGACGATTTTAACCTCATTTATGTTTATTCAAACAGGGTTAAATAATGCGGTCTAGAATTTTATTGCAAGCAAGAAAAGAAGCAATAAGAAATAATGAAGAATGATTTTATTATAATCATAGAGGAAACATGTGCCCTATTGAGGCTCGGGGGTCGGGCTGTCCCCGAGGAGTAATCTCTAATAGTCATCAGGTCTATACATCCCTATCGGAAGGAGAAAAACACTTGACGACGACGACCGTCCTTAACGCTTGTGAACCGGCCTTCCTAAAGATCTGGCTTAAAGAACGTCGAGAAGGATCTTGATTCCTCTTCGTTCTTTGATCTTTGTTGGGGTTGTATCCTAACCCTTGTTTCCCCGGATTATCCTTGATAATAGGTAGCTCGGGAATTCCTTGGGAATCCTTGCCAAGACCTTGTCCCGGCAAGTATCCATTCTTGGTGAGCATATGGGCTACCTTCTTCATTTCTCGGGGAAATGTTTCAACATTGGCGATCTCCATTGCTTGGAAGGCGGTTTCTAAAGCTTCCTCTGCTGCATCCACGTAAGGTATGGTGGATGGCTTGCTGATGAGTATGTCATCTTCAGCTTGTACGGTCACCAGTTTGTCATCCACTATGAATTTGACTTTCTGGTGGAGCGTAGAGGGTACAGCTTTCGCATCATGAATCCAAGGTCGGCCGAGGAGACAGCTGTATGCGGGAGTAATGTCCATCACTTGAAATTCGACGTTGAAGATAGTGGGTCCAATTTGGATTGGAAGATTGATTTCTCCCACTACTTCTCTTTTAGATCCGTCGAAAGCTCGAACGATCATGTTGCTCGGCGCATTTGGACTCCCTTGATTGCCACTTGATCGAGCGTTCTTTTTGGCATCACATTCAAGGAAGATCCGTTGTCTACCAAGACTTTAGCGATGTGATACTCCTTGCACTTTATGGAGATGTGCAAGGGCTTGTTGTGATTAGGTCCCTCGGCGGGGATCTCTTCATCGGTGAAAGTGAGGTGATCATTAGCCGTGATGTGACTAACAATCCCGTCAAACTTGTCTTGGGAGATGGTATGCGACACATATGCCTTGTTCAAAACTTTCAACAGAGCTTGCCGATGCGGTTCGGAGCTTAGGATCAACGACAACAGCGTAATCTTTGCTGGCGTCCTATGAAGTTGATCCACGATGGAGTACTCGCTCTGTCGGATAAACTTTAACAGCTCGTCTGTCTCCTCCTCGGATTCTTTTTCCTCGGTTTTCTTTTCTTCTTTTTCTTTATTCTTGGGGGCTTTATCATGAAGATCTTCGGGAGTGTAGATCCTGCCACTCCTAGTCATGCCCCCAAGTCCAGCGATGTTAGAGATATCGCTGTCGGCAGAAAAATGGATGTCGTATATCCACGGCACAGCCTTATTCGATTCGTAGGGAAAAGGCCTTGGAGTAGTGATCCTTAACGGTGTCGGACCTTCCCCTTTATTCGTCTTAATTACCAACAACGGAGTTGACGTGTGTTCGCTTGGCGCGGTTGTTGGCTTACACTTGATAACGAACGGCGCGCGATCCATTCTTTGAACATACGCATCGATTAATTCTTTCTTTTTATTAATGTTTATTAATGATTTACTAGGAGGGATGTATGAAATGTAAACCTAGATCCCTCCATGATCTTTGATAAGAATGCATGATATGAGATGATGACGATGAATATGCATGCATTGTGTTTATTCAACTAAGCATTATCATGTTTTTAGGATGTCCCTAAGATGATGCATGATATTGCTTGGTTTGGATAAATAACCCTTTTTTCCTTTTTTTTGGGTATTTTGTTTTTTGTATTTTTTTTGGGTGAAAAGGGAAACTACCTATATGAATGTGATGAAGGTAGATGTTAACACCATGCAATGGAAGATTCTTATTCCTATTTATTCTTATTTTAAAAAGGAATGTTGTATGTTTAAAAGGTGCAATGTATGCTCAAACAATTTCACATAATCAATGCACAAACAATTCACTCATCCACGAACAGTCACGAGCGAATCACGAGGTAGGGGTATCCTGCAGAAAAGTGCATATTCAAGGTGGATCTAACTGTTCTCACCGGTCTGAGGCCCCCAAGGTGCCCCCATTATAGGGACCCAATTCCTCTCGTCGTAAGCCGATGGAAAGCTCCAACGCACTGTCGGACTCGAGTTCATGGTTATCACCTTGAGTGATGCTTTCCGACAACGGTCTACAGGCACCTATAGACCCATTCGACAACTGGCCGTACTAACATCCACTCCCTATGGCTTACCACTCATGCCCCCGGGTATAGAGGGAACTGTTGTGTGCAAAGGTTTGTGTGCAATTTATATTTCAAACAATTGCGAGAATTTAAACATACAACAGTTATTAAAGCCAAATAGATAAACATGTTATCATACAAGCAAGGGGTAATGAAGTAATTTTAACTATTATTTGTTAAAAATAATCTGTCACTAAATGGGACTGACTCTCGAAGCTTCCCCAGTGGAGTCGCCATCTGTCGCCACCGGCCCGAAACGGGCTTTCGGCATTCGCGAAGGATGGTTGGACTCTTTTATTTGTTTGAAAATATGGATTGCTAGAATGACTTATTCTCAAACTGAGACCTTGTCAGACGAGCAATTTTATTAAAAGGCTCACCAATCCATGTTAATCCCAAGCGGGACCCTCCATAGATTAGCGGTTTTCATAAAAAGGAAGGGTTCATGGAGTCGCCACCAATGTTTTACTCAAAATATTGGAAAAAGAAGTTTAAGGCAATCGATTCAAAAATCGACTTCGGCCATTACAACCAGAGTCGGGTAAGGGAGTCGGTTACGCGTGGGGAAGGTGTTAGCACCCCACAGCGCCCCTTTCGGGTTCCCTATGACAGATTATTTAAAAATAATAGTGCAAAATTACTAAATTACCCCTATTTATTCTAAGCAATTATAAATTAACTGTCTACATGATGACAGTTTAAATATGTACACACAGAAAGCGGTAAAAGAAGGGACTTTAAAGAGATAAACCTTTGAAGCGTGCTTTCTTATATATCTTGACAGAAATTGGGAAGCGTTTTGGCGTTCCCTCCCTCTACAAGACCGCTCGCTCCCTCCTATAAAATTTTAACTATGGAAATCCAGAGGATTTCCCTTCGACTAGGTTCGAGACTCAAGCAAATGGCTCGTGACTCAAGAACTTCGTCGGATCAACTCTCCGAGTGATTTCTAGGCAGAGCACTGCTAAAAAAAACCCAGAATACTCAAGAAGAGGGTTAAAACTCAGTGTGAAAGTGTAGAATGACGTCCCATTGACGTCATATTTATAGGGATGAGGCTCAATACGGTCTCTGGGGGTCAATACGGTCCATATTGAAGTTTTGAACTACAATACGGCCGTATTGAATTCAATACGGCCGTATTGAAGTTCAAAAAACCTCAATACGGCCGTATTGAAGTTCAGTGCAGCCGTATTGAAGTTCAGTGCAGCCGTCTTGAATTCAATGCAGCCGTATTGAAGTTCAGAAACTTCAATACGGCCGTATTGAGTTCAGTGCGGCCGTATTGAATTTCAAAATGTTCAATACGGCCGTACTGAACCTCTGGGAGGCCGTATTGGGCTTCATTCCTCCCACTTTTCTTATTTTAGCTATCCTAAGACCTCTAGACCTATAGAGAACCCTCCTTGGGCCTTCTGGAAGTCCTTCTGGCTGATCTTCCTTCAGTCTTCGAGAGTCTTCAAGCTTTATTTCCGACCCGGACAATTTTAGGGGTCTACAGGTACTCAAAGTGTGGAGAGACGGTACTCAAAGTCTGGAGAGACGGTACTCAAAGTCTGGAGAGACGGTACTCAAAGTCTGGAGAGACGGTACTCAAAGTCTGGAGAGACGGTACTCAAAGTCTGGAGAGACGGTACTCAAAGTCTGGAGAGACGGTACTCAAAGTCTGGAGAGACGGTACTCAGAGTCTGGAGAGACGGTACTCAGAGTCTGGAGAGACGGTACTCAGAGTCTGGAGAGACGGTACTCAGAGTCTGGAGAGACGGTACTCAGAGTCTGGAGAGACGGTACTCAGAGTCTGGAGAGACGGTACTCAAGGTCTGGAGAGACGGTACTCAAAGTCTGGAGAGACGGTACTCAAGGTCTGGAGAGACAGTACTCAACCATCAGCGTCGTCAGAGGCACGTTGGTGTTCAACTTCCAGCTCGGGCGTCGAGTGAAGTTGACCCTGATGAGGGTAAACTTAGCTACCGAGGTTGTCAGAAGCGCCGAGGTATGCAACAACCTGGAGAGGCT
Organism: Cajanus cajan; assembly: GCF_000230855.2. NCBI lineage: Eukaryota > Viridiplantae > Streptophyta > Magnoliopsida > Fabales > Fabaceae > Cajanus > Cajanus cajan. Next base: position 42,934,033 of record NC_138521.1, on the reverse strand, counting down.
ACTCAACAATTTTCCACCGGAAGACGCTACAAGTCAGAAGGTTGGCACATCACCCGGACAATTGGGTCAACTCCTTTACTTGTCAGCCGGTACACCAAAAGGCCGTCCGACTAAGTAAAGGGGGGGCAGCTGTAGACCCCTAAAATTGTCCGGGTCGGAAATAAAGCTTGAAGACTCTTGAGGACTGAAGGAAAGTCAGCCAGAAGGACTCATGGAAGGCCCTAGGAGGATTCTCTGTAGGTCTAGAGGTCTTGTAATAAGCTCAAAATAAGGAAGTGGAGGGAATGAAGCCCAATACGGCCTCCCAAAAGTTCAGTACGGCCGTATTGAACATTTTAAACTACAATACGGCCGCACTGAACTCAATACGGCCGGATTGAAGTTCACTACGGCCGCACTGAACTCAATACGGCCGTATTGAGGTTTTTTGAACTTCAATACGACCGTACTGAATTCAATACGGCCGTATTGTAGTTCAAAAACTCAATACGGGCCGTATTGACCCCCAGAGGCCGTACTGCGCCTCATCCCTATAAATAGGACGTCATTTGGACGTCATTCCACACTTTTACACTGAGTTTTAACCCTCTTCTTGAGTATTCTGGGTTTTTTTGAGCAGTGCTCTGCCTAGAAATCACTCGGAGAGTTGATCCGACAAAGTTCTCGAGTTCTGAGCTTTTTGCTTGAGTCTCGAACTGAGTCGAAGGGAAATCCTCCGGATTTCCATAGTTAAAATTTTCTAGGAGGGAGCGAGCGGGCTTGTAGAGCGAGGGAACGCCAAAAAGCTTCCCAGTTTTACTTGAATATAAAAGCACGCTTCAAAGGTTTCTTCTTAAGACCTTCCTTTTACTGCTTTCTGTGTGTATATTTAACTATCATCATGTAGATAGTTAAGTTATAATTGTTTAGAATAAATAGGGGTAATTTAGTAATTTTGCACTATTATTTTTAGAAATAATCTGTCATAGGGAACCCGAAAGGGGCGCTGTGGGGTGCTAACACCTTCCCCACGCGTAACCGACTCCCTTACCCGACTCTGGTTGTCATGGCCGAAGTCGATTTTTGAATCGATTGCCTTAAACTTCTTTTTCCAATGTTTTGAGTAAAACATTGGTGGCGACTCCATGAACCCTTCCTTTTTATGAAAACCGCTAATCCATGGAGGGTCCCACTTGGGATTAACATGGATTGGTGAGCCTTTTAATAAAATTGCTCGTTTGACAAGGTCTCAGTTTGAGAATAAGTCATTCTAGCAATCCATATTTTTAAACAAATAAAAGAGTCCAACCATCCTTCGCGAATGCCGAAAGCCCGTTTCGGGCCGATGGCGACAGTTCATTGTGAAGGAACCCCATTGGAGGAGTTTGAAGACTTAAATTCTTGTTTTTGTCTAATTTTTTGCTTACTTTTCTCTCTCGGCCTCTTTGTTGTTTTTGGCCTTAGTTTCATTCTTTTGGTTTGTAATTTGGCCATTTCTAAACCTCTTCAACTTGGTTTTAGTACGTGTAGTTGAAGGTGATTTGAAAACCTTCACCTAGGACCTCGACTAGAACATGTTTTAAGTGCTTTCCTTTTGCATGTTTTAAAGCTTTTAGTAGTATAATTGCTTAGGACTTTAGCTTTGTGCAATTACGTTTAGAAGGCTTGTTTTGCCTACTAGGGGTAACGTGCACACACTCACCTTTGATTGTGCCAATTCGTTTTTGTAAGAGAAAGTAGAAAAGGCTTAGTGATTTTTACTTGATAGGGCTTGGTTATTAAGTGATTCCTTGTAGTCCACCTCCCCTTGAAAGTTCACTTTGTGCACTTAGGCCTTTCCTACCTATCTTGCACCTTGAAAACCTTTTTGTGAAAACCTCTTATCACTCACTCTTTGTGAAAACCATTTTCAATCCCTTTTTGAAAACAATTTGTGAAAATCTTTTCTTGATCAAAGATGAGTGATCATTCTAGTGTCCATGGTCATAATTCTCGTAGTACTAGGTCTAGTGTTAGGGATGAACTTAGGGAATTGAAAGAGTACCTAAGAAAAAAAGAAGAGGAAAATATAAAAAGAGAAGAAGAATTGAAAAGGAAAGAAAAAGAGTTTGAAAGAAACAATGAGGAAATAAAAAGATTACTTGAAAGATTAGTTGTGGGAGGAGAGGCTAGTGGTTCAAAACCAAGAGTCACTTCTCCTCAACCTTCAAGAGGCAAGGGGCATATGTATTCAAGTGTTCATGAGGAGGAAGGGCATCATACCCAACCTCTAAGTGATATCTTCCATAGTAGTCATCACAATAATGATTACTATCAAAGACCCCCAAGGCATCATAGAAATAGGGAGTCTTCCAATAGGGAACCCAACATCAATCTTCCCTCATTTCATGGCAAAGATAATGTTGAAACTTATCTAGATTGGGAAATGAAAGTGGAGCAACTTTTCTCTTGCCATGGAATAAGTGAGGATAGAAAGGTTTCTTTAGCAACCCTTAGCTTCCAAGGGCATGCTATGTATTGGTGGACTTCCTTAGAAAAAGAAAAAAGAATAAACCATGAGCCTCCAATTCAATATTGGAATGAGCTCCGTAGTGCCTTAAGAAGGAGGCATATTCCTCCATACTATGACCGAGAGCTTATGGATAAGCTTCAAAGATTAAAACAAGGGTCCTCTAGTGTGGAAGAATATAGGCAATCTATGGAGTTACTCATGATTGTCGCCACCGGCCCGAAACGGGCTTTCGGCATTCGCGAAGGATGGTTGGACTCTTTTATTTGTTAAAAAATATGGATTGCTAGAATGACTTATTCTCAAACTGAGACCTCGTCAAACGAGCAATTTTATTAAAAGGCTCACCAATCCATGTTAATCCCAAGCGGGACCCTCCATGGATTAGCGGTTTTCATAAAAAGGAAGGGTTCATGGAGTCGCCACCAATGTTTTACTCAAAACATTGGAAAAAGAGGTTTAAGGCAATCGATTCAAAAATCGACTTCGGCCATTACAACCAGAGTCGGGTAAGGGAGTCGGTTACGCGTGGGGAAGGTGTTAGCACCCCACAGCGCCCCTTTCGGGTTCCCTATGACAGATTATTTAAAAATAATAGTGCAAAATTACTAAATTACCCCTATTTATTCTAAGCAATTATAAATTAACTATCTACATGATGACAGTTTAAATATGTACACACAGAAAGCGGTAAAAGAAGGGACTTTAAAGATATAAACCTTTGAAGCGTGCTTTCTTATATATCTTGACAGAAATTGGGAAGCGTTTTGGCGTTCCCTCCCTCTACAAGACCACTCGCTCCCTCCTATAAAATTTTAACTATGGAAATCCGGAGGATTTCCCTTCGACTAGGTTCGAGACTCAAGCAAATGGCTCGTGACTCAAGAACTTCGTCGGATCAACTCTCCGAGTGATTTCTAGGCAGAGCACTGCTCAAAAAAAACCCAGAATACTCAAGAAGAGGGTTAAAACTCAGTAGGAAAGTGTAGAATGACGTCCCATTGACGTCATATTTATAGGGAAGAGGCTCAATACGGTTTATGAGGGTCAATACGGTCCGTATTGATGTTTTGAACTACAATACGGCCGTATTGAATTCAATACGGCCGTATTGAAGTTCAAAAACCTCAATACGGCCGTATTGAAGTTCAGTGCAGCCGTATTGAGTTCAAAAACCTCAATACGGCCGTATTGAAGTTCAGTGCAGCCGTATTGAGTTCAGTGCAGCCGTATTGAGTTCAAAAACCTCAATACGGCCATATTGAAGTTCAGTGCAGCCGTATTGAGTTCAGTGCAGCCGTATTGAAGTTCAGAAACTTCAATACGACCGTACTGAACCCTTGGGAGGCCGTATTGGGCTTCATTCCCTCCACTTTCTTATTTTTTGCTACTCTAAGACCTCTAAACCTACAGATTGTCATCCTAGGGTCTTCCAGGGTCTTCCAGGAGTCCTTCCGGCTGACTTTCCTTTGATCTTCGAGAGTCTTCGAGTTTTATTTCTGACCCGGACAATTTTAGGGGTCTACAATGATGAGGGCTGGGATAAGGGAAGAAGAGAGGACCACCATCTCAAGATTCCAAAGTGGTCTTAACCTTGAAATAAGGGACAAAGTTGAGCTCTTACCATATAGAGATTTGAATGAGCTTGTTCAACTTTGTTCTAGAGTGGAGCACCAACTCAAAAGAAAAACTTTTAGAAAAGACTCCACTCCATCTTATTCCAAGAGCTTCAAGAAGGAGGGCCCCTCTTCCAATCCTTTCCCTAAAGAAAAAGAAAAAGAAACCTCTCAAAGGACAACTTCCAAAGACACTAAGACAAGTGACATCAAGTGCTTTAAATGCCTTGGTTTAGGGCACATTGCCTCTCAATGCCCAACAAAGAAAACCATGATTTTAAAGGGCCAAGACCACTATAGTAGCCTTGATGAAGCTACTTCTTCACCTTCAAGTGATGAAGAAAACTTAGAGTCCGAGGAAGAAACTCACCCTTGTGAAGGAGACTTGTTAATGGTTAGAAGGCTTCTTGGAAACCAATCTAGTACCCTAGACCAATCCCAAAGAGAGAACTTGTTTCATACAAGGTGCAAGGTTTTAGAAAACACTTGTTCTCTTATTTTGTGGGAGTATTATTTCGGCAAGCCTCTCCAGGCTCAAGTATTCTGTATGATGCGGAATTTTTGTCTTTTTTGTCGAATTTTGACTTTTTCTGTATTTTTCTTTTGTCATTTTTTGGCCTTTTCTGTTGACTGCTGTCATACACAAGCAATTTTTCTATTTTTTCTATTTTATGCAATTGCCTCGTGATAAGGTCTTTGAATGTGCAACTAATGTGTGTGTGATGCACAAATGCAAGTTTGATTATTTTATTAATGCTTTTTAGAAAAATGAATGGCTCTCCCTATCCTCCTTTTCTTGGAGGAATTTCTGTCATCGACGTGAGGGAATATTTTTGTGAGCCTTTTATGCAGGAGATTACGGATTTTATAGGAACCCCTCCAATTTTCTTTATTTGACCGATTATTAAGAGAGTTTCGTACAATTTTTGAAACATCAATTTAGAGGCATAATCACATGGTCAAGAGAGAAAAGAAACAAATGGATATTTTATTTGATATTCAAAAATGTTTTTACAGAAAGATTTGCAAAGGGAATTTCTGAAGAATGGCTGGCCAAGGTGGGCTATTTATACATTTGGCTTAAACAATCATATCTGTAATTGTCGCTCTTCCCGTTCCCCTAGCTGCTTCGGGTGAGATGCCTGAGCCAGGAGTGTAGATGCTGCAAGACGCTTGCTTCTAGAAGATTATCACTTGAACCGCCTTTCGGTTTTTGATTCAAGTGATCGTTGCTTGCTTTGTTTTTACATCTTATTCTTTTGCCCCTAACTTTTGCCTAGGACGTATCCTAGCGGGGATAATTTTGCCTTTGTTTTGCCTAGTACCCTTGTACTGGCGGGCTTTTCGTTTTGCCCTAACTTTTGCCTAGGATGCCCTTTTTGGGTTTTCATCCTAGCGGGCTTGTGCAAGCAACGTCTTCAAGCATAATACTTCTTTACCACGTCAGCGTTGACTGGGTATCGAAGTTCTTCTCCGTCCATGTTTGTGAGGATCAGTGTCCTCCGGAGAAGGATCGCTTCACCACGTATGGTCCTTCGTAATTTGGGGCCCACTTTCCGATTTTGTCCTTTTGAGCTGGTAGCAATTTCTTCATCACCAGCTCTCCCTCATGGTAGATTCGAGGGTGGACTTTCTTGTCAAAAGCCTTTTTGATCTTCCTTTGGTAGGCTTGACCATGACATATGGCGTTCAGTCGTTTTTCTTCGATAAGGTTCAATTGGTCGTATCGGCTTTGAACCCATTCTGCCTCGGAAAGTTTTGCTTCCATGATTACTCTCAGATAAGGTATCTCGACTTCAACAGGCAGAACTGCCTCCATTCCATAAACAAGGGAAAATGGAGTAGCTCCTGTGGATGTGCGCACTGAAGTCCTGTATCCATGGAGAGCGAAGGGTAACATCTCATGCCAGTCTTTGAATGAGACAACCATCTTCTGTACTATTTTCTTGATATTCTTATTGGCTGCCTCGACTGCCCCATTCATCTTTGGTCGATATGGGGAAGAGTTGTGGTGTTGGATCTTGAACTCTTGGCACAGTTCTTCCACCATCTTGTTATTTAGATTGGATCCATTATCAGTGATGATCTTATCGGGAATACCGTATCTGCATATAATTTTTTTTCTGATGAAGGACGTTACCACCTTTCGGGTCACATGAGCATACGATGCCGCTTCTACCCATTTGGTGAAATAATCAATGGCCACCAGGATGAATCTATGTCCATTGGATGCCTTTGGTTCGATGGGTCCAATAACATCCATGCCCCACATTGCAAATGGCCAAGGTGAAGCCAATACATTGAGTGGCGTTGGTGGGACATGAATATTGTCGGCATATGCTTGACATTTGTGGCATTTCCGAACGTATTGGTAACAATCCCTTTCCATGGTCGACCAATAGTACCCTGCCCTAAGGATTTTCTTAGCCATTGCAGGTCCGGGAATGTGGGTACCGAAAACCCCCTCATGTATTTCTTTGATCACATTTTGAGCTTCGACTTGGTCTACACACCTCAACAAAACCGAGTCATAATTCTTTTTGTAGAGGGTTTCTCCTATCAGCAGAAATCCCATGGCCCTTCTTCGGATATGCTTTTTGTCATTATCGTTGGCCATATCAGGATATTCCCCTTTTTTCAGATATTGTTTGATATCGTGGAACCATGGACAATCGTCGATAACTTCATCTATCAGAAGGCAGAACGCTTGCTTATCATGCCGTCGGATATTAATGATGGGCATTTCATGCTCTTTATCCAAGGCGAACATCGACGAGAGTGTAGCAAGAGCGTCGGCAAACTGATTTTCCTCCCTTGGAATATACTCAAAGACGACACTTTGAAAAAGATGTGTCAAGTCTTTGATATGCTCAACATATGGTATTAGTTTAGGATTTCGGACTTCCCAGTCACCTCGTAGCTGATGAATGACTAAAGCCGAATCTCCAAACACTTTGAGCTTTAGGATACCATTGTTGATAGCTGCTTGGATTCCTAGCGCGCAAGCTTCGTATTCGGCCATGTTGTTTGTACAGTCGAAATTGAGTCTTGCTGTTAGGGGGATATGCTTTCCTTGTGGGGAGATTAACACTGTTCCAATCCCCTGTCCAAGCATGTTGGAGGCTCCATCAAAATACATGGTCCACGCATCATCTTTGCGCTCTTCATGTTGTAAGTTCATGATATCCTCATCGGGGAAATCATTCTGAAGGGATTGATAGTCATTGGTCGGCCCGTGTGCTAGGTAATCAGCTAGGGTACTGCCCTTGATGGCCTTTTGGGTGACATGTATGATGTCAAATTCTGATAATTGCCCTTGCCATCGGGCAATCTTCCCAGTGATTATGGGTTTGTCGAACACATACTTAATTGGGTCCATTTTGGAAACCAACCAAGTAGTATGCCTAATCATATACTGCCTGAGCCTTTGTGTTGCCCATGCTAACGCGCAGCACGTCTTTTCTAGCGGCGTGTAGCGGGTTTCATAATCAAGAAACTTTTTGCTCAGGTAGTAGATGGCTTGTTCTTTCTTCCTTGTTTCATCTTGTTGTCCTAGCACAGCTCCCATGGACTCATCAAGTACCGTTAGATAGAGGATTAATGGTCTTCCCTCGACAGGTGGCACCAACACTGGTGGATTGGCCAAGCACTGTTTGATCTTATCGAAAGCTTGTTGACAATTCTCATCCCAAGTTTCGGAATGATTCTTGCGCAACAGCTTGAATATCGGTTTGCACGTGTCAGTCAATTGTGCGATGAACCTCGCGACGTAGTTCACCCTGCCGAGGAATCCTCTTATTTCTTTCTCGGTTCTAGGAGGAGGCATTTCCATTATTGCCTTTACTTTATCGGGGTCCACCTCTATGCCTTTTTCACTGACGATGAACCCGAGAAGCTTACCCGACCGAACTCCGAAAGTACACTTAGCCGGGTTTAGCTTAAGTTGATACTTACGAAGCCGATTGAATAATTTTCTCAAATATTGGATGTGGTCCATCTCGTCCTTCGACTTTGCGATCATGTCATCCACGTATACTTCAATTTCTTTGTGGATCATATCGTGGAATAGCGTCACCATCGCTCGTTGGTAGGTGGCACCCGCATTTTTAAGTCCAAAAGGCATCACCCTGTAGCAGAAAGTGCCCCAGGGTGTAATGAAAGAAGTTTTCTCGCGGTCTTCTATATTCATCTTTATTTGATTATACCCCGAGTATCCATCCATAAAGGAATAGAGTGTGTTTGTGGCAGTGTGATCCACAAGTGTATCGATGTGGGGCAAGGGAAAATCGTCCTTTGGACTGGCACGATTCAAATCCCTATAATCAACACACACTCTAACCTTCCCATTCTTTTTGATGACTGGCACAATGTTAGCCAGCCATTCGGGATACTGGGATACAACCAAGAATCCCGCGTCTAATTGTTTTTCTACCTCCTCCTTAATCTTTAAGGACCATTCGGGCTTGATTCGTCGAAGCTTTTGCTTAATGGGTCGAAACCCCTCTTTTAATGGCAACTTGTGTTCGACGATGTTGGAGTCCAAACCGGGCATATCATGGTACGACCATGCAAATACGTCTTTGTATTCCCTCAACAATTGAATCAATTGCGTTTTTATTTCATCACTGATATGGGTCCCAATATTGACTTCTTGTAACTCTTGACCCTGCCCCAAATTCACGGTCTCCAATTTCTCTTGATATGGTTGGAGTAGACGAGCTTCTTGATCTAGCAGTCTTTGCAGATCCGGAGAGATGGTCTCCTCATCACTGTCCGACTCAACCCATTCATCCTTGGCTTTCGGATCCCGATCAGAGCGAACAATCACAGACATAATTATTTACTGGTTCTGTTTAGGTTTAGAATTATTAATATTGATGAGAGAGAGAGAATAGAACAAAATGAGAGAATAATGTATGAAAAATGCCTCTTTATTGATATATGTATGTAAAACTGTACAAAACCCTTATTTACATGAAAAGGTCCTCATGATCTCGGGTACTGATCATGAGTCCCTAAAAGAAAAATGTGGAGGGGCCCTATCATGGCTTGCCCTTCTCTCTACTCCTGTTTTGGCAGAGGGTTCTTGCTCACGTCGGGCGCTGTCGAATCGAAAGTGACCCAACCAGCGTCAATAAGGCTTTGGACCTTGTGCTTGAGAGCTAGGCAGTTCTCCGTTGAATGCCCCGGCGCTCCCGAATGGTATAGACATTTGTCTTGTGGTTTGTACCAATCGGGGTAAGGTGGGTCGATCTTTCTCGGTGGAACATAAGCTAGAAGTTGGGCTTCTACTAGCTTCGGCAGGAGATCGCTATAAGTGGTCGGAAGTTTGTCAAACTTCTTCACAGAGTTGTATTGCGATTTGCCTGACTTCGAAGTGGAAGAAGATGGAGAAATGGTTACAGCGTTGACTCCTCCTTCTTTCTTCTTCCCGAAGGCCTTCTTAGCTTCATATGGTTGGGAAGGCTTAGCCAGCTTCCCACTTTTGAGTCCTTGTTCCACCCTTTCTCCAATGGTGATGATGTCCGAGAAGAGTGTTGTCGTGTTCCCTATCATCTTGTCATAATAGGGACCAGTCAACGAATTGATGAACAAGGACACCGTCTCCTTATCCGACAGCGGGGGCTCTATCTGTGCCGCCAACTCCCTCCAACGTTGGGCGTACGCCTTGAAGGATTCATCGTTCTTTTTACTCAAGGCTTGAAGATCTGACCTATCGGGTGTTAGGTCGATGTTGTATTTGTAGCGCTTGAGAAAGGCGTCGGCCAACTGCCTCCATGTGTGTACTAGATTTCCATTTAGCTGCATATACCAGTTGAGCGCGGTATCAGCCAAGCTCTCTTGGAAGCAGTGGATCAAGAGCTTTTCGTTTGTGGCATATGCAGCCATTTTGCGACAATACATGGTGAGATGACTCTTAGGGCAAGTCAATCCCACGTACTTTGGGAAATCCGGCACTTTAAATTTAGGAGGGAATTGGATGTCCCTCACTAAACACATGTCGGCGGCATCTTTGATGTCAAAATCATGCCCCTCCATAGCCCTCAACCGATCCTCTAGGGCGTGGAATTGTTCCTTTGAAACCTCGGGCTCTTTGATTACAATTCCAGCCCCTATAGGTATAGCGTGTGGAGGCTCTTCCTCGTGTTCTTCTTCCTCTCCATGATGGGACTCATGGTCATTGTGGTGTGATCCATGCACATTGTGGTGACGCATGAGCTCCATCATTTGCGCCATCTGTTCTTTGAGCTGAGAGAGCTCGGTTGTGAGCTTCTTATTTTGCTCTTCCAGCGCTTCCATTTTCTTGATTTTCTGCGCGCGCGTGAGGACAGAGAGATGACCAGCCACTTTCTAAAATGAATGTTTATTCTAATTAGCTTATTTATGATATGAATACACTCTTGATGTGAGCTTGATAATCTTTCATCTTTAAGGCGCTGCCTTTTTAAGATGAAAGTTTATCACCCTCCCTAGCCTATGATCTCTCCACAACGGAGAATCTCAATAGTCACGGGTCTCTTTCACTCACATCGAGAGGGTATTAGTGAACCTATAAATGATGATGAGGATGCATGAGGTATTATTGATAATGATGCCTATGCTCCTTACTTTTATTATATTTTCACACATTGGTTTTTCCTCTCATGTCATGACATTTTCATGCATGGGGATTTATTCTTTGACCTTATCACGAGGTTATTTATTAATGCACAAACAATTGCACATAAGCATTTACACAAACAATTCACTCATCCACGAACAGTCACGAGCGAATCACGAGATAGGGGTATCCTACAGAAAAGTGCATATTCAAGGTGGTTCTAACTGTTCTCACCGGTCTGAGGCCCCCAAGGTGCCCCCATTATAGGGACCCAATTCCTCTCGTCGTAAGTCGATGGAAAGCTCCAACGCACTGTCGGACTCGAGTTCATGGTTATCACCTTGAGTGATGCTTTCCGACAACGGTCTACGGGCACCTATAGACCCATTCGACAACCGGCCGTACTAACATCCACTCCCTATGGCTTACCACTCATGCCCCCGGGTATAGAGGGAACTGTTGTGTGCAAAGGTTTGTGTGCAATTTATATTTCAAACAATTGCGGAAAATTAAACATACAACAATTATTAAAGCCAAATAGATAAACATGTTATCATACAAGCAAGGGGTAATAAAGTAATTCTAACTATTATTTGTTAAAAATAATCTGTCACTAAATGGGACTGACTCTCGAGGCTTCCCCAGTGAAGTCGCCATCTGTCGCCACCGGCCCGAAACGGGCTTTCGGCATTCGCGAAGGTTGGTTGGACTCTTTTATTTGTTAAAAAAATATGGATTGCTAGAATGACTTATTCTCAAACTGAGACCTCGTCAAACGAGCAATTTTATTAAAAGGCTCACCAATCCATGTTAATCCCAAGCGGGACCCTCCATGGATTAGCGGTTTTCATAAAAAGGAAGGGTTCATGGAGTCGCCACCAATGTTTTACTCAAAACATTGGAAAAAGAGGTTTAAGGCAATCGATTCAAAAATCGACTTCGGCCATTACAACCAGAGTCGGGTAAGGGAGTCGGTTACGTGTGGGGAAGGTGTTAGCACCCCACAGCGCCCCTTTCGGGTTCCCTATGACAGATTATTTAAAAATAATAGTGCAAAATTACTAAATTACCCCTATTTATTCTAAGCAATTATAAATTAACTATCTACATGATGACAGATTAAATATGTACACACAGAAAGCGGTAAAAGAAGGGACTTTAAAGATATAAACCTTTGAAGCGTGCTTTCTTATATATCTTGACAGAAATTGGGAAGCGTTTTGGCGTTCCCTCCCTCTACAAGACCACTCGCTCCCTCCTATAAAATTTTAACTATGGAAATCCGGAGGATTTCCCTTCGACTAGGTTCGAGACTCAAGCAAATGGCTCGTGACTCAAGAACTTCGTCGGATCAACTCTCCGAGTTATTTCTAAGCAGAGCACTGCTCAAAAAAAACCCAGAATACTCAAGAAGAGGGTTAAAACTCAGTAGGAAAGTGTAGAATGACGTCCCATTGACGTCATATTTATAGGGAAGAGGCTCAATACGATTTATGAGGGTCAATACGGTCCGTATTGAAGTTTTGAACTACAATACGGCCGTATTGAATTCAATACGGCCGTATTGAAGTTCAAAAACCTCAATACGGCCGTATTGAAGTTCAGTGCAGCCGTATTGAGTTCAAAAACCTCAATACGGCCGTATTGAAGTTCAGTGCAGCCGTATTGAGTTCAGTGCAGCCGTATTGAGTTCAAAAACCTCAATACTGCCGTATTGAAGTTCAGTGCAGCCGTATTGAGTTCAGTGCAGCCGTATTGAAGTTCAGAAACTTCAATACGGCCGTACTGAACCCTTGGGAGGTCGTATTGGGCTTCATTCCCTCCACTTTCTTATTTTTTGCTACTCTAAGACCTCTAAACCTACAGATTGTCATCCTAGGGTCTTCCAGGGTCTTCCAGGAGTCCTTCCGGCTGACTTTCCTTTGATCTTCGAGAGTCTTCGAGTTTTATTTCCGACCCGGACAATTTTAGGGGTCTACAATGATGAGGGCTGGGATAAGGGAAGAAGAGAGGACCACCATCTCAAGATTCCAAAGTGGTCTTAACCTTGAAATAAGGGACAAAGTTGAGCTCTTACCATATAGAGATTTGAATGAGCTTGTTCAACTTTGTTCTAGAGTGGAGCACCAACTCAAAAGAAAAACTTTTAGAAAAGACTCCACTCCATCTTATTCCAAGAGCTTCAAGAAGGAGGGCCCCTCTTCCAATCCTTTCCCTAAAGAAAAAGAAAAAGAAACCTCTCAAAGGACAACTTCCAAAGACACTAAGACAAGTGACATCAAGTGCTTTAAATGCCTTGGTCGAGGGCACATTGCCTCTCAATGCCCAACAAAGAAAACCATGATTTTAAAGGGCCAAGACCACTATAGTAGCCTTGATGAAGCTACTTCTTCACCTTCAAGTGATGAAGAAAACTTAGAGTCCGAGGAAGAAACTCACCCTTGTGAAGGAGACTTGTTAATGGTTAGAAGGCTTCTTGGAAACCAATCTAGTACCCTAGACCAATCCCAAAGAGAGAACTTGTTTCATACAAGGTGCAAGGTTTTAGAAAACACTTGTTCTCTTATTGTGGATAGTGGATCTAGTTGCAATTGTTGTAGTACTAGATTGGTGGATAAGCTATCCTTAACTACGATGCCTCACCCAAAGCCTTACAAATTACAATGGATCAATGAGGAGGGAGGTATTGAAGTTAATCAACAAGTGAATATACCTATCTCCATTGGCAAATACCAAGATGAAATTTTATGTGATATAGTGCCATTGGATGCTAGTCATATTCTACTTGGGAGGCCTTGGCAATTTGATAAAAAAACTATTCATGATGGCCTAACCAACAAAATAAGTTTCCATCACTTAGGTAAAAAGATTGTGTTGTGTCCTCTATCACCTTTTCAAGTGTATGAGGACCAACTCAAGATGAAAATCAAAAGAGAGGAAGAAGGAAAAAAAAGTAAAAAGCCAAAGAAAGAAAAAAAAGACCTTTCCCTTAAGAATAAAGAAGGGAAAGAGGAGGTGCCAAGTTTAGAGGAAAGTGTCCCCTCTAAAGAAGTTGTTCATAAAAGTGTTTTATCCCTTAAAAATGATATCAAAAACACACTTTTGATTGAACAACCTTTGTACCTTCTCTATTTCAAAGAGACACTTGCTGCCACTAGTCATGAGCTTGAGTCTCTACCTAAAGAGGTTCAAAAACTTTTAAAGGAGTTTGATGATCTATTTCCTCAAGAAGTCCCTAGTGGACTTCCACCTTTAAGAGGAATAGAACATCAAATAGACCTCATACTGGGTTCTAGTCTTCCTAATAGGCCCGCCTATAGGACTAACCCACAAGAGACCAAAGAGATAGAAGCTCAAGTTGATGACTTGTTGAAGAAGGGTTGGGTTCAAAAGAGCCTTAGCCCTTGTGCCGTCCCCGTTCTTTTGGTGCCTAAGAAAGATGGCAAATGGAGGATGTGCACGGATTGTAGGGCCATCAATAACATTACAATAAAGTATAGGCACCCAATCCCTAGGTTAGATGATATGTTAGATGAATTACATGGGGCCATCATATTTTCCAAGATTGACCTTAAAAGTGGTTATCACCAAATTCGAATCAAAGAAGGTGATGAGTGGAAAACTGCTTTTAAAACCAAATTTGGCTTATATGAGTGGTTAATGATGCCTTTTGGCCTCACTAATGCCCCTAGTACTTTCATGCGCCTAATGAATCATATTCTTAGGGATTGCATAGGTAAATTTGTGGTTGTCTACTTTGATGACATCCTTGTATATAGTAAGACCTTAGATGAACATCTTGGACATCTAAGGCAAGTCCTAATAATTCTTAGAGTCAACCACCTCTATGCCAACCTTGAAAAATGCACTTTTTGTCAAGAACAAGTTAAATTTTTGGGTTTCATTGTTGGCAAAGAGGGAGTGCAAGTTGACTCTGAGAAAATAAAGGCTATCCAAGAATGGCCCACCCCAAAAAGTGTTGGAGAAGTTAGAAGTTTTCATGGCTTAGCTAGCTTCTATAGAAGATTTGTAAAAGACTTCTCCACACTTGCATCCCCTCTTAATGAGCTTGTTAAGAAGGATGTACCCTTCCTTTGGGGTGAAGCCCAAGAAAAAGCATTTAAAAACCTAAAAGAGAAACTCGCCAATGCACCCATTCTAGCTCTACCAAATTTTGATCAAACCTTTGAGCTAGAATGTGATGCATCCGGTTTGGGCATAGGTGCTGTGTTACTTCAAGGAGGTCACCCCATTGCTTACTTTAGTGAAAAACTTCATGGGGCCACCTTGAATTATCCCACCTATGACAAGGAACTTTATGCCCTCTTAAGAGCTCTCCAAGTTTGGGAGCACTACTTGGTGACTAAAGAATTTGTTATTCACACCGACCATGAGTCACTCAAGTATCTTAGAGGGCAAGGAAAGTTGAATAAAAGGCATGCAAAGTGGGTGGAATATCTTGAACAATTCCCCTACATCATCAAATATAAGAAGGGAAAGAGCAATGTGGTAGCCGATGCCCTTTCAAGGAGGCACACCTTGCTCTCCACCTTAGGAACTCAAATACTTGGCTTTGATGATGTCAAGGAATTGTATGAGCTTGATTTAGACTTCCAAGCCACTTATGCCAAATGTCTCCAAAAGCCTTTTGATGGATTCTATCTTCTTGAGGGGTATCTTTTTAGAATGGGCAAACTTTGCATACCCCAAGGATCCATTAGAAATCTTTTGGTCAAAGAAAGTCATGAAGGAGGTCTCATGGGCCATTTTGGGGTTGATAAAACCCTAAGTTTCTTGAAAGCTAAATTTTATTGGCCACACATGAGAATAGATGTCCAAAGGCATTGCTCCAAATGCATTACTTGTTTGAAGGCTAAATCAAGAGTAATGCCTCATGGACTCTATACCCCCCTTCCTATAGCTAGCTCCCCTTGGGTAGATATTAGCATGGACTTTGTGCTTGGTCTTCCAAGAACTCAAAGGGGATTTGACTCCATCTTTGTGGTAGTGGACCGTTTTAGCAAAATGGCTCATTTTATACCATGCCACAAAGTGGATGATGCTAGCTATATAGCTAAACTTTTCTTCAAAGAAGTGGTCCGTTTGCATGGTCTACCCAAAACAATTGTGTCCGATAGGGATGCCAAGTTCCTTAGTCATTTTTGGAAAGTTTTATGGGAAAAACTAGGAACTAAGCTCCTCTATTCTACTACTTGTCATCCTCAAACCGATGGTCAAACCGAAGTAGTAAATAGATCTCTATCCACTTTGTTGAGGGTACTCCTCAAAGGAAATAAGAAAACTTGGGATGATTGTCTCCCCCATATAGAATTTGCATACAATAGAGTAGTCCATAAGACTACTAATCTTTCCCCCTTTGAAGTTGTCTATGGCTTTAACCCAATCACTCCTCTTGATCTTTTGCCCCTCCCTAATACCCCTTCCTTGTTTCACAAAGAAGGAGTATCTAGGGCAGATTTCATTAAGAAATACCATGAAAGGATCAAGAGTCAAATTGAACAACAAACTCAAAAATATGCCAAATACAACAACAAAGGAAGAAAGAAAATCACTTTTGAAGTAGGGGATTGGGTTTGGCTTCATTTGAGGAAGGATAGATTTCCTACTCAAAGGATGTCCAAACTAAACCCTAGGGGAGATGGACCATTCCAAGTCCTTCACAAAATAAATGACAATGCATATATAGTAGACCTTCCTTCTGAATATGGCACTAGCTCATCTTTTAATGTTTGTGATCTCACACCATTTTTAGGAGCTGAGGAGTTGGATGAAGAAATTAATCTGAGGACAGATGCTTCTCAAGAAGGAGGGGATGATGGAGGACCATCCTTGAAGACACATGTGGGCCCCATCACTAGGTCCATGGCTAGGAGGGTCGAAGAGGAGGAGGGTGTTCACACACCTAGGGATACTCTCCTCATGATCATAGAGTATTAGTACTCTCCTAAGCCTCATTAGTATAGGGTTTATTTTATTTGCCAATTTTACCCTTGTATTTTGGGGTATTTTAGTCATAGGATTTATTTTCTTTGTATTTCCTATTTTACCCTTGTATTATGGGGTGCTTTAGATGATTAGGGTTTTTAATTTGGGCTAGGGTATTACATAGGAGGTGACGCCTAGTTTGGTGAGTTTGGACCTATTTTTGGTGATTAGAAAGGCTTAGGCCCAATGGAGGGCAAAGGTTGCATGGACTTATCATGCACCTAGAAATAGCCAATCTAATCCCATAGATTCCAAACTTGGCCACCAAGTTGCATCTAGGGTTAATTTGGCATTGCATTTGGAGTGCATTTGCCTTGGCATTTTCGGCCATGCACACCCTAAATGCAACCCTAAATGCAACTTCTCCTATAAATACCCCACCCCCCACCACTTGTAAAGACTTTGGATTATATGATATTGAGTGAGCCTTTTGTGCCTCAAAATCCATCCTTAGTCCCTAGGATAGTTTCGGCTAGCCTCCTCCTATCTCCACCCTTGGAGAGTAGGAAACCTAGAGTGGCCTCCACCTACCTTGGAGTGAGCCAACTTTGAGCACCCAAACACCTCCACCCTAAGTGTTTCCGCCCAAACACCATCATTTCATGCCAACTTCCTTTCCTTCACCATATATCCTCCTTTTGTCCACCTTGTTGAACCTAGATCAAGGGCAAGGCTTCCTCTCCTTCATCTCTACATCATTTCATGGAGAAGGAACCCATCACTTTGACTCCTCTTACACCTTCCCAAGTGTTAGAGGATCAAACAGTCATGAAAAAGAAATTTGAGGAAGAAAAAAAAAAGGAAAAATTAGAAAAAAAACAAAACCTCTTAAGTCTTGAGAGGGAGGGAGAGAAGGTTATAGAGTTGGAAGGAAGTGTCCCTTCCAAAGAAGTTGTTCCTAGAAGTCAATTTTCAATAAATCATTCAATAAAACAATGTCTCCTAGTTGAACAACCTCTTTACCTTCTCAATGCTAAAAAGACATTACTCTTAGAAAAGAGTAAGGAGGATAGTGTCTCCTCCAAAAATCTTGTGCAAAAGGAAAGTCACTTTTTAATTCAAAATGATTGCAAAAAGACTTTTCTTCTTCACCTAGATTTTAGCTCTTTTTCTATTGCTGCCACGGACTTAGAGCTTAAGATCCACAACCTAAATAATTTTGAAAATAAAGGATCTCAAGTTCTTAGTTTTGTGAAGAAGAAGTGGGCTTCACCTAGTTCTACTTCTTATGCTACTACTTTGGTGGTGCCCAAAGTAGACAGCCATTGTCTATTTAGGACTTCTCTTACTTTAGTTGTTCTAATAAAGCACCCAACCTTTGGTTTATATTATTTATTAGATACATCTCATGGTGTCTTATTTTCTATTTTTGATCTTAAGGGAAGTACAAACTTCTTTGAACTTAATTTTACTACTTCCCTTCAAGACCAAATTAGATTCTATGACTTTTCTAAACTCTTTACACCCTCTTCCATGATGTATCTAAAATTTAATATGATCAAGGGCTATCTAAGTAGTTTCCTTATTATATTCACTTTGTTTTCTTGTAGAATCCTAGGTTACTACATAGGGTACTTTAGGCAAGATATCTTAGTATATAGGACTACTTCATTAGTTTATTATAGTTTTAGCACTATCACATTTTTAGGATTTAGTTCTATACTTAGAATACACTATAGTGAGGATCCTATTCTTATGCTTAGAGAACCCATCCTTCCTAGTCTAAGGACCCTTGCTAGGACTATAGAAGGAATTCTTCATAGGGTGCACTTTCCACATATGTTATATGAATATGTCATCCCTAATGCTTTGTTTCTTATTTTCATTGTAGGTGATGCTATCTTTGTGGAAGGACCACTGGATTTGAGGACAAATCCTTTCGAAGGGGGAGGGTATGATGGAAATCTAATCCCCAAGGATCCCTTTGGAAGAGGTAAGACCAAAAAGGGTGAAGGGTGATCCAAGGATGCTCACACTTGAAGACCATTGGGCCTTTAACTAGGTCCATGGTTAGGAGGCTAGAGGAGGCTTCTAGAGAGGAGGTGCTTCTTAGACCTATGCTCAATATGAGTATTGAGTATGATTCCTCTTGTTAGTCTCATAGTCTCTATTGTAAATACATTGTATAGTTTGATTTCTTGTACCTTGTATATAGTAGATACTTGTATAGGTGTATTTTTGCATTTGTATTTGTGAGGCACTTTATTTACTTTTTAGTAGCTATTGTATATTGTTTCTAGGGTAGGTTACTTGGACACTTTGACTCCATTTAACCTAACCTAGAAATACATTCGTTTCTTAGTTTTCTAGTAGTAGGATTGGGAGTGGCATTAGCAAGCTAGAGAGTGCCATTAGCAAGCTAGAGAGTGTTACTAGCAATTTAGCCAAAAGGTGGTCCTAGGCTAAAATTTACATATTGGACTCATTTTACTCCTAATTTTTCATAGATTTGATTTAGCTAGGTTCCATTCACATTGGATGAACCTAACTAAACCAAATTATCAATTTCAAAACCGGTTGGAGTAAATTAAGTCCAAAGAGCCGCCCACCTAGATATGTTCACACTTGTGTTCACACTTGTATTCACACTTGTGTTCACACTTGGCCAAATAGCTTGGTTCTTCTCAAGCTTGGAAGCTTGAAGCACAAGCTTCTCCTTAGATAGCTTACCAAGCAAGCTAAGTGAGGAGCTTGCTCTCCAAGCCTCTAGACCATGGGTGGTTAGCTAGACCTTACCATGGTTCCTAGTGAACCATGGTTAAGACTAGCTTACTCTCCAAGCTTCCTACTCCTATATTTTCGTTTTTCCCTCTTTGTAAAAAACTTTTGTATGTATTGAGATTTCATTTCTGAAATATTGTTCAGATTTCTCTCTTCTAAAAGTCCCTAAACCTCTTTGATATTCATCCAATTCTCTTATCCCTTCACTAGAAGAGTGTGGCGAGAATTGAAGAGGCTTATCTCTTCATCAAGGAGTGGCGCCTCTTGGGAGAGTTCTCCACCAAACCTTGGTGGTTCTAAGGCCTCCTCCTTCATAGGAGACCTTAGCCAAGCTTAGGAAGGATCAAGGAACCGAAGATCTAGGGAGGAACTTGAAGAGCATTCACATCAATCCGGATTCTCCAAGCAAGTTTCCATCACAAACATAAAACGACAATCCAAGGGAATATAACTGAAATAAAAAATTTCAATTTCTCATATTCTCTTTTCTGAAACAAGCTTGATTAATTATATTTGTCATCATCAAAAAGGGGGAGATTGTTAAGTCAGATTAAGACATTCCCAAAAAGGTTTTGAGTGAGACAAATATAATATATGTTGTTATCTCTAACAAGTGAGTTAGTGTTTCAGAAAGACGTAAGAACAAGTAAAATGACAAAGTGACATAAGCATTAGACGGTACAAGAAAGAAGGCTAACATAAACACTCGACAAGACCATGCAAAATATAGTCCAAGGTAGCATATAAATACTCAGACGGAAGATGATCAACAACCAAGAAGAAATGGAAAGTCTGACTATATACAGGTTGATCAAGACGAAAGGAAAAGTCAATACGATAATGATCAGAAAAACGTCGAAGTATTGAACTAAATGTCGACTACCAGACGCAGACGAAGAATTACATGCAATCACTTGAGAAATCAAGCCTTGAATATCATCTACACTCGCAGAAGAACACATGAAGTCAGACGAATTATGACAAGAGAAGAAGAAAGAAGAAGAGCATACTCAAATGTTAAATCATGCGTATGTCAGGAAAAGTACATCACTTTTCAGACAAGGACAGAAGCTTCACAGTTATAGGATCAGAAAAGGATAGAAGTTTCCTAGGACTCTACTACACTCAGATACAACTACTAACTGAACAGGAAAACTTCACGCATTGTCTATAAACAGGAAGCAACATTTAATGCAAGGATCAGAGCATTAAATGAGAAGATTAAACTAGTCCTAAATGACTATATCTGCTTCAATAGACATATGCAACGGGCAGATCTCCAATAGACAATATATATATATATATATATATATATATATATATATATATATATATATATATATATCACTATCTCAAACCTTAAGAGGTTGGATTTTTGATTGGAAGAAAAAGAGTGATATCAAGCCCACGAGACAGAGACCAGAGATAAGCATACATAGTCATATGTACAATGTTATATTGTATTTTTATCTCTGTAGACTAAGGTGTTCGAAATGTCATTGGTGAACTAAACCTTAGTGAGTGTTGTAAACCTATGTATCCTCTCCATGAGAGTAACCCAAACACTCAACCACAAGTCTCTGTAAGACTAAGGTATTAAACCTTAGTGAGTGTAGAAATTCTCAATCCACTTTTTGACAGTTATGTATACACTCAAACTAAACCTACTTAACCAACATAGTAAAGCCTGAAGAGGCTAAGGAAAGAATACTTGTAAAGCCTGGAGGGGCTTGTCAAAGAATACTCACTGCTAGCCAGAAGTGGCTGATAAGAAAATACTAACGTTGGTGAGTGAAGCTGGTGGGCCAGGAGTGGTCGAGAATACTTGGGGAACCAAAAGTGGTTTAAGAATACTAGCGTTGGTGAGTGAAGCCGATGGGCTAGAAGTGATCGAAAATACTTGGACTAGAAGTAGTGTAAGAATACTAGTGCTGGTGAGTGAAGTTGGCGAGCCAGAAGTGGTCGAGAATACTTGGACCAGAAGTGGTGTAAGAATAGTAGTGCTGGTGAGTGAAGCTGGCGGGCCAGGAGTGGTCGAGAATACTTAGGCCAGGAGTGGTTGAGAATACTTGGACCAGGAGTGGTTCTAACCTGGGTGGTTCATAATACTCACTACTAGCCTAAAAAGGCTGAGAAGAATATACTAGCGTTGATGAGTGAAGTCAACGGGCCAGAAGTGGTCAACAATACTTGTGTACATCATTTCATATCTTATGGAACCCTTCAAGTTGAAGGAGACTGGACGTAGCTTTGTTTAGCGAACTAGTATAAAAATATTGCTTCCTTTATTTACTTAGACGCAAGTCTTCCTTACTGTTTCAATATTTGTGAAAGACTTCGTCTAGTGTTCATATATCTTTAAAATAACTTTTAGACTAAGACGTTAACTTTGCTTGACAAACTTATTACACTAAATATTTCATCGGCTACTTGTCCTTAAAAGAAACTATCTTGAAAAGAAAAATGTAAGAACTTTAATTATTACTTTTACGGAACATTTTCCCTAGTGGAAGATAAATCCTTCAGACGCATTGATCGTATGTTAAGCAAATTCTGCATAACCGTCTGATATTCAAAAGTGCACTGGACGAAGGACATCACTCTTGTGAAAACGTTTTTAAAATTCCTTGTTCACACACAAACACACATATTCAACCACCCCCCTTCTATGTGTATTTCCACTAACTTTAGCTAGATCACATTCTAATGAAATGTGAAAACACAAGTGCTATCAACATTTCAAATAACTCAATTATGCACTCAAGAACAAAGCATATTGAGGTCTGACATCATTCCATAAGAGATCACATGGAAAAAGGTGATTGTGATATTGAGTTTATTAATTTGGAAAATCAATTGGCTGATATATTCACAAAGCCACTACTAAAGGAAAGGTATTACAAGCTTAGAACCAATCTCAATACCATTAGTGTGTATAAACTTGCCTAAATCTCAAATTATAATTGTGTATCTATTAATAAATGAATTGTATATGCAAATCATAGTTGTATGAGTGTAATATGCATGAGTATTAAATTGTTCATACTTAGGATCACAAATTACACTAGAAAACATCATATTCAAAAACCCTCCCAAGTTGAAACCTTTCATATTCATACCTTCTCTCTTGCATTTTCTCTCTCAAAACCCAGACACGCTCTCTCAAAACCTAAACCCCTCTCTTGTGTACTCTTCAAAATCAACAATGGAAGATTTTGGAAGAGGCAAAAGGGCGAAGCATAGGGCAAACCATTAATATCCCAAACCTTCTAAGCCCTCTCAAGGTGAATCTTCTACATGAAAGAAGAAAAGGGAACCTTCTCCTCAAGAGGAAGCTATGGAAGAACCTTCACACCATTGGTTCACTACTAAGGCTCAAGAAGAAATCTTCAACGAATCTTTTGCTTGCAAAGATATCGTTCCTCCTAAGGTACTTTATTCCTCCTGGATGACCAAGGAAGGCTTTAATTTTCATAGTTTGTTGTCTATTCAAGGTTTAGAGAAGTTCATTAATTTGAATGGACTTTATTATCCTGATTTGGTTCGTGTGTTTTATTGCAGTTTGTGCAAGAATAATGACAAAGTTCTGGCATTTGAGGTGAATGGTATAACCATTACCATGAATGATGAGGTGTATGAAAATGTGAGTGCTTTAAAGAGGACTGGTATTATTCCAGATTATGCCAATCTCAAAGAAAAGGGTGTTGAGATTGACAAGGATGTGTTTTTTGAAAGTATGCTCAGAGATGTATCTGCTTGGGAAGCAGATAAGGCTGTGACAAAAAGGAATAGCAAAACGTCAGATACAATGTTGGTGGTCTTTTCAGAGATGATAGACTACTACATTATTATATTGTGTGGATTCTGGCTGCAAGGGGGAGTAATCATGCTTAGATTAGTGAAAATGATATGATTCAGATGGTTTCACTTAATAACGAAGTCAAATTTGACTGGGTTCATGTATTAGAAGATACAATGCTGAAGACCAGAAGACTCATAGACTACAAGTGTTCATATGCTCTGTTCATTAGCAAAGTGTTGGCTCATTATGAAGTACCGCTGGAGAATTAAGCTATGGAAGTAACTAGGGATACTCATAATGGCAAGGATCGTGCTTTGAAGATGATGTAGCTAAACAAGGATGAAGGAAGATGGAAAGCAAAGGATGAAGTGGTGGAAGCTGAAGCGAAAGCCGAACTTGAACCTGAAGAGAAACCACTTTCAAAATTTGAACTAGTAGTGTTAGCTAAGTTGGATGACATTAGGGAATCTTAGAGGCGTGATTATGGTGAACTCAAAGCTTTTTTTGAGTCTATCTCTGAAGGCCTGGACACAATGAACATTCCATACCCTGATGAGCACCCACACGATTAGGCACTGCATAGTTTATGTTGCATTTGGTTATGTTTTCTGTTATTTTGTTTTAAGAACTTTCTAATGGGTTGTAATTATTTTAATGTTACTCTATTTGAATAATCTGTACTTTGATTATGTTTTATATATATCAATGTTTTTATTAATGGCTATGATTCTGTTCTATTGCACTATTATTTCTCTGTTAAATTTTGGTTTGGTTAAGCCAAATAGGGGTAGAACATAATTGAATATGATATGATTAATTGCTGATGAATGCTTTTGAATGATATGAATGAATGAATGAATGAATGATCAATGTATTACTTAACTTGTTTTTGGAAGTTTTTTTTAATAAGCATTGTAGGTGGATCATCAAGCAAATACAAAACATCATTTTTATGTCATTAGAGATTTGGCTCATCAAAACCAAAAAGGGGGAGATTTTTGGAGATTGTTGAAATGATGAAGATCAAGGAGATAACAAGAAGACTCCTCAAGAAAAGAGTTTTCAAGGTAACTCTAATAATCAAATTACCATTCAGTGTAATAGATTACCAAACCTGTTACTAGAAAATGATATTCAAATGTCTTCTATATTAATAGATTACCAAGCCTGTTAGTGAACCTATTGTTAAAGAACTCTCTGAGGTAATAGATTACCAAAATTGGTAATGAATAAAATAGAGTCTCTTGCTTGGAATCAAGCTAAAAAAATGAAGTTATCATCGTGTTAATCGATTACCAATATAGTTAATCGATTAACATAGAGTGATATGCAAAATTGGGACTTTTCAATCTCAGGTTAATTGATTACCACCTGGGATAATCAATTACCCTAGACAGTTTTCATGTGTTGGTTCAATTAAAAGAGCTGGTAACAGAGTGTCTATGTCAGAAGTAGATTACTAGCGTTATTACTCTTTATAACTGAATCACGTCATGCACCCTTTATAACCAATATTTTTGAAATTTAAAAAGACCCAAGAGAACTTTTGCACTGTTAAGAAAAGTAATTTTTTTCAGAAACAAGATTAAAGTGTTTTGCCAAAGAAACTTTCTAAAATTTCAAGAAGTGCAAAGATAGGACATGAATTCTTGATAGAAGAAATTTAAGAACTGGACTCAAGAGTGAAAGATCAACATCTTCACAGAATAAGGTGATATTACTCTGATCTTGAAACTTGTATTTTTGTTTTTACTGTTATATCTCTTGAGATAGGGTATCTCAACAAGAGATGGTGAAATCTTGAGAAGGGTTTCTCAAGTAATTTTTGTAGGATACAGAAAGTCTTATTGTTTTCAATCATGGGGTGTCAAGATTGATTGTTGTTTGATATTCTTGTAATATTGTGTGTGCAATGTGTTTATTGGAAAAATGAAATTTCAATTACTGTACCAACTCTGATCTTAATTCTTGTAATTGAATCTAATTTAAAGGAAGGTAACATAAAATCAACCTTGATTACAAGTGATTGACTCGCTGCTAATACTTTGATATTTTGTTATGCCAATAATAAGCCTTGTAATCCACTGTTGTTTGTTGCTCGAATTGCATAAAGGTTGTATTTTAGATTTCTTGATTGGTTAATTTTCAAGAATTGTGAAAAAAGAGAGCAATCTTAGGATAAAATCTATTTAACCCCTCTTCTAGATTCTAGTACACTGGGACCAACAATAACAACCTGTGTTGGAACGGCTCGTTCCAAACTAGGGTTGCTAGACCTTTTTAGTAGTTTGGAATGGCCCGTTCCAGATTAGGAACGACCCGTTTTGGGCTACTAAATCATCCTTATTGGGTTTTGGGCCTTCTAATGTCATATTGAGTCATTTCTAGGCTTTTGGGAGCCTTTTTTCTTCATGTTAGATGTCTATTTTCTTGTTTGTATGCCCCGAACAAAATTAGGTGTCTACAATCCTCTTTCACCCATTCAAGTGATTGAGGATCAAGTACAAATGAAACTCAAAAGAGAGGAGGAGTAAAAAATATAAAGAAAGGACGAAAAAAAGAAGAAAAAAAATTCCTTAAAACATAAGGATAAGGAAGTACCTAGGGAGACTAAGGTCCCCTCCCTAGAGGTTGTTCCTCAAGCGAGTTCTTTGACTCAAATCATTTTAAAACACACTCTCTTGAAATAACCTTCCTATATCTTTCTTTGTAGAGGGACTTCTACTTGCACTGCCACATTTCTAGGAAGTGAGACTCTTCCAAATAGGGTGAAAAATCTTTTAAAGGAATTGGATGACCTATTTCCTCCCGAAAGACCTCTTGGTCTCCCACCTTTTAGAGGGATAAAGAATCAAATTGATTTAGTTCCTGGAGTTATTCTACCCAATAGGCCAACTTATAGAACTAAACCCCAAGAGACTAAAGAGATAGAGTCTCAAGTTCAAGATTTGTTGGAGAAGAGCTGGATTCGTAAGAGTCTAAGTCCTTGTGTTATTCTAGTGTTGTTGGTACCTAAAAAGGATGGCAAGTGGAGAATGTGTTGTGATAGTAGGGCCATCAACAACATCACTATGAAATATAGACATCATATCCCTAGGGTTGATGACATGCTAGATGAGCTTCATGGAGTCATTATATTTTCAAGGTTGATCTTAAGAGTGGTTACAATCATATTAGAATTAAAGAATGAGATGAATGGAAAACTACTTTCAAGACCAGGTTTGGATTATATGAATGGTTGGTTATGCCATTTGGGCTTATCAATGCTCCTAGCACTTTTATGCGTCTCATGAATCATGTCCTAAGGGATTGTATAGATAGATTTGTATTAGTATATTTTGATGATATTCTTGTATATAGTAGGGGCCTAAGTGATCACATAGGACACTTAAGGCAAGCTTTTCAATTCTTAGTGAAAATCATCTTTTTGGAAACCTAGAAAAATGTACTTTTTATGTAGATAGTGTAGTACTTTAGGTTTTATAGTAAGCAAAAACGGGGTTCATATGGATCCCGAGAAAATCAAGGCCATCTAAGAACAGCCCACCCCTCAAAGTGTTGGAGATGTTAGGAGATTCCATGGGTTGGGGAGCTTCTATTGAATAGTTATACCTAACTTCTCCACACTTGCCTCCCATTAAATGAATTGGTTAAGAAAAATGTTGAGTTTCAATAGGGAGAGAAAAAAGAGAAAGCCTTCCTAACTGATGGAAGAGCATGGGCTAAAGGCCCAACCACTAGAGCTATGGCTAGGAGGTTACTTGAAGATTTGACTGCTTCAGAGCTTAGTGGGCCCAATGGGCTTGGTGGGCCTAGGGTGCTTCTCACTTGGGCTTTGATTGATTGAACACCATGTTTAATTGTATTTTCTTAGTATAGGAATTTACTTTAATGTTGGTCTTGTATTTTGACCATAGATTAGGGTTTAGGTGTCTTGGGCTTAAATTTGGGCTTCTTGGGCTTTGGGCTTTTGATACCCAATATTAGGCTCATTCTTCTTCTTATATTTTTTTCCTATTCATTAGACCAATGTATTTCGGTCATTAGATTAGGGTTATATGAAGAATACATTAATAGGAAAATTAGGCTTCATTTATGCATCATTTAGAAGTAATTTGAGTTGAATTTGAGTCACATGGATGGCATGGTGTGGTTCCGGCCATGTGAGCTTCAAATGCAAATCAAATCACTTCTAAATGACTCCTAAATGAGGGTAGCATCTGAATTAGTCACGTTGGAAGCCAAAGTTTGAATTTCAAATTCAAATTTGAAATTCAAACTTGGCGCCAATTTGATTGGTTTGAAATTGCCGCCCAAGTTAACCCAGTTTCTTCCTATAAGTGTATCTTTTCCCACCTATTGTAAATACTTTTGAATATATGAGATTCTGAGTTTACTTCAGCCATTTCGAAAGTCACCGAAATCCCAAGAGAGAGCTATAGAGAGTGCCTTCATAGTTTCTTAGGAAAAACCTAGGTTCCTTCACTTTGAAGTGTGCAATCCCTTGAGGCTTGAGCTTGGATACTTCCCTCTAAGGCTTTGGCCTTCCATCCGAGAGTTCTTCTTCTCCTAAGGTGTTGATACAATCAGTTTATCTCCATTGAAGTTGATCCGAACTTAGAAGGAGCTTTGGAGGAGTTACAAATCTTCACTTCTCCTACTCTTTCCATCAATTTTGGTATCAAGAGCAAGGTTCTTCAAGGAGATAAGTTGTCTCAACTTTTGTGTGTCCGTGTCTTGTTTTCTGGGTGTTTCTTCTTGTCTTCTTTGAGTTTCTATTCGGATCTAAATGTTTTAAAAAAAAAATTTGTGTTCATAGATCCATTGTTGATTGTTCTTGATTTTCTTCCTCAATCAACTTGTTAGGAATTATTTGCTTGTGCTAATTTTGATTTTATTTTGAGTCTCTCCATTCCTTGTATCTGTCCGTGATTGGACCTCATGCATATGCATTAGTTTTTGTTTTTGAATCCTTGTTTTGTCTTAGAAGTTTGTGTTTAGTCCTTATATGTTGCAAATTCCTTGAATAGCATGTTTAACCTAGTGTTATTTTGAATTTTGTGTCTACATTGTTTTTTCGGTCATACTTCATTTGTGCCTAACTATATGTGTTTTGTCTTTTACCTTATTGTGTTCATAATTTGCTATTAGTCCTAGCAAGTTTCTTTAGAGTTAGGTTTCCATTGTGTACTTGTGTTTTCAAATTACCTTCCATTGAAAATCTTATATCAAAATTTTTGATTCAAAATTTCAAGTGTAATCCTACTTCTAGTGCACTAATTTTGTGGATTCAAATTTAAAAAAAAATGAGTTAAGAGGCTGGAAAACAGAGTTTAAAACAGAGCCTAAAGACCTAAAGTTCAAAATAAAAAGAGTTCAAAAGGAATCCAAACCAAAACCTAAAGACTAGTGCACTAGTTTCTCAAATTTACTTGAATTTTGACCTAATTTTTGGCTGACTTGTAGTCTCGGTTTCTATAGCTTGGAATCATAAAAAAAATTGAAACAAAAGGCATTTACCTTCTCTGGAATCTTAAATTGAATATAGAAAAAGAAAGAATAAAAAAAAATATAGAGAAAACAATTTAAAAGGAAAAAGCCGAGAGGTGTACAAGCTGAAAAATCTACTTGATTCCTTGATTTTGTTTTGACTACAACTTGTTCTATACTTGTCCAATTGATTTCAAATTTTTTTTGTTTTGTTCATCCATTCTAGTACCTATCTAGGAACATTCCTATCTGAGTGCTAGCTTTTATTTGGAGTCTTAATTTTCAGTTTTACTTGTTGAACTTCTTTGTGTCTTGTCATATACACCTATTACTCTTTACTTTTGGTATAAGCTTTCCAAATTGTGCTTTATTGCTTGTCTAGTTTTCTTTCATTAATTTCCCTGTGCTAGAAGTGGCCTCAAATCCTTGCTCAAGGATCAAGCATTGCTCAACAAAGAGTAGGAAAAGTTTGGACACTAAGACCACAAAATTTGACCTAATTTAGTGACCTAGCTTTTCCTAAACTTCCTTCACTTGAGTGACCATTCCTTTCACCTTGTGAGGCAGCCACCATTAACCTCTTTTCTTGTGATTCTTTGCAGGTCCAGGAGCATCAAATTTGAAAGATTAGTGACGGATTAAGACACTTAAACAAGTGTTAGAAAAGTTGAACACAAAACCGTCACTAATTGGTCACAAAACCGCCATTTATTGCTTTCTAGGCTAGTTTACATTTTTTTTGCCATAATCTCTTGTATTTTAAACCAATTTGTAAAGCTTGGAGGGAGTATTAAGAAGCTGGTCAGGTATATCTAACTCCTTGGTAGCCTACTCACGTGTAGTACTAGTGGAAGTGGCTTGGAAATTTCATATGTTTCAAGCTTCCACTTAGGGAACCCGACTAGTTACTTATCTTGCTTCCTTTAAGTTCTTTGTCTTTTAATTGCTTTATTTTGCTGCCTTGAAATGTCTAGAATTGTGTAGTTATTAATTGTTCACGTTTAGCTTAGCTTTCAAAACAAACCAATTGTGAAAAAGCATTCAAAATTTTTGTGAAAAGTTTTGGGGAATTGAAAGTACCACAAAGGAGTTTAGTGATTTCCACTTGAAAAGGCTTGGTTATTAAGTGGCTCTTTGTAGCTCACCTCCCTTGATAGTGCAACTTGTACATTTAGACTTCCAAGTGCTATTTTCATTCCTAAAAAATACCAAAAACATTTTATAACTTTTTGCATAGCATATAAAATTCTCTTTGCTTAATCATGAGTCATATTTCTCAAAGTAGTAGTGACTTTGAATCTCCTAAAAGTTTTAGAAGAATTGTTAAGGAGGTTGAGGCACTAAAAATTTGGAAGCAACAAGAGGTACTTCAAAAAGAAAAAGAGAAAATTGAAAGAGAAGTACAACTAGTTGCTTTAGAGGAAGAGATAAACAAGATCAAGCTAAGAGAAGAAAAACTTTTGAAAAAAATTCATAAACATAAAAGCCAAAAAAGTTCTTCCACTAAGAGTTCCAATGACTCTCAAAGCCAAGAAAAAGATGGTAGTTTGAACATGGATGCATACTACCAACCTCATCCTAGGAGAGTCATTAAAGAACACAAAGTGAGGGAATCAAGGGTTGATCTCCCTTACTTTCAAGGTAAAGAAAATGTGGATGCCTACTTGGATTGGGAGATGAAAGTGGAGCAAATCTTCACTTGTCATCAAGTAGGTGAGGAAAGAAGAGTTCCTCTAGCCACCCTAGCTTTTCAAGGACAAGCCATGTATTGGTGGACATCCTTGGAAAGAGAGAAAAGACTTCACAATGATCCTCCTATCACTTATTGGAATGAATTGAAGAGTGCTATGAGAAGAAGGCACATTCCTTCTTATTATAGTAGGGAGCTTATGGATAAGCTCCAAAGACTCCAACAAAAGAATATGAGTGTTGAGGAGTATAGGCAAAAGATGGAGTTGTATCTCATGAGGGCTGGGATAAGGGAGGAAGAAAGATTGACCATTGCTAGATTTTTAAGTGGTCTCAATTTTGACATAAGAGATAAGGTTGAGTTACTCCCTTATAGGGACCTTGATGATTTGGTCCAACTTTGTATAAGGGTGGAACAACAAAATTTGAGAAAAAGCTCTTTTAAAGGCAAAACTCAATCTAGCTCTTATGTTAAGAAAGACTACAAGAGGGAGGGTCAATATGATTCTTCTAAGAAATTTGGCAAAGGTCTTGAAAAAGAAAAAGAAAATGAAAAAGAGAAAAATAAAAATGTTGTCACTTCTAGTAGTAAGACTAGTGACATCAAATGCTTTAAATGTCTTGGGAGAGGCCACATAGCTTCTCAATGCCCAACTAAAAAGGTAATGATTTTGAGAGGGCAAGATGTTTATAGTAGTATTGATGAATCTAGTTCCACTACTTCAAGTGATAGTGAAGCAAGTGAGGAAGACCATCCAATTGAAAGTGCATATCCTTGTGATGGTCAACTTCTTTTGATTAGAAGGCTTCTAGGAAGCCAACCTCATGAGTCTCACCTTTCACAAAGAGAGAATATTTTTCACACAAGGTGTAAAATTCTTGATAATGCTTGTTCTCTCATTGTGGATAGTGGGTCTTGTTGTAATTTTTGTAGTACAAGGTTGGTGGAGAAGCTTGGTCTTACTATTATTCCCCATCCGAAACCATATCAACTTCATTGGATTAATGAAGATGGGGATATCAATGTTAATAAACAAGTGAAAGTCAAGTTCTCTATTGGTAACTATGAAGATCAAGTGGTTTGTGACATAGTTCCAATGGAGGCTTGCCATATTTTGTTGGGAAGGCCATGGCAATTTGACAAGAAAACCATGCATAATGGCCTTACCAATGAAATCACTTTCACCCATAAAGAAAAGAAATTTGTACTTCATCCTTTGTCTCCTTCGCAAGTGATAGAGGATCAAGTACAAATGAAATTGAAAAGAGAAGAAGAAAAAAAAAACTTGATTAAAAAAAAACAAAAAGGAAAAGAAGCATAAAGCTTCAAAGAAGAAGGAAGAGAAATCTCTTTCTATAGAAGGAATTCAACAAGAAACTTTAAAACAAACCCTAATTGTTGAAAAACCTTCTTACCTTCTTCTTTGTAGAGGTGTGCTTCAGTGTCATAATTTAAACATTGAGCTTAGTTCTTTACCTCCTCAAGTTTCTCATTTATTAAAAGAATTTGATGATATATTCCCTAGTGATGGTCCAAAGGGCCTTCCTCCTTTTAGGGGTATAGAACATCAAATTGATTTTGTGCCTGGGGCTAGTCTACCCAATAGACCAGCCTATAGGACAAATCCTCAAGAAACTAAGGAAATAGAGAACCAAGTCCAAGAGCTTTTGGAAAAGGGGTGGGTACAAAAGAGTTTGAGTCCCTGTGCTGTGCCTGTATTGTTAGTGCCCAAGAAAGATGGAAAATGGAGAATGTGTTGTGATTGTAGGGCTATTAACAATATCACAATCAAGTACAGGCACCCAATCCCTAGACTTGATGATATGCTTGATGAATTACATGGTGCTTCTATATTTTCTAAAATTGATCTTAAGAGTGGTTATCACCAAATAAGAATTAAAAAAGGTGATGAGTGGAAAACTGCTTTTAAGACCAAATTTGGATTGTATGAATGGTTAGTTATGCCTTTTGGTTTAACTAATGCACCAAGTACATTCATGAGGCTTATGAATCATGTCTTAAGAGAGTGTATAGGTAAGTTTATGGTTGTTTATTTTGATGATATTTTAATCTATAGTAGGTTTCAAGATGATCACTTAGGACATCTTAGAGAAGTTATGATGATCCTTAGGGAAAACCAATTATTTGCAAATCTTGAAAAATGTACTTTTTGTGTGGATCATGTGGTTTTCCTAGGGTTCATTGTAAGCAAAAATGGGGTTCAAGTGGACTCCGAGAAAATCAAAGCCATTCAAGAGTGGCCCAAGCCTAAAAATGTTAGTGAAGTTAGGAGTTTTCATGGACTAGCAAGTTTTTATAGAAGATTTGTGCCTAACTTCTCTAGCATTACTTCACCCTTGAATGAGCTAGTCAAAAAAGATATTTTATTTGATTGGACTTCAAAGCATGACCAAGCATTTCAATTACTTAAAGATCAACTTACTAATGCACCCATTTTAGCTCTACCAAATTTTGAAAAGACTTTTGAGCTAGAATGTGATGCATCAGGAGTTGGCATAGGAGCTGTGTTATTGCAAGGAGGACACCCCATTGCCTATTTTAGTGAAAAACTAAAAGGTGCCTCCCTCAATTACCCAACCTATGACAAGGAGTTGTATGCATTGGTTAGAGCTTTACAAACTTGGGAACACTATCTTGTGTCCAAAGAGTTTGTCATCCATAGTGACCATGAGTCACTTAAATATTTAAGAGGTCAAGGTAAGTTAAATAAGAGGCATGCTAAATGGCTAGAGTTCCTTGAACAATTTCCATATATAATTAAATTCAAGAAAGGAAAATCAAATGTTGTAGCTGATGCTTTATCTAGAAGACATACTTTGCTTGTGTCTCTAGGTACTCAAATTCTTGGATTTGATAATATTAGGGAGTTGTATGAGGAAGATCTTGAGTTTAGTGATAATTATAAAAAATGTCAACAAAAAGCTTTTGATGGTTTCTATATGGTTGAGGGGTACTTGTATAAAGAAGGAAAGTTATGCATACCCCAAGGATCCATTAGGAAATTATTAATTAAAGAGAGTCATGAAGGTGGGCTTATGGGGCACTTTGGTGTTGAGAAAACCCTTAGTTTGTTAAAAGAAAAATTTTATTGGCCCCATATGCGAAAAGATGTCCAAAGGCATTGTTTTAGATGTTTAGCTTGTTTACAAGCTAAGTCTAAAGTAATGCCTCATGGTACATACACACCTTTGCCTGTTGCTTCTTCTCCTTGGGTAGATATTAGCATGGACTTTGTGCTAGGTTTGCCTAGAACCCAAAGGGGAATGGATTCTATCTTTGTGGTAGTGGACCGTTTCAGTAAAATGGCTCATTTTATTCCTTGCCACAAAGTAGATGATGCAAGCAACATTGCAAAACTCGTCTTTAGAGATGTGGTTAAACTACATGGGCTTCCTAGGACTATAGTTTCAGATAGAGATACAAAGTTCCTAAGCCACTTTTGGCGTGTCTTGTGGTCAAGACTAGGAACCAAACTCCTCTTTTCAACTACTTGTCATCCTCAAACAGATGGCCAAACTGAGGTAGTGAATAGATCTCTGTCTACTATGCTTAGGGCAGTCCTAAAGGGTAATCACAAATCTTGGGATGAGTTTTTGCCACACATTGAATTTGCCTACAATAGGGTAGTTCACAAAACTACCAATATTTCTCCTTTTGAGGCTGTATATGGGTTTAATCCTTTAACCCCTTTGGATTTGATACCTCTTCCTAATGTTGAACATTTCATTCATAAGGAAGGGACTTCAAGGGCTGATTTTGTTAAGAAACTTCATGAAAGGATTAAAACTCATATTCAAAATCAAAATGAGAAATATGCAAAACAAGGAAGTAAAGGCAAGAAGTCTATGATCTTCAAGGAAGGTGATTGGGTTTGGCTTCATTTAAGAAAAGAACGTTTTCCAAATCAAAGGAAGTCCAAACTCAGTCCTAGAGGAGATGGTCCCTTTCAGGTCTTACAGCGTATCAATGATAACGCTTATAGACTTGATTTACCCTCTGATTACGGAGTCAGCACCACTTTTAATGTTAGTGATCTTAAACCTTTTGTAGGTGCTAGTGATGATGAGGAAGAATCTTCAGATTCAAGGACGAATCCTTCTCAAGAAGGAGGGAATGATGGAAGAGCATGGGCTAAAGGCCCAACCACTAGAGCTATGGCCAGGAGGTTACTTGAAGATTTGACTGCTTCAGAGCTTAGTGGGCCCAATGGGCTTGGTGGGCCTAGGGTGCTTCTCACTTGGGCTTTGATTGATTGAACACCATGTTTAATTGTATTTTCTTAGTATAGGAATTTACTTTAATGTTGGTCTTGTATTTTGACCATAGATTAGGGTTTAGGTGTCTTGGGCTTAAATTTGGGCTTCTTGGGCTTTGGGCTTTTGATACCCAATATTAGGCTCATTCTTCTTCTTATATTTTTTCCTATTCATTAGACCAATGTATTTCGGTCATTAGATTAGGGTTATATGAAGAATACATTAATAGGAAAATTAGGCTTCATTTATGCATCATTTAGAAGTAATTTGAGTTGAATTTGAGTCACATGGATGGCATGGTGTGGTTCCGGCCATGTGAGCTTCAAATGCAACTCAAATCACTTCTAAATGACTCCTAAATGAGGGTAGCATCTGAATTAGTCACGTTGGAAGCCAAAGTTTGAATTTCAAATTCAAATTTGAAATTCAAACTTGGCGCCAATTTGATTGGTTTGAAATTGCCGCCCAAGTTAACCTAGTTTCTTCCTATAAGTGTATCTTTTCCCACCTATTGTAAATACTTTTGAATATATGAGATTCTGAATTTACTTCAGCCATTTCGAAAGTCACCGAAATCCCAAGAGAGAGCTATAGAGAGTGCCTTCATAGTTTCTTAGGAAAAACCTAGTTTCCTTCACTTTGAAGTGTGCAATCCCTTGAGGCTTGAGCTTGGATACTTCCCTCTAAGGCTTTGGCCTTCTATCCGAGAGTTCTTCTTCTCCTAAGGTGTTGATACAATCGGTTTATCTCCATTGAAGTTGATCCGAACTTAGAAGGAGCTTTGGAGGAGTTACAAATCTTCACTTCTCCTACTCTTTCCATCACTAACTTTAAAGGGTAAGCTCACCCATGCTCCGCTTCTAGCATTGCTTGATTTTTGAAAAAACTTTTGAGCTAGAGTGTGATGCTTCTGGGGTTGGCATAGGGGCGGTTTTGTTGCAAAGTGGGCGCCCAATTGCTTATTTTAGTGAAAAACTAAAAGGTGATTCACTCAACTACCCTGCCTATGAAAAAAAACTATATTCTTTAGTTAGGGCCCTTCAAACTAGGGAACATTATCTTGCTTCTAAGGAGTTTTTCATTCATAGTGACCATGAGTCATTAAAGTATTTGAGGTGTCAAGACAAACTAAATAAGAAACATGCAAAATGGGTAGAGTTTTTAGAACAATTTCCATATGTGATCAAATACAAGAAAGGAAAAACTAATATTGTTGTTGATGCTTTATCAAGGAGACATACATTGCTAGTCTCTCTTAGATCTCAAATCTTGGGCTTTGATCACATTAGGGGTTGTACTCTAACCATATAAATAAGCATATTTTGACATTTGTAACACTTTTGATCCATATGAGAATTGAATTTTCAGAAAATTCTCTCTTTCAAGAGTCTTCTAATATAGGATAACATTTTCTCCTTAAGAACCTTCACAAAAGAATCATTACTTTGTGCCTTTGGTTCTTCTTCTCCTTCTAGGAGATTGGCGCACCAAACCTTACTTCCATAACATAGGATTGTGATTCATCAAGTGTCATTTGGTCTCAAAGAAAGATTGTGGAATTTGGAGGAACAAGAAGACAAGCTTCAATCACTTCTTCAAGCTACTTCCATCAAGATATATTACACTATTAAACGCTCTGACTTTAGTTGAGCAGTTGGGCTAACCCTAGACATTCTCCAAACCAAAACATGTTTGGTTTTACATATTAAGAAGAAGAAAAATTAAAACATAAGAAACTGGTAATTTTTATTTCTTATTTTTCACATACTTTTAACTAGACTTTAAATTTATTTTTAATATATTAAATAAAACTATTCGTTTTCAATATTAACATTAATGGTAAACAAAGTGGGCGTGTGGTAGAAGCACATCCGCAGGCTATCACTATCCAATTGTCAAATGGGTTGACATGGTGTTGCACGAGGGTGTATGGTCACCTTGTACCGAGGGTGCATGACAATCTCTAGGTGCACTTACAGGAATTAAGGAACAATGTTTCAGTACCTTAGCTACTGTTGGGTGACTTCAATGACATATTGGCACTGTTAGAGCAGAGAGGGGTCCTTCCAGGTCGCGCGTGCGTCTATGTTTTCCCAGTACATGGACACTTGTGGTCTTATGAATATGCCTTTGTTTGGAACAAAGTACACTTGGCATAGGATGCATTAGGGATTCGCCTCATTGCATAAACAACTAGATAGAGCCCTTAGCGACGTGCATTGGACAAGAGCCTTTCCAGAGGTTGTGGTGGAGGTTCTTCCCCGAGCTCATTCAGATCATCATCCCCTAATTCTTCGTAGCAGTGAGGGTATATTATCATGTAGAAAAGACCCTTTCATTTTGAAGCAGCTTGGTGTTCGCATCAAGGCTATGAAGTTGTGGTCTTGAATGCTTGGCGACAGTCTTCGGGGAATATTTTGGAATCACTAAAGCGCGTGTAGGAAGCCTCACTGGTCTTTAATAAGGAAGTGTTTGGAAACATTGGTCTCCGTAAGAAAATTTTAGGAGCTTGATTGAGAGGGCTTGAAAAATAACTAGAGAAGGTTGATTCACGACGTCATACTCTACTATATTAGGAATTATTTCAACAGTATGAGCTGGTTCTTCAACAGGAAGAAACCCTTTGGTATCAGAAGTCAAGGGAAAAGTGGATAAAATTAGGCAATAAAAATACTGCATTCTTCCACACTCAAACAGTTGTGAGACGGAAGCAAAATAGAATATTAGGATTGCACTTGTCGTCGGGAGCTTGGTGTACGGATGGGAATCTGTTGAAGTAGGAAGCATTGGCGTATTTCAAGAGTTTACTAGGTGCTTCGGAGGCTATGCCGCAGGTGCTACCACCTTGCCCTATATCTTTATCAATGGAGGAGCAGGCTAGCTTGGAGGCTCCGGTCTCTAAGGCAGAGGTGTTTGATTCCCTACGAGGTATGAAATCCTTTAAGGCCCCAGGACCTGGAGGATTCCAACCAATTTTCTATAAACAGTACTGGCACATGATAGGGGATGATGTGTGGTAGTTTGTGGCTTCGACTTATGAGAATGGGAGAATTGATGCTCACGCTACTGAAACTTTGTTGGTTCTTATTCCTAAAGGGGATCATCCTCGTACGTTCAAATATTTTCGGCCCATTAGCTTGTGCAACGTGGTGTACAAGTTAGTCTCTAAGGTGTCAGATACTCGGTTACGGCCATACCTTATGAGGATAGTCAGTCCTTTCTAGAGTAGCTTTATTCCAGGAAAGGGCACTATCGATAATGTGATCATTCTCCAGGAGATCATCCACACTCTATCCAAATCTAAGAAGAATAAAGGTGATGTCATCTTCAAACTAGATCTCGAGAAGGCCTATGATAGAGTGGATTGGCGTTTCCTTCAAGAGGTATTAGCAGACTTTGGGCTACCTAATAGGCTGGTTAATTTGATACTTTCTGGAGTTATGTCAGCCAAGTTGTCTTTGTTATGTAATGGTGAATGTTTATAGAGTTTTAGTCCTAAGCGAGGGCTTCGACAAGGTGATCCCTTAGCACCTTACTTATTTGTCTTATGTATGGAGAATTGGGCCATATAATTCAAGAGCAAGTTTCTGCTGGGGTTTGGGCTCCCCTTTATCCCACTTGTTTTTTGTAGACGATGTTCTGTGGTTTTCTAAAGCGACACCATCGCACATTAGAATGGTGACTGAGAGTTTGCAGAGGTTCTATAATGCATCTGGACTGAAGGTGAATTTAACCAAGTCTCGGATGATGGCTTCTAAAGGAGTTCCGCGAAGCAAGAAAAACTCTTTAACACAAATTACAAGGTCGTTTTCAGATGTTGCGTGGTAGGGTTACGACTCGATAGTTTGGTGACGTTATGACTAAGGTGCAAGGTCGTTTGGCTGCTTGGAAGGGGCGACTTTTGTCTCGGGTAGGTCGGGTTGCATTGGTCAATTTTGTGCTTAGTGATATCCCAGCATACATTATGTAGACTCAATGGCTACCTTCTAGGACGTGTGATCAGTTGGATGCACTCAGTAGGAGTTTTATTTGGAGTGGGGAAGGTGCGCGAAAACTTCATTTGGTGAAGTGGGAGACCTTGACTCGACCAAGGAAGGAAGGAGGTTTGGGTGTGCCATCCTAAGACTCAATCCCCTCTGTACACCAAACGCTCTGGGCACTTCTTGTATGAGAGGCTATGGTTGGTTTATACATATGTTAGCTGCACTACCTAATCAAGGGAGGGTGTTAACTTCCTTGACATAGATATGAGAATTGCGTTATGAATTCTTCAAAGGGCCAGTGGGGCTAATCGATAAGAAACATCTCCCACTTTGCTTTTGAATTCAAAATGGGCTATTCTGACTTCCTTGCAAGGAGCTTTTGAGGATCTGCGATCGGGGTTTCGATTCCAGTTGGGTGATGGTGACACCAACTTTTGGTTTGATAATTAGTTTCATGAAGGGCCATTTGCCAACGAGGTACCCTTTGTTTATCTACATGATTTAACTTTACGTGTGTGGGATGTGTGGTAGGATGGGAGGTGGCATTTAGAACAACTCCATTTCTGGTTGTCTACAAAACTCAAGGCTAGAATCCTTAGCATGCAAATTTGGTTGCATCCCTCCGCGTCGGATGGCATTGTTTGGGAGGCCTCTACAAACGGTGAATACCTAGCTCGGACAAGGTATTGATGGCTGTGTGATACGGATGTGGTCCCTTCAGGTGGGTGGCAATGGATTTGGAGGCTTCCATTGTTGGAGTCGATTCGATTTTTCTTATGGCAGGTTGGCCATGATGCTCTTCCCACTGGTGCCTTGTTGGTGCAACGACATGTAACTCATGATGGGCTTTGTTCGAGGTGTAGAAACGAGGTGGAAAGTGTTGTGCATGTGTTGTTTCGTTGTTAACATGCGGTCAGATTGTGGTGTTTATTACATTTGGAGGAGGCAGTTTGTTGGTGGTCGGGATCTTGGCCATAATGGCTTAAGTTGTGCTTTCAGAGGTGCCATATCCTTCCAGTCATTACTTGATGGGTTCTATGGAAGATGCGTAATGAATGGATTTTTAATGGGTGTGACTCTTCTATGTAGGAGGCCTTACGACAGGTCCATGCTTTGCATGCTACCATGGCACGTGCTTTTGCGGTAGCTGATGAACACATACCACATGATGCGGGGCTTACGTGGGTCTCTTGTATCTTTGTTGAAGCGCTACAAACTAGTCTCCATGTTGACGCCAGCTTCAATACAACATCAGGTCATGCAGGCATTGGTGATCTTGCAAGAGACTCCAATGGTAGGTGGCTGTGGGGGTTCTTTGGGGCGGTTGAGGCTGTCGATTCCCTTCAGGTGGAATTACTTGCCATTCTCCACGGGCTACAAATTTCTTGGAGCAGACGCACGTAGTCTGTGTTATGCGTTTCGGACTCAACTATAGCGGTAGAGCTCATTACGCATGATATCCAAAGTACTCATAGATTGGCGGCTATCCTTTACTCAATTGAGGAGCTGGTGCATAGGCCTTGCATGATTTAGTTTGAACATTCCTTCCGAGAAGGGAATAAGTGTATTGATCTATTGGCTAGACTGGGACAAACGCGAGGTCTAGAGGTGAAGGAGCTTGTTTCCCCTCCACCTGAGGTGGAGTCTCAAATGCTAGCGGACATAGCTGGAGGTCCGATCGTCAGATTGTAATTTTGTTTTGCTTTTTTTTTTTTTTTACAGTACTTTACCAAAAAAAAAACAATGTTATTTATAGTTTCTTACTTAAGATAATTTCTAAAAGATTTGACATTTTGATAAACATGTTATTAAATATTATATAAAGACTCATACTTAACTTATAATTTTTATGTTATTTTTAGATCTAGATTTTAATTTTATTTTTCATGTATTACATAAAACTATTTGTAAGTAATATTAATGGTAACCATATATATATATATATATATATATATATATATATATATATATTAATAATTTCCTAATTAAGATAATTTCTAGATAATTTGATATTTAATTAATAAAAATGTTATTAAATACTATATAAAGACTTGTACTTAATGAGATAATTATAAATATCATATTTTTTAGAAGAAATTTAAATACATTTTTAAATAAAAAGTAAAGATACAAAAAAAGTCAAAACCATTTAGTAAAGTTATTATAAAATTTAAATTAATTTTAATTATAAAGTGGTAAATCTATACATATATATACTTTTAATGTAACACCGTTGGTTTTCATATGTGTTATATTATTCTATGATAATACATGTTATTTGATATTGTTTATAAATAAATTTTAATTGCAAAAATTGAAACCTTATACCTCATTCTGTGCTTTTAATTTTGGAGATCTTCTATAACATAGGGAACTATTTGGGTGGCTTAATCCTACCAAACTGATGGAGTGAGGCAAGTGAAATGATGGATGATCTTCCTTTTCCTCTAATTGTCAAAATCTTCTTCCTTGAGGATCAATTTCGGAAAAGAATATCCAGAATTGAACACAAGTATGTGTTCCTAAGCTAGAGAGGGAAGCACTCAAGTAAAAAAAACTCCAAAGGATTGCTCACCGAAGCTTAGAAGCACTCAGATTCCCTAAGCCTAAGCAAGGAATTTTAGAAGACTTTGAGAGAGATTTGGCTAAAGCAAATGGTCAAAAATCTCATAAGGTTCAAAGTGAATACAAGTATGAAGGAACAAGCTATAAATAGGACCGGAAGCTAGCAAGGTTGGCGCCAATCACAAGCTACACAATTGGTGCCAAGAATTTGAATTTCAAATGAGATTTGAATTCAAATTCTCAGCCACCATGTGCATGACCGTGATCTTAAGAGCCTTCATGCTTCTAAATGTCATTTATAGGAAGCATTTAGGATGGATTTGGGCG
Organism: Cajanus cajan; assembly: GCF_000230855.2. Taxonomy (NCBI): domain Eukaryota; kingdom Viridiplantae; phylum Streptophyta; class Magnoliopsida; order Fabales; family Fabaceae; genus Cajanus; species Cajanus cajan. Next base: position 42,892,467 of record NC_138521.1, on the reverse strand, counting down.
TGCACATGTTCATCCACACTTGGCTTAAAACATGTGGCCCAAATTCAACTCAAATGGCTTCTAAATGACACCTAGATTTAGCCTCACTTACCTATTTTAGTATTCCTTCAAAACTCCTACTCTAAGGGCCTAAATACAATGGCCAATCAAATACAAACAATAGGAAATAATAAAAAAAAAAGCAAAATGAGTCTAATATTAGGTACCAAAATACCCAAGGCCCATAAAGCCCAAAAATAGGCCCATTAAACCTATGGCCTAAAATCCTAATCCATGTGGTCCAAAATACAAGACCAAAATATGGAAACCCTACTCTGCAACAATAAGAACAATAAAGGTGGTTCACTGTAAAGCTCATGTGAAAAGTCCCCTAGGCCCACCAAGCCTAGTGGGACTACCAAACTCTAAAGCCCAAATCTTCATGCCTAGCCCATTCCTCTTGGGTCCTTCAATGTGTCACCTCTTGACCTCATTGGCATGATTTCATCACAAACCTATAATGTCTGACCTTTCATCTCAATGTTATTGAGAAAAATCTAAGTCGCATGTCGACTAAAGATAAGGCAAACAAAGAGTTTATAAGTAAGGGACAACCTTCACCATACAAAATAATTTTGTAGGGTTGAGTTAAAGTCATAAATCACTTACTAAGATGTTATTATATATATATATATACATATATATATACCCACTCTATAAGGATCACCAACCATTGATAGTTGTATCAAGCCTAATAGTGTTGAGTGTGAGGAGTGTATTGCGAAAAAAATCCAAGTCTCGCCTATCCTAAATCATTTTAAAAAAAGTCATCCACCATTTATCCACTTATCAAACTCAATAATCTTGGATGTGACGGAGTGTATTGCAAAAAATCAAAGTCTTATGTCGACTCAAACAAGTTGATTTTAGGCTAGTTAACTCAACCTGACATACATCTTGTTACCTCTAGACTTGAAGGGTTTCATTAACTTCAAAACATTTTACAAAAATGTATTATTAATGTTGATTAAGCTTGAGATGAAGACGTGATCTTAGTAGGTTTTGATGATTACAAATAAGCTTGTTGAAAGATATGAGTGCAACTTGTAGTTTATTTTGAGTTTTGAGTCTTTTGATAGTTAAGAGTGTAAGTTTTATCTTGTTTTGTGTGGTTTAAGCTTTGTTTCTTGTGTGCTTTGTGTTTGGTAAGTAACTTAGCTTTTATCTCTATCTAGATGATGAATGATGATTTAGATATGTGTTAAAATTTAATTGTAAAGAGAAATGGTATAAAAAATAAAGATATTAAGTTTTCACTTAAAATAATCGATTATTTCAAGTAATAATTGATTATTTACTTTATTTTTCAGTTACCTGAGGAGAAGTTTTTGTAATAATTGATTATTCAACAAAATAATCAATTAAACTATTCTTAGTTGATTTTCAAAATTGGTAAAAACAAAATAATTGATTATTCATGTAAATAATCAATTATTTATGTTCAACAACTTATATATATATATATATATATATATATATATCATTCTTTACACTTTGAATAGGAAGACTTGATTCTTTGTGATATCTTTTTTTTGAAAACACTCTTTGAGATACATCTTTTTTACAAGAAAAGGTTCTTTAACCTTTGTGGTAACCTCAAGAAAGTTTTCAATAATTTAATTGATCACCATGTTTATGGAGTGAAAGGTTAAGCTAGATTATTAATTCACCTACTCTTATATGTTTTGTACATATGGTGAATTCATTCCTTAAACTTTTGCTTTGATTGTTTTCTTAAGTTTTTCTTAAGAAGGAAGAATCTTGTAGTGGAGCGCTACAAGTGGGTGCTTGTTAGGGTGCAGGAAGTGGTTTCTTTAATAGTGTAGAAGTGTATTGTATGTGATATTTTGATTGAAAACTTTTGATATTAAATATTAGTGGAAAATTTCAATCGAGTTGATTAGAAACCGGATGTAGGTTACAAGTGGATGTGACTGACTACCTAACCTAATCATTACAAATAACATAGGACTTGATAATTCCTTTCTCCCTACTTGGAGTGACGAGTCTCACAAAATGGTATCCCTCTAGTAGTTTATTTCACCAACCTATGTTTAATAATTAAGATATTGGAGAGAGATAAAAGATATATAGGTGAACTAAGAAAGAAAAAATATGAAGAATTTCAAATTCTTACTTTTTTGCGAGAATTTAAAATTCTACTATTTTAAGAAATTTCGCAAATGCTTGGATTTCAAATTATTTGTAAATTCTCCATATAAACAAAGCATATCATCCCAAGGCATTTGAAAGTATTTATTTTAACCTTAAGAATTTTTTTTGATCCTTTATATAAAAAGAAAAATTAATTGGGTGAAAGGTTTCTTTTTGTATTTTTATTTAAAGGAAAAAATTGCATAAAGATTTAAACCAACAAATGATTTATTATTAAATTCTCACAATAACGTTAAAGATAAAATTGTTATTTAATTGAATTAATGTTATCAATTTTTAGCTATATATTTTTTAATATTTGGATCAAAAGATAACAATTCTCATTTTTATGCTTTTAAAAATAAATTATTGTATAAGAATTTAATCTAACAAATGACTAGTTATTAAACTCTCAGGTTTGAATAACATTAAATATAGAGTTGAGTTTCTTCTCTTAGAAATCTCTCAAAAATCTTTCTCTTCCAAAATTCTCTCTCTCATTTCTATTTCTTTGTTTGAATTTTATTCTCCATTATTCTCTACACGAACTTGTGTAACATCTTAATGAAGATGTGTGGCTAAATTCATTCTACGGATTCAAGAATTCAATAATTGTGGTAACTTTTCTTGTATCCAAATTTCAATTTCGTTTTGTATTCTTGGATTTGAATATCTTAAAACACCAAATTGGATTCAATTCAAATTGAATTTCACAAAGAATTGCAAATTGTGATTACATTTGCATTTTTGGTGAAATTTCATTGAATACGATTGGATTCTTTGTTTCTTCATTTCAATTAATTTTTAAATGATGGAATTCATAATATTCTTTGAAACTACAATGATTATCTTCTTGAATTGGTATTTCTCTAATTGGAATTTAATTTTATTCTGTAATTTTCATACATTTTATCATTGCATTTAAATTGTTTGTTAAAGTTCTCCTCGATAATTTGCATTGTAAAATTAGTATTAATGATTTGTGTCTCTAGATTCTGACTTAGGATTCCCTATATTGCAACATTTAAGGGGAAACTAGTTTGATTTGATAACATCTCAATAATTCTTGTTAACTACTCAATAATCATAAATCATTACAGGAGTAAAAATTATTATTTTTATTTATAATGGTAAATATTATAAATATTCTTATGCATAAATTTAGAAGTGAAAAAAATTAATTAAACGTACTCAAAGATTAATACTGTTATTTTATGTATATTTTTTAACTTAAAGATAAAAGAAAATGCAAAAGATTAAGTTAGTTAACGGTTAGGATATTTTGTTATAAGATTTGTTAGTTATATATGAATCTTGTTGTTTCTGTATGTGTATATAAATATGTATATTTTATGTTGTTTCCTTTTTTTAAAAATTTACAGACTTGATTTATGCATTAAGAACTTTAAATTCAATGGTTGGATCATTGAAATTTGATGTAGAATATGAGTTATTGAACGAAGTAAGTTTTGGTAGACTTACTCTTAGAGTAAACGAATTCTTTCGCATATATATATATATATATATATATATATATATATATATATATATATATATATATATATATATTAGTTGTTATATTTGAAATATGATCAATATATTAGTTTGTATTTCTTCATTATCTTGTATTATTCATGTTCCCATTGGTTCTATGAAACTTTTATGTAGCAAAAAAACCATCACAAAATCAGGCTTTTAAAGTCAGTTAATAAATAATTGATTTTAAAAGTAACATGATGACATTTTTGTAAATAGAGTCACTATTTTTAAAAATCAGTTATCTTTTAACCAATTTTAAAATCAGTTAACTAATTTTGTACATAAAAGTTTAAAAATTGGTTCAAAAAACAATTTTAAAATCAGTTATCTTTTAACCAATTTTAAAATCAGTTAACTAATTTTGTACATAAAAGTTTAAAAATTGGTTCTAAAGAAACAATTTTAAAAAGGCCCTATGCTTGCAGGGATCATTGACCCCCTTTCATTATTGCGCTTGTCTCCCAGCATTTTATCTTCTATCTTGCTCACCCGATTGTGTTCTGTTTTGGTTTTGCCATTTTCGTTGTTTTGTCATTGGCTTCCCACAAGCATTTAATAGCCTTTGTTGTGCTCTGTCATTAGTGTTGTCTCCCATGTCACACCACCACAACACCTTCATTCACCACTAATTCACCTTTATCATAGTCGCGTCCTCTTACGACTAGGTTAGTGTAAAATGAACCTCCCTCTGCACTATGAACCTAAACAATTTGACATCCATAATATTATCTTTACTTATTCTATTGGTGGTGTGCTAGAATAAATCATTTTTTTTGTGAACATAGAATGTGTTAGCTTCTTTGGATTTAATTTATATGTTTCTCATCTTCTTATTAAATTTTATCTATTTAAAAGGGAGCAATTATCCACTAGAAATACTTTTAATGATTCAAATTCATTAATTTAATTGCCTTTTGCATTTAGCGTATGTATGTGCTTAGGTGTTTAGTGATGTTAATTACCAATGTTGTTGATTTTATTACAATTTTGTTTAATATTTAATTAATTCTTTATTTTCTTTTGATATCCATGTCTTAATTTTGCATTCTAAGTTTTACCTTTGCCTCGTGTACCATTCTTCTGGGTTTTATTTCGCACTTATTCTCATTAGAGAGCTCTACAAGTTAGTACTTTTGTTAACATTGCACGAGACTTGCAATCTATTATTTTCCTTTCCTTATCACTTGTTGTTTATGTGAATATGTTTGTTTTACTGTCACAATCAAGGACCTTATACTATACATGTCTTTCTTGTTTTATAGAAGCTATATTCTTGTTAAGATTATCAAATTGGTAAAAGATATAAATTATAAGAGATTGAGCTAATTATATCTCATTACCACTATATAGCTTACTATTTTTTTAAATCTTCTAAACTAAATATGATTATCATGAAGTGAAAATATGCAATGATATCTATGATAAACAATAAGAAGCATTGAGTATGAATATTATGTAAGTAAGACAATGCATACTATTGTCAATTCACAAATAGTATCTAGAAAAGTCAAAGTAAATTCACAAATATTATTACACTAGAAATCATCATAAATAACATCACATATTTTTGCTTCATGAATAATCAGGAATTGAGCAGACTCATAGTTTTCCAGTTGTTTATCATAAATAACATTACGTATCCAAATTTACAAATAAGTTTCGCATGATATTCATATATAATTACTTTATAAGATTTTAAAAAATAGTAAGCTATATATTGGAAATGATATATAATTATCCCAATCCCTTAATATTTATATCCTTTATCAATTTGATAATCTCAACAATAATATAGCATTTATAAAACACTAAAGACATTAATGGTAGAAAGTCCTTGATTGTGATAGTAAGACAAACATACTAACTTAAAACAGGTGACATGAAAAGGAAAAGAATAAATTGCAAGTGTTGTCCAAGGTTAACAATAGTACGAACTAGTGAAGCTCTCCAGTGAGAATAAGTTTGAAATAAAACCCAAAAGAATGGTACATTAGGCAACGGTAAAACCTGTTGTTTAAAAATGGTAGATGCAGCTATGAGGAACCTGAAACACTAAACAAACACGTTAGAAAAATTTTCCTAAGGTGTGTGATGGCACTGACCTTAAGGACTTATCCGCAGGATACGTGCAAGCTCCCCAGGATACAACGGGGTCGTCTCATATTTGAGGAACAGAACTGGCAATCGCAAAAGCTGAAAACTTAGAGAGAAGAAGGAGAGAAATATTTCGGGATGAAAAATAGTGTGCCGGAAGCCTCTATTTATAGAGTCTCAGAAACCCTAAAAATCTCGTGAAGCATTCGATAATTATTAAAGAAATTAAATTCGAGTAATTAAGGAAAATAAATCCGAATAATTAAAGGAAATCAATTCAGTAATTAAAGAAAATTAATCTGAATTTGTATGAGCAGTACAAATCAAAGAGATCGTTAGATAAAGCACTAAGAATAGTATGACGGCAAACCTTGTTGGCCTGAGACCAATCATCCGATTTGGATGCGGATGCCGAGGTAGAGGAATCTGGCTTCGGAACAGTAAGAGTGTAAGAAACACCGTGCATGTCTAGTATGGAATGGAAGCACTCCTGCCACCGACAGAAGTTTTGGCCAGAAAAGACTTCGACTTTTGAGACATCGGGTAATGTCTTTGCATTCGTGGTGTCCGTCGTGGGTGGAGGAACGACAATGTCAGTGTTTGAAGCGTCAGCGATTTGAAGTCCTTAAGATTGTTGTTTAAAAATGGCGGATGCAGCTATGAGGATTGAACCTGAAACACTAAACAAACACGTTAGAAAAATTCTCCCGAGGCATATGATGGCACTGACCTTAAGGACTTATCCGCGGGATACACGCAAGCCTCCAAGGATACAACGGGGTCATCTCAAATATTTGAGAAGATAAATATTTCGAGATGAAAAATAGTGTGTCAAAAGCCTCTATTTATAGAGTCTCAGAAACCCTAAAAATCTCGTGAAGCATCGGGTAATTAAAGAAATTAAATTCGAGTAATTAAGGAAAATAAATCTGAATAATTAAAGGAAATCAATTCAGTAATTAAAGAAAATTAATCCGAATTTATAACGGTAAGATTTTAATGACAGAATCAAATTTGAATTTGAAATGTGAAAAACTGTCATTTTCGGATAAGATTTCCTTAATTAATTAAAAATAATTTAATATAATCAAAATAAAAAATATTTCCATATCTCATTTTCTTTTGGTATATCATATATGTACAACAAAACCTAGAATGAAAAATTAAGGCATAGGTATCAAATGACAATAAAGAATTAATTAAATATAAAACAACAAACAGTACACAAAATTTTCATAAAATCAACGATACATTGGTAATTAACATCACTAAACACATAAACACATATGTACACTAAATGTAAAAGCCACTGGAATTAATGAAATTGAACCATAAAACCCTAAACACATAAACACATATGTATAAATAAAATTTAATAAGGAGATGAGAAACATATAAATTAAAACACAAGAAGCACTAACACATTCCATGTTAACACAAAAAATTATTTATTCCAGCACCACCAATAGAACAAGATAATATTGTGGGTATTAAATTGTGCAAGTTCATAGTGGAGAGGGACGTGCATTTTGCACTAACCTGATCATAAGAAGGACGTAGTGAACGGTGGCGATGACAAAGGCAAATCAGTAGCGAACAAAGGTGTGATGGTGGCGCAACAAGGGAGACATCACAAGTGAGAGAGTACGAAGGAGGTTGTTTTACGCTAGTGGGAAGGTGATGACGAAACAACGATAGCGGTAGAACCAAACCAAACCAGAGCACAGTGGTGAGAGTGAGAGAGAATAATTGATCACTAGAGGGTGAGCGTGAAATTGAAAGGGGGGTCCATTATCCTCTTTAAGTGTAGGACCATTTTAAAATTGGTTCTAAAGAACCCATTTGGTATATGATATATGAAATTAGTTACTAGTGTAACTTATTTCATGAACCTTATAATACGAAATTGATTCTTTAAAATCTATTTTTAAATCTTCACATAAGAAATTGATTAAACATAAAATTGATTTGAAAAGCTCTTTGAAAATCAGTTAATAAATAAATAATTTTAAAAAGCGGTGGATCTATTTACAACATGCCACCACATCACTTTCCCTATTAACTGTTTCGAAAGCCCAATGCTATAACTATTTTTTGCACTAGTTTAATACTTGTAATTTTTTATGATACTTTACATGCAAAGCTTTGCTAATTCAAACTCTAGAATTGTATATGAAGTCATGAAAAATTCTAATGTTTCCATTAATGTCAATAAAATTTCTTCAATTTACAAGGCATGTTGTATGGAAAAATCCCATAAGTTTTCTTTCATTCCATTTGTAACCATATATACTCGCTACAAAAAAAAAAAAAAAAAAAAGTTATTTAAAGCTATTTTTTCATAAAGATAAATGGGTTGTTGGAAAAAAAATAAGTATTTAACAACGACATTTTAATTTTGTTACGATAAGATTTTTTGTATTAACTATATCAATATTGTTGTGAAAACCATGTGTCCATAGGAAATGGACTTTTGTATGCTAACAACCTTGATAGTCATTGGAAAAAAGTGTTTTCCTATTTCAATTCATTTATTGTTGGAAAAAGATGTTTTTTATGCCAACATAAAATATTTGAAATAAGATTAAAAAAAAATGTCAAAATATGAAAAGTAAGATTTGAATCCTTAACCCTTAACTCCAACAACAATACTTAATTACTAAGTAATCAAATTTCTTTAATACATAAATGAAAAGTAATAATATATATATATATACCTTAAATACGAACCAAAATTTAACATATATTTATTACTATAAAATATAAAGATTGTATTTTTTCAAATTCAATTTTTGTTTATCTAAGGTTATAATTTTTTTAGGAAAATTGAATTTTAATTTTTTGCAATTTATTATATTAGATATTAGATTCAAAAATTCTATATCAAAACAACCATATTTTAAACAAAAAAAAAAAATTCGTTGAAATTAAAAGAATAAGACTATTTTGATTAAAAAAAAATCATTGAAATAATTTTTTATTTTTAAAATATCTTTTTTGGATGTTGTTAGTTTAGATTAGATATTTTTTTAACTTTTTTTGTGGATCGATGCAGTTAGTTTAGATTCTATAATATATACTTTTTTCTTTTAAAATATTAATATATATTATATTTGTTTATGAAATTTGAATTTCAAAAGGTTGAAAATATATTAGATTAGATTGAATTCAATAGTTGATAATTCTATAGTAACATCATTGATTAACCCTTTATATTAAATATTAACCTCTATCTTACATAAGAATATTTTTAGGTTTTTTTTTCCAACTTTATAAAGATTGTATTTTTCCAAATTCAATTTTTGCTTATCTAAGGTTATAATATTTTAGGAAAATTGAATTTTAAATATTTGTAATTTATTATATTAGATATTAGATTTAAAAATTTTATATCAACACAACCATATTTTAAAAAAAAAAATCGTTGAAATTAAAAGAATAAGACTATTTTGATTACAAACAAAAAAAAAATTCATTGAAATAATTTTTTATTTTAAAATATCTTTTGTGGATGTTGTTAGTTTATATTAGATATTTTTTTAAAAGAAAATTTTATAATATATACTGTTATGGTATGCCTAAAAGTCCTATCTCGTTTAGGAGTCGATGCTAAAGGTAGTTTATAAACATCTTCCCTCCTTAACCTATTGAGGCGCCTTTTCAAGGAGAAAACCGTGACGGTCCAAAGAGTGCCAAAGCGAAATATGTGGTGACCCTAACGATGACAACGGACTTATAGTAGGAACATTTAGCGCTAGAAGAAGGGCCTAGGCCCCTCTTTCCCCTTAGCATCAACTGGGGGGCTTGTTCCGGTATGCTTAAAAGTTCCACATTGCTTAGGAGTCGAGGCTAAGGATATAGTTTATAAACACCCTCCCTCCTTAACCCACTGAGGCGCCTTTTCTAGGACAAAATCGTGATGGCCTAACGAGTGCCAAAGTGGACAATACCTTGGATGCGGTGACCCTAACGATGACAGCAGACTTATGATAGGAACATTTGGCGCTAGAAGAAGGGCCTAGGCCCCTCTTGCCCCTTAGCATCGACAAGGGGTCTGTTCCGGTATGCTTAAAAGTCCCACATTGCTTAGAAGTCGAGACTAAGGGTAGTTTATAAATACCCTCCCTCCTTAACCCACTGAGGCGCCTTTTCAAGGACAAAATCGTGATGGCCCAACGAGTGCCAAAGTGGACAATACCTCATATGCGGTGACCCTAACGATGACAGCGGACTTACGGTAGGAACATTTAATATTTTATTTTAAAATATTAATATAGTTTATGGTTGAAAATATATTAGATTAGATTGAATTTAATAGTTGATAATTCTATAACAACATCATCTGTCAACCCCTTTATATTAAACATTAACCTCTATCTTACATAAGAGTATTTTTAGGAATTTTTTTTTTCAATTTTATAAAGACCGTATTTTTGCAAATTCAATTTTTGTTTATCTAAGGTTATGATTTTTTTAGGAAATTGAATTTTAAATGTTTGTAATTTATTATATTAGATATTAGATTCAAAAATTCTATTTCAACACAACCATATTTTAAACAAAATTTTTTTGTTGAAATTAAAAGAATAAGACTATTTTGATTATAAACAAAAAAAAATGAAAAAAAAAAACTTCATTGAAATGATTTTTTATTTTAAAATATCTTCTGTAGATGTTGTTAGTTTAAATTAGATATGTTTTTGAAAAAAAAATTGTGGATTCAGTTAGTTTAGATTCTATATCATATACTTTTTTATTTTAAAATATTAATATAGATTATATTTTGTTTATAAAATTTGAATTTTAGATTAGATTGAATTCAGTAATTGATAATTTTATAACAATATTATCGGTCAATCCCTTTATATTAAACACTAGCCTCTATGTTACATAAGGGTATTTTTAAGGACTTTTTTCAACTTTATAAAGATTGTATTTTTCTAAATTAAATATTTGTTTATCTAAGGTGATAGTTTTTAAGAAATTTTGAAATTTAAATGTTTGTAATTTATTATATTAGATGTTAGATTCGAAAATTTTATATCAACACAACCATATTTAAAAAAAAATTCGTTGAAATTAAAAGAATAAGTCTATTTTAATTATAAACAAAAAATAAAAAGAAAGAAAAAAAACTATTGAAATAATTTTTTATTTTAAAATATCTTTTGTGGATGTCCTTAGTTTAGATTGGATATTTAAAAAAAAAAAACTTGTGGATGCAGTTAGTTTAGATTCTATCATATATACTTTTTATTTTAAAATACTAATATAGATTATATTTGTTTATAAAATTTGAATTTCAAATGATTAAAAATATATTATATTATATTGAATTGAATAATTGATAATTCTATAACAACATCATCGGCTAATCCTTTTATATTAAACATCAATCTCTATCTTACATAACAATATTTTTAGAGATTTTTTTTTTCAATGAAAGAGTTTTAAGTGTAACGATTCGCTATTGTTGCTATATTCTATGAAATTCTCAACTAATAACGAAACTACATACTTAATATCATACATTTACTATTGGTTGGATAAATAATACATATATATATATATATATATATGTGTGTGTGTATGTGTGTGTGAAGAGAGTTATAATAACACCGGTATAACTTTTACTAAGCATTGCACCACTCAATAACTTTATATTAAATGTGAATTTTTTAAATTCAACCATTAGATTTGAAAGTTATTTACTCTTAGATCATATATATACAAAAATTTATATTAATCCAAGATGATTTGATACTTCATTTTTATAAAACAAAATTGACGTAATATATTCATTTCAAAATATACTAAAATATAAACATTTTAATTACCTTCAAGTTGTTGTTCAATTTTAACAAAATTTGATATAAACATATAAAGTGATATGAATTTTTGATTTAACGGTTGGATTTACAAAATTCACATTTAATATAAAATTATTGAGTGGTGTAATACTTAGTAAAAGTTACAATAGTGTTATTATAACCCTTCTCATATATATATATATATATATATATATATATATATATATATATATATATATATACCATGCAAATAAAGAGAAAGTCATCTAGGTGAGTACAAAACATGTATATACACATAAATACAAAAATCCAAAAAACCTAAATTGTATGTCCTAATCCGAGGATGCTTAATAAATGTCCAAGATGAATAAAGAATAAGTCATCTCATACCTCAGAATAGATTTTCCTAATCCGACTGTTGAGATAGAAGAAAAATGTCTCAGGAGGTTATCATATGAAATTTAGCCTGATCCAACGGTTAATAAATTCGCTAAGGGGTTAAAACCGTTACTGGTTTGTGTATGACAATCTTATTTTGGACAACATTTTTTCTCTCATGGTACCTCTCATTACAAACCAAATTTTAAAAATCTCATCCACTACTAGAAAAATTAATATTTGTGACGAATTTTGTGACGGAAAAAATAGCATCGCTAATAGTGACGCATTTTGTGAGGGAATTTTAAGTTTTGTGACGGACAAGAATTTATTGACTTTTGTGACGGATTTTGTGACGGAATATATTCCGTCTCTAAAAATCCGTCACAAATTTCGTCACTAAATCAAAAAAAAAATATTTGTGACGGATTTTGTGACGGAAAAATTTTCGTCTCTAAAAATCCGTCACAAATTTCATCACTAAATAAAAAAAAATGTTTGTGACGGATTTTGTGACGGAATAAACTTCGTCTCTAAAAAATCCGTCACAAATTTCGTCACTAAAATGAAAAAATTTAGTGACGGATTTCTCCCTCTCAAAATTCCGTCACAAATAGGTTAAAATATTTTGTGAAAAAATTTGTGACAAATTGTTCCCTCTCAAAATATCAAATTTTATTTATGAAACTTTTATATTTAAGAATTATGCATAATTAAAGAAAATATGTTATTTTTTTTTAAAAAAATAATAAAATTAAAAATATTTTATTTCATTAAAGGACTGAAAAAATTATGAAATTCATTTAATTAAATAAAAAATTGTCAATTTTGAACATAAGAAACTAAGACATTCATTAAAAATATTTTAAAAAAAACTTGTGAAAATAAAAAAAATATATTAATTTAATTTTGGCTTAATTACATTTTTGATCCCTCAAGTATTGTAATTGTGCAATTTTGATCCCTAAGATTTTAATTGGATAATTTTAGTCCCTAAAGAATTGTAATTGTGCAATTTTAGTTCTTTAATTTTTAATTGAACAATTTTAGTCTCTCAAAAATCATAATTGTGCAATTTGAATCTCTCCCATTAAAAATTTAATAATTTTAAAATTTCAATATATATATATATATATATATATATAATAATTTAAAATTATACCATTATTAGCTTATTTAAGTTAACATATACTATAATTTTTATTAATGTAACAAATGATATATATTTATTATTACTAAATAAATAAAATTTATATATTATTAATAATTTAATATTGCTAATAAATTAATATCAATAATATTTTTAGTATATTTATAGATAAATTGATAATTTGATAAATATAACTTAGTATATATTAATATACTTTTACAAAAATATAAATATAGTAGATAAGATATGTATATTTATATTTTTGTAAAAGTATATTAATATATAATAAGTTATATTTATCAAATTATTAGTTTATGTATAAATATACTAATAATATTATTGATATTAATTTATGAATAATATTATAAAATTATAATATATATATATATATATTTATGTATTTATTAATAATAAATATGTATCATTTGTTTGACACCCTCTACCCCACATACCATAACACAAATAACAAAAATTGAATAACATAATCTTTTTCATATTTGAAATACCAAACATGTTTAATTCAAATCAAAACTCATGTATTTGTGGAATTAAATAGATATTCATACATCTCACGCAACAAGGAATACAACAGAACAATCAAAAAGCAAAATATAAGCTTGCATAGTTTATTTGTTTCTCTCAGGGTTCTCTTAAGAACCCACAGAGTACTCTAATCCATACAATAAACATCTTACTCATATAATTGTCTCTTACAATTGCATTCCCTTATGGTGTGTTTGCATGAGTAATTTTACAAATTCAAGGAATTTGAAATTCTTGGTATTTGAATTACTTTGATTTCAATTTCTATCATTGTTAAAATAGTAATAATTATTAAATACCTTTAAAACATTGCATGAAAGTTATTAATATGACAGGTATTACTCGATATTGTGTTTTCAAGTATCCTAATATTGTGAAAAATATGAGTTAGAATTGATTAATGAGAGAGACTAAAATCACACAATTATGATATTTAATAGACTAAAATTGTTCAATTAAAAATTGAAGGACTAAAATTCATAGTTTTAAAAACCAGACCGGTCATCGAACCGGTTAAGGTACTGGGTCAGTGGGTCAAAGGTTGAACAGGTGGGTCACTAGTTGAACCGCATGACTCGATTTTTATTAAAAAATATTTATATTAAATATATTTTATACTTATAAATTTTAATAAATTCATATCTTATTTTAAATTTCAATTTTTCTATCTTATTTAAAATTAATTTTATTTTTATTTTGTAAAAAAATACATAAAAAAATTACATGTTAAACGGTATATTAATACAAATTAAAAATATAAATAATATGTACATATATAATATGCTTGCAATTAATATCACAAAATAATATATGTAATATTTACATAGATATTGCATTATTAAATATATAATTTAAAATTAATAATATACTATAAAAGTTATTTAAGTTGTATATATTGGAAACAAATATATTAGAACAAGTACTCATTGTTATATTTAATAAGACTCCTTGCTTTTTCATTAAGAGATTCAATTTTCATTATTATTTTTGTAATTTATGGTCCCTTAAAAGAATTAAAAAAAAATAAGAAAAAAAAGTGGTTGAACCGGTTTGACCCACCGGTTCACCGGTTGAACCGAAAAATTGACCGGTTCAATCCGGTTTGAAACGGGTCGACTGCATAACCGATCCAACTTCAGATTTGAACCGGCTGGACCACCGGTTCCCGGTCCAACCGGTCCGACCGGCCGGGTCGGTCCGGGTTTTAAAACACTGCTAAAATTGCACAATTGCAATCTAAAATTACCCAATTAAAATCTTAGGGATCAAAATTGCACAATTGCAATACTTGAAAGATCAAAAATACAATTAAGCATATAATTTTTTAGCTAAAAAAGTTAAAAATGAATGTGTAATTAGAAAAGTTTAAAATATTTATTTTTTAATTTAATAATTTAATTATAATATAATAAATTTTAAAAAAACTTATAAATTAAAGTAAAGAAACCAAAAGTGTCAATTTATTTTTCTAAGTTATTGATTTGTTATTTTTTAGTTTAGTTGTTTATTGAAAAATGTCTTTCTAATGTCATAATTTTATAATTTTAAAGTGTAAATTTTTAGTTAAAAAATTAAAAGTTTCTTATTTTATGTTAATAAAATAATATCTTTTAATTTCTTTATTTTTATGTTTAAAAACAAACTATAAATTAATGTAATTTAGATTTAAAAGTGACAAGGATAATTTACAAGTTTTTAATTATTTTTTTTAACTTTAATTGCTTCTAAATGAAGGAAAAAAAGTAAGAAAACAAGATATCTTGAAACCCTTCATTGAGTCATATCAGAATATTTATTATAATTTTAATTATGATTTTTATAATCTTTTGATTTAATACTGGATTTCTTTTGATTATAATATTTTAATGTATTTTATTTGAAGTATCAGTTAAAATATTTTATTATCTTTTCATTTTAATTTATTGTAAAATAATTAGAATATTTAATTTAGTATCATAAAAAAAATAATCATTATAAGATTTAATTTATTTAATTTCATTATTTATTATAATACTTTTAGTCATTGTATTGATAATTTTTTTTAATTAAAATATATTTCAAAATTTTAGTTAATTCATTATCATTCACTTATTTTATTAAAAAGTGATCAAATATAATTTATTTTCAATTAATTTAATAAAATAAAAACTTTAAAATATATATTTAAAATCTGTAACAATTTCTTAAATACTAATATTTAATTAATTTTAATATAGACTAAATTTAATATTAGAAAATTTATTGTAATTTTAGTTATAATTTTTATTATGTTTTGATTTAATATTGGATTTATTTTGATTATAAAACATAGTAAATAAAATCTAAAATCTGTATCAATATCTTTGATAAAAATATTTAATTAATTTTTAGTTTCCCTCTAAAACCCTAGGTGAAATTGGAGAAGATCAGCAGCGGTGTGCCTGTAGCCCATCCCTGACAGCGGATTGCCACTGCTTCACCTCTGGCTGGAACGCCACTACCTTCTCTACCCATTGGTACGACTCATTCACTATCTTTCCATCCCAGCCGGCTTCCGTAGAACAAGACATTAGCAGTTAGCAGTTAACAATGTGGAGAAAAATATTTGGGCACTCTAGGTGAAATTTGCTTCTTCAAAGGTAAAGTTAATAAAATTTCCTTAAAGCATAAACAATTCCACTTAATTAGAACTAATAAATGAATCCCTAAACATTGAGAGATCCCTGTGGAGAGAGTTAGCTATCAAATATAAAAAGTAAAAATTAAAAATAAAATTTATAAAACTATAAGAAAAATAAAATAATAATCATGGATGAAGTATAAGAGATGAGTTAATAAAAATGAAAAAAAAAATGTAGAAAAGATAAGATATTTTACACACTTTAGTTTTGGTTGTGGTAAGGAAGCAAGTATTTTTCTAGAAGCAAGAGTGTTTTATAAGTGAAAGCTGAAAGAAAAGCCTAACCCTAACCCCCTTCCTCTCCCGCTCCCTCTCCCTCTCCGCCACCGCTCCTCCCTCCTCTCCGCCCTCTCCTTCCTCCGCCGCATCTCCCTCGCGGCCTCCCCCTCCCTCCGCTGCCTCCTCCTCCCCGCCCTCTCCACACGCGCCACCACCTCCTCCCTCAACGACCCCAACCCCAACTGGTCCAACCGCCCCCCAAGGAAACCATCCTCCTCGACGGCTGCGACTTCGAACACTGGCTCGTCGTCATGGAGAAGCCCGAAGGCGACCCCACCCGCGACGAAATCATCGATTCCTACAAACGCACACAACCTCTCGAGACAGCATCTCTCTCGCGACATTCAACACACACTCTCGTAGGCTCTTCTAGTCATCCAAATCCACAAACGCGCAGTCTCGAAGGAGCTCTCGCGAGTGGTGCACCAAATCCACAAACCTCTCCGAGGAGCTGTCTCGAAATGTGGTATTAGTCTTGCACGAGTTCTTCGCCAAAGGGAAAAGTAAAAGATTTGTAAGTTAACTTGCAAATTATTTTGGGATTTTTTTTTATAATTTCACCAGGTGCTGACATTTGCCCTAATTTGTTCTTGCACTCTAAGTTCTTGGCTTTCTTGAGGTAGCATATGTCATTTATATGTTTGCTTTTTTCGTTCTTCTTTCTTGAATCAATGTAAAATGGAACGTACGACATACATTTGCTTGTTGATTCTGCAGTAGAAATAGAAGCTACCGATCTTATTTCCTTGATTGGTAATTTCTTGGAAAGAACTCACTTGTAAATTTTATGTTGATATTTTTCAAATTGGAATGGGGAGAACGGGGTGCTTGTTAATTAGATCTACCATGCCTTTAATAGCTTTCTCAGAAAATGGTTAACATCTTAATGGAGAAAAAAAATTCATAGATAATTTTTAGTGAAGTTGTATTGAAAGTTGACTCGTAAGTTTATCATCTCCGTTCCCACCCACCATACCAATTTGGTTATAAGAAAGTTTCATTTTCTCGAGCACACCCTGAAACACAAGCTATTTTTTGGGCTTGAACTTGAAATTTGCACAAAGCACTGGCTCTCTATCTTGAGATGAAAATTAATTTAATCTGCGGAACAGAGGTGTAAAGTATTGGACACTTAACTGTATGGTTGAAAGGCCTAACTTTGCAAAAGCTTAAACTGTTAGTAGAACTTAGAAGGCTATGAATGATTCGTATTTAATATTTCTAACTAGCTGTTCCTGATGTTTCTTAATGGTTATTTTATTATGAATGTTTGTAGTCTATTATTGAGAAGGTGAGAAGTGGAGATTATCTTGGAAAGACTGTTCAGGTATGTTTAATCATTCTGATTCTGATTTCTCCTCTTTGAAGCTTTTGTAATTGTTGTTGGTGCCTTGATTTCATTTTGCTTTTCCTTTGTTTGTAGGTTGTTCCACACATTAAAGATGCTATCCAAGAGTGGATAGAACGTGTTGCAAAGATACCAGTTGATGGGAAAGAAGGGCCAGCTGATGTTTGTGTTATTGAATTGGGTGGAACTATAGGTAAATAATACTCAGAGGAAACTTTTAATCAATACTAAGATAGAAATTGATTTTTAGTACTATTATTATAATTCAATTATCCATTCAAAATTTTTCGTATTTTAACTTTAAAAATCATGGGTTAGGTAGAAATAGAAAACTAAAAATTGAAAATGACTTCTATTTGGCTAATAGTGAGAGAACCGATGTAGAACCGATGTAAAATATGCATCTTGTGGGTTTTGGATTTTGATTATTTAGTGTGGTTGGTTTGGTTTTTGCAGTGAAGAGGAAGTCCGGATGAAGATATATTCTGTTTCGACTAGGCACTACTTTGCGTTTGGTGCGCTTGTGTCTGAAGAGCTTTCTTACAAGATTAAAGGTATATGTTGTTTTTGAGCTTTAAGTGTTTTGCATGTGTTTTGTGCTAGTGAGGGTTTATTCGGTTTTTGGTTTTTTTGGAAATGCAGAATTGCCGGGAGTTTGGTGGGTGGTTCCTGATTCTTATTTGAATGTCAAGGAGAAGGATTATGGAGGTAAAATTTCTTGTTATGTCACCGTGCTTTATTGTAGTTACCTTAGGGCCTAGTGGTGCCTCATATTTTGAAATTGACTTGTCTAAGATATTGAACCGCCAAGCTTATGATACTGCAGTAAACTATACATCTATGTATGAGAGACATCGATGATATTTTTGTGTGTGTGATTGACAGGAACAGGTATTGGCCATTAAATCTTTATCATGAGTGATTAAGTTAAATTATAAAAATCATGTACTTTTTGGGATGATCATGTGACCTATTAATTTCAATCATCCATTTGTAGTTGTATGGTTAAAATTGGTTTCCCTCACTAGTCAAAATAACTTTTTCATTAGATACATCCTCACACAGTTTTCCTTTTTTCTATAGCTTCGAGTTGAGTATCATTGTAGTTTATTCTACAACTAGCAGTTGCATTATGTGCTTGTTTGTGATAGCATAAATTTAGAAAATTGCTTATTTTTCAAAGGTAACTTTAGGTACTTGGATGATTAATTCTTGGCCTTTATGCATATCAATTATCTAACGATCGAGTAACTATATTTGCAACATCTCTAAAAGTGAAACGTACACATAGTTAACTGTCAAGTTCAATTTTTTTAACATCTAGCAATTGGATTGGTACTTTTGTTGTGTTGGAAGCTCACCTATTAACCTAATTTGAACTCCAAGTTATTCTCTGGTTTGCTTTCAAGTACTATTGTCATTTCAAATGATTATTTATGCAAGAATTTAGAATGTTATAGCACTGCTAGCAGCTGTTTAACAAGATGGTGGCAGGATCAAGCAAATTCCTCGTCTCTTGGGACCTGGTCTCAACAAGGCAGGCACGTTTTATTGTTTTGGGTTTACGATTTTGATCCTCTTGGATGTTCTAGAGTGTACTTGGAGATTTGCTTGTTCTGATCAGTTCACATAATACATTGTTGTGTTCTTGTTAATTTCTGGTCACATTGCGCTATATTTTATTTACTTGGATGTTTTTAAACACTAACTACATAATTTTTTTAAGTGGCTTTGGTTATCCTTTTGAATTGGCTCTACTATCCCTTGCTTTTAATTTGATTCCCTGCTTTTTAGAATTGTTATATTTTGGGTTTCTGATTTCAATATTGCTTTAGCTGAACCTTATTCTGATATTTTGCACCACTTTGTAGGGAAGTTCCCAACACTTGTGACTCACCAAGAAACTCTCGAGTCAAAGGTTAATGAGAGTAAGGCTATTCCAGCTTAAGAAGGTGCTCTGCATGGGAGTAGCTGTGGGGAATGTTAGCATGGAGGAAATACAAATCTTCCAAAATGTACAACTGAGTGTTAACTTCCTTGTCTTATTGAGTAAAAAACTCTATCTTAGATTAGCATACAGTTTTTTTAATGTGATAATGTACATAAATTTAAAAATTAGTTTATTATAATTTTGTATTATGTATTACTAAAAACTTTATTCTGCACTGTATTCGAATGAAAAAAAATATATTTTAGTCAACAATTGTTCATGAATAGTCTTAGAATAAAATATAATATGTTGGACAATAGTAATAAGTTATTATATACAGTTGATTAATTGTACAAATTAAATACGCAAGATCTTGAATCAATAATTGTTCCATTAACATACTATAAACGCATTTTTCAATGATTGTTTGCATCTGATAGGATTATATAGCACACTTAGTTACTTGTTATTAAATTTCAGAAGACAAATGTTATTGTTTAGTCCAGAATAATAGGCTCTGGTAATTGATTACAAGACTTGGTAATCGATTACAACGGTTTAGTTTCAAGTTGTAAAGTTTAAATTCAAATTTGGAATTTTCATCTTCTGGTAATCGATTACAAGAAATGGGTAATCGATTACCAGAGAACCTTTTAATAAGTAAATTTCGAACATATGATTTTCATTGTCTAGTAATCGATTACATGTATAGGTAATCGATTACCAGACTCTTAAAAACAATGGTTTCCTCAAATTTAGTCAGCAACAGTTAGTGAGGGATTCATCCCAGTTAGTGACGGATAAAATCCGTCGCAAATTGTGACGAATTCTACTTAATTAAAGTCATCACAGTTTGTGACGGATTTAATCCCTCGCAAATTGTGACAGATTCTACTTAATTAAAGTCATCACAGTTTGTGACGGATTTAATCCCTCACAAATTGCGAGGGATTTAATCCCTCACAAATTGCGACGGATTTTTATTAATTTCTAAACATTTATTATTAGAAATTAGTGACGGAAATTATACTGTTTGTGATGCCATAATTCCGTCACTAATTGTGACGGAGAAAATAATCCGTCACTAAATATTTTGTGACGCCAAATTTTGTGATGGAATCATTTCCGTCACAAATTCCGTCACTAATTGATTTGTGACGGATTTTATCAAATTTAGTGACGGATTTGTTCCCTCTCTAATTTTAATTTTTCTAGTAGTGATCGTTGAAGTTAAAGATTAATGTCTTGAGAAGATACCATCAAAATATCAACACAATCCAACGGCTAATGAGTTCTCTAGAGACCCTATATAGCACCTCAAAAATTTATTTTTATGGATTTAGTCCCACATCTAAAAAAACTCAAAGGACTAAGTCCCACATCTAACAATTCTCAAAGGATTTTACCTCCTAGATGGTTATATAAGTAACCCCTTAGCAAGGGGAATAATACACTTCTCTCCCTCTCTCTAACTCCTTTATGACTAATTCAAAATAGTGTTAAGAAAGTTTTGGGTTAAGAAATCCTTTAGCCTTTTGATGGACAAAACTTGGAGAAGTGATTGGTGTACTCCTCCTAGCTCCATCTTCAATGTCCAATCTTCTCTTGAGCCATCACAAGGACCTTCGCATTATGAAATTCAAGCTCCAAAAGCTTGAAAGGAAGCAACAATGGCACGTCTATCTTCTTTAAAGAAGAAGAGTTGATGAACCAAGGCACAAAGGAAGGATTCCTTTGTGAAGGTTCTTAAGGAGAAGGTTTTCTCCACGGTCTAGGACTCTTGAAAGAGAGAGAATTTTATGAATTCTAATATCATATATCATCAAAAGTGATTACAAAGGTAAGAAAAAGACTTATATAGAGTAGGGAAACTTGTGGTGCAAGCTAGGCTAACTATGGTTCAAGAGAATCATGGTTAGCTTAACTTGACTGGCCTAGTTGGTTTAGGAGGCTTGTGGAGCAAGCTTCTAACTTAGAAGCTTGGAAAGCAAGTTAAGTTAGAAGCTTGTAGCACAAGCTTCCCAAGTGTATAGAAGCTATCCAATTCGGCCAAGAAGATAAGCTAGGAAACGTTGGCTTTATTTCCCACATTTAATCCAATCCAAAAACTTGGAATTGGTTTAGTTAGGTTCACCAAATGGTGGTGAGACCTAGTTAAATCAATTCTTTAGAAAAATATGGAGGAAAACAAGTCCAATATGTAAAATTTGGCCTAGGCCCACTTCTAGCCCAATTACTAGTTGCACCTACACACCTTACTATTTGTCACCCTACTTCTACTACTGAAAATATAAAAATGAATGACCATTAATACAAGGTCAAATGTAGCAAAAGTCTCCAAGTAACATCTCCTAAATTCTCAGAGGAATATCCTATAATGAAAGAAAGAAAGTACCTCACAAATACAAAGGCAAAATGAACCTATACAAAGAACTACTATATACAAATGAGCTAGACCATCTCTTCAAGATGTGATGGCCCACATGAAGAGTATCTTTGACTTAGAAAGCCCACTAACCTCCAAGCTAGCCAATCATTCCTATATGCTCCTAGCTATATCTCGAGTAATTGGGCCCTTGGCCCATGGTCCATCACCTTTGCAAGGATTTAAGGAGTTTTTCTAGTTAAAAGTTTTCTTGAGTGTTTGAAAGGCATTGTTATAGAGTGCCATAGGACTTCCAAAAAGCTTCCTCAAGTTTAAAATTTATGAAAGTGTAGCCTCAGAGGTTTATTTTATATAAACTCTTATATATTTCTTTCTTTACTACTTTTGAATACATGTTTAGAATTGTTTACATAATGTAATTGTTTAATCGCTTTTATTTGAATAAATAGGGATAAAAATTTAAATTAAAATATTATTTTGTTAATAAATTTTCCATAGGATACTAATTTTAGGTGTTGTAGGGTGTCTAACACATTTCCTACATGTAACCGACCTCTATACCCAACTTTTGCTATACAGGCCTAAGTTGAATTTTCAAAAATATTTTCTTTTTCTGATGTTTTGAGTAAAATATCGATGGCAATTCCATGAACCTAAAAAACTTTTTCGAAAACCACTAGTGGAGGTTTAGTCCAATTATTAGGCATTCTGAAGTTGGTGATATTTTTAGGGTCTAATCATCGATTTGCATAGAACCTTCCCTAAGAAGAAACATGATAAGTCACCATGTATGTTCTTTATGTGATCTGGTCACGACTGCAGACAGCCAATTTTGTCCGGGGGCATACAAACAAGGAAATGGACTTCCATTATCGAAGGAAGGAAGCTCCCAAAGCATGGAAACAACATGACATGACATTAGAAAGCCTAAAGCCCAAATAAGCTGGTTTTAGTAGCCTGGAATGGGCCGTTCCCAAACTGGAACGGGCCATTCCAATTTACAAAAAGGGCTTAAAACCCTAGTTTGGAACCGGTCGTTCCTAAATTGGAACGGGTTGTTCCTAAACTAGAACGGACCGTTCCAAGTTCCTAAAAAAGGCTAAAACCTAAGTTTGGAATGAGCTATTCCTAAACTAGAACGAGCCGTTCCAAGTTACAAAAAAAGGCCTAAAACCTTAGTTTGGAACGGGCCGTTCTAGCATAAGCAGTTATGTGTTAAAATCACCTCTAGAATGGGTTGTTCTGGTTTCAGAACGGGCCGTTCCAAGATACGAAATTAACACATAATGTACAGATCCAGAACGGGCCGTTCTGAATCTGGAACGGGTCGTTCTAGCAACTTTTTGACGTCTATAAATAGACAGCTCAGGCACAGTTATCAGGGCCACAAAATTTCGTCCAAGACTCCTTAGAGCTCGAAATTTCTCTCTTTCTCCCTCCTATTGTATTTCTTGAGTTTTGCGAGGTATATTGTAGTGTGAAAGGTAGCCAAAAAGCACCTAAAAGTCCCTATATTTGAAGATTTAATAGAGCTCGTTCAAGAGGTATTTCAATTAATCTTCTTCTCTCTATTTTATTTCTTATCTTTGATAAACATTCTTATAATAAAAGAAATCATGTAGACATTTTAGAGTCAATTGTGTAATTTAATTTCAAGCATGTAAATAGTCATAATAAAAGGGGATTCAATATTTATATGATTTTTTTTTATAATGCTAACTTTATCATAGGGTACCGATTAAGGGTGTTGTAGGGGTACTTAATACCTTCCCTACACGTAACCGACCCCCGAACCCAATTCTGGCTATCAAGGTCATTATTGGACTTTTAAAAACCTTTTATTTTTCCAATGTTTAGAGTAAATCATTGGTGGCGACTCCAAGAACCTATTTTCAAAAATCATTAATTAAGGATTAGTCTGGTGTTTGGGCATTCCTTAATTGATGAGATTTTCAAAAGGATGTCTAAACCATAGGTCGCAAGATCGAAAATTTTCGGGTTGCGACAGATGGGGACTCCACTAGGGAAGTTTTAAGAGGGTCAAGCCCATATAAATGATTAAGTTAATAAAATAAGAATAATAATTTAAATATTTTCCCCCTTTACTTTGTTTGTTTTACTTGTATGGCTTTTTATCTATATGCTTGTTTAAATTCTGCACATGTTTGAATTAACAACTGCACACAAACCATAGCACACAACAGTCCCCCTACACCCGGGGGCATGAAGGTATTAAACATAGGGAGTGGTTAACGTAAGCCTGGCCCAAGTTTGGCCTTGGAGCCTGCGAGCCTTGTCAGAAGTCACACTCAAGGTGATAACCGGTTACTCTAGCCTGAAATACTGTGACATACTTTAGAGTTTGCCAGGTGATGGCGACAAAGATACTGGGTCCCTATAATGGGGGCATCTTGGGGGCCTTAAGACCAGTGAGATTAGAACTATCCTATACAACACACTTTTTTTAACAAGCACCATAGACCAAGGATTTGAACGTGACTGTTCATGCATTACATTGTATGAGCATATGTTTGTTGCATTTTGTTTATTCAAACCATTCATTTATTTGTTATAATTCCCCTAAGGTAAATAAAAACATAAAAAATAAAAATGCATTATCATGAGAGAAAACCTAGTGTGAAAATAATATATGTGAGAAGCATACATCCCTTCTTTAAAAAGGGGGCATCATGCATTTTCTAAAAAAAATAATAAATAAATCAACATCAAAAACAAATATATCAACAAAATAAAAAAGGGAACATGCATATCATATATTTAGGATCCCAAGGGGATTTGTATCAAAGACGAGAAATCAGTGTGACCTCTGTCACATCATAAAATGTTATGAAGAGGAACACCGATAACTCACCTCTCGACAAGGATGAGCCATCAAGTCTTTGAAAGAAACTCCCTTCATGCATTACCATTTAAATAAGCTTCATAGGAAATTATCTTGTCCCTTAAAGGTAGCTTTTCAAAATTCCGTACCCACACGAGCTCAAAAGATAAAAGCTATGGAAGGCCTAGAGGAAAGAAATTGTGTCCTCAATGAGGAGCTTGAACAGCTCAAGGAACAAATGGCTAGAATGCTTGAGGCCATGAACAAATTGCATCACGAAAATAATGCTAGCAACATCGACGACGTTTCCAAAGATCATCTGAACACCTTGGAAGAAAGATTGAGAGTTATGGAAGGCCACAATTTTGACGTTCAAGAGGCTGCGGATATGTGCTTGGTGCAGGACATCCAATTCCCCGCCAAGTTCAAAATCCCTGACTTCCAAAAGTACACCGGAGCCAGTTGTCCAAAAGGACATCTAACAATGTACTGTAGGAAGATGGCAGCCTACGTGGGCAATGAAAAACTCCTGATACATTATTTTTAGGAAAGCCTTTTAGATGCTGCTCTCAACTGGTACATGCAGCTGGATGGAGGGAAGATCCAGACATGGAAACAGTTAGTCGACACTTTTCTCCGTCGATACAAGTATAACATCGACCTAATTCTTGATAGGTATGATTTATGAAGCTCGAGCAAGAAGGGCGATGAGTCCTTCAAAACCTATGCACAGAGATGGAGAAAATTGGCTGCGTAAATAAAGCCTTCATTATCTGACAAGGAAATGGTGACAATGTTCATCAACTCCTTAAGTGGACCCTATTATGACAAGATGATAGGAAACACTTCAACCCTCTTTACCGACATACTAGTGGAAAAATAGGATACTACGTCACCCATTTTACGTCGCACATACAAAAATCTGACGTAATAAAAATGCGGTGGCATGGTTCGTAATTTTAGTGAAATTATTTGGGTCAGTTATGCATTGTGTCCGACGTAGATGTTAAAATTTACGTCGGACCCTAGAAGGTCCGACGTAAATAATCCAATCGAGAAATCAAAATTTAAACCCACACGCTCATCTCCTGCGTTGTGCAATGGAGGCTAGCGAGAAATCTGTCTGCCTCAAATCGTGGCTCTTCCTCTACATCTTCATCTTCCACATCTTGCTCTCTTCCGACGTCATTTTGTACAACAAGGTAACCATTTCCCCTTTTCTTCGTTTTCTTCACTTGACAATCTTTTCTCACTGAAAAAAATGGATTTTTTCATGTCTTGGGGCAGTGGGTTCTTTCGCCCAAATACTTGTTCAACCACATGGGGTTTTCTGGGGCGGTTGCATTTGTCCTCGTGAGGGTCTTTAAGGTAACCCATCTTCTTCTACTTGCTACTTTCTTTGTGCAAAATCTTCGTTTTGTTTAGGTTGGCGTCTTCTGTTGAGGTAACTCGTTCTTCGTTTTGCGTAGCATTCTGACTTTTTGAAGCTAGAGAAGGAAGTGGCCAAGTCCAGGTTGCAGAACGAGCCGTTCTGGTTGGAGAACGAGTCGTTCTCCATTCAGAACGGGTCGTTCTGCTTGGAGAACGGGCCGTTCTCCAACCAGAACGGCTCGTTCTGCTTGCAGTCATTTTTTTTTAATTTTGTACAACTTTTTACGTCGGACGTTGTAATGTCCAACGTAAATTTATGTCGATTTTCACACCCCGACGTAAATTTACGTCTACCGCTTCAATGTAGGAGGTTTTTCCAACGTAAAACCCTTAAAATAAGCGACGTAAAATGTATATTCTGCACTAGAGCTATCAGGGAAAGAGTCGAGCAAGGTCTAAAAGGTGGGAAGATAGGAAAATCTCTCGAAAGCTAAGGGTATAAGAAGTTTTTTGGGGGAAATGAAATCAATGTTCTAACCTCTTCCGCTACTCCTCGAATGACCAAAGCATCACGAAAGGCAGAAGGGGAACTAGACAAAATTCCTATAAGCAACACAAAGCTATTCCCCCAATTGATGAAGGCATCCATACTGGTAAGAACCCCACCACAGAGAAAGCAGCAACCGCCTTACCCATTATGGTATAGGCCCGAGGAAACATGCGATTATCACGCTGGGGCAGTAGGCCATTCCATAGAAAATTGCAAGGCTTTGAAATCTTGTGTAAAAGAGCTTATCGATGTCGGGAAGCTCAAGTTTGAGGCCAACACAACACACATCAAAGAATGACTTGATGAGTAACCATCTTGATGGAGAAGGAAGGAGGAGTGATTGGAGTTCTTCTCCTTAGCTTCTCCTATGCTCGGATCCTCTTCAAGGAGACTTGAACCAAAGGTAAGAACACTTGATTGGAGGAAGATTTTCGGATCTAAGGTTTCCTAGGCTATGGATGGAAGCATCCAAGCTTAAGGAACAAAGGAAAGCTCACTTCAAAAGGTAGAAAACCTAGCTAGGGTTTCTAAAAAGTGATGGCTCTCTCTTGGTGACTTTTGGACGAAATTTGGCTGAAGTAAGCTCTCAAATTTCATATATGTCAAAAGTGAATACAATGAGTGAAGGAGGAAGCTTAAATGGATCCGGAATTAGGGACACTTGGCGCCAATGTGGAGGCTTCACATGTGGCGCCAAATTTTGAATTCAAATTTTGAATTTGAATTCAAAACTTAACTCACATGTGCAAGTCCGGTTCACATTGATGCTAGGTGTATTTAGGTTTGATTTAGTGTGCATTTAGGGTTGAATTTGAGTCACACATGTTCATCCAAGGTGGCACCGTCCATGTGACTCAAAATGCAACTTAAATGCATGCTAAATTAAACCTAGTTTTTCCTAATTCACTTAAACTAATAATCCTCCTTAAATCCTAATCTAATGACCTAAATACAATGGTCAATCAAATACAATGAATAGGAAAAATTACAAGAATGAAAATGAGCCCAATATTGGGTACCAAAAGCCCAAAGGCCCATGAAGCCCAAAACTAAGCCCAATAAGCCTATGACCCAAAAATGCTACTCTATGTGGTCCAAAATACAAGACCAAAATATGTGAAACCTATACTAATATAATATGTACAAAATATAAGAAAAATGGATTTATTAAGAGATGGCCCATGTGAAGCTCAAATTGGGCCTTCCAGGCCCATCGGG
This sequence comes from Cajanus cajan, assembly GCF_000230855.2. Classification (NCBI taxonomy): domain Eukaryota; kingdom Viridiplantae; phylum Streptophyta; class Magnoliopsida; order Fabales; family Fabaceae; genus Cajanus; species Cajanus cajan. The sequence goes on along the minus strand of NC_138521.1, from coordinate 42,864,177 downwards.
CCCATTGGGCCTTGACTGGCCCAAACCTTCATGTCTAGCCAATTCCTCTTGGCTCCTTCAATGTGTCACCCCTTGCCTTCCTAAGCATGATTTCATCACATCTTGGGACGAAAGTTGTTAAGGGGCTCTCTTTCCCAAAAAAAAAAATCTTTAAAATCATGCTCAACTCATGACCTTCGCCCATGGTCACGAGTTCATATCAAATAAGGGCTTTTTTTTTTTACATTCATCAATAATATACGTCATTTCCATAAATGTCTTGTGTTTATTCTTTTCCCTCCTCTTCCCACATATTAAATTCTGAAATCAATCACAATAAAAAGCAAATATGATTGAAGATAATAAAAATAGCAAGTGATGATTCTCATAGTTGAAAGCCAAAAGGCAGCTTGAACACTTCTAAAAGGGGCCAAATTCTTTCCTTTCTGTCTTGTCAAATCTTAATGACATATATTGTTGATGGTTGTCAAAATTTAAACAAGTACAAAACAAGAGAAACAAAAAATGAAAATGACCCGCTGGGATGCAAACCCGTAAAGGGCATCCTAGGAAAAAATTAGGGTAAATGAAAAGAGCAAAAATACTCGCTAGGATACATCCTAGGCAAAAGTTAGGGTTTCTAAACAAAAATAAAAAAGAAGTGAACCCCAAGATGACTCAATACACCAAACGGCCAATATGACTAATGTTGCACATCAATCAAAGCAATCCATTCGTGGGAAAAAGAAAAGAAAAGTCACCATCTAAAAAAGGGGAAAACTAAAATATGCATCGCATGCATCTCAAAAAAACATCTCACACACTTAGAAAACTTTCTTTATCAAAGGGGAATTATTCAAAATATGCAATAACTACCATCATGCATAAATAAGCATTCAACATCTTTTTGCATCTCAACAAGAAAAGCCAAAAAGGGAAACACAAGTTCCAATTGATATCATCCCAACAAGAGGCAAAAGTTGCCCAAACTAAGGTATCAACAATCATCAATCAGGAAAGCATAAACAATCAGTCATCAACAAACTGAAGGGACTCCACAATAGGCGCCTAGAGAGGCATCACAATACTCACATAGTAGGGGCAGTACCAAAACCCCTGTCACCCATTTACTCTTTTGCCCACTATCACAAGGGCACCACCTACCAGTAATCCTCGACTTCATCAGACGTCTTCCCAAAGAAAAGGGGCAATCACATCATCAGCATCAGCAGGCAGCCTGGAGAGGCCAGGCATAATAATACTCAGCATCAGCAGGCAGCTTGGAAAGGCCAGGCATAATAATACTCAACATTCAGCAGGAAGCCTAGAGAGGCCAGACATAATAATACTCAGCATTCAATAGGCAGCCTGAAGAGGCCAGACATAATAATACTCAGTATCAGTAGGCAGCCTGGAAAGGCCACATAATAATACTCAACATCAGCAAGCATCCTGGAGAGACCAGGCATAATAATACTCAACATTCAGCAAGTAGCCTGAAGAGGCCAGGCATAATAATACTCAACATTCAGTAGGCAGCCTGGAGAGGCCAGACATAATAATACTCAGCATTCAGCAGGCAGCCTGGAGAGACTAGGCATAATAATACTCACCATTCAGCAGGCAGCCTGGAGAGGCTAGGCATAATAATACTCAACATTCAGTAGGCAGCCTGGAAAGGCCAACCATAATAATACTCCCTCTTTAACAAACTACAAATAAAAGAATGCACTATCTCAAGAGAAACAATGGAGCATCTACTTGAAGACTGAAGATTAGGTGTACAGTTTGTTAGCCTTGTTACCTAATAGAGTACGCAACCAACACTCAACTGCTCTAAAGGGTAAGGATACGAGCAAATACACCTATCCAAGGGAAACAAACATAGAAGCGCCAACACCAAAGAGATGAGGAGAAGACCCGAACGAAATGTCTACGTCTTTACTTACCTTCAGAAAAGCAACACATAGCTATTCCAAAGGACAAGTAAAAAGGGGCAGTTGTAGACACCCAATTTCGTTCGGGGGCATACAAACAAAGAAATGGACTTCCATTATCGAAGGAAAGAAGCTCCCGAAGCATGGAAACAACATGACATGACATCAGAAAGCCTAAATCCCAAATAAGCTGGTTTTAGTATCCTAGAACGAGCCTTTCCAAAACTAGAACGGGCCTTTCTAAAACTAGAACGGGCCGTTCCAATTTACAAAAAGGGCTTAAAACCTTAGTTTGGAACGGGTCGTTCCTAAATTGGAACGGGTCGTTCCTAAATTGGAACGCGCCGTTCCAAGCTCCTAAAAAAGGCTAAAACCTAAGTCTGGAACAAGTTGTTCCTAAACTGGAAGGGCCGTTTCAAGTTCCTAAAAAAGGCTAAAACCTAAGTCTGGAACAGGCTGTTCCTAAGCTGGAACGAGCCGTTCCAAGTTACAAAAAAAGGCCTAAAACCTAAGTTTGGAATGGGTCGTTCCAGAATAGGCAGTTATGTGTTAAAATCACCTTTGGAATGGGTCGTTCTGGTTTCAGAACGAGCCATTCCAAGATACGAAATTAACATAACGTACAGATCCAGAACGGGCCATTCCAAATCTGGAACGGGCTGTTCTAGAAACTTTTTGACGTCTATAAATAGACAACTTGGGCACAGTTATCAAGGCCACAAAATTTCGTCCAAGACTCCTTAGAGTAATTTCTCTCTTTCTCCCTCCTATTGTATTTCTTGAGTTTTGCGAGGCATATTATAGTGTGAAAGGTAGCCAAAAAGCACCTAAAAGTCCCTATATTTGAATATTCAATAAAGCTCGTTCAAGAGGTATTTCAATTAATCTTCTTCTCTCTCTTTTATCTCTTATCTTTGATAAACATTCTTATAATAAAAGCAATCATGTAGACATTTTAGAGTCAATTGTATAATTTAATTTTCAAGCATGTAAATAGTCATAATAAAAGGGGATTCAATATTTATATTATTATTTTTTTATAATGCTAACTTCATCATAGGGTACTGATTAAGGGCGTTGTAGGGGTGCTTAATACCTTCCCTATACGTAACCGACCCCCAAACCCAATTCTAGCTATCAAGGCCATTATTGGACTTTTAAAAACCTTTTCTTTTTCCAATGTGTTGAGTAAAACATTGGTGGCGACTCCAAAAACCTATTTTTCAAAAATCATTAATTAAGGATTAGTCTGGTGTTTGGACATTCCTTAATTGATGAGATTTTCAAAAGGATGTCTAAATCATAGGTCGCAAGATCGGAAATTTTTGGGTTGCGACAACGACAGATGACAACTTCACTAGGACAAGTTAAGAAAGTCAGATCCATTTAGTGAGAAATTAATTAAAAATAATTTTTAATTTAAATTTTTACCCTTTCCATTGTTTGCAAATAATTGTTGTTTAGTTTGAATTTAATAAACTGTTGTTTGTTACATTTCAATACTCTGTTAAATACAAGTTGTACACAACCCTTGCACACAACAGTTCCTCCTATACCTGGGGCATGAGTGCTAATCTTAAGGGAGTGGATAATGTACTGTCGGAACCCAAAAAATTTCGATCTTACCCATAGCTGGTTGGAACTTCCTTTTGAAAATCTCATCCTTGAATTAATGCATGAATACCAGACTAAACCTTAATTAATGATGTTTAATAAAATAGTTTGTGGGAGTCGCCACCGATGTTTTATTCAAAGCAGTAGAAAAAGGAAAAAAAAAGTTTTCGAAAAATGCCAATTTGGCCTTTATAACCAGAATTGGGCTCAAGGGTTGGTTACATGTAAGGAAGGCATTAGGCACCTTACAACACCCTAATTCAGTACCCTATGACAATTTTAGCATAATAATAAATAATAATTCCAATGTTTACCCTTTTTATTAAATATTATTTACATTTGAATTTAAAATTACACAATCTTACCTAAAATGTCTACATGGTTGTTTTTATTGATTAACAATGTTTTATGATAAGGATAATAGATTAAAGGAAGGATTTTTACGAAAATACCTGTAGACCCCTAAAATTGTCCGGGTCGGAAATAAGACTCGAAGACTCTCGAAGATCAAAGGAAAGTCAGCCAAAGGGACTCTTAGAAGACCGTGGGATGACAATCTGTAGGTTTAGAGGTCTTAGAGTAGCAAAAAATAAGAAAGTGGAGGGAATGAAGCCCAATACGGCCTCCCAAAAGTTCAGTACGGCCGTATTGAACATTTTAAACTACAATACGGCCGCACTGAACTCAATACGGCCGTATTGAAGTTTCTGAACTTCAATACGGCTGCACTGAACTCAATACGGCTGCACTGAACTTCAATACGGCTGCACTGAACCCAATACGGCCGTATTGAGGTTTTTTGAACTTCAATACGGCCGTACTGAATTCAATACGGCCGTATTGTAGTTCAAAACTTCAATACGGACCGTATTGACCCCCAAAGGCCGTATTGCGCCTCATCCCTATAAATATGACGTCAATTGGACGTCATTCTACACTTTTACACTGAGTTTTAACCCTCTTCTTGAGTATTCTGGGTTTTTTTGAGCAGTGCTCTGCCTAGAAATCACTCGGAGAGTTGATCCGACAAAGTTCTCGAGTTCTGAGCTTTTTGCTTGAGTCTCGAACTGAGTCGAAGGGAAATCCTCCGGATTTCCATAGTTAAAATTTTCTAGGAGGGAGCGAGCGGGCTTGTAGAGCGAGGGAACGCCAAAAAGCTTCCCAGTTTTACTTGAATATAAAAGCACGCTTCAAAGGTTTCTTCTTAAGACCTTCCTTTTACTGCTTTCTGTGTGTATATTTAACTGTCATCATGTAGATAGTTAAGTTATAATTGTTTAGAATAAATAGGGGTAATTTAGTAATTTCGCACTATTATTTTTTAGAAATAATCTGTCATAGGGAACCCGAAAGGGGCGCTGTGGGGTGCTAACACCTTCCCCACGCGTAACCGACTCCCTTACCCGACTCTGGTTGTCATGGCCGAAGTCGATTTTTGAATCGATTGCCTTAAACTTCTTTTTCCAATGTTTTGAGTAAAACATTGGTGGCGACTCCATGAACCCTTCCTTTTTATGAAAACCGCTAATCCATGGAGGGTCCCGCTTGGGATTAACATGGATTGGTGAGCCTTTTAATAAAATTGCTCGTTTGACAAGGTCTCAGTTTGAGAACAAGTCATTCTAGCAATCCATATTTTTAAACAAATAAAAGAGTCCAACCATCCTTCGCGAATGCCGAAAGCCCGTTTCGGGCCGGTGGCGACAGATGGCGACTCCACTGGGGAAGCCTCGAGAGTCAGTCCCATTTAGTGACAGATTATTTTTAACAAATAATAGTTAAAATTACTTTATTACCCCTTGTTTGTATGATAACATGCTTTATTTATATGGCTTTAATAACTGTTGTATGTTTAAATTTTCGCAAATGTTTGAAATAAAAACTGCACACAAACCTTTGCACACAATAGTTCCCTCTATACCCGGGGGCATGAGTGGTAAGCCATAGGGAGTGGATGTTAGTACGGCCGGTTGTCGAATGGGTCTATAGGTGCCCGTAGACCGTTGTCGGAAAGCATCACTCAAGGTGATAACCATGAACTCGAGTCCGACAGTGCGTTGGAGCTTTCCATCGACTTACGACGAGAGGAATTGGGTCCCTATAATGGGGGCACCTTGGGGGCCTCAGACCGGTGAGAACAGTTAGAACCACCTTGAATATGCACCTTTCTGCAGGAAACCCCTACCTCGTGATTCGCTCGTGACTGTTCGTGGATGAGTGAATTGTTTGTGTAAATGCTTATGTGCAATTGTTTGTGCATTAATAAATAACCTCGTGATAAGGTCTAAGAATAAATCCCCATGCATGAAAAAAACCATGACATGAGAGGAAAGACCATGTGCGAAAATATAATAAAAGTGAGGAGCATGTGCATCATTACCAATAAGACATCATGCAACCTCATAAACCATGCATTTTAGGTTCACCAATACCTCTTGACATGAGTAAAAGAGACCCATAATTATCGAGATTCTCCGTTGAGGAGAGATCATAAGTCAAGGAGGGTAGTAACACTCTGTTTTAAAAAGGCAGCGCCTTAAAAATGGAGGGTTATCAAGCTCATGTCAAGAGCGTATTCATTCCATAAATTAATTAAGATTAAATATTCATTTTTAGAAAGTGGCTGGTCATCTCTCTGTCCTCACACGCGCGCAGAAAATCAAGAAGATGGAAGCGCTGGAGGACCAAAATAAGAAGCTTACAGCCGAGCTCTCGCAGCTCAAAGAACAAATGGTGCAAATGATGGAGCTCATGCGTCATCATAATGTACATGGGTCTCACCACAGTGACCATGAGTCCCATCATCATGAGGAGGAGGAGCACGAGGAAGAACCTCCACGAGCTGTACCCCTTGGGGCGGGGATCATGATTAAAGAGCCTGAAGTTTCAAAGGAACAATTCCACGCCCTAGAGGATCGGCTAAGGGCTATGGAGGGGCATGACTTCGATATTAAAGATGCCGCCGACATGTGTTTAGTGAGGGACATCCAATTCCCTCCTAAATTTAAAGTGCCGGATTTCCCAAAGTACGTGGGATCGACTTGCCCTAAAAGTCATTGTAGACCCCTAAAATTGTCCGGGTCGGAAATAAGACTCGAAGACTCTCAAAGATTGAAGGAAAGTCAGCCAGAAGGACTCCCAGAAGACCATAGGATGACTATCTTTAGGTTTAGAGGTCTTAGAGTAGCCAAAAATAAGAAAGTGGGAGGTTTGGAGCTCAATACGGCCTCCTTGGAGTTCAGTACGACCGTACTGCACATTTTGAACTACAATACGGCCGCACTGAACTCAATACGGCCGTATTGAAGTTTCTGAACTTCAATACGGCTGCATTGAATTTAATACGGCTGCACTGAACTTCAATACGGCTGCATTGAATTCAATACGGCTGCACTGAAATTCAATACGGCTGCACTGAACTTCAATACGGCCGTATTGAGGTTTTTGAACTTCAATACGGCCGTATTGAATTCAATACGGCCGTATTGTAGTTCAAAACTTCAATACGGACCGTATTGACCCCCAGAGACCGTATTGAGCCTCATCCCTATAAATATGACGTCAATGGGACGTCATTCTACACTTTCACACTGAGTTTTAACCCTCTTCTTGAGTATTCTGGGTTTTTTTGAGCAGTGCTCTGCCTAGAAATCACTCGGAGAGTTGATCTGACGAAATTCTTGAGTCACGACCCATTTGCTTGAGTCTCGAACCTAGTCGAAGGGAAATCCTCCGGATTTCCATAGTTAAAATTTTATAGGAGGGAGCGAGCGGTCTTGTAGAGGGAGGGAACGCCAAAACGCTTCCCAATTTCTGTCAAGATATATAAGAAAGCACGCTTCAAAGGTTTATATCTTTAAAGTCCCTTCTTTTACCGCTTTCTGTGTGTACATATTTAAACTGTCATCATGTAGATAGTTAATTTATAATTGCTTAGAATAAATAGGGGTAATTTAGTAATTTTGCACTATTGTTTTTAAATAATCTGTCATAGGGAACCCGAAAGGGGCGCTGTGGGGTGCTAACACCTTCCCCACGCGTAACCGACTCCCTTACCCGACTCTGGTTGTCATGGCCGAAGTCGATTTTTGAATCGATTGCCTTAAACTTCTTTTTCCAATGTTTTGAGTAAAACATTGGTGGCGACTCCACGAACCCTTCCTTTTTATGAAAACCGCTAATCCATGGAGGGTCCCGCTTGGGATTAACATGGATTGGTGAGCCTTTTAAAAAAATTGCTCGTTTGACAAGGTCTCAGTTTGAGAATAAGTCATTCTAGCAATCCATATTTTTAAACAAATAAAAGAGTCCAACCATCCTTCGCGAATGCTGAAAGCCCGTTTCGGGCCGGTGGCGACAGATGGCGACTCCACTGGGGAAGCCTCGAGAGTCAGTCCCATTTAGTGACAGATTATTTTTAACAAATAATAGTTAAAATTACTTCATTACCCCTCGCTTGTATAATAACATGTTTTACCTATTTGGCTTTTAATAACTGTTGTTTGTTTAATTTTCGCAAATGTTTGAAATAAAAACTGCACACAAACCTTTGCACACAACAGTTCCCTCTATACCCGGGGGCATGAGTGGTAAGCCATAGGGAGTGGATGTTAGTACGGCCGGTTGTCGAATGGGTCTATAGGTGCCCGTAGACCGTTGTCGGAAAGCATCACTCAAGGTGATAACTATGAACTCGAGTCCGACAGTGCGTTGGAGCTTTCCATCGACTTACGACGAGAGGAATTGGGTCCCTATAATGGGGGCACCTTGGGGGCCTCAGACCGGTGAGAACAGTTAGAACCACCTTGAATATGCACCTTTCAGCAGGAAACCCCTACCTCGTGATTCGCTCGTGACTGTTCGTGGATGAGTGAAATTGTTTGTGTAAATGCTTATGTTCAATTGTTTGTGCATTAATAAATAACCTCGTGATAAGGTCTAAGAATAAATCCCCATGCATGAAAAAAAAAACCATGACATGAGAGGAAAGACCATGTGCGAAAATATAATAAAAGTGAGGAGCATGTGCATCATTACCAATAAGATATCATGCATCCTCATAAACCATGCATTCTAGGTTCACCAATACCTCTTGACATGAGTAAAAGAGACCCATAATTATCGAGATTCTCCGTTGTGGAGGGATCATAAGTCAAGGAGGGTGGTAACACTCCGTTTTAAAAAGGCAGCGCCTTAAAAATGGAGGGTTATCAAGCTCATGTCAAGAGCGTATTCATCCCATAAATAAACTAATTAAAACATTCATTTTAGAAAGTGGCTGGTCATCTCTCTGTCCTCACACGCGCACAGAAAATCAAGAAGATGGAAGCGCTGGAGGAACAATATAAGAAGCTCACAACCGAGCTCTCACAGCTCAAGGAGCAAATGGCGCAAATGATGGAACTCATGCGTCACCACAACATACAAGGGGCTGAGCACAGTGACCATGAGTCCCATCATGTTGGAGGAAGAGTGGAACAAGAGCTGAAAAGTGGGAAGCTAGCTAAACCTTCCCAATCATTTAAAGCTAAGAAGACCTTTGGGAAGAAGAAGGAGGGAGGAGTCAGTGCCATAACCATTTCCTCATCTTCCTCCACTTCGAAGTCAGGAAGATCGCAATTCACCCCTGTGAAGAAGTTTGATAAACTTCCGACCACCTACAGCGATCTCCTGCCGAAGCTAGTGGAAGCACGTCTTCTAGCTTACGTTCCACCAAAGAAGATGGATCCACCTTATCCCGAGTGGTACAAACCACAAGATAAATGCCTATACCACTCGGGGGCACAAGGGCATTCAACAGAGAACTGCCTAGCTCTCAAACACAAGGTCCAAAGCCTTATTGATGCCGGGTGGATCACTTTTGATTCGACAGCGCCCGACGTGAGCAAGAATCCTCGGCCAAAGCAGGATTAGAGAGAAGAACAAGCCACGATAGGGCCCCTCCTTAATTTTCCATATTCTTCTTTTAGGGACTCATGATCAGTACCCGAGATCATGAGAACCTTTTCATGTAAATAAGGGTTTTACAGTTTTTTTTAATACATATCAATAAAGAGGCATTTTTCACATTACTCTCTTTTTTGTTCTTTTCTCTCTTTCCTCATTAACATTAATAATTCTAAACCTAAACAGAACCAATAAAATAATTATGTCTGTAATTGTTCGCTTTGACCGGGATCCGAAAGTTGAGGATAAATGGGTTGAGTTGGACAGTGATGAGGAGACCATCTCTCCGGATCTGCAAAGATTGCTAGATCAAGAAGCTCATCAAGAGAAATTGGAGACTGTGAATTTGGGGCATGGCCGAGAGATATAAGAGGTCAACATTGGGACCCATATCAGTGATGAAATAAGGACACATGTTTCCGCTATGATTATAATAAAATCATTCTTCATTGCTTCTTTTCTTGCTTATAATAAAATTCTAAACCACATTATTTTTAACCCTGTTTGAATAAACATGAATGAGGTTAAAATCATCTTAATAATAAACCCACATCATTTTCATGTGGAGGTGTGTGTAACAACTTGGAGCACCTTCCCTTGGCCTTGACAAATGCCATCATGGGTAAAAAGAAACCTTTCAAAATAAAAGAAGCTCGGCAGGAAACTCAAAAAGGGGACTGCGCAAAAATAAGAGCAAAAGACCCGCTAGGAATCCCACGAAAGGGTGACCTAGGCAACAGTTAGGGTTACAAAAATAAACAAAAACAAAGGTCCGCTAAAACGCCACAAAAGGGTGTTTTAGGCAAAAATAAGGACAATCAAAAAACAAAAATAAATCCATGATGGTACCATGAACCGAATTCAAAAAGAAAGGTTCAAGGGAAGTTATCTAAGTTGTCAAATCACAACGTCAATAAACAAAGATTTTCTTAACTTCATAAGTGTTTAATCAAACAAAGCCTAAACACATAAGCCTACCTTGGCCATCCATTCTTACAAAAACCATTTTTGAAAAATAAATCCCCTCTAAAACACAAACTTCAGAACAAAAATATCTTTCCCTTCTTTTCTCTCTTGTCCCAAATGATTTTAGAATAATCTAGTGGAAGCACGGAGAAATAAATCATCACTGATAATGGATCTAATCTGAACAACAAAATGGTGGAAGAACTGTGCCAAGAATTCAAGATCCAACACCATAACTCTTCCCCATATCGGCCAAAGATGAATGGGGCAGTCGAGGCAACCAATAAGAACATCAAGAAAATAGTGCAAAAGATGGTTGTCTCATTTAAAGACTGGCACGAGATGTTACCCTTCGCTTTCCATGGTTATAGGACTTCTGTACGCACATCTACAAGAGCTACTCCATTCTCCCTCGTCTATGGGATGGAGGCAGTGCTACCCGTCGAAGTCGAAATACTTTCCCTAAGGGTAATCATGGAAGCAAAACTTTCCGAAGCAGAACGGGTTCAAAGCCGGTATGACCAGTTGAACCTCATTGAAGAAAAACGGCTGAACGCCATATGCCATGGTCAAGCCTATCAGAGGAAGATCAAAAAAGGCTTTTGACAAGAAAGTCCACCCTCGAGTCTACCATGAGGGAGAGTTGGTAATGAGGAAATCGCTACCAACTCAAAAGGACAAAATCGGAAAGTATGCCCCAAATCACCGAGGACCATACGTGGAAAAACGAGTCTTCTCAGGAGGAGCATTGATCCTCACAGACATGGATGGAAAAGAACTTCGATACCCAGTCAACGCTGACGAGGTAAAGAAGTACTATGCTTGAAGACGTTGCTTGCATAGGCCCGCTAGGATGAAAACCCAAAAAGGGCGTCCTAGGCAAAAGTTAGGGCAAAATAAAAAGCCCGCCAGTACAAGGGTACTAGGCAAAACAAAGGTGAAATTATCCCCGCTAGGATACGTCCTAGGCAAAAGTTAGGGGCAAAAGAATAAGACATAAAAATAAAGCAAGCAACGATCACTTGAATCGAAAACCAAAAGGCGATTCGTGTGATTATCTTCTAGAAGCAAGCGTCTTGCAGTGTCTACACTCCTGACTCAGGCATATCACCCGAAACAACTAGGAGAACATACGGAGCAACAATTGCAGATATAATTGTTAAGCCCAATGTAAATAGCCTACCCAGGCCAGCCATTCTTCAGAAATTTCCTTCTGTATATCTTTCTGTAAAAACACTTGTGAATATTAATAAAATATCTATTCATTTCTTTTCTCTCTTGACCATGTGATTATGCCTCTAAATTGGTATTTCTAAAAATTGTATGAAATTCCTTAATAATCGGTCAATAAAGAAAATTGGAGGGGTTCCTATAAAATCCATAATCTCCTGCATAAAAGGCTCACAAAAATATTCCCTCACGTCGATGACAGAAATTCCTCCAAGAAAAGGAGGATAGGGAGAGCCATTCATTTTTCTAAAAACATTAAATAATAAAACTTGCATTTATGCATCACACACATTAGTTGCACATTCAAAGACCTTATCATGAGGCAATTACATAAAATAGAAAATAGGAAAAATTGCTTGTGTATGGCAGCGGTCAACAGAAAAAGCCGCAAATCAACAGAAAAGGCAAAAATACAGAAAAAGCCAAAAAAATGACAAAAAAGGCAAAAAATACAGAAAAGCCAAAAACGACAAAAAAGGCAAAAGATTTAGAAAATCAATCGCCTCGTACAGAATAACTGAGCCTGGAGAGGCTTGCCGAAATAATACTCTCTCAGAATAATTGAGCCTGGAGAGGCTTGCCGAAACAATACTCATGCAGAATAACTGAGCCTGGAGAGGCTTGCCGAAACAATACTCCCACAGAATAACTGAGCCTGGAGAGGCTTGCCGAAATAATACTCCCACAGAATAATTGAGCCTGGAGAGGCTTGCTGAAAAAATACTCCCACAAGATAATTAAGCCTGGAGAGGCTTGCCGAAATAATACTCTCCAAAAGACGTCTCAGCTCGCATTCTCGGGCTGAACAAAAAACAATACTCATGCAGAATAACTGAGCCTGGAGAGGCTTGCCGAAATAATACTCTCTCAGAATAATTGAGCCTGGAGAGGCTCGCCGAAATAATACTCCCCAGAGATATCTCAGCTTCCACTCACAGGCCAAATTCCCCAGTGAAAGCTATCAAAACGAGATCAGCAAAATTCCCCAACGGAAGCATGATCCAAACAAAATATCCAAGTCAAAGGACTTAGACTTCCTCAGTGGAAGGTAGCTTTCCAACTCAAGCGATGAGTGAAGCTAAGCCTGAAGAGGCTTTCTAAATAATACTCTGGGATATATAAACTTTAAATCCCCACTCGCCTACTCAGAGGCACCCCCTCAAGAAAAATCACAAAAGACAAATAATCATTCCCCAAGCAGAATCCGGCACTCAGCCGAACACCAAACATCAAGATAATTCGCCTACACAGAGGCATTCCTACAAAAAGCAAAAATCCAAAAGATCAATAACAATTCCCCAAGCGGAATCTGGCTTTTCAGCCAAACATCAAGCGTCAAGATGATCTGCCTAACAGAAGAGGCTAATCAAAATCAATGACAAAATCCCCAGCGGATAATAGCCTACACAGAGGCAACAAAACCAGAAAAACAAAAAGAGTCACCCGAATAAGGATAACCGGGATACTCCACCACCGTCAAAAGGACGTCAGCCAACCATAAGGCACCGCTCATCTCAGAAAGAGCATCTTTGTGTCTACACCCCAAGGAAACAGAAATTCCTCAATGGGCACCAATTACGCAATGCAAAATTGGGACACAAGAACCTATGAGTAACTGCACATCCTCGAGGCGGATCCCTGCGTTATCCAGCCCTCAGCGGCACCAAAATCAAAAACAGATCGTCGAAGCAGCATCGTGGACTGTGGAGACAAAACCATCACAGATCCCTGGAGAGGGCAAACTCACATTGCCAATGTCGTCAAGAACACGGAGGCAGACCCTGGGGAGGGTAAACCGCAGACCCTGGAGAGGGCAAACTCACCCTGGAGAGGGCAAACTCACCCTGGGGAGGGCAAACCGCAGACCCTGGAGAGGGCAAACTCACCCTGGGGAGGGCAAACCGCAGACCCTGGAGAGGGCAAACTCACCCTGGAGAGGGCAAACTCACCCTGGGGAGGGCAAACCGCAGACCCTGGAGAGGGCAAACTCACCCTGGGGAGGGCAAACCGCAGACCCTGGAGAGGGCAAACTCACCCTGGGGAGGGCAAACCGCAGACCCTGGAGAGGGCAAACTCACCCTGGGGAGGGCAAACCGCAGACCCTGGAGAGGGCAAACTCAGCCTGGAGAGGCAATACTCAGCTACCCAGATGTCCAGAGCACCGAGGTATGCACAAGCCTGGAGAGGCAATACTCAGCTACCCAGATGTCCAGAGCACCGAGGTATGCACAAACCTAGAGAGGCAATACTCAGCTACCCAGATGTCCAGAGCACCGAGGTATGCAATGAGCCTGGAGAGGCGACGACTAATACTCACCCTGGAGAGGGCAAACTCAACCTGGAGAGGCTACTCAGCAATTTTCCACCGGAAGACACTACAAGTCGGAAGGATGGCCTTATTCCCCGGACAATTGGGTCAACTCCTTTACTTATCAACCGGTACACTAAAAGGCCGTTTGACTAAGTAAAGGGGGGGCAGCTGTAGACCCCTAAAATTGTCCGGGTCGGAAATAAGACTCGAAGACTCTCAAAGATCGAAGGAAAGTCAGCCAGAAGGACTCCCAGAAGACCATAGGATGACTATCTTTAGGTTTAGAGGTCTTAGAGTAGCCAAAAATAAGAAAGTGGGAGGTTTGGAGCTCAATACGGCCTCCTTGGAGTTCAGTACGGCCGTACTGCACATTTTGAACTACAATACGGCCGCACTGAACTCAATACGGCCGTATTGAAGTTTCTGAACTTCAATACGGCTGCATTGAATTTAATACGGCTGCACTGAACTTCAATACGGCTGCATTGAATTCAATACGGCTGCACTGAAATTCAATACGGCTGCACTGAACTTCAATACGGCCATATTGAGGTTTTTGAACTTCAATACGGCCGTATTGAATTCAATACGGCCGTATTGAATTCAATACGGCCGTATTGTAGTTCAAAACTTCAATACGGACCGTATTGACCCCCAGAGACCGTATTGAGCCTCATCCCTATAAATATGACGTCAATGGGACGTCATTCTACACTTTCACACTGAGTTTTAACCCTCTTCTTGAGTATTCTGGGTTTTTTTGAGCAGTGCTCTGCCTAGAAATCACTCGGAGAGTTGATCCGACGAAATTCTTGAGTCACGAGCCATTTGCTTGAGTCTCGAACCTAGTCGAAGGGAAATCCTCTGGATTTCCATAGTTAAAATTTTATAGGAGGGAGCGAGCGGTCTTGTAGAGGGAGGGAACGCCAAAACGCTTCCCAATTTCTGTCAAGATATATAAGAAAGCACGCTTCAAAGGTTTATATCTTTAAAGTCCCTTCTTTTACCGCTTTCTGTGTGTACATATTTAAACTGTCATCATGTAGATAGTTAATTTATAATTGCTTAGAATAAATAGGGGTAATTTAGTAATTTTGCACTATTGTTTTTAAATAATCTGTCATAGGGAACCCGAAAGGGGCGCTGTGGGGTGCTAACACCTTCCCCACGCGTAACCGACTCCCTTACCCGACTCTGGTTGTCATGGCCGAAGTCGATTTTTGAATCGATTGCCTTAAACTTCTTTTTCCAATGTTTTGAGTAAAACATTGGTGGCGACTCCACGAACCCTTCCTTTTTATGAAAACCGCTAATCCATGGAGGGTCCCGCTTGGGATTAACATGGATTGGTGAGCCTTTTAATAAAATTGCTCGTTTGACAAGGTCTCAGTTTGAGAATAAGTCATTCTAGCAATCCATATTTTTAAACAAATAAAAGAGTCCAACCATCCTTCGCGAATGCTGAAAGCCCGTTTCGGGCCGGTGGCGACAGTCATCTCACCATGTACTGTCGCAAAATGGCTGCATATGCCACAAATGAAAAGCTCTTGATCCATTGCTTCCAAGAGAGCTTAGCCGATACTGCGCTCAATTGGTATATGCAGCTAGATGGAAATCTAGTACATACATGGAGGCAGTTGGCCGACGCCTTTCTCAAGCGCTATAAATACAACATCGACCTAACACCCGATAGGTCAGATCTTCAAGCCTTGAGTAAGAAAAGTGATGAATCTTTCAAGGCGTACGCCCAACGATGGAGAGAGTTGGCGGCACAGATAGAGCCCCCGCTGTCGGATAAGGAGACGGTGTCCTTATTCATCAACTCGTTGACTGGTCCCTATTACGATAAAATGATAGGGAACACAACGACACTCTTCTCGGACATCATCACCATTGGGGAGAGAGTGGAACAAGGACTTAAAAGTGGGAAGCTGGCTAAGCCTTCCCAATCATATGAAGCTAAGAAGGCCTTCGGGAAGAAGAAGGAGGGAGGAGTCAACGCCATAACCATTTCTTCATCTTCTTCCACTTCGAAGTCAGGAAAGTCGTAGTATAACCCTGTGAGGAAGATTGATAAACTTCTTACCACATATAGCGACCTCCTGCCGAAGTTAGTGGAAGCTCATCTTCTAGCTTACATTCCACCAAGGAAGATGGATCCACCTTATCCCGAGTGGTACAAACCACAAGATAAATGCCTATACCACTCGGGGGCACCAGGACATTCAACGGAGAACTGTAAGGCTCTCAAATACAAGGTCCAAGACCTCATTGATGCTGGGTGGGTCACCTTTGATTCGACAGCACCCGACGTGAGCAAGAATCCTCTACCAAAGCAGGAGTAGAGAATGACAAGCCACAATAGGGCCCCTCCATATTTTTCTTTTCTTTTAGGGACTCGTGATCAGTACCCGAGATCATGAGAACCTTTTCATGTAAATAAGGGTCTTTGTACAAATTTTAATACATATCAATAAAGAGGCATTTTTCGCACATTATTCTCTCATTTGTTCTTTTCTCTCTTTCTCTCATTAATAAATTCTAAACCTAAACAGAACCAATAAAACAATTATGTCTGTGATTGTTCGCTCCGACCGGGATCCGAAAGTTGAGGATGAATGGGTTGAGTTGGACAGTGATGAGGAGACCATTTCTCCGGACTTGCAAAGACTGCTAGATCAAGAGGCTCGTCTACTCCAACCGCATCAAGAAAAATTGGAGACCGTGAATTTGGGGCAAGGCCAAGAAATAAAAGAGGTCAATATTGGAACCCATATCAGTGATGAAATAAGGGAGCAATTGATCCAGTTGTTAAAGGAATACAAAGATGTATTTGCATGGTCGTACCATGATATGCCCGGTTTGGACTCTAATATCGTCGAGCACAAATTACCACTGAAAGAAGGGTTTTGACCCGTCAAACAAAAGCTCCGACGAGTCAAGCCCGAATGGTCTTTAAAGATCAAGGAGGAGGTAGAAAAACAATTAGACGCGGGGTTCCTGATTGTATCCCAGTATCCCGAATGGCTGGCTAACATAGTGCCGGTCATTAAAAAGAATGGAAAGGTTAGAGTTTGTGTTGACTACAGGGATCTTAATCGTGCTAGTCCAAAGGACGATTTTCCCTTACCACATATCGATACATTGGTGGATCATACAGCCACAAACACACTCTATTCCTTCATGGATGGGTACTCTGGGTACAACCAAATCAAGATGAATGTGGAAGACCGCGAGAAGACTTCCTTCATTACACCCTGGGGTACTTTTTGCTACAGGGTAATGCCTTTTGGACTCAAGAATGCGGGTGCCACCTATCAACGAGCGATGGTGACGTTATTCCACGATATGATCCACAAAGAAATTGAAGTATATGTGGATGACATGATCGCAAAGTCAAAAGATGAGATGGACCATGTCCAATATTTGAGAAAATTATTCAATCGGCTTCGCAAGTACCAGCTTAAGCTAAATCCAGCTAAGTGTACTTTCGGAGTTCGGTCAGGTAAACTTCTCGGGTTCATTGTCAGTGAAAAAGGCATAGAGGTGGACCCTGATAAAGTAAAGGCAATAATGGAAATGCCTCCTCCTAAAACCAAGAAAGAAATAAGAGGATTCCTCGACAGGGTGAACTACGTTGCAAGGTTCATCGCACAGTTGACTGACACGTGCAAACCGATATTCAGGCTGTTGCGCAAAAATCATTCTGAATTGTGGGATGAGAATTGTCAACAAGCTTTTGATAAGATCAAACAGTGCTTGGCCAATCCACCAGTATTGGTGCCGCCTGTCGGGGGAAGACCATTGATCCTCTATCTAACTGTGCTCGATGAGTCCATGGGAGTTGTGCTAGGACAACAGGACGAAACTGGAAAGAAAGAACGAGCCATCTACTACTTTAGCAAGAAATTTCTCGATTATGAAACCCGCTACACGCCATTAGAAAAGACATGCTGCGCGTTAGCGTGGGCAACACAACGGCTCAGGCAGTATATGATAAGGCATACTACTTGGTTGGTTTCCAAAATGGATCCAATCAAGTACGTGTTCGACAAACCAATAATCACTGGGAAGATTGCCCGATGGCAAGTACAGTTATCAGAATTTGACATAATACATGTCACACAAAAGGCCATCAAGGGCAGCACCCTAGCTGATTACCTAGCACATGGGCCGACCAACGACTACCAATCCCTTCAGGATGATTTCCCCGATGAGCATATAATGCATCTACAACATGAAGAGCTTAAAGATGATGCATGGACCATGTATTTTGATGGAGCCTCCAACATGCTTGGACGAGGGATTGGCACAATGCTAATCTCTCCACAAGGAAAACACATTCCCATAACGGCAAGACTCAACTTCGATTGTACAAACAATATGGCAGAATACGAGGCTTGCGCGTTGGGAATCCAAGCAGCCATCAACAATGGTATCCTAAAGCTCAAAGTGCTTGGTGATTCGGCCCTAGTCATCTACCAATTACGAGGTGAATGGGAAGTCCGAAATCCCAAATTGATACCATATGTTGAGCACATCAAAGATTTGACACAACTCTTCCAAAGTGTCGTCTTTGAATACATTCCAAGGGAGGAAAATCAGTTTGCCGACGCTCTTGCTACACTATCATCAATGTTCGCCTTGGATAATGAGCATGAAATGCCCATCATCAATATCCGGAGACATGATAAGCAAGTGTTTTGCCTTCTGATAGATGAAGTAGTTGATGATCATCCATGGTTCCATGACATCAAGCAATATTTGACAAAAGGGGAATATCCTGATATGGCCAGTGATAATGACAAGAAGCATATCCGAAGAAGGGCCATGGGATTTTTGCTAGTCGGCGAAACCCTCTACAAGAAAAATTATGACTCGGTCTTGTTGAGATGTGTAGACCAAGTCGAAGCTCAAAACATGATCAAAGAAGTTCATGAGGGGGTTTTCGGTACCCACATTCCCGGGCCCGCAATGGCTAAAAAGATCCTCAGGGCGGGATATTATTGGTCGACCATGGAAAAGGATTGTTACCAATATGTGCGAAAATGCCATAAATGTCAAGCATACGCCGACAATATTTATATCCCACCAACCCCACTCAACGTATTGGCTTCGCCTTGGCCATTCTCAATGTGGGGCATGGATGTTATTGGACCCATTGAGCCGAAAGCATCCAACGGGCACAGATTCATTCTTGTGGCCATTGACTATTTCACCAAATGGGTAGAAGCGGCATCGTATGCTCATGTGACCCGAAAGGTGGTAACATCCTTCATCAAAAAGAATATGATATGCAGATACGGTATTCCTGATAAGATCATCACTGATAATGGATCCAATTTGAATAACAAAATGGTGGGAGAACTGTGCCAAGAATTCAAGATCCAACACCACAACTCTTCCCCATATCGGCCAAAGATGAATGGGGCAGTCGAGGCAGCCAATAAAAACATCAAGAAAATAGTGCAAAAGATGGTTGTCTCATTTAAAGATTGGCACGAGATGTTACCCTTCGCTCTCCATGGTTATAGGACTTCCGTACGCACATCTACCGGAGCTACTCCATTCTCCCTTGTCTATGGGATGGAGGCAGTTCTACCCGTCGAAGTCGAAATACCCTCTCTGAGGGTAATCATGGAAGCAAAACTTTCCGAAGCAGAATGGGTTCAAAGCCGGTATGACCAGTTAAACCTTATTGAAGAAAAACGGCTGAACGCCATATGCCATGGTCAAGCCTATCAGAGAAAGATCAAAAAGGCTTTTGACAAGAAAGTCCACCCTCGAGTCTATCATGAGGGAGAACTGGTAATGAAGAAGTTGCTACCAGCTCAAAAGGACAAAATCGGAAAGTGGGCCCCAAATTACGAAGGACCATATGTGGTGAGGCGAGCCTTCTCAGGAGGAGCACTGATCCTCACGGACATGGATGGAGAAGAACTTCGATACCCAGTCAACGCTGACGTGGTAAAGAAGTACTACGCTTGAAGACGTTGCTTGCACAGGCCCGCTAGGATGAAAACCCGAAAAGGGCGTCCTAGGCAAAAGTTAGGGCAAAATAAAAAGCCCGCCAGTACAAGGGTACTAGGGAAAACAAAGGCAAAATCACCCCCGCTAGGATACGTCCTAGGCAAAAGTTAGGGGCAAAAGAATAAGACATAAAAATAAAGCAAGCAACGATCACTTGAATCGAAAACCGAAAGGCGATTCATGTGATTATCTTCTAGAAGCAAGCGTCTTGCAGTGTCTACACTCCTGACTCAGGCATATCACCCGAAACAACTAGGAGAACGTAAAGAGCAACAATTACAGATATAATTGTTAAGCCCAATGTATATAGCCTACCCTGGCCAGCCATTCTTCAGAAATTCCTTCTGTATATCTTTCTGTAAAACCACTTGTGAATATCAATAAAATATCTATTCATTTTCTCTTCTCTCTTGACCATGTGATTATGCCTCTAAATTGGTATTTCTAAAAAATTGTATGAAATTCCTTAATAATCGGCCAATAAAAGAAAATGGGAGGGGTTCCTATAAAATCTGTAATCTCCTGCGTAAAAAGACTCACAAAAATATTCCCTCACGTCAATGACAGAAGTTCCTCCAAGAAGAGGAGGATAGGGAGAGCCATTCATTTTTTCTGAAAATATTAACAAAATAATAAAACTTACATTCCGTGCATCACACACATATTAGTTGCATATTCAAAGACCTTATCATAAGGTAATTGCATAAAATAAAAAAAATTGCTTGTGTATGACAACAGCCAACAAAAAAGGCAAAAACGCAGAAGGCAAAATACAGAAAATCCAACAAATTATACAGAATAATTGAGCCTGGAGAGGCTTGCTGAAATAATACTCCCACAGAATAATTAAGCCTGGAGAGGCTTGCCGAAATAATACTCTCCAAAAGACGTTTCAGCTCGCATTCTCGGGCTGAACAAAAAACCAATTCATCATACAGAATAATTGAGCCTGGAGAGGCTTGCCGAAATAATACTCCCACAGAATAACTGAGCCTGGAGAGGCTTGCCGAAATAATACTCCCCAGAGATATTTTAGCTTTCACCCTTGGACCAAATTTCCCAGTGAAAGCTATCAAGGCCAGATCATCGAAATTCCCCAACGGAAGCATGATCCAAACAAAATATCCAAGTCAAAGGACTTAAACTTCTTCAGTGGAAGATAGCTTTCCAACTCAAACAAAGAGTGAAGCTAAGCCTGAAGAGGCTTTCTAAATAATACTCTGGGATACATAAGATCCCCAAATCCCCAGTCGCCTACTCAAGAGGCACCCTTACAAAAGGAGAAAAATAAAAAAATAAATATTCCCCAAGCGGAATTCGGCATCTAGCCAAACCACTAAACATCAAGATGATTTGCCTAACAGAAGAGGTCAATCAAAAATCAACATCCAGAATCCCCAGCGGATAACAGCCTACACAGAGGCAGCAAAAATCAGAAAATCCAAAAGAGTCACCCGAATAAGGATAACCGGGATACTCCACAACGTCGAAAGGACGACAGCCAATCATAAGGCACCGCTCACATCAGAAAGAGCATCTTTGTGTCTGCACCCCCAAGGAATCAGAAATTCCCCAATGGGCACCAACTACGCAATGGAAGGTTGGGACGCAAGAACCTATGAGTAACTGCACATCCCCTAGACGGATCCCTGCGTTATCCAGCCCTCAGTGGCACAAAAATCAAAAAACAATCGTCGAAACAGCATCGTGGACTGTGGAGACAAAATCATCACAAATCCCTGGAGAGGGCAAACTCACGCTACCCAGATGTCTAGAGCACCGAGGTATGCACAGAGCCTGGAGAGGCAATACTTAGCTACCCAGATGTCCAGAGCACCGAGGTATGCACAAGCCTGGAGAGGCAATACTCAGCTACCCCGAGGTTGTCAGGAACACGGAGGTATCCAACTACCCCGAGGTTGTCAAGAACACGGAGGTAAAGCCTGGAGAGGCGGTACTCACAACTTCCAGCTCGGGCGTCGAGTGAAGTTGAGCCTGGAGAGGCGGTACTCACAGCTTCCAGCTTGGGCGGCAAGCGAAGCTAACCCTGGAGAGGGCAAACTCAACTGCCTAGGATGTCAGAAGCACCGAAGCAGAGCCTGGAGAGGCGGTACTCACAGCTTCCAGCTTGGGCGGCAAGCGAAGCTAAGCCTGGAGAGGCGGTACTCACAACTTCCAGCTCGGGCGTCGAGTGAAGTTGACCCTGGAGAGGGCAAACTCAACTGCCTAGGATGTCAGAAGCACCGAAGCAGAGCCTGGAGAGGCGGTACTCACAGCTTCCAGCTTGGGCGGCAAGCGAAGCTAAGCCTGGAGAGGCGGTACTCACAACTTCCAGCTCGGGCGTCGAGTGAAGTTGAGCCTGGAGAGGCGGTACTCACGCTACCAGAGTGTTCAGAAGCACGGAGGTATGCAGCTTCCGGCTCGGGCGACGAGCGAAGCAAAACCTGGAGAGGCTACTCAGCAATTTTCCACCGGAAGACACTACAAGTCGGAAGGATGGCCTTATTCCCCGGACAATTGGGTCAACTCCTTTACTTATCAACTGGTACACTAAAAGGCCGTTTGACTAAGTAAAGGGGGGGCAGCTGTAGACCCCTAAAATTGTCCGGGTCGGAAATAAGACTCGAAGACTCTCGAAGATCAAAGGAAAGTCAGCCAAAGGGACTCTTAGAAGACCGTGGGATGACAATCTGTAGGTTTAGAGGTCTTAGAGTAGCAAAAAATAAGAAAGTGGAGGGCATGAAGCCCAATACGGCCTCCCAAAAGTTCAGTACGGCCGTATTGAACATTTTAAACTACAGTACGGCCGCACTGAACTCAATACGGCCGTATTGAAGTTTCTGAACTTCAATACGGCTGCACTGAACTCAATACGGCTGCACTGAACTTCAATACGGCTGCACTGAACTCAATACGGCCGTATTGAGGTTTTTTGAACTTCAATACGGCCGTACTGAATTCAATACGGCCGTATTGTAGTTCAAAACTTCAATACGGACCGTATTGACCCCCAGAGGCCGTATTGCGCCTCATCCCTATAAATATGACGTCAATTGGACGTCATTCTACACTTTTACACTGAGTTTTAACCCTCTTCTTGAGTATTCTGGGTTTTTTTGAGCAGTGCTCTGCCTAGAAATCACTCGGAGAGTTGATCCGACAAAGTTCTCGAGTTCTGAGCTTTTTGCTTGAGTCTCGAACTGAGTCGAAGGGAAATCCTCCGGATTTCCATAGTTAAAATTTTCTAGGAGGGAGCGAGCGGGCTTGTAGAGCGAGGGAACGCCAAAAAGCTTCCCAGTTTTACTTGAATATAAAAGCACGCTTCAAAGGTTTCTTCTTAAGACCTTCCTTTTACTGCTTTCTGTGTGTATATTTAACTGTCATCATGTAGATAGTTAAGTTATAATTGTTTAGAATAAATAGGGGTAATTTAGTAATTTCGCACTATTATTTTTTAGAAATAATCTGGGAACCCGAAAGGGGCGCTGTGGGGTGCTAACACCTTCCCCACGCGTAACCGACTCCCTTACCCGACTCTGGTTGTCATGGCCGAAGTCGATTTTTGAATCGATTGCCTTAAACTTCTTTTTCCAATGTTTTGAGTAAAACATTGGTGGCGACTCCATGAACCCTTCCTTTTTATGAAAACCGCTAATCCATGGAGGGTCCCGCTTGGGATTAACATGGATTGGTGAGCCTTTTAATAAAATTGCTCGTTTGACAAGGTCTCAGTTTGAGAACAAGTCATTCTAGCAATCCATATTTTTAAACAAATAAAAGAGTCCAACCATCCTTCGCGAATGCCGAAAGCCCGTTTCAGGCCGGTGGCGACAATACCTCTTGATCGAGCTTTATTGGATCTTCAATGGCAGAATCTAGACACTTTTTGGCAGCATTTCGCACTACAATTACCGCACAAAACTCAAGAAATACAAGGAGAATAAGAGACAGAGAGAGATTCAAACTATCAAGACTTTAATAGACAGTTCCTGTTGCCATTTTTGGTCCCTGAGTACAATGTATGAGCCTTCTATATATAGGCACGAAAATTCACCAAAATGGGTTGTTTTGAATTCAGAACGAGTTGTTTTGGACCTTTTTGTTACATACAAAATTTGAAACTGGAACAGCCCATTCCCAAAGCAGAACGACCCATTTTGGATTTAAATTTTGCATGTAACAAACTAATATAAAAGAATGACTCAATCCAAGAGGGGGGTGAATTGGATTCAATGACACTTAAAAAAATTTTAGAGTTTAAGGATCTTTATTTTAATTAAAACTTTTCTAATATGAATTCTCAATGAAGTTAATTAAACCTCTAGAAAATGGGAATGACTCCTATATGAGTTCTTGTTTAATCTTTATTGAATTAGCTTATAGGACAACTAATATGTAATGCTCATGTTTCAAATTACACCATTTTAATCATACAAGCATATTAATCTAGACCAGCCATGTTAATATTCAATTAAAGATGATTCAATGTAAGACATAGAGATGAGAGAAGAGTGCAAAGTATTTTATCCTGGTTCAGCCACTCCATATGTGACCTACATCCAGTCCTCAATCATATCCTGATCAAGATTTGTTCCACTATCTTAATGAAGAAGTTTTACAATAATACCACACATGCACACACTCCAACATTCAAGATAGACACTTTCTTGCACCCAAGAAAATACTTATTATAGAAACCCACTACAAGAATTCCTTACCACTTGAGAGACCTACTCAAGATTTCTTTACACATTACATAAAGAATTAAAGGAACGAATTCACAAACAATGTATTATCTACTTTCCCTCTTACATAGTCATTCTCAATCAAAAATTTGCTCAACCTTTCATACCATGATCTTGGAGCTGGTTTCAAGCCATAGAGTGCCTTTTTAAGTTTGTACACATGATTAGGATACTTAAAATAAAAAAAACTGGTGGTTGCTCCACATACACTTCTTCTTGTATTAAACCATTAAGAAAAGCATTTTTCACATCCATTTGATAAAGCTTGAAATTCATTATTGAAGCATAAGCAAGAAGTAATCTAATGGCTTCTATTCTTGCTACAAGGGCAAATGTCTCATCATAATCAATTCCCTCTTCTTCATTATACCCCTTAGCCACTAACCTTGCCTTATTTCTTATAATGATTCCAGATTCATCAAGCTTATTTCTAAAATCCCACTTGGTTCCTATAATTGGATAATCATTTGGTAATGGCACTAAATCCCATACTTCATTTCTTTCAAATTGATTTAGTTCCTCTTGCATGGCCATTAACCAATGTTCATCTTGTAGTGCTTCATCTATTGTCTTAGGTTCAACTTGTGAAACAAAATCCATAGTATTACAAATATTCTTGTTGAATCTTCTAGTTGACACTCTTTTACCAATATTTCCAATTATATTTTCCATTGATAAGTTGTGACACCCTCTACCCCAACATATATATATATATATATAATAATAAAAAGAAATATCTTATTGGATAAAAAAAATATTTAAAATTGAAACGACAATTCCAATAATCATGTGAGTAGAGAATTCACATTCATGTCCTTAATCCAAATAGCAAATAAAATTACAAAGAATAAAAATTGAATTTTCCAAAATATATACTTTAATAAATCATAAACAATGTCATATTCTAATTCTATCTATGTCCCGATGTCACATATCCTATCAGAGCAAAATCCCACATAAAAGCCTCAGCTCCATCGTCCACATCCTCAGCCTCATGCTGTTGATGGTCTCCTGTATATCAAACAAGGGAAACAACACAAATGAAAGGAGTGAGAAACATCTCACTTTGGCTCACGGTGTAGGAACGCACACCGGATAGCCAAACACAAACAATACAGTTACCTCATAGATCAATCAACAACAATAGCTTATCCAATCATCCAAGTCATACAAATAGTAATTTATCATCATTTAATAATAAGAATGCACATGCATGGACACGAACTACATATTATCATACATGTGGCGCCAATAAAACATCACATGGCATATTGCCTCTAGCAATACACGAAGAGTAGTCTAGGAGTACATGCCGGGTCACACCCTCTACGCACTCTCACTAGAAGGATATACTACCAGAGTCTCGTCGGGATAGCTAAGCCGCGCAAGTTACATCCCATGCACACAATGGGCGAGACTGAGACTTCCAAACCGAGCTATCCCCAAGGACTAATCCCCAAAGCTTTTACACTAGGGGGCCTTCTCTGGCGGTGTATTCCATATCGTACCCTTAAAACACTTATGCAAATGATGCATGTCAATCAAGACTCTATGCATTCTCATATCACATTATCATTTCCCATGGTCATATCACATCATCACATTTCATTATCACATTTCATATCTCATGTCTCAATCACATTTCACATTATCTCATCGTATCATCATATTACATTACCACATCTTCATATCTCATGCCTCAATCACATTTCACATTACATCATCATATCACATTATCACATTATCTCATCATATTCTCATAACCTCTACAGAGCACTTTAATTTATATCAAAACTCGTCTATGTGTAAAATTAAATACATATTTTTACATCTCATCAAACAAGGAATATAACAGAACAATCAGAAATCAAAACAAAAAATATTTATATTTTGCCTATTTCTCATAAGGTTTCCCGCAGGAACCCATAGAGCACTCTAAATCATATCAAAACATATTTATTCTCAAAATTAATCATATATTTACACATTACATTCAATAAGGAATACAATAGAGCAATCAAATAGCAAAACAGAAAATATTCATATTGTGCCTGTTTCTCATAGGGTTTCCCATAGGAACCCATAGAGATCTCAAATCATACAATTAATTACATATAAGAAAAATAATAAACAAAACAGATACAATTGGGAGAAATCCCTCATACATGAGCATACAAAAAATACAACAAACACAAGATTGGGAGCCAATCCCACTACCCAGCATACAATCCCACACCCAGAGCGAGGTTTCTCACCCCCCCCTTACCTGGATGAGCAGAAGACAAAGGTGTGATCTAAGGTCGTTCCTGAGTACTCTTCCTTAGAGCTCTTTGTTTCTCTTTTTTTTCCTAACCCTTCAGAACGCAAATGAGGTAGATAGGGTTAACGCTACCTGACTCCTTAAAATTAATCCATTGGGCTGGGTTAACCCAACCCATTTTCCTTCTCTTCTAACCCACTTCTCTTTTTCCTCATAATAATTAAATAAAATAAATACATGTATATTATAAAATAATTTTCCTCTATAATAATTATATATTTCTGACCCAAAATATAATAATATAATTTCAATAACAAAATATCATATAAAATCAACCTTCTCTTAAACACATATAAATATTTATTTAAATATGCTAATAAAAAATACTTATTTAATACGTACAAAATAATTGTCCAAAACAATAATTATTTAAAACGTACAAAATAATATTCTTCTATAATTATTAAAATAATTATGACCAAATACCATATAATAATAATAATAATTATTATAATAATAATAATAACTTTATTGAAAACTGGGGTGTTACATAAGTCCTTAGAAGTTTTACATTCCTTAGGAAATTGTTCACTTGTCTTTTCAGTGGTTTCATTCATTTCACTCTCTTTAGGCTTTTCATTAGGTTCACTTTCTAATGGTGGTTGATTAAGCAAATCAGTCAAGTCCTCTATTTTAGTTTGCTTTGTCTCTTGTTTGTTAGTCTCATCAAACACAACATGAACTGATTCTTCAACAATTAGAGTTCTCTTGTTATATACCCTATAGGCTTTGCTATTTGTAGAATATCCTAAGAAGATTGCCTCATCAGCTTTTGCATCAAATTTTCCAAGTTTCTCTTTGCCATTATTCAGCACAAAACACTTACACCCAAATACTCTAAAATATGAAATATTAGGCTTCCTCCCATTAAAAATCTCATAGGGTGTTTTCTTTAGAATAGGCCTAATTAGAACCTTGTTTAACACATGACACGCTGTGTTAATAGCATCAGCCCAAAAATATTTTGGTAGTTTGGTCTCATTCAACATAGTCCTAGCTAATTTCTCAAGAGACCTATTTTTCCTTTCAACAACCCCATTTTGTTGAGATGTCCTAGGTGCTGAAAAATTATGATTAATACCATGCTCCTCACAGAATTTTTGGAACAAAATATTTTGGAATTCACCTCTATGGTCACTTCTAATTGAGGTGATATTTGTGTTCTTTTCATTTTGAACAAGCTTGGAAAATTTCTTAAAAGCATTAAAGGCTTTATTTTTATTTGCAAGAAACATAACCCATGTGAATCTTGAATAGTCATCTACAATAACTACCCCATAGTAGTTCCCACCTAGACTCATGGTTCTTGAAGGACCAAACAAATCCATGTGAATTAATTGTAAAGTTCTAGTAGTTGAAATTTGATTTTTTGCTTTTAAAGCTAGCCTTCACTTGCTTGCCCTTTTGACAAGCATCACATAGTTTGTCCTTACTAAACTTGAGTTTAGGTAATCCTATCACTAACTCCTTTCTACTAAGTTTGTTTAAGTGATCCATGTGAATATGTGCAGCTCTTCTATGCCAAAGCCAAATATTGTCTTCTTTGGTTATTAAACACTTGGTGTTGGAAATTGCTATTGAGTGTTCTAAATCT
Source organism: Cajanus cajan (assembly GCF_000230855.2). Lineage (NCBI taxonomy): Eukaryota > Viridiplantae > Streptophyta > Magnoliopsida > Fabales > Fabaceae > Cajanus > Cajanus cajan. Next base: position 42,835,505 of record NC_138521.1, on the reverse strand, counting down.
AGCATGTATATGTTGTCAATTCTTTTTCCAATGAATCTAATTTATTTTGTCAATTTATCACAGATCAAGAAACAAGTGTTATCAAATTCAATTTTAAAACCTTTGTCACTAAGTTGACTTATACTAAGCAAGTTATGTTTCAGCCCTTCAACAAGCAATACATTCTCAATCAATGTTAAGGAGGAAGAGTTACCAATGTTTCCATGACCAAGAATCCTCCCTTTGTTGTTGTCACCATAAGTAACAAATCCTTCATTCTTTAATTTCATACTTGAGAATTTTGAAGGATCTCCAGTCATATGCCTTGAGCAGCCACTATCAAGATACCATAATAAGCTTTTGGCTCTCAAGCAATCTATTGTTTCTTGATCAGCTCCAGCCATCAAACATAAATTGTTCTCTTCAAATTCAGATTCATCATTTGTTGTTCTTGAGTCATTGTCTTCCCAAGCAATGTAGGCTTTTTTTCCTTTGACATTTTTCTTCACTTTCTTTTTCTCTTGTTGCTTCTTTAAGAGGTTTGGACATTCAACTTTTATGTATCCTGGTTTTCCACACTCAAAACAATTGTAAGAGGATGTACTTGCTTCCTCTCTCTTATTGGCCTTCTTGTTGAACTTGTAGGGGGAATTCCTCTTCTTTCTTAGGAATTTTCTGAACTTCTTCACCAGCAAGTTGAAGTTCTCTGTTTCAGAATCTTTGGAGCTTGATTCTTCACACACTTCTTTGCCTTTGACTAATTTCAAGGCTCTTAGTGACACTCCTTTTCCCTTTTTGTCTTGCTGTTCATTTTCCTCAAATATATGCAGCTTTTGCTCATGCTCTCTTAGCTTTCCAAAGAGAGTAGCAAGTGTCAATGAAGTCAAGTCCTTTGATTCTTCTATGGCAGTAACCTTTTCTTGCCATGATCTATCCAAGCATTACAGCACTTTCAAATTTAATTTTTCTTCTTCAAATTTCCTGCCAAGATCAACAAGCTGATTTATCAAGTGTGTAAACCTCTTTTGAAAATCAGAAATTGATTCACCATTGTTCATTTTCAACAATTCATATTCTCTTATGAGAGTATGCTTTCTAGATCTCTTTATATCACTTGTTCCTTCATGAGTGACTTGCAAAGTGTCCCACATTTCTTTAGCAGATTTGCATTGAGAAATTCTAAAAAAACTGATCAATAGACAATGCAGATGTAATTATATTTTTTGCTCTATAGTCATATTGGGCTCTTTTTCTCTCATCATCACTCCGTTCACTCCAATGTTTTTATCGATTACCATCATCATCTTTGGTCATAGGGATACAGGGTCCATTTTCAATTGCATCACACACAGCAAAAACAATTGCTTCAATGAAAATTCTCATCCTAATTTTCCAATAGACATAGTTTTCACCATTGAAAACAGGAGGTCTATGAATAGACACACCCTCACCATAAGGTAGGTTGTTGTTGGCCATTTTTGAAATCTTGAATAACACTCAAGAACCTTACTCTAGATACCAATTGTTAGAAAAGAATGGCCCAATCCAAGAGGGGGGAGTGAATTGGATTCTATGACACTTTAAAATTTTTTAGAGTTCTTAGGATCTTTATTTCAATTCAAACTTTTCTAATATGAATTTTCAAAGAAGTTCCTCAAAAGACTTGCTAATGGAAATGAGTCCTATATGCTTTCTTGATTAATCTTTGATAAAGTTCAAAGTTAAGAACACTCAATATGCAACACTTCGATTCAGTTTAAAGCAATGTTGTGCATACAAACATGTTAATCAAGATTATTCTTCTTTAAAACACAACCAAGATATTACTCAAAGTAAAAGATAAGGGTAAGAGAAGAATGCACAAGTCTTTTATCATGGTTTAGCCACTCCACATGTTACATCCAGTCCTCAATCATAACCTAATCAAGATTTGTTCCACTATCTTAATGAAGAAATTTTACAAGCATACCACACATGCATATACTCTTACATTCAAGATAACCACTTTCTTGACCCCAAGAAAGCACCTCTTGTAGAAACCCACTACAAGAATTCCTTACCACTTGAGACACCTACTCAAGATTTACAATTTTCACAGAATTAAAGGAACGAATTCACCTGGAAGCTGAACAAATCAAACTGTGAATTCAAAAGAAAATCTCAATCCTTTTCTTCCAAGAATGTGATGATGATGATGATCTTTTCCAAAGCATTTCACAAAATGTTTTACTTCTTGGTTTCACAAAGAAAACACTCCAAGAAGGTCATAAAGACTTCATAATAACGTTTTTCTCTTTTTGATTGTTAACTCATTCTATGTTCTTTTTTGTTCTGAAGTTTCAAAGTGTGAAAACTATTTTTAACATTTTCAGAACCAGATAATCGATTATTTTAAAGGATAATCGATTATTTTTTTCTTCATGATTTCTAGAAATCAACCAAGAACAGATTAATCGATTATTTTGCAGGATAATCGATTATTCCAGAGAGTGATTCCTGGGATAATTGATTATTTCACAAATAATCGATTATTACAGCAAGGCATCCTTTTCACCTGTTGTTGGAATAATCAATTATATTTAATGATAATCGATTATTTTGAGTCAGTTTTCAAAAACTCTGTTCTATTTCTCAAAATAACTTTTCAAGTATCTAACTCATCATCATACTCACTCTTAGTCAGATTAGATAAAGATTGACTCATGCACAAAGCACACACATGCAAAATAAGCTCAACAAAACAATACAACTTATGAGTTATCCCTATTACACATCATAGTAGCCATATTTTCTTCTTGACTTTGTTTTTGACTTGTTGATGTCCTTGGCCAGCTTTGATTCTCATAATCCACATTTTGTTATCATCAAAACCTTCATTCTCCAAGTTTGAGTTGATTCACCACTCCATGAATCTCAAATGAATCCAATGAATCTAATTTCTCTAGTCAATTTATCACAAATCAAACAACAAGAATTATCAAATTCAATTTTGAATCTATTATCACTTAGTTAGCTTATACTTATCAAATTATGTTTCAGCCCTTCAACAAGTAACACATTTTCAATCAATGTTGAGGAAGAAGAGTTACCAACATTTCCATAACCTAGAATCTTCCCTTTGTTGTTGTCACCATATGTAACAAATCCTTCATGCTTTAATTTTAGACTTGAAAACTTTGAAGGATCTCCAATCACGTGTCTTGAGCAACCACTATCAAGATACCATAACAAACTTTTGGCTCTCAAGCATTCAATGTTATCTTGATCAACTCCAGTCATCAAACACAGGTTGATTTCCTTAGATTCAGATTCACTACTAGTTGAGATTAGGTCATTGTCTTCCCAAGCTATGTAGGCTCTCTTTCCTTTGTTGTTTCTCTTCCCTTCTCTTTTTCTTTCTTAGGAATTTTCTGAACTTTTTCACCAGCAAATTGAAATTTTCTAAATCAGAATCGTTAGAACTTGAATCTTCACATTTCTCTTTGACTTTGACTAATTTTAAGGCTTTTAGAGATACTATTTTTTCCTTTTTATCTTGCAGTTCATTTTCATCAAAAATGTGTAGCTTTTGATCATGCTCTCTTAGCTTTCCAAAAAGAGTTGCAAGAGTCAATGAGGTTAGATCCTTTGATTCTTCAATTGTTGTAACCTTTGCTTGCCAAGATCTATCCAAGCATTGTAGAACCTTCAAGTTTAATTCCTCTTCTTCGAATTTCTTGCCAAGATCAATAAGGTGATTTATCAAGTGTGTAAACCATTTTTAAAAGTCAGAAATTGATTCACCATGATTCATTCTCAACAATTCATATTCTCTTATGAGAGTATGTTTCCTAGATCTTTTTACATCACTTGTTCCTTCATGAGTAACTTGTAGTGTGTCCCACATTTCTTTGGATGATTTGCATTGAGAAATTCTAAAAAAATCATCAATAAACAATGTAGATATTATGATGTTTTTTGCTCTATAATCATATTGAGCTCTCTTTTAATCATCATCACTCCACTCACTCTAATGTTTTTCTCTCTTTCCATCACTATCCTTAGTCATAGGAATATAGGGTCCATTTTCAATTGCATCCCATAAAGCAATATCAATTGCTTCAATGAAAATTCTCATCCTAATTTTCCAATAGACATAATTCTCTTCATTGAAAATAGGAGGTCTATGAATAGAAAAACCCTCACCATAAGGTAGGTTGTTGTTATCCAATTTTGAAATCTTGATTAACACTCAAGAACCTTGCTCTAGATACCAATTGATAGAAAAGAATGGCTCAATCCAAGACGGGGGTGAATTGGATTCAATGACACTTAAATTTTTTTTAGAGTTTAAGGATCTTTATTTCAATTAAAACTTTTCTAATATGAATTCTCAATGAAGTTAATTGAACCTATAGGAAATGGGAATGACTCCTATATGAGTTCTTGCTTAATATTTATTGAATTATCTTATTGAACAACTAATATACAATGCTCATGTTTCATATTACACCATTTTAATCATACAAACATATTAATCAAGACTAGCCATTTTAACATTCAATTAAAGATGATTCAATGTAAGAGATAGAGATGAGAGAAGAGTGCAAAGTATTTTATCCTGATTCAGCCACTCCATATGTGACCTACATCCAGTCCTCAATCATATCCTGATCAAGATTTGTTCCACTATCTTAATGAAGAAGTTTTACAATAATACCACACATGCACACACTCCAACATTCAAGATAGACACTTTCTTGCACCCAAGAAAATACTTCTTGTAGAAACCCACTACAAGAATTCCTTACCGCTTGAGACACCTACTCAAGATTTCTTTACACATTACAGAAAAAAACTAAAGGAACAAATTCACCTGGAAGCTGAACAAATCAGACTAAGAATTCTTGGCAAATCTTAATCTTTCTCTTCCAAGAATGTAGTGATGATGATGATTTCTCTCAATGCATTTCACAAAATATTTCTCTTCTTGGTTTCACAAAGAAAACACCCCTAGAAGGTCACAAAGACTTCACAAAATCAGTTTTTCTCTCTTCTATTTTTAGTTCATCTTTCTGTACTTGTTTCAAAGTGTGAAAACTATTTATAAAGTTTTCCAGACCCAGATAACCGAATATTTCTAAGGATAATCGATTGTTTTGTTTTTCATGATTTTTGGAAATCACTCAAGAACAAAATAATCGATTATTTTGCAGGATAATCGATTATTCCCCTGATCATCAAGACTTGATGAGTTCCATCCAGGGGGCATGGGAAAAGCAAGTCCATTTTGGAGATGACGAGTTTGGAAAGCCGAGGATCACTTCCTCTAATGACTATGACAGATGGAGGAGTGAGAGAGGGTGCTTGGTGCATCAATACCATCCCCATAAGTAGGAAGTAGCCAGTAGGAACATGTCGATGCTTTGACCAAGAAGTTGGAAATCTTAGAGGCTTAATTGAAAGCCTTATAAGAAAAGGATAAAGAATCCAACATCACTATTGATGGTCTTTAGAGGTAATGCAAGAAGAAAGCCATGGAGATAGCACGACTAAAAGACGAGTGTGCCAACAAGTGTGAAGAAGCTTCTCGTGCTAAAAAGATATAAAAATCTGAGTCAGGCAGTCAACTTCAAGGAGCTTTAATGAAGATCACACAGCTTGAAGCTCAACTTAAAGGGCAGGCACAGTTGATGAGACAAATGCAAGAAGATTTGTCCAGGGCTCAATCTAAAGCACAAAAATGGTGGGAGGTTGCTCAACAGCAAACCACAACCCTCTTCAAGCTAAATTCAAATGAGAAAAGAGGGTTTGAACAGTTAAAGAAAATCAATGATCAAAAAGATTAAGCCTTGGATGAAGTTAATGAGTTGCAAGTCATGACTAAGTATCATCAGTAAAAAGAGAAAAAATGGCAATGAACATGTGAAGACATGAGCAGAGAAGTCCACGCACAGGCTAAGACCATGATGAGACATGTTTAGGAGGCTGAGGAAGAGCTACATAGACAGCAACCACCTTGATGCTTCTTTAGGCTTTTTAGGAAGACCATGATATTTGTCATTTTCAAACTGTCTTAGTGTTCTACATTTTCGTTCATTTAGTGCATTTCTTCTTGGTAAATGAATAAATAATAATAATAAGAAAAATTTAATCTTTGTGCGTTAATAATTAGATAATGGATCATAAGCCGCTGGTTATCAATTACAAACTCAACACAATAAAATGGATGCGCTTAAAATTGAACCACTAATTATCTAAGTGAGTGAAGGACAAGGGATGCCTAGGAAGTTGACTATCATAACACCGAGTCCTTTCTCATACGACAATAATAAGGTCGTGCCATGAGTCTACGAAATCCAAGCTTCATCTGATGAAAACACGTGCAACATTGTCAGGATAGGAGGAATGAGCAAGAGTGGTCATGTCTACACTCCTAGCACGTTGCAAGAAAATGCCTCCAAGGACTTAGAAGCTCCTAAGCTATAGAGGAGTGACCATAGAAGATTCCAAGGAAGCTCAATAAATGTCCAAGGTGAATAAAGAAAAGGCCATCTGATGGAGGAGGTAAGTAAAGTGAATGATCTAGCTTCCTTTTCCTTTTCCAAATACTCGGACCTTTTTCCTTGATGATGAATTCAGAACTTGAATGGAGAATAGAATTCAAAGATGAAAGAATTCCTAAGCTAAGATGAAAGTATCCTAGCTAGAAACTCAAAGGAAAGCCCACGGACTAAGCCTAGAATTTAGGATTCCTAAGGCTAAGGCTATAAGCTTTGAGAGAGACTTTGAAGGAGAGACTTGGCTAAAAAATTTCAGAAATATCATATATGAATCAAAGTGTTTTTACAAGAGAGGAATAAACAATATATAGGCACGAATTTGATGAGAAAAGGTGCCAACCAAGAGAAGCCAAAGTTGGCGCCAAGTTTGAATTCAAATTTTGAAATTTGAATTCAAATTGGACGTCCAAGCTTTGGTGCCCCATGTGGCCGGTTCCCATCTAGAAGCATAATTACATTTTGATGTAATTTGGAGTTCATTTGGAGTTTCACATGTGCAGCCACCTTTGGCACAATACATGTGACTCAAATGCAACTCTAATTACACTTAAATGTAATTAAGTTTCTATGATCCAAGCCTATTATGTAATCCTTTCAAATTCCTATTCTAATGGCCTAAATATAATGGCCAAGAAAATACAATGGAAAGGAAAAATTACAAGAATGAAAATGAGCCCCATATTGGGTACCAAAAGCCCAAAGGCCCATGAAGCCCAAAACTAGGCCCAATAAGCTTATGGCCCAAAAATGCTACCCTATGTGATCCAAGATACAAGATCAAGATATATGCAACCTATGCTAACATAATATATAAAAAATACAAGAAAATGATTATCTCAAGGTATGGCCTATGTGAAGCTCAACTTGGGCCTTCCAAGCCCATCAGGCCCATTGGGCCTTGACTGGCCCAAATCTTCATATCTAGCCCATTCCTCTTGGGTCCTTCAAGATGTCACCTTTTGGCCTCCTTGGCATGATTCCATCATCATCTCATACCTTGGACTGTATTTTTCTAATCCAACCGTTGAGATAGAAGAAAAATGTCTTAGGAGGGTATCATCCAAAATTTAGCCTGATCCAACGGTTAATAAATTCGCTAAGAGGTCAAAACCATCACTGGTTTGTGCATGATGATCTTATTTCGGACAACATTTTCTGTCATGGTACCTCTCATTACAGACATAATTTCATTGATCCCACTGTTAAAGTTAAAGATCAATGTTTTGAGAAAATATCATCAAAAAACTAGCATGATCTAATGACTAACAAGTTTTCTAGAGACCCAATACAACACCTAAAAAATTTGTTTATTTGTTTTTATGGATTTAGTCCCACATCTAAAAAAACTCAAAGGACTAAGTCCCACATCTAATAATTCTTGAAGGATTTTGCCTCCTAGATGGTTATATAAGTAACCCCTTGGCTAGCAGAATACTACACTTATCTCCCTCTCTTTAACTCTTTTCTGACTAATTCAGAATAGTGTTCTAAATTTTTTTTATTAACAAATCCTTTAGCCTTTACAAGGCATGTTGTATGGAAAAATCCCATAAGTCTTCTTTCATTCCATTTGTAACCATGTATACTCACTACAAGAAAAAAAAAGTTATTTGAAACTATTTTTTCACAAAGATAAATGAGTTGCTTGAAAAAATAAGCATTTGACAACAACATTATGAACTAAAGGATAAGAGTCTTAAAATCACAAACTTCTAATATGGTTGTGGCTTTAGGTTCCCAGATCTTAGGAAGAATGTCCAAGATCTTAAGATTATTCTAAGCTTTGGAAACCACAGTTCCCAAGGGTTTTAGCCAACTAAGAATTGTTCAGAATATTCTAAACATTTCATTAATGGTTTCATTTTCCTTCATGGAGAACAACTCATAATGTCTCTAAAAAGTGGCAACTCATCTAAGTTTGACATCCTCAGTACCATCATTATTACCCTGATAGCTTCTTGCATTTTTTTTGTTATTTTGCAGCTACAAAACTTGTTGTATTCAGTTCTAGATAATGAACAAGCCAAGATGTATTTAGCTTTGGTATTGAGTTGCAATATGTTGTAGTCGTCTTGTGTAAACAGGTTCTTTGGTTTTTGTTACAGTTGCATCTCCTTCTGGAATGATCTTTTAGAGTTGCTATTAGGTAGATTTAATAAAAATCTCCATTCTATTCTTCTAATATGGATAATCTTCTCCATTGAAAGTTGGAGGCCTTGTAAAAGAAACTCCTTCTAGTAGGTACTATCATTTACTACTTTCCATGTTATGATCTTTTCCTTTAGCACTATTAGGTCTTCAACCCCGTCAAAGGCTAAGCTCTGATACCAAACTATGGATAAAAGAGAAACACTAGAACGGAGTTTGAATATTGTTACTCAAAAACTCTCATTTTTCATAGTACAATGAAGTAGTAACCATGACAGATATAAAAGAGGAGATAAAGTAAGGAATGAACTTATGGATTTATATTGGTTCATCTCAACCACCAAGACTACGTCCAATTCTTGATCCAATCAGATCAAGTTTCACTATCTTATCAAAGATACAAGTATTCTTTATCCACTTTTGACTCGACCCTAAGTATTCTTTGAATTACCTCTTTAAGCAAATCTACCCAAGTATTATTTTCACACAAACCCTCTTCAAACTTTAAAACTAAGTATTCTTTTACAGTCAAGCCTCTCTTGGCCCAAACAACAAGCATTCTTTTACATATAAGCCTCTTCAAGCTCAAACCCAATAATTTAGAGTTAATAAGGTTTACAAAGTTATTTTGTCTTCTTATCAAGATGTTGATACGACAAATTAAGTACAAAGGCTTTAAACATAAAGAAATAATGTATTTATTACAATGATCAATCTCACTTCTTTCTCAACTTCAAGCTTCCTTTTATAGACATTCGATGAAGATGATCGTTGCAAGTTCTTGAGCTTCTCTCTTGTGGCTTGCTTTGTATATCTTCCTAATTTTCTGCTAGGAGAGAAGTTTCCGTTGGGTGTAATAAATGCATGCATTAAATGATTTCACCAACTTGTCTCTTCTTATTTTATCATGGAAGTTACTTATCACCTTTTGGCACCGAGTAGGTAAAACTATGTGTGTGTTAGGACATGATAGTAGTGAAACAACTTTTGGCTACAACTTTCGTGTTTTTAGAGATTTATTTGTTCTTTTCCAACGTGAAACATGTCTTTCTTTCTTTCTTGTAAAACATTGGTACTAAGGAAGAATTTTTAAAATTGATCTATTAAGGAATTGTTTAGACATAGTCAATATTTGGTTTAGAGATTGTCACTAGTACAAAAATCACTTTTAAAATCAGAATTTTAAAATCGGTCATAAGGTAGCCAATTTTAAAAGTGACGCGGTGGCAATTTTGTAAATAATGACATTACTTTTTAAATCGGCTACCTTATGACCGATTTTAAAGGTCTCTGATGCTACTTTTAAAATCGGCTCTTAAATAGCCGATTTTAAAAGTGCTACTTTTAAAATCGGCTCTCAAATAGCCGATTTTAAAAGTGCTACTTTTAACATTGGCTAGTTAAGAACCAATTTTGTATGTAGTTTTTAAAATCGGCTCTTAAATAGCTGATTTTAAAAGTTCTACTTTTAAAATCGGCTATCTAAGAACCGATTTTAAAAACTACATACAAAATCAGTTCGTAGATAGCCGATGTTAAAAATGTCAGAACTTAATCTAAAGTCTACAGTCCCATTCTCCCTTCCCCTCCATTCTCTAATCTTTGGCTTCATATGTTCTTTAGATTAAGTCTACGGTTCATATATTCTTTTCTTTACTCTCTCGGGCTCTCATATAAAGTCTCTAGCTTCTCATTTTCTTGCAAGAATACAATATCAAGGTAACATTCTCTTCTCATGTCTCTTATTTCATTGTTGCTGGGTGAATTTTGAATCCGAAACGGCCCGTTCTGCAAGCAAAACGGGCCGTTTTGAGGCCGTTCCGAAAGAAACTGAGACCCAATCCCGAAAGAAGAAGAGGGTAAAGACTGAGAAGAGAAAGAGACAGATGCAACAAATAACAATACAATGGACGGTTAAGCATGGCATTAATTTTCCCTCCTCTTTCTCATTTTGGTATATGTTTCTAGCATCTTCTCTCCATCCTTCAAACTTCAAAAATCCTTTCATTTTTTCTCTATCCATAACTGCATATTCCATCCGACACAACAATGCTTCACTCCACTTCGCTTTTTCCCCATAATAACCGCTTCGTCTTCTCCTTCCGCGCAAAACCTTCTTATTCTTATTCCAATCCTCTCTCTCTCTCCTTCTCCAACTTTCTCTCTCTTCAATCCTCATGTTGCCGCTCCAGATGAGCTCCGACCAGCTATTCCTGCTCAAGTGCTTGGTTTCCGTGCGGTAGGAGCACGTGCTGCATTTGGACGAAACAGTATCGCTGGAAGCTTCCGCCGCCGCGGCGAGTGCCGTGAAGAGCGCGCTCTACGCTCTGGCAGAGATGATTAAGAATTTGGATTCGTATAACTTTTAAAATCGGCTCATGCATGACCGATGTTAAAAGTCTAACTTTTAACATCGGTCAAGCATGACCGATTTTAAAAGTTAGACTTTTAACATCGGTCATTGACCGATGTTAAAAGTCCCACTTTTTAAAATCGTCTCTTTTAAAATCGGTTAGAGAACCGATTTTAAAAGTCAAAAATGACCGATTTTAAAAGTGTTTTTTCCACTAGTGTGTAAATAATAAAGAGTTCTTGCATATATATTTTAATGACTAAGGATTCATCTTATTCTCTAACGAATTCATCTTAGTGAACATATCATCTTATAGAAACATTCATCTTACTGGGTGAATTTTTTCTCAGAGAAAGATTTGTCTTAGTCATTTCGAAAACTTTATATTATTGATAATAAATATAAAAAAAACCTTCTATGTTTGTTAACAATAAAACTTAAGACTAAGGGAGTCTAACATTGTCTTTTGACTTAATAGAAACTTAAGGAGACTTAAGGATCGTATCACTACCCGTATACTCCTTGTACATGTTCATACGGAGAGCCAACCTCGTTCCCCCTCTTACCTCATTATATACAATTTGTCGGGTGAAAGACACAATCTTACTGGTATGGAGGTTGTTCCACATGCTCTCCAAAGTTTTCCTCTTTGGGTTTTCTCAAAGCCTTATTAGAAACTCTTTAACTAACCTATGTGACCTAAATATTTTCCTCTCTATATTAATAAGTCAGACTCTAGGTTGAACTCCTTAATTTGAGTTAAAATCCAAAGATTAATCCATTAATCCAACGCTTCTCTTATTTTAATTTTTTTAAGAAAGCATCCACTACTAATTATAAACTCACTTAATTAAACATATAATATAAATATTATTTAAACAACTTTATTTTAGTTATTTAAAAAAAACAGAATATTACATTCCACATCCCTAATTTAACTTGTTGGTGGAGTGGAGACACGTAAAAAAATCTTTTACGCCTGCATAGGAGGAAGTCTCTTTTCTGTAGCTCAAAAGTTGAACTAATTTCAAAGGCCAAGCCATAGTTTGCAACACATAATGTATGTGTGGGAAATGTTTATCTTCAACAATGTGCAGTCCAAGGCAACGATTTAGGTCCATGGCATTACGGTCATTTTATTTGAAGGTTTGCTTGCATCGTAATGGTTAATTATTATATTAAAATTGAAAACTAGTTAATTATTATATTAAAATTACATGTCAATATAATAAAAAAATCATTATCATGCATGTTACAATATTTTGTCCACACTTTATGTTCTTATAGGGTAGTGTAGACACCCAATTTCGTCCGGGGGGCATACAAACAAGAGAATGGACCTTTGTTATGAAGGGAAGGAGCTCCCGAAGCATACAAACAATAAGATAGGACTTTAGAAGGCCCAAAAGCCCAAATAAGCTAATTTTAGAAGACTGGAACGGGCTGTTCCAAAACTAGAACGGGCCGTTCCCAATTTGGAACGGGCCGTTCCAAGTTTCTAAAAGAGCCAATAACCCTAATTTGGAATGGGCCGTTCCAAGATTGGAACGGGCCATTCCAAACTCTTCAAAAGAGGGTAAAAACTTTAACTGGAACGAGTCGTTCCCAAACTGGAACGGGCCGTTTCAAGTTATGAAAATGGCCTAAAATCTTTGTTTGGAACGGCCGTTCCAGCATAGCCAAGTATGTGTTATTTATGTGTCTGGAACGGGCCGTTCCAATTTCAGAACGGGCCGTTCCAGTTGCAAATTTAACCCACAACAGCCATATCCAGAATGGGTCGTTCCGATTTTGGAACGGGTCGTTCTGGACCCTTTCTGAAGTCTATAAATAGACAGCTTGGGCTCATTTCTCAAGACTCCAAAATTTCGTCTAGACTCCTTAGAGCTCGGAATTTTTCTCTTTTTCTCTCTCCCTCTCTCTTTTGTATTTCTTGAGATTTTGTGAGGCATTGTAGTGTGAAAGGTTGCCACAAAGCACCTAAAATCTTCCTGTTTTGAAGATTCAATAGAGCTCATTCAAGAGGTATTTCATTAATCTCTTTCTTTCTTTTTTATTTATTTCTTATCTATAATTAATATTGTTATAATAAAAATAATCATGTAGACATTTCAAGGTTAATTGTATAATTTAAATTTCAAGCATGTAAATAATTAGTAATAAAAGGGGATTTAATATTTATATTAATACCATTTATAATGTTAACTTCACCATAGGGTACCAATTAAGGGCATTGTAGGGGTGCTTAATACCTTCCCTACACGTAGCCGACCCCCGAACCCAATTCTGGTTATCAAGGCCATTATTGGATTTTAAAAAATCTTTTCTTTTTTCAATGTTTTGAGTAAAACATTGGTGGCGACTCCATGAACTCATTTTTCAAAACCATTAATTAAGGATTAGTCTGGTGTCCGAGCATTCCTTAATTGATGAGACTTTTAAAAGGATGTCTAAACCATTAGTCGCGAGATCGAAAATTTTCGGGTTGCGACAGATGGCGACTCCACTAGGGAAGTTTAAAGAGGGTCAGGCCCATTTAATTGATGAAGTTAATAAAATAAAAATAATAATTTAAATATTTTTCCCCTTTACTTTGTTTGCTTTATTTGTTTGGCTTTAATATCTGTTTTCCTGTTTAAATTCTGCATCTTTTTGAATAAAAATTGTACACAAACCTGTGCACACAACAGTTCCTCCTACACCCGGGGGCATGCGGGTATTAAACATAGGTAGTGGTTGACGTACGACCGGCCCAAGTTTGGCCTTGGAGCCTGCGAGCCTTGTCGGAAATCACACTCAAGGTGATAACCGGTTACTCTAGCCTGAAATACTGCGACAGACCTTAGAGTTTGCCAGGTGACAGCGACAGAGATACTAGGTCCCTATAATGGGGGCACCTTGGGGGCCTTAAGACTAGTGAGATTAGAACTATCCTATACAATGCACTTTTCTTGTAGGGACCACAAACCAAGGATTTAAACGTGACTTTTCGTGGGTGTATATTTATTGAGCATGTGTGTGTCCATTTGTTTGCATTATTTATTCTAATAAGAGTGGATTAAATTTTTAAAACAAGCAAACTGATAATAAAATATAAAAATAGAGAAATTTATACCCCTTTTGTACATTCTTAGGTCATCATATCATAGCATCATATAAGTAGTTTCTTTTTTTTAAAAAAATAATAATAAAAATAATAAATAAATAAAAATAAAAGAAATCTCATCTCCATGCATCATTTTCCTTTTGACAATAGAAACATGATAAAGAGTAGGCAAAAAAAGGAGGAACATGCATATCATATATTTAGGATCACCTCGCGGCAAGGATGAGCCATCGAATCTTTGTTAGGAATTCCCTTTCATGCATTTACATCCAAATAGTTTAATAGAAAACTATTCATTGTCACTCGAAGGTGTCTCCTAAACACTCCATACTCACGAAGCTCAAGGGGAAAGAGTCATGGAAGCTCTACAAGAAGAAAGTCGTGTACTTTTTATGGAGTTCATACAGCTCAAATAACAAATGATTAAGATGATCGATGCCATGAGTAGAATGCAACACGACATCGACCATACTAGAGGATGTTTGAATACTCTAGAAGAAAGATTGAGAGCTGTCGAAAAACACAATTTTGACGGTAAAGAAGCTGCCGAAATCACAAAACCCCCACGGTCCGAGGATATTCAATCAAAAGGGATCTACGGGAGAGAAGGAAAGCATGCTACCACCCTCCCTATCTTTCCTCAGAAGCTTAAAATAGTCTCAAAAGTACAAAGGACTTTTCACGAAATTCCTATGAGCTATGCATACTTGTTTCCTCCACTGTTGGAGGCCTCGATGTTGGTAAAAGCCCTACCGCAAAGAAAGCAACAACCGCCTTCCTTATGGTATAGGCCCGAGGAAACTTGCGATTATCACGCCGGGGCAGTAGGGCATTCTATTGAAAATTGCAAGGCCTTGAAGCTTCGCGTACAAGAGCTTATCGACACTGGGCAACTCAAGTTTGAGGCCAACAGACTAGACATCAACGAACGACCATGATAAGTAGTAATCTGAGAATGGTCTATTGAAAAGCTATTGAGGGTTCTCTCTTCAAAAAAAAAAAAAAAATATATATATATATATATATATATATATATATATTATTACTTTAAGTTCATGCTCAACTCATGACCTTTGCCCACAATCATGAGTTCAAAATAAGGGCTTGTTTTTTTACATTCATCAATAACATACGTCATTTCCATAAAACCCTTGCATCTATTCTTTTCTCTCTTATGTCACACATTAAATTCCAAAATCAATCACCATGAAAAAAAAAACATGACTGAAGATAATAAAATTAATCAAAACTCCGAACATCTACGACGCATTGTCTGAGTCTAAGGTAGATAAGAAGATCACCTCCTCGAAACACGCAAAAATAAGAAAGTGATCAGAAGAGTCTTACACAGGATTCTCATTGCATAAGAAGAGTCTTGCAAAAAAAAAAAACACAACTTTCACTCAACTTGGCCGACAAAGGAAGCACAAATCTCGGCTTATGAAAGAACTTTCTCTCAACACCCGTAGGTTGGGGCAACATCTTTCTCCTTGGTGTACGGGAATGAGGGGCAGTGTTAATCATCAAAGACGCTGGTCCTCCCAAATGCGGATGACAGGAGATTTTGTCAAAGCAAAAAAGTGTTATGCCAAAAAAATAATATCACTTGCAAAATACTACTAGGATGAAAACCCGCAAAAGGCATCTTAGGCAAAAATAAAATCAAAAGTTCCCGCTAGGACACGTCCTAGGCAAAAATTAGGGATCTAAAAAGGACAAAAATAGCAAGTGATGATTCTCATAGTTGAAAACTAAAATGGCGGCTTGAACACTTCTACAAGGGGCCAAATTCTGCGAAGACTCTGCCTAAGACTTGGATATGTAGTTCAAGATAATTAGGAGAATGATTATAATAATTATCCAAGGAAATATTTGTTTAAAAAAAACACATCTACTCATTCATTCTACCTCCACTACCCATTGTCGCCACCGGCCCGAAACGGGCTTTCGGCATTCGCGAAGGATGGTTGGACTCTTTTACTTGTTTAAAAATATGGATTGCTAGAATGACTTATTCTCAAACTGAGACCTTGTCAAACGAGCAATTTTATTAAAAGGCTCACCAATCCATGTTAATCCCAAGCGGGACCCTCCATGGATTAGAGGTTTTCATAAAAAGGAAGGGTTCATGGAGTCGCCACCAATGTTTTACTCAAAACATTGGAAAAAGAAGTTTAAGGCAATCGATTCAAAAATCGACTTCGGCCATGACAACCAGAGTCGGGTAAGGGAGTCGGTTACGCGTGGGAAAGGTGTTAGCACCCCACAGCGCCCCTTTCGGGTTCCCTATGACAGATTATTTAAAAATAATAGTGCAAAATTACTAAATTACCCCTATTTATTTTAAACAATTATAACTTAACTATCTACATGATGACAGTTAAATATACACACAGAAAGCAGTAAAAGGAAGGACTTAAGAAGAAACCTTTGAAGCGTGCTTTTATATTCAAGTAAAACTGGGAAGCTTTTTGGCGTTCCCTCGCTCTACAAGCCCGCTCGCTCCCTCCTAGAAAATTTTAACTATGGAAATCCGGAGGATTTCCCTTCGACTAGGTTCGAGACTTAAGCAAAAAGCTCAGAACTCGAGAACTTTGTCGGATCAACTCTCCGAGTGATTTCTAGGCAGAGCACTGCTCAAAAAAACCCAGAATACTCAAGAAGAGGGTTAAAACTCAGTGTAAAAGTGTAGAATGACGTCCCATTGACGTCATATTTATAGGGATGAGGCTCAATACGGTCTCTGGGGGTCAATACGGTCCGTATTGAAGTTTTGAACTACAATACGGCCGTATTGAATTCAATACGGCCGTATTGAAGTTCAAAAACCTCAATACGGCCGTATTGAAGTTCAGTGCAGCCGTATTGAAGTTCAGTGCAGCCGTATTGAATTCAATGCAGCCGTATTGAAGTTCAGAAACTTCAATACGGCCGTATTGAGTTCAGTGCGGCCGTATTGAAGTTCAAAATGTTCAATACGGCCGTACTGAACCTCTGGGAGGCCGTATTGGGCTTCATTCCTCCCACTTTTCTTATTTTAGCTATGCTAAGACCTCTAGACCTATAGAGAACCCTCCTTGGGCCTTCTGGAAGTCCTTCTGGCTGATCTTCCTTCAGTCTTCGAGAGTCTTCAAGCTTTATTTCCGACCCGGACAATTTTAGGGGTCTACAGCTGCCCCCCCTTTTCTTAGTCAAACGGCCTTTTAGTGTACCGGTTGATAAGTAAAGGAGTTGACCCAATTGTCCGGGGAATAAGGCCATCCTTCCGACTTGTAGTGTCTTCCGGTGGAAAATTGCTGAGTAGCCTCTCCAGGTTGAGTTTGCCCTCTCCAGGGTGAGTATTAGTCGTCGCCTCTCCAGGCTCATTGCATACCTCGGTGCTCTGGACATCTGGGTAGCTGAGTATTGCCTCTCCAGGCTTGTGCATACCTCGGTGCTCTGGACATCTGGGTAGCTGAGTATTGCCTCTTCAGGCTTGTGCATACCTCGGTGCTCTGGACATCTGGGTAGCTGAGTATTGCCTCTCCAGGCTTGTGTATACCTCGGTGCTCTGGACATCTGGGTAGCTGAGTATTGCCTCTCCAGGCTTGTGCATACCTCGGTGCTCTGGACATCTGGGTAGCTGAGTATTGCCTCTCCAGGCTTGTGCATACCTCGGTGCTCTGGACATCTGGGTAGCTAAGTATTGCCTCTCCAGGCTTTGTGCATACCTCGGTGCTCTGGACATCTGGGTAGCTGAGTATGCCCTCTCCAGGCTTGTGCATACCTCGGTGCTCTGGACATCTGGGTAGCTAAGTATTGCCTCTCCAGGGATTTGTGATAGTTTTGTCTCCACAGTCCACGATGCTGCTTCGACGGTTGTTTTTGATTTTGGTGCCGCTGAGGGCTGGATAACGCAGGGATCCGTCTAGGGGATGTGCAGTTACTCATAGGTTCTTGTGTCCCAATTTTGCATTGCGTAATTGGTGCCCATTGAGGAATTTCTGTTTCCTTGGGGTGTAGACACAAAGATGCTCTTTCTGAGATGAGCGGTGCCTTATGGTTGGCTGACGTCCTTTTGACGGTGGTGGAGTATCCCGGTTATCCTTATTCGGGCGACTCTTTTTGTTTTTCTGGTTTTGTTGCCTCTGTGTAGGCTATTATCCGCTGGGGATTTTGTCATTGATTTTGTCTCCACAGTCCACGATGCTGCTTCGACGGTTGTTTTTTATTTTGATGCCGCTGAGGGCTAGATAACGCAGGGATCCGTCTAGGGGATGTGCAGTTACTCATAGGTTCCTGTGTCCCAACTTTCCATTGCGTAGTTGGTACCCATTGGGGAATTTCTGATTCCTTAGGGTGCAGACACAAAGATGCTCTTTCAGATGTGAGCGATGCCTTATGATTGGCTGACGTCCTTTCGACGTTGGTGGAGTATCCCGGTTATCCTTATTCGGGTATCTCTTTTGGATTTTCTGATTTTTGCTGCCTCTGTGTAGGCTGTTATCCGCTGGGGATTCTGGATGTTGATTTTGATTAGCCTCTTCTGTTAGGCATATCATCTTGATGTTCAATGATTGGCTGAAAAGCCAAATTCCGCTTGGGGAATTGTTATTGATCTTTTGGATTTTTTTCTTTTTTGAAAGAGTGCCTCTGAGTAGGCGAATTATCTTGATGTTTGGTGTTCGGCTGAGTGTCGGATTCCGCTTGGGGAATGATTATTTGTCTTTTGTGATTTTTCTTGAGGGGGTGCCTCTGAGTAGGCGAGTGGGGATTTAAAGTTTATTTATCCCAGAGTATTATTTAGAAAGCCTCTTCAGGCTTAGCTTCACTCATCGCTTGAGTTGGAAAGCTACCTTCCACTGAGGAAGTTTAAGTCCTTTCGACTTGGATATTCTGTTTAGATGATCAAGCCTCCCTTGGGGAATTTTGCTGATCTTGGTTTGATAGCTTTCAATGGGGAATTTGGCCCGTGAGTGGAAGTTGAGGTTTCTCTGGGGAGTATTATTTCTGCGAGCCTCTCCAGGCTCAGTTATTCTGAGAGAGTATTATTTCGGCGAGCCTCTCCAGGCTCAATTATTCTGTGAGAGTATTATTTCGGCGAGCCTCTCCAGGCTCAGTTATTTCTGAGAGAGTATTATTTTGGCAAGCCTCTCCAGGCTCGGTTATTCTGTATGGTGAGAGAGTATTGTTTCTGCAAGCCTCTCCAGGCTTAATTATTCTGAGGAAGTATTTTTTCAGCAAGCCTCTCCAGGCTCAATTATTCTGTACAAACTGAGGAGTATTGTTTGTATCCTTGCCTTTTTTCGTTTTCGGCTTTTGTTGACTGCTGTCATACACAAGCAATTTTCTATTTTTTCTATTTTATGCAATTGCCTCATGATAAGGTCTTTGAATGTGCAACTAATGTGTGTGATGCACAAATGCAAGTTTTATTATTTAATGTTTTTAGAAAAATGAATGGCTCTCCCTATCCTCCTTTTCGTGGAGGAATTTCTGTCATCGACGTGAGGGAATACTTTTGTGAGCCTTTTATGCAGGAGATTATGGATTTTATAGGAACCCCTCCAATTTTCTTTATTGACCGATTATTAAGGAATTTCATACAATTTTTAGAAATACCAATTTAGAGGCATAATCACATGGTCAAGAGAGAAAAGAAACAAATGGATATTTTATTGATATAAATTTTTTTTTTTTTTTTTTTTTTTTTTTTACAGAAAGATTTACAAAGGGATTTTCTGAAGAATGGCTGGCCAGGGTAGGCTATATATTTTTGGCTTAAACAATTATATCTGTAATTGTCGCTCTTCCCGTTCCCCTAATCGCTTCGGGTGAGATGCCTGAGCCAGGAGTGTAGATGCTGCAAGACGCTTGCTTCTAGAAGATAATCACTTGAACCGCCTTTCGGTTTTCGATTCAAGTGACCGTTGCTTGCTTTGCTTTTACATCTTATTCTTTTGCCCCTAACTTTTTCCTAGGACGTATCCTAGCGGGGATAATTTTGCCTTTATTTTGCCTAGTACCCTTGTACTGGCGGGCTTTTTGTTTTGCCCTAACTTTTGCCTAGGATGCCCTTTTTCGGGTTTTCATCCTAGCGGGCTTATGCAAGCAACGTCTTCAAGCATAATACTTCTTTACCACGTCGGCGTTGACTGGGTATCGAAGTTCTTCTCCATCCATGTCTGTGAGGATCAGTGCTCCTCTTAAGAAGGCTCGTTTTACTACGTATGGTCCTCCGTGATTTGGGGCACACTTTCCGATTTTGTCCTTTTGAGTTGGTAGCAATTTCTTCATTACCAACTTTCCCTCATGGTAGACTCGAGGGTGGACTTTCTTGTCAAAAGCCTTTTTGATCTTCCTCTGATAGGCTTGACCATGGCATATGGCGTTCAGCCGTTTTTCTTCAATGAGGTTCAACTGGTCATACCGGCTTTGAACCCGTTCTGCTTCGGAAAGTTTTGCTTCCATGATTACCCTTAGGGAAGGTATTTCGACTTCGACGGGTAGCACTGCCTCCATCCCATAGACGAGGGAGAATGGAGTAGCTCTTGTAGATGTGCGTACAGAAGTCCTATAACCATGGAAAGTGAAGGGTAACATCTCGTGCCAGTCTTTAAATGAGACAACCATCTTTTGCACTATTTTCTTGATGTTCTTATTGGTTGCCTCGACTGCCCCATTCATCTTTGGCCGATATGGGGAAGAGTTATGGTGTTGGATCTTGAATTCTTGGCACAGTTCTTCCACCATTTTGTTGTTCAGATTAGATCCATTATCAGTGATGATTTATTTCTCCGTGCTTCCACTAGATTATCCTAAAATCTTTTGGGACAAGAGAGAAAAGGAAAGAAAGATATTTTTGTTCTGAAGTTTGTGTTTTAGAAGGGATTTATTTTTCAAAAATGTTTTTTGTAAGAATGGATGGCCAAGGTAGGCTTATGTGTTTAGGCTTGTTTGATTAAACACTTATGAAGTTAAAAAGTCGTGTTGTGATTCGACAACTTGGATAGCTTCCCTTGAACCTTTCCTTTTGAATTCGGTTCATGGTACCATCATGGATTTATTTTTGTTTTTTGATTATCCTTATTTTGCCTAAAACACCCTTTTGTGGCGTTTTAGCGGACCTTTGTTTTTGTTTATTTTTGTAACCCTAACTTTTGCCTAGGTCACCCTTTCGTGGGATTCCTAGCGGGTCTTTTGCTCTTATTTTTGCGCAGTCCCCTTTTTGAGTTTCCTGCCGAGCTTCTTTTATTTTGAAAGATTTCTTTTTACCCATGATGGCACTTGTTAAGGCCAAGGGAAGGTGCTCCAAGTCGTCACACACACCTCCACATGAAAATGATGTGGGTTTATTATTATTAAGATGATTTTAACCTCATTCATGTTTATTCAAACAGGGTTAAAAATGATGTGGTTTAGAATTTTATTATAAGCAAGAAAAGAAGCAATGAAGAATGATTTTATTATAATCATAGTGGAAACATGTGTCCTTATTTCATCACTGATATGGGTCCCAATGTTGACCTCTTTTATCTCTCGGCCCTGCCCCAAATTCACGGTCTCCAATTTCTCCTGACGAGTTGGAGTAGGCGAGCTTCTCGTTCTAGCAGTCTTTGCAGATCCGGAGAGATGGTCTCCTCATCACTGTCCAACTCAACCCATTCACCTTCGGATCCCGGTCAGAGCGAACAATTACAGACATAATTATTTTATTGGTTCTGTTTAGGTTTAGAATTATTAATGTTAATGAGGAAAGAGAGAAAAGAACAAAAAAAAGAGTAATGTGCGAAAAATGCCTCTTTATTGATATGTATTAAAACTGTAGAAAAACCCTTATTTACATGAAAGGTCCTCATGATCTCGGGTACTGATCATGAGTCCCAAAAAGAAAATTAAGGAGGGGCCCTATCGTGGCTTGCCCTTCTCTCTACTCCTGCTTTGGCAGAGGGTTCTTGCTCACGTCGGGCGCTGTCGAATCGAAGGTGACCCACCCAGCATCAATAAGGTCTTGGACCTTATATTTGAGAACTCTGCAGTTCTCCGTTGAGTGCCCCGGTGCCCCCGAATGGTATAGACATTTATCTTGTGGATTGTACCAATCGGGATAGGGTGGATCCATTTTCTTTGGTGGAACATAAGCTAGAAGATGTGCTTCCACTAGCTTCGGCAGGAGGTCGCTATATGTGGTCGGAAGTTTATCAAACTTCCTCACAGGGTTGTATTGCGACTTTCCCGACTTCGAAGTGGAAGAAGATGAAGAAATATTTATGGCGTTGACTCCTCCCTCCTTCTTCTTCCCGAAGGCCTTCTTAGCTTCATATGATTGGGAAGGCTTAGCCAGCTTCCCACTTTTAAGTCCTTGTTCCACTCTCTCCCCAATGGTGATGATGTCCGAGAAGAGTGTTGTCGTGTTCCCTATCATCTTGTCATAATAGGGACCGGTCAACGAGTTTATGAATAAGGACACCGTCTCCTTATCCGACAGCGGGGGCTCTATCTGTGCCGCCAACTCCCTCCATTGTTGGGCGTACGCCTTGAAAGATTCATCATTTTTCTTACTCAAGGCTTGAAGATCTGACCTATCGGGTGTTAGGTCGATGTTGTATTTATAGCGCTTGAGAAAGGCGTCGGCCAACTGCCTCCATGTGTGTACTAGATTTCCATCTAGCTGCATATACCAGTTGAGCGCGGTATCAGCCAAGCTCTCTTGGAAGCAGTGGATCAAGAGCTTTTCGTTTGTGGCATATGCAGCCATCTTTCGGCAGTACATGGTGAGATGACTTTTGGGGCAAGTCGATCCCACGTATCTCGGGAAATCTGGCACTTTAAATTTAGGAGGAAATTGAATATCCCTCACTAAGCACATGTCGGCGGCATCTTTAATATCGAAATCATGCCCCTCCATAGCCCTTAGCCGATCCTCTAGGGCGTGGAATTGTTCCTTTGAAACTTCGGGTTCTTTAATCATAATTCCAGCCCCAATAGGTATGGCGTGTGGAGGCTCTTCTTCATGCACCTCCTCTTCCTCATGATGGGACCCATGGTCACTGTGGCTTGATCCATGGACGTTATGTTGACGCATGAGTTCCATCATTTGCGCCATCTGCTCTTTAAGCTGTGAAAGCTCGGTTGTGAGCTTCTTATTTTGCTTCTCCAATGCTTCCATTTTCTTGATTTTCTGCGCGCGTGTGAGGACAGAGAGATGACCAGCCACTTTCTAAAATGAATGTTTTATTCTAATTAGTTTATTCATGGTATGAATACACTCTTGATGTGAGCTTGATAATCTGTCATCTTTAAGGCGCTGCCTTTTTAAGATGAGAGTTTATCACCCTCCTTAGCCTATGATATCTCCACAACGGAGAATCTCAATAGTCACGGGTCTCTTTCACTCACATCGAGAGGGTATTAGTGAACCTATAAATGATGATGAGGATGCATGAGGTATTATTGATAATGATGTCTATGCTCCTTACTTTTATTATATTTTCACACATTGGTTTTTCCTCTCATGTCATAACACTTTCATGCATGGGGATTATTCTTAGACCTTATCACGAGGTTTTTTTTTTTTTTTTTTATTAATGCACAAACAATTGCACATAAGCATTTACACAAACAATTCACTCATCCACGAACAGTCACGAGCGAATCACGAGGTAGGGGTTTCCTGCAGAAAGGTGCATATTCAAGGTGGTTCTAACTGTTCTCACCGGTCTGAGGCCCCCAAGGTGCCCCCATTATAGGGACCCAATTCCTCTCGTCGTAAGCCGATGGAAAGCTCCAACGCACTGTCGGACTCGAGTTCATGGTTATCACCTTGAGTGATGCTTTCCGACAACGGTCTACGGGCACCTATAGACCCATTCGACAACCGGCCGTACTAACATCCACTCCCTATGGCTTACCACTCATGCCCCCGGGTATAGAGGGAACTGTTGTGTGCAAAGGTTTGTGTGCAGTTTGTATTTCAAACATTTGCGAAAATTAAACAAACAACAGTTATTAAAAGCCAAATAGGTAAAACATGTTATTATACAAGCGAGGGGTAATGAAGTAATTTTAACTATTATTTGTTAAAAATAATCTGTCACTAAATGGGACTGACTCTCGAGGCTTCCCCAGTGAAGTCGCCATCTGTCGCCACCGGCCCGAAACGGGCTTTCGGCATTCGCGAAGGATGGTTGGACTCTTTTACTTGTTTAAAAATATGGATTGCTAGAATGACTTATTCTCAAACTGAGACCTTGTCAAACGAGCAATTTTATTAAAAGGCTCACCAATCCATGTTAATCCCAAGCGGGACCCTCCATGGATTAGAGGTTTTCATAAAAAGGAAGGGTTCATGGAGTCGCCACCAATGTTTTACTCAAAACATTGGAAAAAGAAGTTTAAGGCAATCGATTCAAAAATCGACTTCGGCCATGACAACCAGAGTCGGGTAAGGGAGTCGGTTACGCGTGGGGAAGGTGTTAGCACCCCACAGCGCCCCTTTCGGGTTCCCTATGACAGATTATTTAAAAATAATAGTGCAAAATTACTAAATTACCCCTATTTATTTTAAACAATTATAACTTAACTATCTACATGATGACAGTTAAATATACACACAGAAAGCAGTAAAAGGAAGGACTTAAGAAGAAACCTTTGAAGCGTGCTTTTATATTCAAGTAAAACTGGGAAGCTTTTTGGCGT
This sequence comes from Cajanus cajan, assembly GCF_000230855.2. NCBI lineage: Eukaryota > Viridiplantae > Streptophyta > Magnoliopsida > Fabales > Fabaceae > Cajanus > Cajanus cajan. The sequence continues at coordinate 42,810,700 of NC_138521.1, read as the reverse complement.
TCCCTCGCTCTACAAGCCCGCTCGCTCCCTCCTAGAAAATTTTAACTATGGAAATCCGGAGGATTTCCCTTCGACTAGGTTCGAGACTTAAGCAAAAAGCTCAGAACTCGAGAACTTTGTCGGATCAACTCTCCGAGTGATTTCTAGGCAGAGCACTGCTCAAAAAAACCCAGAATACTCAAGAAGAGGGTTAAAACTCAGTGTAAAAGTGTAGAATGACGTCCCATTGACGTCATATTTATAGGGATGAGGCTCAATACGGTCTCTGGGGGTCAATACGGTCCGTATTGAAGTTTTGAACTACAATACGACCGTATTGAATTCAATACGGCCGTATTGAAGTTCAAAAACCTCAATACGGCCGTATTGAAGTTCAGTGCAGCCGTATTGAAGTTCAGTGCAGCCGTATTGAATTCAATGCAGCCGTATTGAAGTTCAGAAACTTCAATACGGCCGTATTGAGTTCAGTGCGGCCGTATTGAAGTTCAAAATGTTCAATACGGCCGTACTGAACCTCTAGGAGGCCGTATTGGGCTTCATTCCTCCCACTTTTCTTATTTTAGCTATCCTAAGACCTCTAGACCTATAGAGAACCCTCCTTGGGCCTTCTGGAAGTCCTTCTGGCTGATCTTCCTTCAGTCTTCGAGAGTCTTCAAGCTTTATTTCCGACCCGGACAATTTTAGGGGTCTACACCCATTCATTCTAAATCATCTTACCTCCATTAACCATTCATTATAAATCATCTCTTTCTTTCCTTTCTGTCTTGTCCAATCTTAATGACGTATATTGTTGATGGTTGTCAAAATTTAAACAAGTACAAAAAAAATGAAAGTGACCTGCTGGGATGAAAACTCGTAAGGGGGGTCCTAGGCAAAAATTAGGGCAAATAAAAAGAGCAAAAATACCCGCTAGGATACATCCTAGGCAAAAGTTAGGGTTTTTGAACAAAAAAAAATGAAAAAGAAAAAACCCCAAGGAAATTTGATACCAAGTGGCCAATACAACTGGAGTTAAGCATTAATTAGAGCAGTTTATTCGTGAAAAGGAGAAAAGGAAAGACACCTTCTAAAAATTATAAAAAAAAACACTAAAATCAAAACATGCATTGCATGCATCCAACAAGCATTTCACACACTTAGAAAACTTTCTTTATCCAATGGAAATTATTCAAAAAATAAATAAATAAATCTTGCATACATAAGCATTAGCATAGAAGCATCATTGCATAACATGCATATGGCACAAGTGTGCATAAAAGGGTATAAGTTCATTAAAAAAAATTGAAAAAATCCAATCCATTCTTGCTTTGCATTTTATTTTGCATTCTTGCATTCTTTGTGTGTGTCTATCCATCACTTGTCGGAGGAATCAAGAGGCCGAAAGCACTCGTAAAAAGATCAACAGTGCCTTAAGAGCCAAGATCATGTTAAAAGGCATAGCCCTAACAAGGGAATTCCATACAAGTGGTCTCATATAGCCACCAAGAACAAAAGATCAACAGCAAGATGGGATAGAACTAGGAGAGGAAGAATAATCAAGTCCACAAGCATGAAGAAACCACCAAGCTTTATTCTATCTTCGACCGAGTTATACTCCTCAACCGAATGATGGAAGATTCATGAAAATGCCAAGACCAGGAATGTTTTCCTACCAAAGCCAGGAGTGGCTTCCAAAATAATACTCATCAATAAAGATCCAACAAATAACATCATCATGGAATAGATCCCTCTACCAATGATGACAATAAAAAGCAAGAGCAAAAAAAAACATGAGAAAAAAGGCAAGCTTCGTAAATGTTGAAAAAGCCGAAGCATTTTAAAAAATATATATATATAGCAAAAAAGGCAAGCTTTAATCATGAAAAAGCCAAAGCTAAGAAAATAAAGTTTAGAAAAATATTTCTACCACAAGATCAGCGCCTGGAGAGGCATCACAATAATCAAGCGGGGGGCAACATTGGAATCCCTACCAGTAATCCACTTCTCTTCCCACCAACACAGGGCCACATCAAACATCTCCTACCCATCAGCCTAGGGGCAGTCTTTCATCTCACAACACCAACAAGAAGATATCAAGTACAAACACGGAAAGGGTTGCTAGATCCCTAAAACTAGTACAAGAACAAAGTGGGCTACCTGACCTTAGTGAAAGGGTTGCTAGATCCCTAAAACTAGTACAAGAACAAAGTGGGTTACCTGACCTTAGAGGAGGCCAACTGAAGCCTTAAAATATCAGTCCAGCTTGGAGAGGCTGAGCTACGAAACTACTTCAACAACAAAGTGGGTTACCTGACCTTAGAGGAGGCCGGCTGAAGCCTTAAAATATCAGTCCAGCTTGGAGAGGCTGAGCTACGAAACTACTTCAACAACAAAGTGGGTTACCTAACCTTAGAGGAGGCCGGCTGAAGCCTTAAAATATCAGTCTAGCTTGGAGAGGTTGAGCTACGAAACTACTTCAACAACAAAGTGGGCTACCTGACCTTAGTGAAAGGGTTGCTAGATCCCCAAAACTAGTACAAAGTGGGTTACCTAACCTTAGTGAAAGGGTTGCTAGTTCCCCAAAACTAGTACAAAGTGGGTTACCTGACCTTAGTGAAAGGGTTGCTAGATCCCCAAAACTAGTACAAAGTGGGTTACCTGACCTTAGTAAAAGGGTTACTAGATCCCCAAAACTAGTACAAGATTGAAGAGGGTTACCTAACCTTAGAGTGAAAGAAGCTATAAATAAAGGAACACATTATCACAAGGGAAACAACATAGAAGCACTAAAGAGACAAAGAGAAGACCCGGACGAAATGTCTACGTCTTTTCTTACCTTTGGAAAAGCAACACATTACTATTCCAAAGGACAAGTAAAGAGGGGTAGCTGTAGACACCCAATTTCATCTGGGGGGCATACAAACAAGAGAATGGACCTCTGTTATCAAGGGAAGGAGCTCCCAAAGCATGAAAACAACAAGATAGGACTTTAGAATGCCCAAAAGCCCAAATAAGCTAATTTTAGAAGACTGGAATGGGCTGTTCCAAAATTGGAACGGGTCGTTCCCAATTTGGAACGGGTCGTTCCAAGTTTCTAAAAGAGCCAATAACCCTAATTTGGAACGGGCCGTTCCAAACTCTTCAAAAGAGGGCAAAAACTTTAACTGGAACGGGCTGTTCCAAGTTATGAAAATGGCCTAAAATCTTTGTTTGGAACGGCCGTTCCAGCATAGCCAAGTATGTGTTATTTATGTGTCTGGAACGGGCCGTTCCAATTTCAGAACGGGTCGTTCCAGTTGCAAATTTAACCCACAACGGCCATATCCAGAACGGGTCGTTCCGATTTTGGAATGGGCCGTTCTGGACCCTTTCTGAAGTCTATAAATAGACAGCTTGGGCTCATTTCTCAAGACTCCAAAATTTCGTCCAGACTCCTTAGACCTCGGAATTTCTCTCTTTTTCTCTCTCCCTCTCTTTTGTATTTCTTGAGATTTTGTGAGGCATTGTAGTGTGAAAGGTTGTTCCAAAGCACCTAAAATCTTCCTGTTTTGAAGATTCAATAGAGCTCATTCAAGAGGTATTTCATTAATCTCTTTCTTTCTTTTTTATTTATTTCTTATCTATAATTAATATTGTTATAATAAAAATAATCATGTAGACATTTCAGGGTTAATTGTATAATGTTAACTTCACCGTAGGGTACCAATTAAGGGCGTTGTAGGGGTGCTTAATACCTTCCCTACACGTAACCGACCCCCGAACCCAATTCTGGTTATCAAGGCCATTATTGGATTTTAAAAAATCTTTTCTTTTTCTAATGTTTTGAGTAAAACATTGGTGGCGACTCCATGAACTCATTTTTCAAAATCATTAATTTAGGATTAGTCTAGTGTCCGGACATTCCTTAATTGATGAGACTTTTAAAAGGATGTCTAAACCATTAGTCACGAGATCGAAAATTTTCAGGTTGCGACAGGTAGGAAGTGAATATTTTTTTGTAATTTTTTTTTTCATTTAGTGTTATATGTCTTTTGACATGTTGTGAATGATTGTTGTGAGTTAAGGTGCTAGCTTAATTAGAATCTCTTTCTTACATTGTGATGTATTAGTATATTTATCTATTTTTCAAAAAAAAAATATTACAATATTTTATCAATATACATTAATAAAATTGTAACAATATTATAAAGTCCTTTTAAAGTGTTCTTCACTCTAAATTTGTGTACTAAAAACATGGTAGGATGCAAAATAGGAGTAAGCAAACATGTTATTACAAAATATTAAAGCTAGTGCTCTAGAAGATAAGATCATTTTCTATAAATATTAAAGCTACATGTACAGAATTTTTCTTATATTATAAAATTGTATTACGTATATGCATGTCAGAATATTTTCAGTATTGTGTATCTCATCCTATTTTGAAGCACAGGTAAAGTTTAATTACAATTCGTATTTGGTTAAGTAATACAATAGAATCATGATTCATCTTTCATTATGCTTCGTTCTTATATATTTATAAATCAAACAATGGAACAACTTGTGCTTCTACTCCATTCCACTTCCACCCTCTACCACAATCTAAATATAAAAGTTGATTTCTTGTGATATATATATATATATATATATATATATATATATATATATATATATATATATATTTCGTGTTTTATTTAAAAAAATTATCTAATTCTCTTTTAGCATTAAATCAAATGGACACTAAATTTAATAAAGCAATAGAGAAACAAATTACATTAATATTATATTCTTTTGAATATTTTCTAAATAAATTCAATTCTAACAACTAAAATCTTAAAGCAAATAATGACAATTGGTTTATATTTTTCCTATTCTTTATATATTTGCACGACACTATATCACTTTCTAATATAACTTTATAATTGATAAATATTACATATAAATCTTGAAAATATCAAATAAAGTCAAGCAAAATTCTTTGTACCTTTAAACATTCAAACCGTTTAAATGACTTACATAAAAAAACACACAAAGAGGTACCACGATGACATATAATTAAACAAAACACAGATGACTAATTCAAAACAACTTTAGTTCTTTTATCCAAGAGAGTCCTTCGTCAATAAAGCTTATCACTAATAAGTTCATTTTGGACACCTAGTTTTACCCATATGTCGGCATTTAACTGATCTTTTATATTATGTTTATGCTTTGTTAGGAGCTTAATTAAAGAAACATGACGCATTACCTCAACAAGAGTGTAGTTGATCAAGTAAAATCTAACCTAATAGCAATTGAAATTACACTTTATCCTTTGTAGTTAAACACTACTTTGATTTACTAAATGTTTATTTTGATACAAATTTAGAAATATTTTTTTGAAAGTTTTTTTTACTGAAAAATACTCTTTATTTTTAATTCTCTTTACTTTAATAAATACTTTTAGTTTGTATCTAAATAGGCTTTAAGTCTAATATATTCTTCATTTTAGCAGCAGATTTCTTAATAGAAACTAGATTATATAGAGCAAGCAGCCAAAGTTTTATTACACCACATAAGAATGAGAAGGAAAGAAAAAAGTTCACCATACTGCACATTTATATAATAGCAACATAGTTTGGAATAAAAAAATATGATAACAGCAACATAGCTATGAAGCAGGCTTCAACTTGTATTTTTAACCGAAACTTAATGAACATCAAAACTTACTCTACAAAACTTAATGATGAAGCTCCTATATGGCAAGCTTCTTGACCGAATAGAAGAAATTCTTCAAGCTTGAACCGAGAGAAGCTTCAAGGCCGAAACTATCTTAAAGAATCAAGGTTGATTCAATGATGCTAGCAATTCCGGAAAGAACTCCTAAAGCTCTAAAGAAGAAAACTCAAGGAGACAAGAAGGAGAGAGTTTCTCCTTGGAAGAGAAGAGAGAGACTTTCGGTGGGGACTCAATTTAGAAGAAATGAATCTCATATATGCCAAAAGTGTTTACATGCTACGGCCATAGTGAATTTATAGGCCTAGGAAGTGTGTGTGACAAGTTAGACTTAACTAAGATTAAATTAAACCATGGTATGGTTTAAGCTAACCTTAGGCACCAAAATTTGAATTCAAATTCAAATTTTGGAGTCCGGCCATGTGCTTAGTTCATTAACATGTGATTTAGTGTGCATTTGGATGGCATTTGAGTCATGCCATGTGCGCCTCCCTCTAGGCCAGATCACATGGGTCAAATGCATCCTAAATGCATACTAAATGGCATGTAAATGAATTAGCACATGTGATTAACTATCCTAGTCCTAAAATGGCCAAAAATTACAAGGCCCAAATCCTATTCTACTTGGCCAAAATACAAGGCCCAAAACAAGAATTACAAGCTTAATGGGCTAGACCTATTCTACATGTGTAGCCCAAGTGAAAAAGGACTATGGGCTTTTCCTTAGCATCAACCCATTCTTCTTGTATCCTCTTGGCCATGGCCCTAGTATTTGGGCCCTTGGCCCATGGGCCTCCATCATCCCCTCCCCCTTGAAGAGGATTTGACCTCAAATCCAAAGAATCCTCTTCTTGATCAGCAACCCCTGTAAAAAGAGATAAATCAGAAATATTGAAATTAGGGCTGACTCTATACTCAGAAGGAAGGTCTAAGACATAGGCATTATTGTTGATTTTCTTAAGAACTTGAAAGGGTCCATCTCCTCTAGGACGAAGTTTGGACTTTCTTTTGGAAGGAAATCTTTCCTTCCTAAGGTGTAGCCAAACCCAATCTCCTTCATTGAAGACACCTCCTTTCTACCCTTATTGTTATATTTGTATATTTTTCTGTTTGGGATTAAATATGATCTCAAACCCTCTCATGCAACTTCTTAACAAAGTCAACTCGAGATGTTCCTTCTTTGTGAATAAAAGAAGCAATATCAAGAAGAGGTAACAAATCCAAGGGGTGAGAGGATTGAAACCATATGCAATCTCAAAAGGAGACATTTTAGTGGTTTTATGAACCACTCTATTGTATGCAAACTCCACATGAGGTAGGTAGTCATCCCATGACTTTTTATTACCTTTGAGAATTGCCCTCAACGTAGCTCTAAGAGATCTATTAACTACTTCAGTTTACCCATCAGTTTGAGGGTGACATGTAGTAAAAAATAGGAGTTTAGTTCCTAGCCTAGACCAAAGGGTTTTCCAAAAATGGTTAAGGAACTTAACATCTCGATCAGACATTATAGTCTTAGGCAACCCATGAAGCCTTACTACTTCTTGAAAGAATAATTTAGCAATGTTACTTGCATCACCCACTTTGTGGCATGAAATAAAGTGTGTCATTTTACTAAAACGGTCCACTACCACAAAAATAGAATCATTTCCTCTTTGGGTTCGAGGTAATCCAAGGACAAAGTCCATGGATATATCTACCCAAGGAGCATTGGATATTGGCAAGGGGGTATATAATCCATGAGGTTTAGTTGTAGATTTAGCTTGAAGACAAGCTATACATCTGGAACAAAATCTTTGGACATCTCTTTTCTTATGAGGCCAAAAGAATTTCTCTTTTAATAGCAAAAGAGTTTTCTCAATTCCAAAATGTCCCATGAGTCCACCCTCATGACTCTCCTTTACCAAAATTTTCCTAATAGATCCTTGGGGTATACAAAGTTTATTTTTTTAAAAAAGAAACCCCTCAGAAATATAGTAACCTTGGTAAGGCTTTTGAATACATAGAAGATAAAAGTTAGCAAAATCAGGATCTTTCTCATACAATTCCTTGATGTCATCAAACCCTAGTATTTGAGAACCAAGGGTGTTTAATAAAACATGCCTTCTTGATAAGGCATCAACTACTACATTAGTAGAACCTTTCTTATATTTGATGACATAATAAGGAAATTGTTCCAAATACTCAACCCATTTTGCATGCCTTTTATTTAATTTACCTTGGCCCCTTAAATATTTTAGTGATTCATGATCACTATGAATGACAAATTCCTTGGTCACAAGATAATGTTCCCAAGTTTGAAGGGCTTGAACCAAAGCATAAAGATCCTTGTCATAGGTTGGGTAGTTCAAGGAAGCCCCATGAAGTTTTTCACTAAAATAAGCTATGGGATGGCCACCTTGTAACAATACAGCTCCTATGCCAATTCCTGAAGCATCACATTCTAGCTCAAAAGTTTGGTTAAAATCTGGTAAAGCTAAAACAGGTGCTTGAGTGAGCTTTTGCTTAAGCTCTTGAAAGGCTACATTATGTTTTTCTTGCCAAAGAAAGACCACATCCTTCTTCACTAACTCATTGAGTGGTGAAGCCAATGTAGAGAAGTTAGGAACAAAACGTCTATAAAAGCTTGCCAAACCATGGAAGCTCTTAACTTCACTTACATTAGTAGGAATAGGCCATTCTTGAATGGCTTCGATTTTCTCGGGATCTACATGAACCCTTTTTACTCACTACAAATCCCAAGAATATAACATTATCCACACAAAAGGTACACTTTTCTACATTGGCAAACAAGTGATTTTCTCTAAGCACAAGCAGTACTTGCCTTAAGTGATCCACGTGATCATTGAGGCTCTTGCTATATAGATTAAAATATCATCAAAATAAGCAACTACAAATCTACCTATACAATCCCTAAGGACATGATTCATCAACCTCATGAATGTACTTGGTGCATTAGTAAGCCTAAAAGGCATTACTAACCATTCATATAATCCAAATTTAGTCTTAAAACCAGTTTTCCACTCATCACCTTTCTTAATACGAATTTGGTGATAGCCACTTTTAAGATCTATTTTGGAAAATATGGATGAACCATGCAGCTCATCAAGCATGTCATCAAGCCTAGGAATTGGGTGCCTATATTTTATGGTGATGCTGTTGATGGTTCTACAGTCATTACACATCCTCTATTTTCCATCTTTTTTTGGCACCAATAAGACAGGCACAACACAAGGGCTTAGACTCTTTTGAACCCATCCCTTATCTAACAAGTCTTGTACTTGCTTCTCTATCTCTTTAGTTTCTTGTGGATTTGTCCTATAAGCTAGTCTATTGGGAAGACTAGCTCCTAGGACAAAATCTATTTGATGTTCTATACCCCTAAAAGGTGGAAGACCATTGGGTCCCTCACTAGGGAATACATCATCAAATTCAACTAAAAGATTTTGAATATCAAGAGGTAGAGAAGTTTCTACATGACTTGTAGTAGTGCATGTGAGTGTTCCTTTACAAATGAGAACATATGAAGATGGTTCAATCAAGAGAGAAGTTTTTGACAAAGTTTTAGTAGAAAAATTCTCTCCTTGTTGAACTATCTTTAGAGAGGGAACACTAGACTCTCTAGAATCCTCTTGATTCCTAATTTTTAGGTTTTTTTTTTAACTTTCCTTTTTGTTTTCTAATTCTTTTTCTTGGTCACGTTTAGCCTTCATTTGTACTTGATCCTCAGCCACTTGAGATGGTGAGAGTGGATGAAGTACAAACATTTTACCCTTATGTGTGAAGGTTATTTTGTTAGTAAGGCCATCATGAGTTGTTTGTTTGTCAAATTGTCATGGCCTTCCTAACAAAATATGGCAAGCTTCCATGGGAACTACATCACATTTAACTTTATCTTTATAATTTCCAATAGAAAACTCTACCTCCACTTGTTGATTAACCACCATATCCCCATCATCATTAAGCCAATGAAGTTGATAAGGTTTGGGATGAGGTGTGGTAGCTAATCGTAACTTATCAACCATCCTAGTGCTACAACAGTTGCACCAAGAACCATTCTCCACAATGAGAGAACAAGCCTTGTTTGAAGTGTTACATCTTGTATGAAATATGTTCTCTCTTTGTTAATGTGTATCACTAGGTTGATTGCTAAGGAGTCTTCTTACCATAAGAAGTTCCCCATCATAAGGGTATGTGACCTCACATTTTTTTTCCTCACTTGTTTCTTCTTCATCCTCACTTGAAGAGGAAGAAGTAGTAACCTCATCTTGGATACTATAAATGTCTTGGCCCCTTAAAAACATAACCTTCTTATTGGGGCATTGAGAAGCAATGTGACCTCTCCCAATACATTTAAAACATTTTATCTCACTAGACTTTGTGCTAGTGTGTGAGGTGTATTTTCCCTTTTCTTTTTCTTTTTCCTTACCCTTGTCTAGGTTCTTGGAGGAATCAAAAGTATTTTTCTTTTCAAAAAATTTTCCCTCCCTCTTGTGTGTCGCCACCGGCCCGAAACGGGCTTTCGGCATTCGCGATGGATGGTTGGACTCTTTTATTTGTTAAAAAATATCGATTGCTAGAATGACTTATTCTCAAACTGAGACCTTGTCAAACGAGCAATTTTATTAAAAGGCTCACCAATCCATGTTAATCCCAAGCGGGACCCTCCATGGATTAGCGGTTTTCATAAAAAGGAAGGGTTCGTGGAGTCGCCACCAATGTTTTACTCAAAACATTGGAAAAAGAAGTTTAAGGCAATCGATTCAAAAATCGACTTCGGCCATGACAACCAGAGTCGGGTAAGGGAGACGGTTACGCGTGGGGAAGGTGTTAGCACCCCACAGCGCCCCTTTCGGGTTCCCTATGACAGATTATTTAAAAATAATAGTGCAAAATTACTAAATTACCCCTATTTATTCTAAGCAATTATAAATTAACTATCTACATGATGACAGTTTAAATATGTACACACAGAAAGCGGTAAAAGAAGGGACTTTAAAGATATAAACCTTTGAAGCGTGCTTTCTTATATATCTTGACAGAAATTGGGAAGCGTTTTGGCGTTCCCTCCCTCTACAAGACCGCTCGCTCCCTCCTATAAAATTTTAACTATGGAAATCCGGAGGATTTCCCTTCGACTAGGTTCGAGACTCAAGCAAATGGCTCGTGACTCAAGAACTTCGTCGGATCAACTCTCCGAGTGATTTCTAGGCAGAGCACTGCTCAAAAAAACCCAGAATACTCAAGAAGAGGGTTCAAACTCAGTGTGAAAGTGTCCAATGACGTCCAATTGACGTCATATTTATAGGGATGAGGCGCAATACGGCCTATGGGGGTCAATACGGTCCATATTGAAGTTTTGAACTACAATACGGCCGTATTGAATTCAATACGGCCGTATTGAAGTTCAAAAAACCTCAATACGGCCGTATTGAAATTCAGTGCAGCCGTATTGAAGTTCAGTGCAGCCGTATTGAATTCAATGCAGCCGTATTGAAGTTCAGAAACTTCAATACGGCCGTATTGAGTTCAGTGCGGCTGTATTGTAGTTTAAAATGTTCAATACGGCCGTACTGAACTTCTGGGAGGCCGTATTGGGCTTCATTCCCTCCACTTTCTTATTTTTTGCTACTCTAAGACCTCTAAACCTACAGATTGTCGTCCTAGGGTCTTCCAGGGTCTTCCAGGAGTCCTTCCGGCTGACTTTCCTTTGGTCTTCGAGAGTCTTCAAGCTTTATTTCCGACCCGGACAATTTTAGGGGTCTACAGCTGCCCCCCCTTTACTTAGTCAAACGGCCTTTTAGTGTACCGGTTGATAAGTAAAGGAGTTGACCCAATTGTCCGGGTGATGTGCCAACCTTCTGACTTGTAGCGTCTTCCGGTGGAAAATTGTTGAGTAGCCTCTCCAGGTTGTTTGCATACCTCGGCGCTTCTGACAACCTCGGTAGCTAGGTTTACTCTCTCCAGGGTCAACTTCACTCGACGCCCGAGCCGGAAGTTGAACACCAACGTGCCTCTGACGACGCTGATGGTTGAGTACTGTCTCTCCAGACCTTGAGTACCGTCTCTCCAGACTCTGAATACCGTCTCTCCAGACTTTGAGTACCGTCTCTCCAGACTTCGTGTACCGTCTCTCCAGACTTTTGAGTACCGTCTCTCCAGACTTTGAGTACCGTCTCTCCAGACTTTGAGTACCGTCTCTCCAGACTTTGAGTACCGTCTCTCCAGACTTTGAGTACCGTCTCTCCAGACTTTCTTTGAGTACCGTCTCTCCAGACTTTCTTTGAGTACCGTCTCTCCAGACTTTCTTTGAGTACCGTCTCTCCAGACTTTGTTTGAGTACCGTCTCTCCAGACTTTGTTTGAGTACCGTCTCTCCAGACTTTGTTTGAGTACCGTCTCTCCAGACTTTGTTTGAGTACCGTCTCTCCAGACTTTGTTTGAGTACCGTCTCTCCAGACTTTGTTTGAGTACCGTCTCTCCAGACTTTCTTTGAGTACCGTCTCTCCAGACTTTCTTTGAGTACCGTCTCTCCAGACTTTGTTTGAGTACCGTCTCTCCAGACTTTGTTTGAGTACCGTCTCTCCAGACTTTGTTTGAGTACCGTCTCTCCAGACTTTCTTTGAGTACCGTCTCTCCAGACTTTCTTTGAGTACCGTCTCTCCAGACTTTCTTTGAGTACCGTCTCTCCAGACTTTGTTTGAGTACCGTCTCTCCAGACTTTGTTTGAGTACCGTCTCTCCAGACTTTCTTTGAGTACCGTCTCTCCAGACTTTGTTTGAGTACCGTCTCTCCAGACTTTGTTTGAGTACCGTCTCTCCAGACTTTCTTTGAGTACCGTCTCTCCAGACTTTCTTTGAGTACCGTCTCTCCAGACTTTCTTTGAGTACCGTCTCTCCAGACTTTGTTTGAGTACCGTCTCTCCAGACTTTGTTTGAGTACCGTCTCTCCAGACTTTGTTTGAGTACCGTCTCTCCAGACTTTCTTTGAGTACCGTCTCTCCAGACTTTCTTTGAGTACCGTCTCTCCAGACTTTGAGTACCGTCTCTCCAGACTTTGTTTGAGTACCGTCTCTCCAGACTTTCTTTGAGTACCGTCTCTCCAGACTTTGCTTTGTCTCTGACGACCTAGGCAACTGAGTTTGCCCTCTCCAGGGTCTGCGTCCGTGTCTTCTGATCACTTCGGCAATGCGAGTTTACCCTCTCCAGGGATCTGAGATGATTTTTTTGTCTCCACAGTCCACTATGCTGCTTCGACAGTTGTTTTTGATTTTGATGCCACTGAGGGCTGGATAACGCAGGGATCCGTCTAGGGGATGTGCAGTCATTCATAGGTTTTTGTGCCCCAACTTGCATTGCTTAGTTGGTACCCATGGAGAATTTCTGACTCCTTGAGGTGTAGACACAGATGCTCTCTCTCTGAGTTGAGCGATGCCTTATGTTTGGCTGTCGTCCTTTCGACGTTGTGGAGTATCCCGGTTATCCTTATTCGGGCGACTCTTTTTGTTTTTCTGGTTTTGTTGCCTCTGTGTAGGCTATTATCCGCTGGGGATTTTGTCATTGATTTTGTCTCCACAGTCCACGATGCTGCTTCGACGGTTTGATTTTGATTTTGGTGCCGCTGAGGGCTGGATAACGCAGGGATCCGTCTAGAGGATGTGCAGTTACTCATAGGTTCTTGTGTCCCAACTTTCCATTGTGTAGTTGGTACCCATTGAGGAATTTCAGATTCCTTGGGGGTGCAGACACAAAGATGCTCTTTCTGATGTGAGCGGTGCCTTATGATTGGCTGTCGTCCTTTCGACGTTGTGGAGTATCCCGGTTATCCTTATTCGGGTAACTCTTTTTTGATTTTTTTGATTTTTGTTGCCTCTGTGTAGGCTGTTATCCGCTGGGGGATTTTGTCGTTGATTGTGATTAGCCTCTTCTGTTAGGCAGATCATCTTGACGCTTGATGTTTGGCTAAGAGCCGGATTCCACTTGGGGAATGATTATTGATCTTTTGATTTTCTCTTTTTGAAGAAGTGCCTCTGAGTAGGCGAATTATCTTGATGTTCGGTGTTCGGCTGAGTGCCAGATTCCGCTTGGGGAATGATTTATTGATCTTTATAATTTCTTTTTTGAAGGGGTGCCTCTGAGTAGGCGAGTGGGGATTTAAAGTTTATTTATCCCAGAGTATTATTTAGAAAGCCTCTTCAGGCTTAGCTTCACTCATCGCTTGAGTTGGAAAGCTACCTTCCACTGAGGAAGTTTAAGTCCTTTCGACTTGGATATTCTGTTTAGATGATCAAGCCTCCCTTGGGGAATTTTGCTGATCTTGGTTTGATAGCTTTCACTGGGGAATTTGGCCCGTGAGTGGAAGCTGAGATATCTCTGGGAGTATTATTTCGGCGAGCCTCTCCAGGCTCATTTATTCTGTACAGTTGGGGAGTATTATTTCAGCAAGCCTCTCCAGGCTCAATTATTTTAAGAGGGAGTATTGTTTCGGCAAGCCTCTCCAGGCTCAATTATTCTGAGAGAGTATTATTTCAGCAAGCATCTCCAGGCTCAGTTATTCTGAAGGAGTATTATTTCGGCAAGCCTCTCCAGGCTCAATTATTCTGATGAGGGAGTATTATTTCGGCGAGCCTCTCCAGGCTCAATTATTCTGTATGATGAATTGGTTTTTTGTTCAGCCCGAGAATGCGAGCTGAGACGTCTTTTGGAGAGTATTATTTTGGCAAGCCTCTCCAGGCTCAGTTATTCTGTATAATTTGTTGGATTTTCTGTATTTTGCCTTTTTGTTGATTTTGGCTTTTTCTGTGTTTTTGCCTTTTTTGTTGATTTTGGCTTTTTCTGTGTTTTTGCCTTTTTTGTTGATTTCGGCTTTTTCTGTATTTTTTGTTGATTTTGGCTTTTTCTGTATTTTTGCCTTTTTTGTTGGTTTTGGCTTTTTCTGTACAGAAATGTCTCTGAGGAGTATTATTTTGGCAAGCCTCTTCAGGCTCAGTTATTCTGAGAGAGTATTATTTCGGCGAGCCTCTCCAGGCTCAATTATTCTGAGAGAGTATTATTTCGGCGAGCCTCTCCAGGCTCAGTTATTCTGAGAGAGTATTATTTCGGCGAGCCTCTCCAGGCTCAGTTATTTTGAGAGAGTATTATTTCGGCAAGCCTCTCCAGGCTCAATTATTCTGTACGTTTTATTGATTTTCTGAATTTCTGCATTTTGTTTGCTGCTGTCATACACAAGCAATTTTTCTATTTTTTCTATTTTATGCGACTGCCTCATGATGAGGTCTTTGAATATTTCTTTGTGGCCAATACGGCCATATCTATTTCAGTATGCCCGTACTGAGTTGAAAATTTGTTCATAACCCTGTTTTTAGTACGGGTGTACTGAACATGATACGGGCGCATTGTTTTTTCTGAAGTTTATATTTTTTGTTTTTTTCAATAAACAGAGAATAAGTGATCTTCCATTACACCTATCATCTGTATGCATGTATGCAGTATGATGCACCTAATTCTATTTGATTCACTTTTCAAAAGAATTAACCGATGCGTTTCTCTGTTTGGATTTTTGCCATTCCTCTAGACGGGCTGTGTGCTGCCGATTTCTGTAACCGAGGAATGATGCATGTTATATTGAGATTTGGTGTCATCAACCAAATGATTTTCCTTTCCTTTAGAAGATGTGTCAACCTTCCTATTGACTACTATATCTCCATGTTTCCACTAGATTATTCAAAAATCGTTTGGGACAAGAGAGAAAAGAAGGAAAGGATATATTTTTTTTTCGAAAGTTTGTGTTTTAGAGGGGATTATTTATTTTTGAAAAATGGATTTTGTAAGAATGGCTTGGCCAATGGTAGGCTTAAGTGTTTAGGCTTGTTTGATTAAACACTTATGAAGTTAAGCACGTCTTGGTTATTAACATTTGTGATTTGACAACTTGGATAGCTTTTCTTGAGCCCCTTTGTTGAATTCAGTTGGTGGTACCATCATGGATTTATTCTGTTTTTCGATTGCCCTAACTTTTGCCTAAAACACCCATTTGTGGAGTTTTAGCGGGCTTTTGTTTTTGTTCATTATTTTGCAACCCTAATTTTTGCCTAGGTCACCCTTTTGTGGGATTCCTAGCGGGTCTTTTGCTCTTATTTTTGCGCAGTCCCCCTTTTTGGGTTTCCTGCCGAGCTTCTTTTATTTTAAAGGATTTCTTTTTATCCATGATGGCACTTGTCGAGGCCAAGGGAAGGTGCTCCAAGTTGTCACACACACTTCCACATAAAAATGATGTGGGTTTATTGATTATTAAGACGATTTTAACCCCACTTATGTTCATTCAAACAGGGTTAAATAATGTGGTTTAGAATTTTATTGCAAGCAAGAAAAGAAGCAATAAGAAATAATGAAGAATGATTTTATTATAATCATAGAGGAATCATGTGCCCTATCGAGGCTCGGGGGTCGGGCTGTCCCCGAGGAGTAATCTCTAATAGTCATCAGGTCTATACATCCCTATCGGAAGGAGAAAAACACTTGACGACAACGACCGGCCTTAACGCTTGTGAACCGGCCTTCCTAAAGATCTGGCTTAAAGAACGTCGAGAAGGATCTTGGTTTCTCTTCGTCCTTTGATCTTTATAAGGGTTGTATCCTAACCCTTGTTTCCCCGGATTATCCTTGATAATGGGTAGCTCTGGGATTCCTTGGGAGTCCTTGCCTAATCCTTGTCCTGGCAAGTTTCCGTTCTTAGTGAGCATATGGGCTACCTTCTTCATTTCTCGGGGAAACGTCTCAACATTGGCAATTTCCAATGCTTGGAAGGCGGTTTCCAAAGCTTCCTCTGCTGCATCCACATAAGGTATGGTGGATGGCTTGTTGATGAGTATGTCATCTTCAGCTTGTACGGTCACCAGTTTGTCACCCACTATGAACTTGACTTTTTGGTGGAGCGTAGAAGGAACAGCTTTTGCATCATGAATCCAAGGTCGGCCGAGGAGAGAGCTGTATGCGGGAGTAATGTCCATCACTTGGAATTCGACATTTAAAGATGGTGGGTCCAATTTAGATTGGAAGATTGATCTCTCCCACCACTTCTCTTTTAGAACCGTCGAAAGCTCGAACGATCATGTTGATCGGGCGCATTTGGACTCCCTTGATTGCCACTTGATCGAGCGTTCTTTTTGGCATCATATTCAAGGAAGATCCATTATCTACCAAGACTTTTGCGATGTGATACTCCTTGCACTTTACAGAGATGTGCAAGGGCTTGTTGTGATTTGGTCCCTCGGCGGGGATCTCTTCATCGGTGAAAGTGAGGTGATCATTAGCCGTGATGTGACTAACAATCCCCTCAAACTTGTCTTGGGAGATGGTATGCGACACATATGCCTCGTTCAAGACTTTCAACAGAGCTTGCCGATGCGGTTCGGAGCTTAGGATCAACGACAATAGTGTAATCTTTGCTGGCGTTCTATGAAGTTGATCCACGATGGAGTACTCGCTCTGTTTTTAACAGCTCGTCTGTCTCCTCCTCGGATTCTTTTTCCTCGGTTTTCTTTTCTTCTTTTCCTTTATTCTTGGGAGCTTTATCCTGAAGATCTTCGGGAGTGTAGATCCTGCCACTCCTAGTCATGCCCCCAAGTCCAGCGATGTTAGAGAAATCGCTGTCAGCAGAAAAATGGATGTCGTATATCCATGGCACAGCCTTATTTGATTCGTAGGGAAAAGGTCTTGGAGCAGTGATCCTTAACGGTGTCGGACTTTCCCCTTTATTCGTCTTGATTACCAACAACGGAGTTGACGTGCGTTCGCTTGACGCGGTTGTTGGCTTGCATTTAATAACGAACGGCGTGCGATCCATTCTTTGAACATACGCATCGCTTAATCCTTTCTTTTTATTACTATTATTAATGAATTACTAGGAGGGATGTATGAAATGCAAACCTAGATCCCTCCATGATCTTTGATAAGAATGCATGATATGAGATGATGGCGATGAATATGCATGCATTGTGTTTATTCAACTAAGCATTATCATGTTTTTAGGATGTCCCTAAGATGATGCATGATATTGCTTGGTTTGGATAAATAACCCTTTTTTCCTTTTTTTGGGTATTTTGTTTTTTGTATTTTTTTGGGTGAAAAAGGAAACTACCTACATGAATGTGATGAATGTAGATGTTAACACCATGCAATGGAAGATTCTTATTCCTATTTATTCTTATTTAAAAAGGAATGTTGTATGTTTAAAGAATGCAATGTATGCTCAAACAATGTCACATAAACAATGCACAAACAATTCACTCATCCACGAACAGTCACGAGCGAATCACGAGGTAGGGGTATCCTGCAGAAAAGTGCATATTCAAGGTGGTTCTAACTGTTCTCACCGGTCTGAGGCCCCCAAGGTGCCCCCATTATAGGGACCCAATTCCTCTCGTCGTAAGCCGATGGAAAGCTCCAACGCACTGTCGGACTCGAGTTCATGGTTATCACCTTGAGTGATGCTTTCCGACAACGGTCTACGGGCACCTATAGACCCATTCGACAACCGGCCGTACTAACATCCACTCCCTATGGCTTACCACTCATGCCCCCGGGTATAGAGGGAACTGTTGTGTGCAAAGGTTTGTGTGCAGTTTTTATTTCAAACAATTGCGTAAAATTAAACATACAACAGTTATTAAAGCCATATAAATAAAGCATGTTATCATACAAACAAGGGGTAATAAAGTAATTTTAACTATTATTTGTTAAAAATAATCTGTCACTAAATGGGACTGACTCTCGAAGCTTCCCCAGTGGAGTCGCCATCTGTCGCCACCTGCCCGAAACGGGCTTTCGGCATTCGCGATGGATGGTTGGACTCTTTTATTTGTTAAAAAATATGGATTGCTAGAATGACTTATTCTCAAACTGAGACCTTGTCAAACGAGCAATTTTATTAAAAGGCTCACCAATCCATGTTAATCCCAAGCGGGACCCTCCATGGATTAGCGGTTTTCATAAAAAGGAAGGGTTCGTGGAGTCGCCACCAATGTTTTACTCAAAACATTGGAAAAAGAAGTTTAAGGCAATCGATTCAAAAATCGACTTCGGCCATGACAAACAGAGTCGGGTAAGGGAGTCGGTTACGCGTGGGGAAGGTGTTAGCACCCCACAGCGCCCCTTTCGGGTTCCCTATGACAGATTATTTAAAAATAATAGTGCAAAATTACTAAATTACCCCTATTTATTCTAAGCAATTATAAATTAACTATCTATATGATGACAGTTTAAATATGTACACACAGAAAGCGGTAAAAGAAGGGACTTTAAAGATATAAACCTTTGAAGCGTGCTTTCTTATATATCTTGACAGAAATTGGGAAGCGTTTTGGCGTTCCCTCCCTCTACAAGACCGCTCGCTCCCTCCTATAAAATTTTAACTATGGAAATCCGGAGGATTTCCCTTCGACTAGGTTCGAGACTCAAGCAAATGGCTCGTGACTCAAGAACTTCGTCGGATCAACTCTCCGAGTGATTTCTAGGCAGAGCACTGCTCAAAAAAACCTAGAATACTCAAGAAGAGGGTTCAAACTCAGTGTGAAAGTGTCCAATGACGTCCAATTGACGTCATATTTATAGGGATGAGGCGCAATACGGCCTCTGGGGGTCAATACGGTCCGTATTGAAGTTTTGAACTACAATACGGCCGTATTGAATTCAATACGGCCGTATTGAAGTTCAAAAAACCTCAATACGGCCGTATTGAAATTCAGTGCAGCCGTATTGAAGTTCAGTGCAGCCGTATTGAATTTAATGCAGCCGTATTGAAGTTCAGAAACTTCAATACGGCCGTATTGAGTTCAGTGCGGCCGTATTGTAGTTTAAAATGTTCAATACGGCCGTACTGAACTTCTGGGAGGCCGTATTGGGCTTCATTCCCTCCACTTTCTTATTTTTTGCTACTCTAAGACCTCTAAACCTACAGATTGTCGTCCTAGGGTCTTCCAGGGTCTTCCAGGAGTCCTTCCGACTGACTTTCCTTTGGTCTTCGAGAGTCTTCAAGCTTTATTTCCGACCCGGACAATTTTAGGGGTCTACATTGTGATCTTTCTTGTAATAAGAAGATGAATAAAAGCTTTCCTTTTTGAAATTTTTTTCTCAAAAGTTGTTGTTCAACCTTGATACATAGTTGAACCAAATCATTTAAATCTCTATATGGTAAAAGCTCCACTTTATCTCTTATTTCCAAGTTGAGACCACTCAAGAACCTAGCAATGGTAATATTTTCTTCTTCCCTAATCCCAGCCCTTATCATATATAGCTTCATGGTTTGTCTATACTCTTCAATACTCATGTGTCTTTGTTGGAGCTTTTGAAGCTTATTAATATGCTCCCTAGTATAATATGAGGGTATGTGTCTCCTCCTTAATGCACTCTTCAATTTATTCCAATATTGAATTAGAGGATCATTATGGAGATGCCTATCCCTAACAAGAGATGTCCACCAATACATGACGTGGCTTTGAAAACTCAAAGTGGCAAGAGACACCTTTCTCTCTTCACTTACTTGATGGCAAGCAAAGATTTATTCAACCTTCATTTCCCAATCAAGGTACCCTTCAACATCATCTTTTCCATGAAAATAAGGAAGATCCACCTTGGGTTCCCTTACTTTGGGTGCCCTATGAGACCTTCTAGGGGGTGGTTGATAATGATCACCTAATGCTAGGCTTTCTTCTTGGATAGAAACCCCTAAGGTTGAAAACAATGGGAATGGGAACTGCCATGTCTACTTCGGTGCTTCATGTGTAAATTTTCTTCCTTTTGCTTCAAAATTCGGATTTCTTCCTTTAAGATTGCAAGTTGAGCCTCTCTTTCAGTTTTCTCTTTAATTCTTTGTTTGGCTTCTTTCTCTCTCCAAAGTTTTAGTGATTTCAAGTCATGTGCTACTTTTGAAATATCTTTGTATGCACTTGCATCACTATCACTTTGATGAGGAGAAAAATCTTCCATTATAGGCAAAAGTTTTTCTTTTAGAAAAGAATTTTGAAAAGGAATTTTGAAAGGATTAGACTAAATACTTGGAGGACTAAGTATAAAAATTGAACCTTAGAGGGAGGTGAGCTACTAAGAGCCACTTAATAACCAAGCCTTTTCAGGTAAAAATTAATAATCCCCCTTGTAGTTAATCTTCACCAAAAACAATTTGTTTAATGAAAATTTTGTTTTTCTTGTGATAGTGAACTAACTAGACGAACAAGTATTCAATTATCAATTTAAATTGCTAAAAATAAAGAACAACTAGTCGAATCCCTAGAGGTGAAGCTTGATAGGTACCAAAGACCTTCAAGGACCACTTCACCAAGACTAGAGCAAGCTAAATGGTCCTATAGAGAGATGGTTGTGTACCTAAGACACCCCCAAGACACTCCAAATGATCAATTACAACTAAAAATTAAAGGTTCAAATTAACAAACTGAATCAAAAAGGTGGCTTAAAGATTAAAGGAAAATAGCCACCGAGTTAGAGACAGACTTAGCGCCAGATTTAGTGACAGAAATTTTGTGATGTAAAAATTTTCGTCTCTAATTTTGTCTCCAAACTCTATTTTTCCATATTTTGTTACAAATTTTCTCAAAAATTCTGGTTGAATCAAATTTGGTCGAATGACTCCTTCACTCCAATGCGCCAACGGCTGGATGCTTTTTAGAGTTGTGTGAATAAGTTTGAGAATGATTTCTATAGTAAGAAAATCCGAAACTCCTTCAATTCAAACACCTTCTTCAAAGCTACCATAGCTTATTTTTTATGACCCTTGGAGCCTTAGTTTCTAACAAGAAGAGTTAGCATCCAATTGAATCAACATTTAGATTTCAAATAGCAAATGGACAGCCATATTAATTTGAGAAATCAAGGAAGGCAAAGAGTAGAATAGAGATATGACTTTGAATGAAAAGATTTAGCTAGCTTCAAGAAGGAATATACCTAAGAATGGTGCTAGATTAGATCAACAAAACCAAAAAGAGATCACAATGTTTCAAAGGTGAAATAGTTGCTCACTCTTTATAACATAAAACCCCTTGACCGAATTGATTCAAATATTTTGAACTCCTTTTTGGCTTTTTTTTTTATATGATCATTTTCTTTTTTTTTTATATAGGAGTTGCCTTTTTCTTTCTTTGAAAGTTCACATATGATTCTCGATCACATACAGCATGCTAGGTAGCACCGAATTGTTTGAATTTGAAATTTGAGTTTTACAAGATGTAATTGAAATTACACCTAAATGTCATGAAATGACCTCATGCATTTCTTGCTTCAACAATTCAATCCATGTGCCACAGCCTAACTTGAATTTCTTTCAAAATTTGAATTCAAAACAATTTTCTAGAAACTAATTTCAAAAGATTTAGTCCACAGAAATTAGAAAACAAAAATTAGACAACCAAATGACACAAAGGAAGCTTAACTCTAAGGAGAATTACTAATGATCTAATAGTAATTCATGAACTCAATGATTCAAAATCAAAAGCACCAAAGCACATTTAGTATTCGGTCAAAACATAATTGTTCATGTATCACACAATTTTTTTTAAGCACACACTAGGAATTATGAAACAAGTAAGAACTACACATGACTTCTAATGACAGGTTGAATAGATTCAAAAATTAAATGTCTCAAACACATGAATATGACCGATTCAAAACTCAAAATGAAGAAGACTCAAGAAATAAAAACGCACTCAAGGTAGAAACCTAATGTTTTTTATGGCTTATGATTCATACGGATCAAATAATCATGCAAACAAAAGAAAAATATAAGATGAAGAAATTAGATCTAGAAAGAGACTCTACTCATGAACATGTGAAGCGAATTTGTAGGATCAAGAAAGAAAACATTCACCAAAAGATCAAGTACTTATCTCTTGATATGAAACCAATGCTCTAGATACCACTTGATGAAGCTCCTATATGGCAAGCTTCTTGACTGAATGGAAGAAATTCTTCAAGCTTGAACCGAGAGAAGCTTTTGGCTGAAACTAGCTTGAAGAATCAAGGTTGATTCAATGATGCTAGCAATTCTGGAAAGAACTCCTAAAGCTCCAAAGAGGAAGGCTCGAGGAGACAAGAAGGAGAGAGTTCTCCTTGGAAGAGAAGAGAGTGACTTTCGGTGGGGACTCAATTTAGAAGAAATGAATCTCATATATGCCAAAAGTGTTTACATGCTACGGCCATAGTGAATTTATAGGCCTACAAAGTGTGTGTGACAAGCTAGACTTAACCTAAGGTTAAATTAAACCATAGTATGGTTTAAGCTAACCTTAGGCGCCAAAATTTGAATTCAAATTCAAATTTTGGAGTCCGGCCATGTGCTTGGTTCATTAACATGTGATTTAGTGTGCATTTGGATGGCATTTGAGTCATGCCATGTGCGCCTCCCTCTAGGCCGGATCACATGGGTCAAATGCATACTAAATGGCATGTAAATGAATTAGCACATGTGATTAACTATCCTAGTCCTAAAATGGCCGAAAATTACAAGGCCTAATCTTATTCTACTTGGCCAAAATACAAGGCCCAAAACAAGAATTACAAGCCCAATGGGCTAGACCTATTCTACATGTGTAGCCCAAGTGAAAAAAGACCTTAGCATCAACCCATTCTTCTTGTATCCTCTTGGCCATGGCCCTAGTAGTTGGACCCTTGACCCATGGGCCTCTATCAACAAAAGTTTTGAAAAATATTAATAAAGGTAGAAAACTTACCCAAAGCACAAACTTTAAATTCCTAATATTGCTAGGCATGCTGTATTACCATATTTGTTTTTCCTGATATTGATGTTATAAAAATAAATTACTAGGAATAAAAGAAATATGCATAAGAGGAGGACAAAATACTTATAAAAAAAATTTGAAGTACTATCCAATTATCTTCATATTTGTTATATAACACCCCACTTGTTTCTTGAATAACTGTAGCATTGCATTCAAGTCATAACAACTCCAAAATGATAACATTCTTTAAAAGTATTTACACTTGTCCTACTTTTAAATAGAAAAAATAAAACCTATATGTATTTTCTAAATTAATTAAACATACTCATTATAGTTTTGCAATATGTAGCAAGCTTTGCGTAGAATCCCTTGGAGATGAAAACTTTGGAGTTCTAAGAAAGTGGAGGTAGTGAGTAAAAAAAAAAAAAAGTGAAGGAAGAGAAAGGTAGGAGCAAATAGTGTTTCTGAATAATAAAGTTTATGTTCTACACTCTCAACGTTTCACAATTTAGTTAGGATAATGGGTTTTTGTTTGGAAACGTAAAGCCCAATGAATAGGCTTTAGTAGTTTGTACTATTAAAAAAGTACTCAAATTGTATTGGACTTAAAGCATTCTAGGCTGAAATTCAGCAGGCCTGTTTTTCACCCTTTTTTCTCTCATCAAGCACTCATTTTATTTTCTGTTTTTTAGTTTACATTTTGTAAAATATCATTTTTCCCTCTCACATGACATCCCTATTTATTTTTCAATCATAAATATGAATCTTTTTAAAATCGAACGGTGATTGAATTATGCACCTGGTTCAAGATTTAATAATTAAACTGTGATTAAATTATGATCAAATCAATATTAATAAAATAATAATAATTATTATTATTATTATAAAAAGTAATATTAAATAAATATTATATTATTAAAATATTAAAATTTAAATTAATGTTTATGGTTATATAAAATTTTAAACTAAATATAATATTATATTTAAATTTAAATCATAATAAATATAACAATGTTCATTAATAATAACAACTTTACATATAGAATAAAAAATATTAAATTAATGTAATATAAATTATACGAATTCAAGATATTAATAATTACAAATTAACATAAATGATAAAATTATATTTATAAAAAAATATTATAAATAATTGATAAGGTAATTTATGTTAATTAATATATATATATATATATATATATTTTATTAAATATTCATTTTTATTTTTATTAAAATTAATTTAATTTAAATTAAATTAAAAAAAATTAAAAAGTGTTTTTTTTAAATATTGGACTAATTCAAATTGACTTTTAACACCAATTTTAGCTCAGTTCAACAAATTGTCACCGGCCCTGGGTACTCCGATTTCTGTTATCTTTGAGACCAGTTACTACATCCAAAATTAGTTTATGTAATATAAATACATTATAAAAATTAGTAACAACCGATTCGATTTTGAAACAATGATAAA
The DNA here is from genome assembly GCF_000230855.2 of Cajanus cajan. NCBI lineage: Eukaryota > Viridiplantae > Streptophyta > Magnoliopsida > Fabales > Fabaceae > Cajanus > Cajanus cajan. The sequence continues at coordinate 42,785,814 of NC_138521.1, read as the reverse complement.
TACATTAGTTTATGTAATATAAATATATTACGAAAATTACTTTCAATAATATATACTTTTACTTTACGAAAAATAATTTTTGCAATGTATATTGCATTAAATATTGGTTTTTATAATATATTAGAATATAATTACACTAAAAAAATACATTTTATTAATTAAAAAAAAAAACTACAGAACATGGACGGTCGTTTAGGGAAAAAAAAGGTGGGGAGTGTCAATAGCATTTCCCTATGAAATAGGTCAAGCAACAAAGTGATAATTAGTAACCATGTGTTATTTCGGAAAAACTGATTAATTTTCATGTATTATCTTTGGTCCACAATTCTTCTAATTTTCCATTGATTGATGACATATGTGGGCTTTTTTTCCCCAATTCTCCTTAGACAATTTATATTTACACCTTTCTTCATTAATAAATACAATTTTTATTATAAAAATATTTTTTTAAAAATACCTTTTCAAAATTAGTCCTTTTTTTTTCAAATTTTTTCCCAAAAACATTCTTTTTTTTTTCTCACCCCTTTCTTTCTTATTTTCTTCTACCACGTCTTTCCAATAATTGTATGATGATTCTTCTTTCTTACTTCTCAATTTTTCTTTTCAATAAGCAAAATACTTCCACTCCATCTTAAGTTATTCTATAAACTTTATTTTTTATCCTTCTCTTTATTTATTTTTTTGAATTTTACTTTTTAAAATTTTAATATTTCTTCATCATTCTTAAAATCCTTTATGTCGATTTTGTTACCTATTTATTATTTATTTAATACAAAATTTTCAAAACAAACATATATTATTTAATTTTTTTAAACAAACAAATCATTTTGGAAAGTGTTTTGTCCAACATACATGTACCGTTATAAAAGTACTTTTCAAACCAACATTTTATTTCATATGGTACTTTTTAGCACAAATATATATATATATATATATATATATATATATATATATATATATATATATATATTTTGGAGGGATCCTTTTAGTCTAGGAGTAAGTCTACCTAAACTTACTCCGTTCAATAACTCATGTTCTACATCAAATTCAATGATCTAACCGTTCAATTTAAAGTTCTTAATGCATAGATCAAATATGCAAATTTTTAGAAAATTTGAAAATCATTTGATACTTCGTTTCATTAATTTGAATCAATGTATAAAATGATTTTATGATTATCCATCAATTTGAATTAATGAACTAAAGTATCAAATAATTTTCAAATTTTCTAAAAATTTTCAGATTTGATCTATGTATTAAGAACTTTAAATTGAACGGTTAGATCGTTGAAATTTGATGTAGAACATGAGTTGTTGAACGGAGTAAGTCTAGGTAGACTTACTCCCGGAATAAAAGAATCCCTCCTTATATATATATATTATTCTAGAAAGTATCTTTTAAAATAAACATGTTATCTTAGAAAATACTTTTTGGAACGGACATATATAATTTTGAAGAGGAATATTTATGAAAGAAAATATGCGAAATAATATAAGTGTAGAGAATTATTTTAAAAAGTTAAATAAAAAGGTATTTGTGTAATTTTACATATTAAAAAAAGGAGATGTGTATATATGCATGACATCGGATGGTATAAGTACAATTCTCAGATCTGCAGTGGGGGTTGCTTATAAGCAATCCTCTGTGTCACATCATGTCACATCAGCTCTTTTCATTGTTTATGAATTATTTAAATTTTAGCAAAGTTACTTGTAGAAACTCCAATGCTTAAAAAGAAAGTAGAAAAAAGTTGATGTGGCATGATGTGACACAGGGGGTTGCTTAAGCAACCCCCACTCCAGATGCTCTTATATTCATCTTTGTCCTTATATATATCGTATATGAAATTTATGTCTTCATCATTATTTCTGTTCCAAAAATCAATTAAATATTTTTAAAAAAAATTAGAATTTCAATGTGGAGTAAAAATTACAAAATTACATTAATTAACTTTCATTTTATATAAACTTAAAATAGAATAAGGATTATATTAAATGTCAAGTGATTTTTTTAAAAAAAATAAGTTTATAGAAATTTAAAACAGGTACGAGACAAATATGTATATAGTAATCCTCATCTACATACCTAATTTAATAAAATAGATATTATCCGTACCTATAGTCATATCTTGTTAAATCGGGTATTTCTTATCAAAATTGGGATGGATTTAGAAATTATCTAAATTTACTTATCATTCATATGTATATCATTCCTATGTATATGTAATAAATAATAAAGGAAATAAGAAAACTCCTTTCCTGATTTTCTATTGATTGATGACGCATATGTAATATATCAGTAGTATTACTATTGAAGACACATATATTAATAAACATCACTTCAAACTGGGCCGTAATCCCAACAAGAAGAAAGTTTCATTGGGCTACATTGACACTCGTTATCTTCAAACAGGTCGTGTGTCCTGGCACAAAAAATAAAGGCCATGAGTCAAACAAGTGAGGTTCATGATATATACACCTCCTTTTTTCTATAAGTACATCTCCTTTTTTTAAAAAAATAAAATTAAAATTTTAAAATATTTTTAATTTTTTAATTTTTAATTTTTAATTTTTTAATTTTACATCCACACATTTAATTTAGTATTTTTTTTCACACATCTTCCTTTTTCTTATTTTAATTTTTACATAACTCTCTTATCTTTCCTTCACCCTACCTATTTTGGTAACATGTGAAAACTAAAAGAGAAAAAAAAGTGTGTGAAAAAGAAGAAGAAAGTAGCAAATTGAAAATTAAAGGTGTAAACATAGAAGATTTAAAAAAAAAACTACAATATTTTATAATTTTTAAAAAAAATATAAAGGAGGTGTACTTACAAAAAAAGGAGGTGTATATATCATGAGCCAACAAGTGATGTTAATAATTTGGCTCATGATATATACATTTTTTTTGTTTTTTTTTTATAAGTACACCTCCTTTAGTTTTTTTAAAATATATATATATATATATAATATTTGAATTTTTTTTCTTTCTAATTTTATATCTCCAATTTTTAATTTGCTACTTTCTTTTTCATTTTCAATTTTTACATGTACCATTTCGTCTTCCTCTAATTTCTTACCTATTGTCGAGAAAGTCACACACATCTATAATATTATTAAAAACTAGTTTTACGTTTTACATGTGTGTGAAAACTAAAAACAGGAAGAAAAAGTAAGAAAACTGACAGAGGAGGGGGGAGAGTAGTGTAAAATCAAAAGAATTAAAATTATACCAAAATAGGTGAGGTGAAGAAAAGGTAACGGGGTACATGTAAAAATTGAAAAAATGAGGAAAGATGTGTAAAAAGAAGTATTAAATAAAATATTGTAAGTGTAAAATTAAAAAATTAAAAATTAAAAAATTAAGAATATTTTAAAATTTTTTTTTTAAAAAGAAGGTGTATTTATAGAAAAAAGGAAATGTATATATCATAAACCTAATAATTTTGATGGTGCCAATGCTTTTAGCTAACTGATAATAAGATTCGAATCCACTTAAGCTATTTATTAGTATAGCTTTTTTTATTTTATTTTATGGATATAATTCAATATCTCAAAATTAATAATAAAAAATTAGTTTGTATTTGTGAGATATGACTTTCACTAATCAAATATTATTTTAACCAGTGTTTTAAAACCCGGATTGACCCAGCCGGTCAGACCGGTTGGACCGGGAACCGGTGGTCCAGCCGGTTCGAATATGAAGTTGGATCGGTTATGCAGTCAATCCGTTTCAAACCGGATTGAACCGGTCAATTTTCCGGTTCAACCGGTGAACCGGTGGGTCAAACCGGTTCAAGCACTTTTTTTTCTTATTTTTTTTAAAATTTTTTTAAGGGACCATAAATCACAAAAATAATAATGAAAATTGAATCTCTTAATGAAAAAGCAAGGAGTCTTATTAAATATAACAATGACTACTTGTTCTAATATATTTGTTTGCAATATATACAACTTAAATAACTTTTATAGTATATTATTAATTTTAAATTATATATTTAATAATGCAATATCTATGTAAATATTACATATATTATTTTGTGATATTAATTGCAAGCATATTATATATGTACATATTATTTATATTTTTAATTTGTATTAATATACCGTTTAACATGTAATTTTTTTATGTATTTTTTTATAAAATAAAAATAATTTTTTTTAAATAAGATAGAAAAATTGAAATTTAAAATAAGATATGAATTTATTAAAATTTATAAGTATAAAATATATTTAATATAAATATTTTTTAATAAAAATCAAGTCATGTGGTTTAACTAGTGACCCACCGGTTCAACCTTTGACCCACTGACTCAATACCTTAACCGGCTCGATGACCGGTCCGGTTTTTAAAACTATGATTTTAACACAAATAAAAATTAAAATCAGGAGTGTTAGTTCAACTTCTGTATTTTAAATCAAATTTTATAACCATTGGATTAATAGACTTAGTTGTTTATAAGGATAACTAATGTTGCCTTGCCCAAAACCTTTTGAAGTTGAAGCAAGAAGAGGCATGAGACAAATTATCATTAACTCATGAATTTAAGTGATACTAAACTCATACTTTTCAAGATTTTATAAATTAATATTGTGGATAGAAAAAACATGGTGGAAAGAGAAGAGTTCACTCAAAATAGTCAATTAAATTTTTCGACACAAATTAATTATCAATGAAACCAATAAATTTTTGTATCAATAATATAATTAAAAAAAGGGTTTAGAGTGCAAATAGAATATGTAATACATAATACATATCCTCGTCATGTATGGAGCCTAAATTTTCAACAACCTTACCTGGATAGATATATTTTTCTATAAAAATCTCATAGTTTCCCAAGAAATTTTATATAGGTGTCTCACACAAGTCAAATAGCCAACCAGCAACTAGACTCGAAGGTGGAGTAAAATCCAAATGGCTAGCATTGATGAATAGACCAATCACATAAATATAGAAATCTGTTTATAATTCAAAGTCTCCTCTCATGTGGGGCATCCCAGCAACCAGTTTTTCAATTCAAAAGAGGCCAAATTCAACCACTTGGGAGGCATTGAACACTTGTCATTAAAATAATATATTGTATATAATTTCTTGAGTTGGCCTCCAAATCTGAAATACCAAGTGGGAGGTTGCTGTTTTCAAATGAATGAATATATTTTTTTTCTTTCACACTAATATCTTAAGCTTTGCGTTAAATTAATATGATGGTAATAATAAAATTTAGTCAAAAATTAGTTTTATCAAAAATCAAATTCGAATATTGTAAAAATAATTTGACTTTAAATTTAATATATTAATTATTTATGTCTAAGACCTTGATTTCAAATTAATGAACATAAAATAAAAATAGAATAATACGGATAAAATTGTGGCTATACTGATGTCATTTGCATAATAACAATTAGTCACAGCTTAGTCTACTAAATGTTTATATATATATATATAACTGATAAGTCAAACTCAACCAAGTTGCTTGGACAAGCATATAAAAAATAAAAGAAACATCTGCTATACATTATTCATCATAAAATAATTGAGGTACAGAAAAGAATTTTCTATTCTATTTGTCTTAATCGTTTAAAGAAGACTATTTTACACGGAACCTAATAATTTTATTATTTTTTACCACCAGCTGATAAATTCTAAGATCAAGACAGGACAAAATTTAAAATGACGGTCCTTGTTTCATTATTAACATTAGTTATATATATATACATATATATATATATATATATTATATATATATAGAGAGAGAGTTAATCACCTATAACCAATTATATATTTTTTAATAGTGTGTTGTCAGTTACTTATTTAATAAAATAAATAAAATAAAATAATTTAAAAGATTTGATTGATTGTTAGTGTAAAAAACTTTACACCAGTAGTGTATGGATGATTAACTCATATATATATATATATATATATATATATATATATATATATATATATATATATATATATATAAAGAGGGATTCATTTATTCAAGACTAAATCTACTTTAACTTATTTCGTTCAATAACTCATGTTCTACATCAAATTTCTCAGTGATTTAATCATTGATTAATTAAAATTTTTAATACATATATTAAGTTTACAAATTTTTAAAAAATTTAAAAATTATTTAATATCTCATTTTATTAATTCAAAATTAACAGAAATATCACTTTATAAGTTTCATTAAAATAAAAATTTGGTTTGTAGGCAAATGAGACAGAACACTTTTTACAATTATGTTTATACTTAACAAATTTTCTCTGTTGGTATATGTTAGGGGCATAAAAAAGTTTTGTTTTCCATGATCATATAGTATGAATTTTAGAAGAATATATATATAATTATCAACAAATTAATAATTAAGCTAGAATTCCAAGACATATAGAAAATTGTTATAATTTTTTTAAGAGACTATATAAATGTATCATGTTGAGGGGTAATTTTGCTTAATAATATGATCAGTAACAATATTCTTACATCAAATATTTAATATAATTACATATTCATAAATTAAAAAAATCAATTAAGTTAGGATTTTGATTTTGCTTTCTACAATAAAAAAAATCTAATAAAAAAATAAAATATATATATATATATATATATATATATATATATATATATATATATATATATATATAATTCAGGTTTCAAGTTCAATACATTCGCTGACATAACAAACATTTTAAATATTGTAATAAAATCATTTACAAATATTTAAATAAAGATTTGTAAATTTAGTAAAAGTGGAAATCCATAATGTTTTGCAAGTGGATAATTATGAAAGCCCTAGCTAGCTTAGTCAGAAACTAATCTCTAGTTTAATTTGTTAATTAATTATGTGAAAGTGTCATGCACTGCTACCAAGTACTACCAATTAAGCCAGTCAACAATCATGGTTGACAACTTTTCATGAAACTATGAACTATTAAAGAATGACATATTTTAATATAAAATCGGCTAAAAACCTAATTTGGTCCTTTATAATAATTGTTTGTTTCAGTTTAGTCTTATTTTTATTTTTGGTCTCAATTTGGTCTCTAATAAATTAAATTGTTGCAATGTCAGACTTCTGTCCAAATTATTTAAACGGAGTTAACTGTTGGTCACGTGAATGCTACGTGGATGCCACGTGGAAGCTACGTAGATGCCACATGGATGTCAAATTTTTGTCATGCATCTAGAACCAGAATGGCCCGTTCTGAAACTGGAACGGTTCGTTCTAGTTTCAGAACGGGCCGTTCTGGTTCCAGAATGCCTCACATGCAATTGATGATTATATCTAGAAATTTTAGATCATGAGGACAATACTTATTCATATATTTGTAATATTAAAAATTTCATATAATTTTTAAAAGTATAAATATATATTATAGTTATTTTTTACAAGTTTTTATATCTATAATTATGATTAAGGATGAAAAAAAATTAAGTCAGATTATGTTATATTATAATTTAACAGATTTAAACCTAATTTTTGTTAAAAATACATGTTATAAGTATTATATATTTATCTGTCATAGACATTTCTTTAAAATGTTTGGTTACATAACAATCTTAAAAACCTACTTAATAATAATTTCACACTAATAAAAACATATAAATAAATATGTTAAATCTTATAAAAATTAAGTTTAATTTATTTATCATATAAAGATGTTTTTAATATGTGATATAAATTTTTACAATTTTAATTTTTTTTATCAACATAAACAATAAATAAAAAATACAAAAGTTTGACAAATATCAGATAAATGAATAACTCCTCGAAATTTATATTTTATACATACGATAATTTAAATATATATATATATATATATATATATTAGAATATAATTTTTATTTTTTAAATTATATTATTTTTTAGAAAAAATTGGGTATGTGTAAATAGTTTGCTTTCGATTTTTGAATCCAGAACGGTCCATTTTGGAAGCCAAAACGGCCCGTTTTGGAAGCCAGAATGACCCGTTCTGGTTCTATAACGGCCCGTTCTGCTGCACGCATTGGTGTTAAATAATGCATCTGGAATGGGTCATTCCAGATGCAAAATTTACACACCTTGAGTGCAACTGGAACAGGCTGTTCCAGTTTCAGAACGGGCCGTTCTGGTTCCAGATGCATGACAAAATTTGACATTCACGTGACATCTTCGTAGCTTTCACGTGGCATCCACGTGGTCAATAATTAACTTCGTCTAAATAATTTGGACGAAAATCCGACATTGCAACAATTTAATTTATTAGGGACCAAATTAAGACTAAAAATAAAAGTGATGGAATCATACTTGGGAATGCAAGAGGTGACACACTCAAAGATCTAAGAGGAGTTCGCTAGACATGAAGGTTTGGGCCAGTCAGGGCCCAATGGGCCTGGGAAGGCCCAAGTTGAACTTTTCATGGGCCATATTTTGTTATAGCTATTTTCATATGTTTTGTATACATCATGTTAGTATAGGTATCATATATTTTGGTGATATGAACCCAGAGGGATGGATTCGTTTTACGGATCTATCTAGGTTGGAAAGCTCATAATTAAGAAATTAAAAGAAAAAAATATGGATTGAGGTAAGAAATGGAAGAACAACGCCACAATCCCTAAAGATTGATAAGTTGAGGAAGATTCGCCACTTTGAATTAGGAAATTCAAGGATAAGAATCAAAAGTAGTTCCTAAGAACCTAGAGAGAGAAAATCCTCTCAATTGGAAAAATATCCAAATTCTGAATAATTCATTTTCTCCCCAAACTTTTACAAATGGTTCCTATTTATAAGCTTAGATGGGCAAGATGACATAAATTCCCACTAACACTTAATATTGACTCTTCACTAGCCCACTAACTAAGCAATAAATTCCCACTAGCATTTATTTCCCCTTAGCAACCTAAAAGGCAAGGCAACCTATCATATTTATTTAATAAAATAAAATAAAACGAAAATTACATTAAAAATAAGATAATGAACTTATTAATTATTCAGTCCCAAACTACTTAAATTCCTAGTCCATTATTGCTTCTTCTTGATTCACATCATTTGGTCTTGTATTTTGGACCACATAGAGTAGCATTTTAGGTTTTAGGCTAGTTGGGCCTAGTTTTGGGCTTCATGGGCCTTTGGGCTTTTGGTATCCAATATTGGGCTCATTTTCATTCTTGTAATTTTTCCTTTTCATTGTAATTGTTTGACCAATTTAATTAGGTCATTAGAATAGGAAAATACAAGGAATACTAAAGTATGCTAATTAGGTTAAACTAGGTTTAATTTGGAAGCCATTTAAGTTACATTTGAGTCACATGTTTTGCACCATTGGTGGCTGAACATGTGACACTCAAATTAACCCTAAATGACTCTCAAATCAGACCTAAATGCACCTTGGTACCTAAAATTTTCGGACTTACACATGTGCACCAAAGTTTGAATTCAAATTTCAAATTTGAATTCAAACTTTAGGCGCCAATTTGTGTAGCTTTGGTTTAGGTACCTATGTGCTTCATTTCCGTGCATACTTAAGTCCTCCCTTCACATTTTTGTATTCACTTTGATATATTCAGAAATTTGAGAGCCATTGAGCCAAGTTTCTTCTTCAAAGTCACCGTGTGAATTCTCTCAAACCTTAGGGTTCACCATTGTTCCTTCTCTTTGAAGTGGACAATCCATTGATGCTTGAGCTTGGATACTTCCTTCTAAGCTTGACCTCCTTCCATTCCGAAGAACTCCCTCTCCTTAAGTCTCCATTCCATTCGGTTTGTATCTCCATTGAAGAGGATCCGAGCTAGGAGAAGAATAGGAGAAGAACTACATTCACTTTTCCTACCTTCTTCTATCAATTTTGGCATCAAGAGCAAGGTTCTTCTTGGAGATAAGTTCTCTTGTGTTTTGTCCGATTGTTTTGCTGTTTGTGTACTCTTGTATGTCTTCTTTGAGTTTCTATTCGGATCTAATTGTTTTGAATCAAATTTTTTCCATAGATCCATTGTTTGATTGTTCTTGATTTCTTCCACAATCAACTTGTTTAGGACCTATTAGCTTGTGCTTATTTTTGTTTCTCTTTGAGTCTCTCCATTCTTGTACGTGTCTGTGATTGGAATTCATGCATTGCATTAGATTTTGGTTTTGAATCCATGTTTTGTCTTAGAGTTTTTGTTTAGTCCTTATGTGTTTAAGAATTCCTTGAATAGCATGTTGACCTAATTTGTTTTGAGTGCATTATTCATCATTGTTGCTTTCGGTTTGCTTTCTATTGTGCCTACCTATATGTGCTTTTCCTTTTGCCTTATTGAGTTCATAATTTTCTATTAGTTTTAGCAAATTTCTTTAGAGTTAGGTTTCCATTGTGTACTTAAGTTTTCAATTCACTTTCCATTGAAAAATCTTATTAAAATTTGTGTTACTTAAAATTTCAAGTGCTTAATCCTACTTCTAGTGCACTATATTTTTGGATTCAAATTTTTAAAAAAAGTAAAGAGGCTTAAAACAGAGGAGAATACAGAGCCTAAAACAAAAGAAAAAGTTCTAAAGTTCAAAAGAAAAGTGTACAAAAAGAATCCAACACAAAAACCTAAAACTAGTGCACTACTTTCATCATTTTCACTTGAATTTTTGGCTAACTTGTAGTCTCGGTTTCTATAGCTTGGAATCTTAAAAAAATTTGAAACAAAAGGAAAATACCTTCTCTGGAATATTAATTTGAATTTAGAAAAAGAAATAATAAAAAAAAATATATATAAAGCAAATTAAAAGGAAAAATCCGAGAAGTGTACAATCTGAAATTTTCACTTGATTCCTTGGCTTGTTTTGACTACTATTTGGTTTATACTTATCCAATTGCTTTCAATTTTTTTTGTTTTGTTATTCTACTCTAGTACCTATCTAGGAACCTTCCTAACTGAGTGCTAGCCTTCTTTGGAGTCCTAATTTTCAGTTTTATTTGTTGAACTTCTTTGAGTCTTGTCATATACACCTATTACTCTTCATTTTGGTATAAGCTTTTCAAATTGTGATTTTGTTGCTTGTCTTGTTTTCTTTCCTTAAAATTCCTGTGCTGGAAGTGGCCTTAAATCCTTGCTTAAGGATCAAGCATTGACTCAACAAAGAGTAGGAAAAGTTTTGGACACTAAGACTACCAAATTTGACCTAATTTAGTGACCTAACTTTTCCTAAACTTCCTTCACTTGAGTGAACCTTCCTTTCACCTTGTGAGCAACCTTTTTTTTAAAACTATTTTGTTGTGTTCATTGTGCAGGTCCAGGAGCAACCTAAGTCAAGGGTTAGTGGCGGATTAAAACACTTAAACAAGTGTTAGAAAAATTGGACAACAAATCCGTCACTAATTGGTCACTAAAGCCGCCACAAATTGTTTCCTAGTGTAGTTTAATTTTTTGCAATTTCTCTTGTATTTTTAATCAATTTGTAAAGCTTGGAGGGAGTATTAAGAAGCTGGTCAGGTATATCTAATCTCTTGGTAGCTCACTCACGTGTAGTACTAGTGGAAGTGGCTTGGAAATTTCATATGTTTCAAGCTTCCACTTAGGGCAAAACGACTAGTTGCTTAATCTTGCTTCCTTTAAGTGTTTGAAGTTTAATTTTGTTTAATTTTGTTGCCTTGAAACGTCTAGAATTGTGTAGTTTTTAATTGCTCACGTTTAGTTAGATTCAAAAACAAACAAATTGTGAAAAGCATACAAAAAACTTTTTGTGAAAAGTTTTGGGGAATTGGAAGTACCACAAAGGAGTTTAGTGATTTCCACTTGAAAAGGCTTGGTTATTAAGTGGCTCTTTGTAGCTCACCTCCCTTGATAGTGCAACTTGTACACTTAGACTTCCAAGTGCTATTTTCATTCCTAGAAAATATCAAAAATATTTTATACCTTTTTGCATAGCATATAAATTCTCCTTGCTTAATCATGAGTCATATTTCTCAAAGTAGTAGTGACTTTGAATCTCCTAAAAGTTTTAAAAGAATTGTTAAGGAGGTTGAAACACTAAAACTTTGGAAGCAACAAGAGGTACTTCAAAAAGAAAAAGAGAAACTTGAAAGAGAAGTACAACTTATTGCTCTAGAGGAAGAGATAAACAAGATTAAGCTAAGAGAAGAAAAACTTTTGAAAAAAATTCATAAAAACAAAAGCCAAAAGAGTTCTTCAAAAAGTTCAACCAAGAGTTCCAATGACTCTCCTAGTCAAAATGAGGATAGCCTAAATCTTGATGCATATTACCAACCCCACCCTAGAAGAGTCATTAAGGAACCTAAAGTGAGGGAATCAAGGGTTGATCTCCCTTACTTTCATGGAAAAGAAAATGTGGACGCCTACTTAGATTGGGAGATGAACATGAGTGTGGAGGAGTATAGACAAAAAATGGAGTTATATCTCATGAGGGCTGGGATAAGGGAAGAAGAAAGATTGACCATTGCTAGATTTTTAAGTGGTCTCAATTTTGACATAAGAGATAGGGTTGAGTTACTCCCTTATAGGGACCTTGATGATTTGGTCCAACTTTGTATAAGGGTGGAACAACAAAATTTAAGGAAAAATTCTTTTAAAGGTAAAACTCAAACTAGCTCTTATATAAAAAAAGAAGACAAGAGGGAGGGTCAATATGACTCTTCTAAAAACTCTAGTAAGGGTCAAGAAAAAGAAATAGAAAAAGATAAAGATAAAAATAAAAATTTTGTCACTTTTAGTAGTAAAACTAGTGACATCAAATGTTTTAAATGTCTTGGGAGAGGCCATATAGCTTCTCAATGTCCAACTAAAAAGGTTATGATTTTGAGAGGACAAGACATTTATAGCAGTCATGATGAATCTAGTTCTACCACTTCAAGTGATAGTGAGACTAGTGAGGAAGATCATCCAAGTGAAAAGCTATATCCTGTTGATGGTGATCTTTTTATGATCAAAAGGCTTTTTGGAAGTCAACCTTGTCCCACTTCACTATCACAAAGAGAGAACATCTTTCACACAAGATGTTTAGTTTCCAAAAGAAATTGTTCTCTTATTGTTGATAGTGGATCATGCTCTAATTGTTGTAGTACAAGGTTGGTTAACAAGTTAACCCTTACCACTATTCCTCACCCTCATCCTTATAAACTTCATTGGCTCAATGAAGGTGAGGAATTGGAGGTAAATCAACATGTTAAGGTCAAGTTTTCTATAGGGGACTATAAAGACAAAGTTTTATGTGATGTGATCCCAATGGAAGCTTGTCATATTTTGCTTGGTAGGCCATGACAATTTGATAAACACACTATACATGATGGCCTCACTAACAAAATAACCTTCACTCATAAAGATAAGGAAATTGTTTTTAATTCTTTAACACCATCCCAAGTGTTTGAGGATCAAAAGCAAATGAAAAGAAAAAGAAATAAAGAAAGGAAAGAAGGAAAAAGTGTGGATGAAGGGGACTCCACTAAAACATTTGTGAACAAGGAGAGTTATTTTATTACCAAACAAGCCTTGCAAAGAACTCTCTTTATTCATAAAAGTTTTGACTTTTATCCTAATGCTGCCACTAATCTTAAAGTTGAGAATGAGGAACAAAATCAATTTCAAACAAAGAATTCTCAACTTCGGGATATAGTGAAGAAGGAAAGGACTATTTTTAGTTTTACTCCTTATACTACTTCCTTGGAGGTGCACAAGGGAGAAAGTATTTTTGTGGTCTTAATAAAACACCCAATTTTTGGTTTACATTGTTTGGTAGATACAACTTGTAATAATCTATATTCTATGTTTGCTTCTATGGGAAGATCTTATTCTTTTGAACTTAATATGATTCCTTCCCTACAAGACAAATATAGTTTATATGATTATAAGTATCTAGCAAACAATCAAATCCAAAATTGTTGAGGATGTTTTCTAGTAGTTTTTTCTTTATTTTTTAGGAAAAGCCTAGGTTACCATTTAGGGTACTTTAGGCAAGATATAGTAGTGTTTAAAAATCAATCTTTCCATTGTCTTAGTCATAGTGTTCTCACATTTTTAGTTTTTACTTCTAGGTTATGCTTAGGAGAGGAGCCTATTTCTAGAGAGTCTAATATTTTATCTTTCTTTGTTAGGTTAGAAAGTAGGACTCCTCTTAGGATCCATGATCTTTTTTCTTACCATGTCACTTCTTATTCCTTGCATGTTTTACATGTAGGTGCTAATGTTTCTTCCATGCATCCTCTAGATTTGAGGACAAATCCTTTTCAAGAGGGAGGGGATGATGGAATCATACTTGGGAATGCAAGAGGTGACACACTCAAAGATCCAAGAGGAGTTGGCTAGACATGAAGGTTTGGGCCAGTCAGGGCCCAATGGGCCTGGGAAGGCCCAAGTTGAACTTTTCATGGGCCATATTTTGTTATAGCTATTTTCATATGTTTTGTATACATCATGTTAGTATAGGTATCATATATTTTGGTCTTGTATTTTGGACCACATAGAGTAGCATTTTAGGTTTTAGGCTAGTTGGGCCTAGTTTTGGGCTTCATGGGCCTTTGGGCTTTTGGTACCCAATATTGGGCTCATTTTCATTCTTGTAATTTTTCCTTTTCATTGTTATTGTTTGACCAATGTAATTAGGTCATTAGAATAGGAAAATACAAGGAATACTAAAGTATGCTAATTAGGTTAAACTAAGTTTAATTTGGAAGCCATTTAAGTTACATTTGAGTCACATGTTTTGCACCATTCGTGGCTGAACATGTGACACTCAAATTAACCCTAAATGACTCTCAAATCAGACCTAAATGCACCTTGGTACCTAAAATTTTCGGACTTACACATGTGCACCAAAGTTTGAATTCAAATTTCAAATTTGAATTCAAACTTTAGGCGCCAATTTGTGTAGCTTTGGTCTATGTGCTTCATTTCCGTGCATACTTAAGTCCTCCCTTCACATTTTTGTATTCACTTTGATATATTCAGAAATTTGAGAGCCATTGAGCCAAGTTTCTTCTTCAAAGTCACCGTGTGAATTCTCTCAAACCTTAGGGTTTACCATTGTTCCTTCTCTTTGAAGTGGACAATCCATTGATGCTTGAGCTTAGATATTTCCTTCTAAGCTTGACCTCCTTCCATTCCGAAGAACTCCCTCTCCTTAAGTCTCCATTCCATTCGGTTTGTATCTCCATTGAAGAGGATCCGAGCTAGGAGAAGAACTACATTCACTTTTCCTACCTTCTTCTATCAAAAAGTGAGACTAAATTAAAACAAACAATTATTATAAAAGATGAAATTATATTTTTAACCTATAAAATCTAAGCGTGCACGCACCAAGAATAGAGGAGGGGGAATTAATCTTAATCTATCCGGTCTCTTAGTTGGTTTATAGTTAGCATCTAATTATTAATATAATTATATTATGTATGAATAAAAATGGGATACGCTGCAATATTGCTGCTTGCTCCACTATATAGCGTCACCCACATCAGTAGTATATTGCATACTACAGTGAATACAAATTGATTACACCATATGTAGCCTAATAACCTATGTACTTGAATGTGTACGTCGAATTAAATTGAAGTGCGTGCTTGATAGTTGCATGAATTTTCTCAACTAGTCATCACATCTTTTTTAATAAATATATTTCTGATTATCAAACTTTTAACATTGATGCAAGATGAACCAATGTAAAATCTAAACAAGAGTTTAATAATAATAAGATTTAAATGTGATCGAGTGAATTTTAATTTTAGTTTTTATAAAAGAATTATTTAGTTTTATCTCTCAAAAATTTATAATTATCACTTTTAGCTTTATTCTTATGTTAATTTAAGAAGTGTACATTTGGTGCAAGTCCCACTATCCTTTGCTTAAATTTTCAAACGGCATTTGATAGTATGAAACAAAGTCAAGTTGGCAAAATTTAATAGCTGGCGTCGACAATTTTAATAGGCAAAAGGACTAAATTGAAGCTCGAGAGCCCTTGCAAATGAAAACCAATGTAAAAGTTGGTTGGTTGCGGTAATTCCCATTGAACCATCTTAATGTATGTTGGCCAATTAAACTGTCTTTTAAGTGTCGTGTCAAGAAATTAATGACAAATTTTATATTTGAGTTTTACTTTTATTTTTTGTCAATAAATATAATTTACACAATGTCTTAAAATTAATAATAAAAATGGATGCATTTGTTATATATGACTTTTAAATAATAAAATTAAATTATTAATTAAAATTTGTAATTAGGTTACTTCAAAATTTCACTATTTATTCAATTATTAATTTAAGTAATTCAACATTTATGCTCTGTAATTTAGGATTAAAGTTTGATTTTTGACTCGAATACAAAATTGTCACAGAAAATATTATTATAGTCGTATATAAAGGTCGATCTAATAGGAAAAAGTTATACTTATTTAAAAGAAAATTATTATATAAAATTCATACTAAATTAAATATAGAAATTTATTTTATTTTAATATAATAACAATTGTGAGCATTATTAATATTAATAATATTTTATAAGGTTGGCATGAATTTAAAACAAAATAAATTTTTAATATAGTTTTAAATTTTTTAATACCTTTAATATAGGAAAAGATAAACATCACTTATATAAAATTAATAGTTATTAAAACAAATTTATTTAAAACTAATATATTTTTTTTTCCAATTCATTCTCCTTTAAAGTAAATTCAAATAATTAAATTTAAAATAATTTTAAAATTTTATTTTTCTAGAAGTTGTGAATAAAAAAAATTAATTTGATGTGGATACATAATAAGAAAAAATAAAAATAACTTACCATTAATTAAATACATAATTTTATTAGTATCATTTTTACAAAAATATTTATTTTATAATTCATACTATTGTAATATAATTTAATTTTTGTATTCATCTTAATATCATTTTTTGTTTTAATTTATAATAAATATAAAGTATTTTTTTCTGTAACATTTTAAATGAGTAATAAAAGCTTTTAAATAATTTACAAATAATAATATCTATGCATGTATATAATTTTTAGTTATATAATTTTATTAATAAATTAATTGTAAATAATAAAGTAAGATTTATTATTTAAGAAATAAAATAAAAAATATACATAAAAAAAATTAAACTTCATATGGGGTTTAAGGTTGTGGCCTTGTTTGTCTTGCAGCAACCACAACCCACTATCCTCATAAGCTCGCTCACGGTAAGTTCCCTGACCAGGTCCACATAGTAAACACACCAAATAAACCCCAAGTAGTTATCTCATATATTAGTTATCTATTAATCTCCTAACTAGTTGTTGAAGTTAGAAGAAAAACACATAGAAAGGGGATTGAATATGTGTGTGTGTGAATGGAGAAATTTTAAAAACGTTTTCGCAAAGGGACTCTTTTTCGTCCAATAAATATATTATTTTGAATACTTAAGAACTGTGCAGGATTTGCTCAACAAAGGATTTTGTGTCTGACAGTTTATCGTATGCACAAGAAAAATGTTTCTCAAAATAATAAGTTAATCAAATGTATTTTTCATCTAAATAGAGTTATAGCGATGAATAAGTAATGGACAAAATTTTCAGTATGATGTATTAACTAAATGAAATTGAGTCTGAAACGTAGATAAATAATGCAAAGATTTTTATACTAGTTCTCTTAGACTGAGCTACATCCAGTCTCCTTCAATTGAAGGATTCCACTAGATTTTCAATTAAGTACAAGTATTATCGCCACTACTAGTTTGCCAAGTATTGTCGACCATTTCTGGCCCGCCAACTGCACTTGTCAGCGCTAATATTCTTTGTTCAACCTCTTCAGGCTCGCAGTGAGTATTCTCGACCACTCCTAGTCCCGAGTATTATCAATCAATCCTGGTTCGCCAACTTCACTCATTGGTGCTAGTATTCTTTGTCCAGCTTCTTCAGGCTCTTAGTGAGTATTTTGGACCACTCCTGGTCCCGAGTATTATCAACCACTCCTGGTTGGCTAACTTCACTCATTAGCTCTAGTATTCTTTGTTTAGCCTCTTTAGGATCTCAATGAGTATTCTCGACCACTCTTGGTCCCTAAATATTATCAACCACTCCTGGTTGGCTAACTTCACTCATTAGCTCTAGTACTCTTTATTCAGCCTTTTTAGGCTCTTAGTGAGGATTCTTTGACAAGTCTCTCCAAGCTTATACTAGTATACTTTCCCTAGCCTCTTCAGGCTTTACAAATGATAGATAGTTTATTTTTGAGTGTGTAGTTTACTCTCACAGAGAGGATACAAAGATTTTCTACACTCACTAAGGTGCATGTTCCTAAGTTACACTTAGAACTCCTTAGTCTGCAGAGATAAATACAGTACAATATTGTACATTTGACTATGTATGCTTTGTCTCTGGTTTCGTTGCTTCTTGGGCTTGATATCTCTCTTCTCCAACCTTTCCAGCTTTGAAGTCATGACATATATATAGTCTTTGTAAAATTTTCCTGTTGCAAGTGTCCGTTGAAGTAGGATGTAGTCGTTCATGACTAGTTCGATCTTTCATTCAATGCATTAGATCTTGCATTAAATGTTGCTTCCTGTTTATAGTCATTGCATGAAGTCTTCTACGTTTTGTTAGCTGCAGTGTCTGACTTTAACTAAGACCTAGGAACTTTTTATCCTTTTTCGATCATCGTAGCTGCAGAGACGTTGTCTTTATCTGAAAAAGTAATGTACTTTTTCTGACACATGCATGCTTTTACTTTTGCGCTTGCTTTTCTTCTTTTTCTTCTCTTCCTTTCATCGCGCGATCATATTGAGGGCTTTTGTATGATTGTAGACGATGCCTGAATTGTCCCTTGAGACTTGATTCTTCAAATGCTTGCATGCCAGTCTTCGTCTATGTCTGGTAGTCCATGTGCAACTCATGACTTGATCTTCGTCTGAGCATTTGTCATTAATGCTTTGACTTCCTTTGGTCTGGTCAACATTGTAGATGGACAAACTTTATTTCTGTCAAGAATGCTTTTCAGTCTATGTTATCCTTCGCCTGATATGTAGTTGAATTTTGTCTAATTCTTGATCAGCCTTCGTCTGAGTCCTTATGTTGCGCTCTAGGTTATGCTTGACACACCTATGCTTGGTATTTGATTCATCATCGTATGGTGCTCATTTCCTATTTCATCTATCATTTGGCTTTGTCTGGTCTGATCCTTGTGCTGTGTTTTACCTTGACTAATCTTCGTCTGATACTCGAAGAAGTTTCGTCTGTGGTTTGTATAAGCTTCTTCTCGTTCATGAATGTGCTTTGTCTGGAGCTTGATCATTTTTCTTCTTGTGTTGGACTTGGCTTCGTTTGAGCTTTCCGTCTGATGCTTGAAGCTTTCCTTCCTTTATATTGGTTCCATTATAAGAAGTAGCACATGCACTATTCTTCAACTTGCTTGTACTTATATTTTTTTGAAACACTAACACACTTGTTAGAAATAACAATATGTATTATATTTATCTCATTCAAAACTTTGCTGGGAATTGCTTCGTCTGACTTAACAATCTCTCCCTTTTTGATGATGACAAATATAATTGATCAAATTGTTTCAGATAAAACTAAATCAGAGTAGTACGTAGTTCATAACAAGTTTGCATATTATTAATGTTACTACAACTCTCCCCCTTAGTGTATGCTCTCCCCCTTACTAGATTGTTTCTTATTCATTTTTGATTCATATGTCATATTTTATCAAATTCTTTTCTATTTCTCCCCCTTTGTAATCATAAAAAGAAATAGATGAATTTCTAAGAGAAATTTGATACCAAAAAAAGTAACGTAACAAGCGAGATACCAAGCGAGATCCTACATATCAAAATCAGAACTTTGATCAAAGCATTCCATACATCAAAACAATAATTCTGGATGAAAAATGTATATTGAATTTAATTGAATCATCAATGTATACAGTGAGAAGAATCTATACAGCCAAATAAATAAAGAATACAGTAGATTATTCTCTGATAGCAAAACTAGGAGAAGTGAAGGTAGTTCTTCTCCATGGATTTGCTTAGGCCGGATCTTCTTCAAAGGAGGATAAATTCTTCAACTCAAGAACACTTGCAAGCTATGAACTCACGGATGAACTAAACCTAGAACTAGGAGGGAAGCATCCAAGCTCAAGCATCAATGGAGAGCACACTTCAAA
Organism: Cajanus cajan; assembly: GCF_000230855.2. Classification (NCBI taxonomy): domain Eukaryota; kingdom Viridiplantae; phylum Streptophyta; class Magnoliopsida; order Fabales; family Fabaceae; genus Cajanus; species Cajanus cajan. Next base: position 42,765,737 of record NC_138521.1, on the reverse strand, counting down.
GGGAAGGATTCTAGGTGAATTCCTAAGGTTTTTGAAGATGAACTCAAGGAGACTTTGAGAGGGAAACTCGGCACTATGGCTCACAAATTTCATTAATCATTCAAAGTGAATACAAAAGGTGTTAGGAGAGAACATATAAGGCACCGAAAATAGGAGGAGACACTTGGCGCCACATGATAGGTCACATGTTGGCGCAAAGATTTGAATTCAAATTCAAATTTGAATTCAAACCTTGTGTCACATGTGCATAACCGGTCATGTGGAGCTAAATGCACATTAGATTGAATTTAGTATGTATTTAGGGTTGCATTTCGGTGTCACACTTGTGCAGCCAAGGTGGTGCCAAAAGTGTGACCTAAATGCAACTTAAATACATCCTAAATTTAACCTAATTTTGTCCTAATTCAAATGAACTACTAATCCTCCTTTATCCCTAAACTAATGACCAAAATACAATGGTCTAATGAATACAATGAATAGGAAAAATTACAAGGAGAAGAATGAGCCCAATATTGGGTATCAAAAGCCCAAAGCCCAAGAAGCCCAAAATTAAGCCCAAGACACTTAAACCCTAATCTATGGTCAAAATACAAGACCAATATCAAAGTGAATTCCTATACTAAGAAAATACAATTAAACATGGTGTTTATTCAAGTAATGTCCATGTGAGAAGCACCCTAGGCCCACCAAGATCGTTGGGCCCACTAAGCTCTGAAGCAAACAAGTCTTCCTGTAATCTCCTGGCCATAGCTCTAGTGGTTGGGCCTTTAGCCCTTGCTCTTCCATCATTCCCTCCCTCTTGAGAAGGATTCGTCCTCGAATTTGAAGAGTCTTCCTCATCATCACTAGCACCTACAAAAGGTTTAAGATCACTAACATTAAAAGTGGTGCTGACTCCATAATCAGAGGGTAAATCAAGCCTATAAGCGTTATCATTGATACGCTGTAAGACCTAAAAGGGACCATCTCCTCTAGGACTGAGTTTGGACTTCCTTTGATTTGGAAAACGTTCTTTTCTTAAGTGAAGCCAAACCCAATCACCTTCCTCGAAGATCATAGACTTCTTGCCTTTATTCCCTTGTTTTGCATATTTCTCATTTTGATTTTGAATATGATTTTTAATCATTTCATGAAGTTTCTTGACAAAATCAGCCCTTGAAGCCCCTTCCTTATGAATGAAATGTTCAACATTAGGAAGAGGTATCAAGTCTAAAGGAGTTAAAGGATTAAACCCATACACAGCCTCAAAAGGAGAAATATTGGTAGTTTTGTGAACTACCCTATTGTAGGCAAATTCAATGTGGGGCAAAAACTAATCCCAAGATTTGTGATTTCCCTTTAGGACTGCCCTAAGCATAGTAGACAGAGATCTATTCACTACCTCAGTTTGGCCATCTGTTTGAGGATGACAAGTAGTTGAAAAGAGGAGTTTGGTTCCTAGTCTTGACCACAAGACACGCCAAAAGTGGCTTAGGAACTTTGTATCTCTATCTGAAACTATAGTCCTAGGAAGCCCATGGAGTTTAATCACATCTCTAAAGAAAAGTTTTGCAATGTTGCTTGCATCATCTACTTTGTGGCATGGAATAAAATGAGCCATTTTACTGAAACGGTCCACTACCACAAAGATAGAATCCATTCCCCTTTGGGTTCTAGGCAAACCTAGCACAAAATCCATGCTAATATCTACCTAAGGAGAAGAAGCAACAGGTAAAGGTGTGTATGTACCATGAGGCATCACTTTAGACTTAGCTTGTAAACAAGCCAAACATCTAAAACAATGCCTTTGGACATGTTTTCGCATATGGGGCCAATAAAATTTTTCTTTTAGCAAACTAAGAGTTTTCTCAACTCCAAAGTGCCCCATAAGCCCACCTTCATGACTCTCTTTAATTAATAATTTCCTAATGGATCCTTGAGGTATGCATAACCTTCCTTCTTTATACAAGTACCCCTCAACCATATAGAAACCATCAAAAGCTTTTTGTTGACATTTTTTATAATTATCACCAAACTCAAGATCTTCCTCATACAACTCCCTAATATTATCAAATCCAAGAATTTGAGTACCTAGAGACACAAGCAAAATATGTCTCCTAGATAAAGCATCAGCTACAACATTTGATTTTCCTTTCTTGAATTTAATGATATATGGAAATTGTTCAAGGAACTCTAACCATTTGGCATGCCTCTTATTTAACTTACCTTGACCTCTTAAATATTTAAGTGACTCATGGTCACTATGAATGACAAACTCTTTGGACACAAGATAGTGTTCCCAAGTTTGTAAAGCTCTAACCAATGCATACAACTCCTTGTCATAGGTTGGGTAATTGAGGGAGGCACCTTTTAGTTTTTCACTAAAATAGGCAATGGGGTGTCCTCCTTGCAATAACACAGCTCCTATGCCAACTCCTGATGCATCACATTCTAGCTCAAAAGTCTTTTCAAAATTTGGTAGAGCTAAAATGGGTGCATTAGTAAGTTGATCTTTAAGTAATTGAAATGCTTGGTCATGCTTTGAAGTCCAATCAAATAAAATATCTTTTTTGACTAGCTCATTCAAGGGTGAAGCAATGCTAGAGAAGTTAGGCACAAATCTTCTATAAAAACTTGCTAGTCCATGAAAACTCCTAACTTACTAACATTTTTAGGCTTGGGCCACTCTTGAATGGCTTTGATTTTCTCGGGGTCCACTTGAACCCCATTTTTGCTTACAATAAACCCTAGGAAAACCACATGATCCACACAAAAAGTACATTTTTCAAGATTTGCAAATAATTGGTTTTCCCTAAGGATCATCATAACTTCTCTAAGATGTCCTAAGTGATCATCTTGAGAACTACTATAGATTAATATGTCATCAAAATAAACAACAACAAATTTTCCTATACACTCTCTCAAGACATGATTCATAAGCCTCATGAATGTACTTGGTGCATTAGTTAAACCAAAAGGCATAACTAGCCACTCATACAATCCAAATTTGGTCTTAAAAGCAGTTTTCCACTCATCACCCTTTTTAATTCTTATTTGGTGATAACCACTTTTAAGATCAATTTTAGAAAATATAGAAGCACCATGTAATTGATCAAGCATATCATCAAGTCTAGGGATTGGGTGCCTGTACTTGATTGTGATATTGTTAATGGCCCTACAATCACAACACATTCTCCATTTTCCATCTTTCTTGGGCACTAACAATACAGGCACAGCACAGGGACTCAAACTCTTTTGTACCCACCCCTTATTCAATAATTCATGGACTTGATTCTCTATCTCCTTAGTTTCTTGAGGATTTGTCCTATAGGCTGGTCTATTGGGTAGACTAGCCCAAGGCACAAAATCAATTTGATGTTCTATACCCCTAAAAGGAGGAAGGCCTTTTGGACCTTCACTAGGGAATATATCATCAAATTCTTTTAATAAATGAGAAACTTGAGGAGGTAAAGAACTAAGTTCAATGCTTAAATTATAACACTGAAGCACACTTCTACAAAGAAGAAGGTAAGAAGGTTTTTCAACAATAAGGGTTTGTTTTAATGTTTCTTGTTGAATTCCTTCTAATGAAAGAGATTTCTCTTCCTTCTTCTTTGAAGCTTTATGCTTCTTTTCTTCTTTGTTTTTTTTTTAACCAAGTTTTTTTTTCCTTCTCTTTTCATTTTCATTTGTACTTGATCCTCTATCACTTGTGAAGGAGACAAAGGATGAAGTACAAACTTTTTTTCTTTATGAATGAAAGTAATTTCATTGGTAAGGCCATTGTGCATGGTTTTCTTGTCAAATTGCCAAGGCCTTCCCAACAAAATATGGCAAGCTTCCATTGGAACTATGTCACAAACCACTTGATCTTCATAGTTACCAATAGAAAACTTGACTTTCACTTGTTTTTCAACATTGATATCCCCATCTTCATTAATCCAATGAAGTTGATAAGGTTTCGGATGGGGAATAGGAGTTAAACCAAGCTTCTCTACCAACCTTGTGCTACAACAATTGCAACAAGACCCACTATCCACAATGAGAGAACAAGCATTATCCAAAATTTTACACCTTGTGTGAAAAATATTCTCTCTTTGTGAAAGATGAGACTCATGAGGTTGGCTTCCTAGAAGTCTTCTAATCATTAGAAGTTGACCATCACAAGGATATGCATTTTCAATTGGATGGTCTTCCTTACTTGATTCACTATCATTTGAAGTATTAGAACTAGTCTCATCAACACTACTATAAACATCTTGCCCTCTGTAGACCCCTAAAATTGTCCGGGTCGGAAATAAAACTCGAAGACCCTCAAAGATCGAAGGAAAGTCAGCCAGAAGGACTCCTAGAAGACCATAGGATGGCTATCTTTAGGTTTAGAGGTCTTAGAGTAGCTTAAAATAAGGAAGTGGAGGGAATGAAGCCCAATACGGCCGTACTAAACTTAATACGGCCGTATTGAAGCTTCAATACGGCCGCAGTGAACTCAATACGGCATATTGAAGTTTCTGAAACTTCAATACGGCCGTACTGAAATCAATACGGCCGTATTGAAGCTTCAATACAGCCGCAGTGAACTCAATACGGGCGTATTGAAATTTCTGAATTTCAATACGGCCGTATTGAACCCAATACGGCCGTATTGAAGTTCAAAAATTTCAATACGGCCGTATTGATTCCATAGCCCGTATTGCGCCTGTTCCCTATAAATATGGCGTCATTTTGACGTCATTGGACACTTTTACACTGAGTTTTAACCCTCTTCTTGAGTATTCTGGGTTTTTTTGAGCAGTGCTCTGCCTAGAAATCACTCGGAGAGTTGATCCGACAAAGTTCTCGAGTTCTGAGCTTTTTGCTTGAGTCTCGAACTGAGTCGAAGGGAAATCCTCCGGATTTCCATAGTTAAAATTTTCTAGGAGGGAGCGAGCGGGCTTGTAGAGCGAGGGAACGCCAAAAAGCTTCCCAGTTTTACTTGAATATAAAAGCACGCTTCAAAGGTTTCTTCTTAAGACCTTCCTTTTACTGTTTTCTTTGTGTATATTTAACTGTCATCATGTAGATAGTTAAGTTATAATTGTTTAGAATAAATAGGGGTAATTTAGTAATTTCGCACTATTATTTTTAGAAATAATCTGTCATAGGGAACCCGAAAGGGGCGCTGTGGGGTGCTAACACCTTCCCCACGCGTAACCGACTCCCTTACCCGACTCTGGTTGTCATGGCCGAAGTCGATTTTTGAATCGATTGCCTTAAACTTCTTTTTCCAATGTTTTGAGTAAAACATTGGTGGCGACTCCATGAACCCTTTTACTACGAAAACCACTAATCCATGGAGGGTCCCGCTTGGGATTAACATGGATTGGTGAGACATTTAATAAATAAATTGGATAAGATCGACAAGGTCTCAGTTTGAGAACAAGTCGTTCTAATAATCCAATACATTTTCAAAACTAAAATAAAAGCGAGCTCGACCGTCTTCGCGACCGCCGAGGCCCGTTTGGGCCGGTGGCGACAGATGGCGACTCCACTGGGGAAGCCTCGAGAGTCAGTCCCATTTAGTGACAGATTATTTTTAACAAATAATAGTTAAAATTACTTTATTACCCCTCACTTGTATGATAACATGTTTATCTATTTGGCTTTAATAACTGTTGTATTTTTAAATTTACGCAATTGTTTGAAATAAAAACTGCACACAAACCTTTGCACACAACAGTTCCCTCTATACCCGGGGGCATGAGTGATTAACCATAGGGAGTGGATGTTAGTACGGCCGGTTGTCGAATGGGTCTATAGGTGCCCGTAGACCGTTGTCGGAAAACATCACTCAAGGTGATAACCATGAACTTGAGTCCGACGGTGCGTTGGAGCTTTCCATCGACCTACGATGAGAGGAATTGGGTCCCTATAATGGGGGCACCTTGGGGGCCTTGGACTGGTGAGAACAGTTAGAACCACCTTGAATATGCACCATTTCTGCAGGATACCCCTACCTCGTGATTCGCTCGAGACTGTTCGTGGATGAGTGAATTGTTTGTGTAAATGCTTATGTGCAATTGTTTGTGCATTAATAATAAACCTCGTGATAAGGTCTAAAGAATAATCCCCATGCATGAAAATACCATGACATGAGAGGAAAGACCATGTGTGGAAATATAATAAAAGTGAGGAGCATGTACATCATTACCAATAAGACCTCATGCATCCTCATCAATTATTCATTTTAGGATTACCAATACCCTCTCGATGTGAGTAAAAGGGACCCATGACTATTGAGATCCTCCGTTGGGGAGAGATCATAGGCTAGGGAGGGTGATAAACCTTCATCTTAAAAAGGCAGCGCCTTAAAGATGGAGGGTTATCAAGCTCATGTCAAGAGTGTATTCATACCATAATTAAACTAATTAGATTAAAACATTCATGTTAGAAAGTGGCTGGTCATCTCTCTATCCTCACACGCGCGCAGAAAATCAAGAAAATGGAGGCGCTAGAGGAACAAAACAAGAAGCTCACGACCGAGCTTTCACAGCTCAAAGAGCAGATGGCGCAAATGTTGGAACTCATGCGTCACCATAACATTCATGGATCTCATCACAGTGACCATGGGTCCCATCATGAGGGAGAGGAGGAAGAGCATGAAGAAGATCCTCCACATGCCATACCTATTGGGGCTGGAATCATGATTAAAGAGCCCGAAGTTTCTAAAGAACAATTCCACGCCCTCGAGGATCGGCTAAGGGCTATGGAGGGGCATGATTTTGACATCAAGGATGCCGCCGACATGTGTTTAGTGAGGGACATCCAACTCCCTCCTAAATTTAAAGTGCCGGATTTCCCAAAATACGTGGGATCGACTTGCCCCAAGAGTCATCTCACCATGTACTGCCGAAAGATGGCTGCATATGCCACAAACGAAAAGCTCTTGATCCACTGCTTCCAAGAGAGCTTGGCTGATACCGCGCTCAACTGGTATATGCAGCTAGATGGAAATCTAGTACACACATGGAGGCAACTGGCCGACGCCTTTCTCAAGCGCTATAAATACAACATCGACCTAACACCCGATAGGTCAGATCTTCAAGCCTTGAGTAAAAAGAACGATGAATCCTTCAAGGCGTACGCCCAACGTTGGAGGGAGTTGGCGGCACAGATAGAGCCCCCGCTGTCGGATAAGGAGACGGTGTCCTTATTCATCAACTCGTTGACTGGTCCCTATTACGATAAAATGATAGGGAACACAACGACACTCTTCTCGGACATCATCACCATTGGGGAGAGAGTGGAACAAGGACTTAAAAGTGGGAAGCTGGGTAAGCCTTCCCAATCATATGAAGCTAAGAAGGCCTTCGGGAAGAAGAAGGAGGGTGGAGTCAACGCCATAAATATTTCTTCATCTTCTTCCACTTCGAAGTCGGGAAAGTCGCAATACAACCCTGTGAGGAAGTTTGATAAACTTCCGACCACATATAGCGACCTCCTACCGAAGCTAGTGGAAGCACGTCTTCTAGCTTATGTTCCACCAAAGAAAATGGATCCACCCTACCCCGACTGGTACAATCCACAAGATAAATGTCTATACCATTCGGGGGCACCGGGGCACTCAACGGAGAACTGCAGAGTTCTCAAATATAAGGTCCAAGACCTTATTGATGCTGGGTGGGTCACCTTCGATTCGACAGCGCCCGACGTGAGCAAGAATCCTCTACCAAAGCAGGAGTAGAGAATGGCAAGCCACGATAGGGCCCCTTCATATTTTTCTTTTCTTTTCTTTTAGGGACTCATGATCAGTACCCGAGATCATGAGAACCTTTTCATGTAAATAAGGGTCTTTGTACAGTTTTAATACATATCAATAAAGAGGCATTTTTCACATATCATTCTCTCTTTTGTTCTTTTCTCTCTTCCCTCATTAATATTAATAATTCTAAACCTAAACAGAACCAATAAAATAATTATGTCTGTAATTGTTCGCTCTGACCGAGATCCAAAGTTGAGGACGAATGGGTTGAGTTGGACAGTGATGAGGAGACCATCTCTCCGGATCTGCAAAGACTGCTAGAACGAGAAGCTCGCCTACTCCAACTCGTCAAGAGAAATTGGAGATTGTGAATTTGGGGCATGGCCGAGAGATATAAGAGGTCAACATTGGGACCCATATCAGTGATGAAATAAGGACACATGTTTCCGCTATGATTATAATAAAATCATTCTTCATTGCTTCTTTTCTTGCTTATAATAAAATTCTAAACCACATTATTTTTAACCCTGTTTGAATAAACATGAATGAGGTTAAAATCATCTTAATAATAATAAACCCACATCATTTTTATGTGGAGGTGTGTGTGACAACTTGGAGCACCTTCCCTTGGCCTTGACAAGTGCCATCATGGGTAAAAAGAAATCTTTCAAAATAAAAGAAGCTCGGCAGGAAACTCAAAAAAGGGGACTGCGCAAAAATAAGAGCAAAAGACCCGCTAGGAATCCCACGAAAGGGTGACCTAGGCAAAAGTTAGGGTTACAAAAATAAACAAAAATAAAGGTCCGCTAAAACGCCACAAAAGGGTGTTTTAGGCAAAAATAAGGACAATCAAAAAACAAAATAAATCCATGATGGTACCATGAACCAAATTCAAAAAGAAAGGTTCAAGGGAAGCTATCCAAGTTGTCGAATCACAACACGATTTTTTAACTTCATAAGTGTTTAATCAAACAAGCCTAAACACTTAAGCCTACCTTGGCCACCCATTCTTACAAAAACCATTTTTGAAAAATAAATCCCCTCTAAAACACAAACTTCAGAATAAAAATATCTTTCCCTTCTTTTCTCTCTTGTCCCAAAAGATTTTAGAATAATCTAGTGGAAGCATGGAGAAATAAATCATCACTGAAAATGTATCTAATCTGAATAATAAAATGGTGGAAGAACTGTGCCAAGAATTCAAGATCCAACACCGCAACTCTTCCCCATATCGGCCAAAGATGAATGGGGCAGTCGAGGCAACCAATAAGAACATCAAGAAAATAGGGCAAATGATGGTTGCCTCATTTAAAGACTGGCACGAGATGTTACCCTTCGCTCTTCATGGTTATAGGACTTCAGTACGCACATCTACAAGAGCTACTCCATTCTCCCTCGTCTATGGGATGGAGGCAGTTCTACCCGTCGAAGTCAAGATACCTTCTCTAAGGGTAATTATGGAAGCAAAACTTTCCGAGGTAGAATGGGTTCAAAGCCGGTATGACCAATTGAACCTCATTGAAGAAAAACGGCTGAACGCCATATGCCATGGTCAAGCCTATCAGAGGAAGATCAAAAAGGCTTTTGACAAGAAAGTCCACCCTCGAGTCTACCATGAGGGAGAGTTGGTAATGAAGAAATTGCTACCAACTCGAAAGGACAAAACCGGAAAGTGGGCCCCAAATCACGGAGGACCATACGTGGTAAAACGAGCCTTCTCAGGAGGAGCATTGATCCTCACAGACATGGATGGAAAAGAACTTCGATACCCAGTCAACGCTGACCTGGTAAAGAAGTACTATGCTTGAAGACGTTGCTTGCATAAGCCCGCTAGGATGAAAACCCGAAAAAGGGCATCCTAGGCAAAAGTTAGGGCAAAACAAAAAGCCCGCCAGTACAAGGGTACTAAGCAAAACAAAGGCAAAATTATCCCCGCTAGGATACGTCCTAGGCAAAAGTTAGGGGCAAAAGAATAAGATGTAAAAGCAAAGCAAGCAACGGTCACTTGAATCGAAAACCGAAAGGCAGTTCAAGTGATTATCTTCTAGAAGCAAGCGTCTTGCAGCATCTACACTCCTGGCTCAGGCATCTCACCCGAAGCGATTAAGGGAACGGGAAGAGCGACAATTACAGATATAATTGTTTAAGCCAAAAATGTATATAGCCTACCCTGGCCAGCCATTCTTCAGAAATTCCTTCTGTATATCTTTCTGTAAAAAACACTTGTGAATATTAATAAAATATCTATTCATTTCTTTTCTCTCTTGACCATGTGATTATGCCTCTAAATTGGTATTTCTAAAAAAATTGTATGAAATTCCTCAATAATCGGTCAATAAAGAAAATTGAAGGGGTTCCTATAAAATCCGTAATCTCCTGCATAAAAGGCTCACAAAAATATTCCCTCACGTTGATGACAGAAATTCCTCCAAGAAAAGGAGGATAGGGAGAGCCATTCATTTTTCTAAAAACAATTAAATAATACAACTTGCATTTGTGCATCACACACATTAGTTGCACATTCAAAGACCTTATCATGAGGCAATTGCATAAAATAGAAAAATAGAAAATTACTTGTGTATGACAGCAGTCAACAAAAGCCGAAAACAAAAAAAGGCAAGGATACAAACAATACTCCTCAGTTTGTACAGAATAATTGAGCCTGGAGAGGCTTGCTGAAAAAATACTTCCTCAGAATAATGGAGCCTGGAGAGGCTTGCCGAAACAATACTCCCTCTTAAAATAATTGAGCCTGGAGAGGCTCGCCGAAATAATACTCCCCAGAGATATCTCAGCTTCCACTCACGGGCCAAATTTCCCAGTGAAAGCTATCAAACCAAGATCAGCAAAATTCCCCAAGAGAGGCTTGATCATCTAAACAGAATATCCAAGTCGAAAGGACTTAAACCTCCTCAGTGGAAGGTAGCTTTCCAACTCAAAGCGATGAGTGAAGCTAAGCCTGAAGAGGCTTTCTAAATAATACTTTGGGATATATAAACTTTAAATCCCCACTCGCCTACTCAGAGGCACCCCTTCAAAAAAGAAATTATAAAGATCAATAAATCATTCCCCAAGCGGAATCTGGCACTCAGCCGAACACCGAACATCAAGATAATTCGCCTACTCAGAGGCACTTCTTCAAAAAGAGAAAATCAAAAGATCAATAATCATTCCCCAAGTGGAATCCGGCTCTTAGCCAAACATCAAGCGTCAAGATGATCTGCCTAACAGAAGAGGCTAATCACAATCAACGACAAAATCCCCCAGCGGATAACAGCCTACACAGAGGCAACAAAAATCAAAAAAAATCAAAAAAGAGTCACCCGAATAAGGATAACCGGGATACTCCACAACGTCAAAAGGACGACAGCCAATCATAAGGCATCGCTCACATCAGAAAGAGCATCTTTGTGTCTGCACCCCCAAGGAATCAGAAATTCCCCAATGGGCACCAACTACCCAATGGAAAGTTGGGACACAAGAACCTATGAGTAACTGCACATCCCCTAGACGGATCCCTGCGTTATCCAGCCCTCAGTGGCACAAAAATCAAAAACAACTGTCAAAGCAGCATCGTGGACTGTGAAGACAAAATCATCTCAAAGCCTAAGAGGCAATACTTAGCTACCCAGATGTCCAGAACACCGAGGTATGCACAAGCCTGGAGAGGTAATACTCAGCTACCCAGATGTCCAGAGCACCGAGGTATGCACAAACCTGGAGAGGTAATACTCAGCTACCCAGATGTCCAGAGCACCGAGGTATGCACAAGCCTGGAGAGGTAATACTCAGCTACCCAGATGTCCAAAGCACCGAGGTATGCACATCCCTGGAGAGGGCAATACTCAGCTACCCAGATGTCCAGAGCACCGAGGTATGCACAAGCCTGGAGAGGTAATACTCAGCTACCCAGATGTCCAGAGCACCGAGGTATGCACATCCCTGGAGAGGGCAATACTCAGCTACCCAGATGTCCAGAGCACCGAGGTATGCACAAAGCCTGGAGAGGTAATACTCAGCTACCCAGATGTCCAGAGCACCGAGGTATGCACAAACCTGGAGAGGCTACTCAACAATTTTCCACCGGAAGACGCTACAAGTCAGAAGGTTGGCATATCACCCGGACAATTGGGTCAACTCCTTTACTTGTCAGCCGGTACATCAAAAGGCCGTCCGACTAAGTAAAGGGGGGGCAGCTGTAGACCCCTAAAATTGTCCGGGTCGGAAATAAAACTCGAAGACCCTCAAAGATCGAAGGAAAGTCAGCCAGAAGGACTCCTAGAAGACCATAGGATGGCTATCTGTAGGTTTAGAGGTCTTAGAGTAGCTTAAAATAAGGAAGTGGAGGGAATGAAGCCCAATACGGCCGTACTAAACTTAATACGGCCGTATTGAAGCTTCAATACGGCCGCAGTGAACTCAATACGGCGTATTGAAGTTTCTGAAACTTCAATACGGCCGTACTGAAATCAATACGGCCGTATTGAAGCTTCAATACAGCCGCAGTGAACTCAATACGGGCGTATTGAAATTTCTGAATTTCAATACGGCCGTATTGAACCCAATACGGCCGTATTGAAGTTCAAAAATTTCAATACGGCCGTATTGATTCCATAGCCCGTATTGCGCCTGTTCCCTATAAATATGGCGTCATTTTGACGTCATTGGACACTTTTACACTGAGTTTTAACCCTCTTCTTGAGTATTCTGGGTTTTTTTGAGCAGTGCTCTGCCTAGAAATCACTCGGAGAGTTGATCCGACAAAGTTCTCGAGTTCTGAGCTTTTTGCTTGAGTCTCGAACTGAGTCGAAGGGAAATCCTCCGGATTTCCATAGTTAAAATTTTCTAGGAGGGAGCGAGCGGGCTTGTAGAGCGAGGGAACGCCAAAAAGCTTCCCAGTTTTACTTGAATATAAAAGCACGCTTCAAAGGTTTCTTCTTAAGACCTTCCTTTTACTGCTTTCTGTGTGTATATTTAACTGTCATCATGTAGATAGTTAAGTTATAATTGTTTAGAATAAATAGGGGTAATTTAGTAATTTCGCACTATTATTTTTAGAAATAATCTGTCATAGGGAACCCGAAAGGGGCGCTGTGGGGTGCTAACACCTTCCCCACGCGTAACCGACTCCCTTACCCGACTCTGGTTGTCATGGCCGAAGTCGATTTTTGAATCGATTGCCTTAAACTTCTTTTTCCAATGTTTTGAGTAAAACATTGGTGGCGACTCCATGAACCCTTTTACTACGAAAACCACTAATCCATGGAGGGTCCCGCTTGGGATTAACATGGATTGGTGAGACATTTATTAAATAAATTGGATAAGATCGACAAGGTCTCAGTTTGAGAACAAGTCGTTCTAATAATCCAATACATTTTCAAAACTAAAATAAAAGCGAGCTCGACCGTCTTCGCGACCGCCGAGGCCCGTTTGGGCCGGTGGCGACACCCTCTTAAAATCATTACTTTTTTGTTGGGCATTGAGAAGCTATGTGGCCTCTCCCAAGACATTTAAAGCATTTGATGTCACTAGTCTTACTACTAGAAGTGACAACATTTTTATTTTTCTCTTTTTCATTTTCAAGACCCTTGCCAAATTTCTTAGAGGCATCATATTGACCCTCCTTCTTGTAATCCTTCTTAACATAAGAGCTAGATTGAGTTTTGCCTTTAAAAGAGATTTTTCTCAAATTTTGTTGTTCCACCCTTATACAAAGTTGGACCAAATCATCAAGGTCCCTATAAGGGAGTAACTCAACTCTATCTCTTATATCAAAATTAAGACCACTTAGAAATCTAGCAATGGTCAATCTTTCTTCCTCCCTTATCCCAGCCCTCATGAGATACAACTCCATCTTTTGTCTATACTCCTCAACACTCATACTCTTTTGTTGGAGTCTTTGGAGCTTATCCATAAGCTCCCTACTATAATAAGAAGGTATGTGCCTTCTTCTCATAGCACTCCTCAAGTCATTCCAATAAGTGATGGGAGGATCATTGTGAAGTCTTCTCTCTCTTTCCAAGGATGTCCACTAATACATGGCTTGTCCTTGAAAAGCTAGGGTGGCTAGAGGAACTTTTCTTTCCTCACCTACTTGATGACAAGTGAAGATTTGCTCCACTTTCATCTCCCAATCCAAGTAGGTGTCCACATTATCTTTTCCATGAAAGTAAGGGAGATCAATCCTTGATTCCCTCACTTTGTGTTCTTTAATGACTCTCCTAGGTGTGGGTTGATAGTAAGCATCCATATGTATATTACCATCATTATCTTGACTTTGAGAATCATTGGAGCTCTTGGTTGAGCTCCTTGAAGAATTTTTTTGACTTTTATTTTTATTTAATTTTTTTAAAAGTTTTTCTTCTCGTTGCTTAATCTTTTGAATCTCTTGTTCTAAAGCCATGATTTGTACTTCCTTTTCAAGCTTTTCTTTTTGTTTTAGAAGTATCTCATCATTTTGCCAAAGTTTTAGTGCTTCAATCTCCTTTACAATTTTTTTAAAACTTTTAGGAGTATCAAAATCACTACTACTTGGAGAATGGTGACTCATGATTAAGCAATGAGATGTTATATGCTATGCAAAAAGTTATAAAATGTTTTTGGGATTTTCTAGGAATGAAAATAGCACTTGGAAGTCTAAGTGTACAAGTTGCACTATCAAGGGAGGTGAGCTACAAAGAGCCACTTAATAACCAAGCCTTTTCAAGTGGAAATCACTAAACTCCTTTGTGGTACTTCCAATTCCCCAAAACTTTTCACAAAAATTTTGTATGCTTTTCACAATTTGTTTGTTTTGGCACTAAACTAAACGTGAGAAAATAAAACTACACAATTCTAGACGTTTCAAGGCAGCAAAGTAAACAAAATTAAAGTTCAAACACTTGAAGGAAGCAAGGATAATCAACTAGTCGGTTTTCCCTAGGTGGAAGCTTGAAACATATGAAATTTTCAAGCCACTTCCACTAGCACTACACGTGAGAATGCTAACAAGGAGTTAGATATACCTGACCAGCTTCTTAATACTCCCTCCAAGCTTTACAAATCGATTTTAAAATACAAGAGAGATTGCAAAATTTAAACTAGCCTAGAAAGCAATAAATGGCGGTTTTGGTGACCAATTAGTGACGGTTTTTGTGTTCAACTTTTCTAACACTTGTTTAAGTGTCTTAATCCGCCACTAATCCTTCAAATTTGATGCTCCTGGACCTGCAAAGAATCACAACAAAAGAGGTTAATGGTGGCTGCCTCACAAGGTGAAAGGAATGGTCACTCAAGTGAAGGAAGTTTAGGAAAAGCTAGGTCACTAAATTAGGTCAAATTTTTGTGGTATTAGTGTCCAAACTTTTCCTACACTTTGTTGAGCAATGCTTGATCCTTGAGCAAGGATTTGAGGCCACTTCCAGCACAGGAAAATTATTGAAAGAAAACTAGACAAGCAATAAAGCACAATTTGGAAAGCTTATACCAAAATTAAGAGTAATAGGTGTATATGACAAGACACAAAGAGGTTCAACAAGTAAAACTGAAAATTAAGACTCCAAAATAAAGCTAGCACTCAGTTAGGAATGTTCCTAGATAGGTACTAGAGTAGATAAACAAAACAAAAAAAATTTGAAAGCAATTGGATGAGTATAGAACAAGTAGTAGTCAAAACAATAACAAGGAATCAAATGATTTTCTATCAATACACACCTCACGACCTTTTCAATTTAAAATGTCTTATATATTTTTTTTAATTCTTTCTTTTTCTAGTCTCAAATTAAGACTCCAGAGAAGGTGTTTGCCTTTTGTTTCCAATTTTTCTATGATTCCAAGCTATAGAAACCGAGACTACAAGTTAGCCAAAAATTAGGTCAAAATTCAAGTAAACTTGAGAAACTAGTGCACTAATCTTTAGGTTTTGATTTGGCTTCCTTATGAACTCTTTTCTTTTGATCTTTTGAACACTTTAGGCTCTGTTTTAACTCTGTTTTTCCAGCCTTAATGTATATATATTTTTTTTAAAACTTGAATCCAAAGATAATGCACTAGAAGTACTTGAAATTTTGAATCATAAATGTTTTTATAAGATTTTTCAATGGAAAGTGATTTGAAAACTTTTATGAACACAAAGGAAACCTAACTCTAAGGAAACTTGCTAGGACTAATAGCAAATCATGAACACAATAAGGTAAAAGAAAAAACACATATAGGTAGGCACAAATGAAGTATGACCGAATCAACAATGTAGACACAAAATTCAAAATAACACTAGGTTAAACATGCTATTCAAAGAATTTGCAACATATAAGGACTAAACACAAACTTCTAAGACAAAACAAGGATTCAAAAACAAAATCTAATGTATATGCATGAGGTCCAATCACGGACACATACAAGGAATGGAGAGACTCAAAACAAAATCAAAATTAGCACAAAGCAAATAGTTCCTAAACAAGTTGATTGAGGAAGAAATTCAAAAACAATCAACAATGGATCTATGAACACAAGAACATCAAAATATAGATCCGAAAATTGAAACTCAAATTAAGACAAGACAAACACAAGAACACAAGAACACGGGCACAAAAATGAGGAACACTTATCTCCTTGAAGACCTTGCTCTTGATACCAAAATTGATAGCAAAACTAGGAGAAGTGAAGGTAGTTCTTCTCCACGGATTTGCTTAGGCCGGATCTTCTTCAAAGGAGGATAAATTCTTCAACTCAAGAACACTTGCAAGCTATGAACTCAGGGATGAACTCAACCTAGAACTAGGAGGGAAGCATCCAAGCTCAAGCATCAATGGAGAGCACACTTCAAAGGGAAGGATTCTAGGTGAATTCCTAAGGTTTTTGAAGATGAACTCAATGAGACTTTGAGAGGGAAACTCGGCACTATGGCTCACAAATTTCATTAATCATTCAAAGTGAATACAAAAGGTGTTAGGAGAGAACATATAAGGCACCGAAAATAGGAGGAGACACTTGGCGCCACATGATAGGTCACATGTTGGCGCAAAGATTTGAATTCAAATTCAAATTTGAATTCAAACCTTGTGTCACATGTGCATAACCGGTCATGTGGAGCTAAATGCACATTCGATTGAATTTAGTATGTATTTAGGGTTGCATTTCGGTGTCACACTTGTGCAGCCAAGGTGGTGCCAAAAGTGTGACCTAAATGCAACATAAATACATCCTAAATTTAACCTAATTTTGTCCTAATTCAAATGAACTACTAATCCTCCTTTATCCCTAAACTAATGACCAAAATACAATGGTCTAATGAATACAATGAATAGGAAAAATTACAAGGAGAAGAATGAGCCCAATATTGGGTATCAAAAGCCCAAAGCCCAAGAAGCCCAAAATTAAGCCCAAGACACTTAAACCCTAATCTATGGTCAAAATGCAAGACCAACATCAAAGTGAATTCCTATACTAAGAAAATACAATTAAACATGGTGTTTATTCAAGTAATGTCCATGTGAGAAGCACCCTAGGCCCACCAAGCCCGTTGGGCCCACTAAGCTCTGAAGCAAACAAGTTTTCCTGTAATCTCTTGGCCATAGCTCTAGTGGTTGGGCCTTTAGCCCATGCTCTTCCATCATTCTCCCCCCTAACTTGGTTATCCCTAAGCTAGTTTCCCTAGAGTGATTATGAAGACGGAGGTGGATCCTTGGAAAGCTGAGATGCCATCAAGTTGAACAAACGGTCCAACTTGTTGTCCAGGTCTGCTCTGAACTTGTTGAATGTCTCTATAGAGACATATTGCTGTGCTGGTTCAGACGTAGATAAAAGAGCCTCAAGAGGGGCAGACACTGCGATTGGCTCAACATAGATAAGCTCAGACGATTCAGATGGTTCCATTTTAGAAGGAGCATCCTAAGGCATAGGCATGCCTGGTTTCCATGAGGGAATGTCCTTGCACCAGTCATAGATAGGAGCTTTGTACCATGAGTCTGTAACAACCTTCCATTCATCCTTGTACAGGTCTAAGCTGAAAAGCACATAATGTACCATGAGTCTGTAACAACCTTCTGATGGAGGACCATCCTTGGTACTTCACTTCATGTGAGACCCATCACATGGTTCATGACTATGGCTAATTTGAGTAGTATAGAATTTATTGCTTTATTCCATTTTTACCCTTGTATTTTGGGGTATTTTAGTCCTAGGATTTATTTCTTTGTATTTCCCATTTTTGCCCTTGTATTTTGGAGTAATTTAGATGCTTAGGATTTTAATTGGGCTAGGGTGCATCCATTAAGGAGGTGACGCACACTTAGTGGTGTTGTTTGGTCATTTTTTTGGTGTTAGGTAGGCTTAGGCCCAATTGGAGGGCCAAGGATGCATGGACTTATCATGCACCTTGTTGTAGCCAACCTAAACCCTTAAAGATGCCAAACTTGGCCACCAAGTAGCATCTAGGGTTGCATTTGGCATTTCATTTAGGGTACATTTCTCCCTAGTGAAATTCGGCCACTCACCCTAAATGCAACCCTAAATGCAAGCCTTCCTATATATTCCCCTAGTCTAGCTCCTTGTAGACACTTTGGATATTAATGATATTGAGTGTGCATTTTGCCTCATTGTCATTCTCCTTAGTCTCTAGGAACTCCACGGCCTCCTCCCCTTCTCCTCCTCCTTCCACCACCGTGAGTGAGTGAGTTTGGCCTACCTTGGGTGGCCTTCACCAACCTTAGTGAAGTGAGCTAGCCAAAAGGAGCAACACCCCACCAAACACCTCCCATACACCTTGTGCGCCACCTCCATCACCCTAAACACCAACCTTTTCCTTAGCACTAGGTTGCCTTTGGCTAACCTCCTCCCATCTCCACCCTAAGAGAGCAAAACCCTAAATAGGTTTCATCCTACACTTGGATGAAACAACCTTGAGCAAACCCTCTTCACCTTCACCTTTGTGCTTCCGCCACCATCTCCTTCATTTTTCATCATCTTTTGGAGTCTCCCTTGTTGAACCAAGATCAAGGGCGTGCATGGAACTAAGCCACCTTCCATCAAGTGGTATCTAGAGCCATGGTTCTTCAAGGGTAAATGTTTTCCTTCCTTATTTTCCTTTGAGTCTTCTTTGTTCTCTATTTTTGGTATTCGGTCATTTCTCTTCTTCTCCTCTCTTGACCGAATATTTTTGTGTGGTTCATACTTGTTTTCCTTGAACCTTCCATGTTTTAGGTTCCATTGTTAGGTTGTCATATTTCTATGCTAGGTTGAGTATTACATGTTCATGCATTTTTCTTTTTGAATCTACCTATTGTTTTGTCATTTTTACTTCCTATATTTTGTCTTACATATTTTCCATGTATGTGCCCAAACACCTTGCATGAAAACATGAAAAATACCATGATGCATACATCTTAAGTGGGCGTGTCATATAGAATTCCTATCTAGGTCATTCATGCATGCTAATAGCTTCTAGCATGTTCTATGTTGCCATGATTTTCCATGTGTGAACCTTCTTGCACATGCTAGAAAAACCGCCCATCTTTACCCTTGCATTTTCACTTGTCTAAGTTGCTTTCTTGTTTTCCAAGAACCCTAAAAGAATCTAAGAGGTGCTGGATATTTTGTGCTAAAACAACTTGACCTAAATAGTACAAAACCAATTCCACTCAAAATATTCCTTAAAGAACCTCTAAGGATGCGCCACTTGTCTTGCTCCTATGCTACATATTTTTGACCTAATTTTTGTGCCACCACAAGTGCAAAACCTAAGCAACAAATTGGGTTGAAATTTAAAAAAAAAATTGGAGCCAAGGACATTAAAAAGCAAAAGGCCGTGAACCCAAAAAGAACAAGAATAAAAAAAAAAAAAAAAAAAATTATACCTTGGACAAAAAGGACTTGTTGCTTGACTTGTGGACTTGGACCAAATACCTTAGCATTGGAGTTGGAACTTGACCATTTTGGACATATTTTTGGGACTTATACCTTGGCTGGACCGAAAACATTAAAAGATTTAAGCAAGTGAAACTTAAACACAAACCCATTCTAGTGCCATTCTAGGTTTATTCTTTTGAGTGCTATCTTTTATTGATTGAGTCTTAATTTTTTGCTTGTCTTTCTTTTGGCCTCTTTTGTTTGTCTCCATAAATTCTCTTTGAGTTTAGCTTTCCTAATTGTGCCTTTTCAGTTTTATCTTTTTGGAACTCTTGCTCTTGGTTGGTTTTCATTGATTGTAGGTGAAGCACCTATCTAGCAAAGTAGCAATCCTTTGGTGGATTGAGTGGAGGAGTGAACCAAAACCCAACCTAGCCTTTGGAAGGGTTTTCACTAAACCAAAGGAGAGTAAACACTTTGGAGAGGTGCTAATTCGTTTGCTCATTGTGAAGGAACCACAAGAGGAGGAGTTGAAGACTTAATTTCTTGTTTACCTTGTTTTTACTTGCTTTCGGCCTCTTTGTTTTAGGCCATTCATTTCTTCCATTTGGTTTGTAATTTTGGCCATTTTAAACCTCTTCAACTTGGGTTTTAGAGCGTGTAGAGAAGGTGATTTGAAAACCTTCACTAGGACCTCGACTAGTGTATGTTCTAAATTGCTTTCCATAGCATGCTTTATAGCTTTACTAGTATAATTGTCTAGGATTTTTACTTTTGCTTCCAAAATGTTTAGAAGGCTTAATTCTTTTGCCTACTAGGGGTGCGTGCACACACACACTTGGTAGTGTCAAAATTGTTTTTGTAAGAAAGGTAAAAAGGGCTTAGTAATTTTTACTTGAAAAGGGCTTGGTTATTAAGTGATTCTTTGTAGTCCACCTCCCCTTGAAGGTTCAATTTGTATACTTAGGCCTTTTCTACTTATCTTGCACCTTCAAAACTTTTTGTGAAAACCTTTTTATCACTCAATCTTTGTGAAACCCTTTTTAACTCTTTGTGAAAATTTTGTGAAAACCTTTGATCAAAGATGAGTGAGCATTCTAGTGTACATGGTCATAATTCTCATAGTACTAGGTCTAGTGTTAGGGATGAGCTTAGGCAATTGAAAGATTACCTAAGAAGAAAAGAGGAAGAAAATATAAAAAGAGAGGAAGAAATTAGAAGAAAAGAAAAAGAGCAAGAAAGAAATAATGAAGAAATAAAAAGATTGCTAGAAAGATTAGTTGTGGGAGGAGAGGCTAGTGGTTCAAGACCAAAAGTCACTTCTCCACAACCCTCAAGAGGAAAGGGGCACATGTATACAAGTACTCATGAGGAGGAAGGGCATCATACCCAACCTCCAAGTGATATCTTCTTTAGTAGTCATCACAATGATGATTACTATCAAAGGCCCCCAAGACATCATAGAAATAGGGAGTCCTCCAATAGGGAACCTAACATCAATCTTCCCCCATTTCATGGCAAGGATAATGTTGAAAATTATTTAGATTGGGAAATGAAAGTTGAGCAACTTTTCTCTTGCCATGGAATAAGTGAAGATAGGAAGGTTTCTTTAGCAACCCTTAGCTTCCAAGGGCATGCTATGTATTGGTGGACCTCCTTAGAAAAAGAAAGGAGAATAAATCATGAGCCCCCAATCCAATATTGGAATGAGCTCCGTAGTGCCTTAAGAAGGAGGCATATTCCTCCATACTATGACCGAGAGCTTATGGATAAGCTTCAAAGATTGAAACAAGGGTCCTCTAGTGTGGAAGAATATAGGCAATCTATGGAGTTGCTAATGATGAGGGCTGGGATTAGGGAGGAAGAGAGGACCACAATCTCTAGATTTCAAAGTGGTCTTAATCTTGAGATAAGAGACAAAGTTGAACTTCTACCTTATAGGGATTTGAATGAACTTGTTCAACTTTGCTCAAGAGTGGAGCATCAACTTACAAGAAAACCTTTTCGAAAAGACTCCACTCCCTCTTATTCCAAGAGTTTTAAGAAGGAGGGCCACTCTTCCCTACCTTATCCCAAAGAAGAAAAAGAAAAAGAAAATTCATCTTTTAAAGCCCCTTCCAAAGAGTCTAAGTCAAGTGAAATCAAGTGCTTTAAGTGTCTTGGAAGAGGACATATTGCTTCTCAATGTCCTACAAAGAAAACCATGGTTTTAAAAGCCCAAGATCACTATAGTAGCCTTGATGAAGCTACTTCATCTTCCTCTAGTGAAGAAGAAGCCATAGACTCCGAGGAAGAAATTTTACCTTGTGAAGGAGACTTATTGTTGGTTAGAAGGCTCCTTAACAATCAATCTAGTGAAATTGACCAATCACAACGAGAAAACTTGTTTCAAACAAAATGCAATGTCTTAGAAAGTACTTGTTCTCTCATTGTCGATAGTGGGTCTACTTCAAATTGTTGTAGTACTAGATTGGTTGATAAGTTAGCCTTGACTACAAAACCTCATCCTAAACCTTACAAAATGCAATGGATCAATAAGGATAGAAGTGTTGTAGTTAACCAACAAGCAAGCATACCAATCTCTATTGGCAACTATAAAGAAAATGTTTTGTGTGACATAGTGCCATTAGAGGTTAGTCATGTCTTGCTTGGGAGGCCATGGCAATTTGACAAGCACATAATCCATGATGGCCTCACCAATAAAATAAGTTTCCAACACTTAGGTAAGAAGTTTGTGTGGTGTCCTCTATCACCCTCTCAAGCGAATGAGGACCAACTCAAACTAAAGGCTAAGAAAGATGATGAAGAGAAAAGCAAAAACAAAAACAAAAAGAAAAGAAAAGAAAAAAAGAATTTTTCCTTTGAAGAAAAAGGGCTAGGTTCAAGTGAACCTTAACCCTTGTGCCATCCTCCTTCTTTTGGTGCCAAAGAAAGATGGCAATGGAGGATGAGCACCTTTTTTTTAAAAAAAGCCATCATTGCATAAAAGGCACCCAATCCTAAGTTAGATGATTTGGTGAATGAATTGCATGGGTCAATAAAATTTTGGTGATGCCTCTTTGGCTCTTCCCTTTGCCCTAAGCACTTTCATTCAACAACTTATGTACTAAGGATTGCATAGTTAAGTTTTAATTTTTACTTCCCTAATTGTGGTTTCACTTCTTTTGAAGGATCAATGGAATGGAAGAGCTTAAAGATTTGAGGTCAAATCCTTCTCAAGAAGGAGGGTATGATGGAGGACCATCCTTGGTACTTCACTTCATGTGAGACCCATCACATGGTTCATGACTATGGCTAATTTGAGTAGTATAGAATTTATTGCTTTATTCCATTTTTACCCTTGTATTTTGGGGTATTTTAGTCCTAGGATTTATTTCTTTGTATTTCCCATTTTTGCCCTTGTATTTTGGGGTAATTTAGATGCTTAGGATTTTAATTGGGCTAGGGTGCATCCATTAAGGAGGTGACGCACACTTAGTGGTGTTGTTTGGTCATTTTTTTGGTGTTAGGTAGGCTTAGGCCCAATTGGAGGGCCAAGGATGCATGGACTTATCATGCACCTTGTTGTAGCCAACCTAAACCCTTAAAGATGCCAAACTTGGCCACCAAGTAGCATCTAGGGTTGCATTTGGCATTTCATTTAGGGTACATTTCTCCCTAGTGAAATTCGGCCACTCACCCTAAATGCAACCCTAAATGCAAGCCTTCCTATATATTCCCCTAGTCTAGCTCCTTGTAGACACTTTGGATATTAATGATATTGAGTGTGCATTTTGCCTCATTGTCATTCTCCTTAGTCTCTAGGAACTCCACGGCCTCCTCCCCTTCTCCTCCTCCTTCCACCACCGTGAGTGAGTGAGTTTGGCCTACCTTGGGTGGCCTTCACCAACCTTAGTGAAGTGAGCTAGCCAAAAGGAGCAACACCCCACCAAACACCTCCCATACACCTTGTGCGCCACCTCCATCACCCTAAACACCAACCTTTTCCTTAGCACTAGGTTGCCTTTGGCTAACCTCCTCCCATCT
This sequence comes from Cajanus cajan, assembly GCF_000230855.2. Taxonomy (NCBI): domain Eukaryota; kingdom Viridiplantae; phylum Streptophyta; class Magnoliopsida; order Fabales; family Fabaceae; genus Cajanus; species Cajanus cajan. The sequence goes on along the minus strand of NC_138521.1, from coordinate 42,742,168 downwards.
CCACCCTAAGAGAGCAAAACCCTAAATAGGTTTCATCCTACACTTGGATGAAACAACCTTGAGCAAACCCTCTTCACCTTCACCTTTGTGCTTCCGCCACCATCTCCTTCATTTTTCATCATCTTTTGGAGTCTCCCTTGTTGAACCAAGATCAAGGGCGTGCATGGAACTAAGCCACCTTCCATCACCTTCCATTCATCCTTGTACAGGTCTAAGCTGAAAAGCACATAATGGATGAAGTACTCCTTGTTGAGAGTGTCAAGGTCTAACTCACGTCTTTTCTTCCGAAGAAAGGCGATAGATGTGTCGGAGAAGTGCATCAGCTTGCATAGGGTCATCCAACGATACCCACGTAACATAAGAGTCTTTGCCTTTTCTTCGTTTGAAAGACCAGACAAACCTACCTCCTGACTACACTTATGCATCAAATTTTGATAAAAATTTTCAGCATCGTCTTTAGTGCATTGAAGTGCATTGGCGGGATCCCATGGCTTGTCCAAGCTTACCCCTGGATAGTTGCGAACCTCAACTATTAAAGGTTTAGGCATTGGTCTGAGATGAAGTGCGGGATCCTTCATCTTGTTTCGATCGGCTTGAGAAAGACGGGGGAAAATGCAGTCAGGGTAAGTGAAAATTTGGGTGTCTTTGGTGGTGTATAGTGAAGGAGGTATGTATAATTGTAAGGGTGTATCTATACACAGGTGCAAATGCCCAATTATTGCAAGGTCAAACGCTAAGAGGCAGCAAAGGTGACTTATATTTACAGGAAAGAATGTGGTTGGTGTTTTGTGGAACTCTACCTTTGGTAGAGGGGACGGGGGCTGTCTCGGATGGATGGTTTGTGGTGGATGGAGTTTTCTTTTTGCATTTGGGTGGTGAGGAGGATGGTTGTTGATGTAGGGAAAGGATGAGTTGAGGAGTTCCCTGTGGTGAAGTCCATGCAGTTTTGGACTTAATCACCCCTCTTGGGTAAATCTTTCTCTTGAAGGTTGGTGGAGGAAGAGCAGTTATAGCACCTGGTGGGAGAGCCAGGTAGGCCTTAGACGGAGTGAAGGGGATGTCCAGGCAGTATGGTGTGCATTCGTAAACCCCTTCCTCGTATTCATAGACCAACGTAGAGAAGTCTTGTTGGCATGGTGGAGATGAGGCTTGAGTTGTTTGACCGTGAGGGTCAGTGACAACAACAACAAGAAAATGCTTTAGAAGATAGTACGCAGACAAAGGATGTCTGGACTGATCTTTAACCTTTTGTGGAGAGGAGGGAGGATTCTTCTGCTTGAGTCCAAAGGCTAGTGGACGAGCAAGTCTAGAGAAAGGAGCTGGAGGAAGAGGTTGCTCCAAGTAGTAGTACTCTAGTTCATAAGTTGGCTTGTTAGAAAGAATGGCTTCATACTTGTACGAGTTCCCTTGCGAGTCATGTAGAGGGTTTCCTAAAGCGTCTAGTATGGTAAAGCCTTCTTCAAGCCAAGAGTACACCGACCTGTAATACCCTAGGGCATGTTTAGTGGGCTTCTGCAATATATAGCGCCTAGCCTAGTTGATGGGGTAAAGTCCACAAAGCACACTTATTGTCCTGTCCGTGATTTATGGACGTGGCTTTGGATGCAGACCAACTTTATTTCTCTTCATCACGTCCCTGTTTGTAGTGAGTTGGACGCTCTGAAGCTATTCCACCTTTTTGTCTGGGTTAGCTGCACTAGGAAAAATGATGGAGTATAAGTCTATCTCTAGGTGCATCCCTTATGGAATCAACAGATTCAATGTTTGTCTTGTTGAAAATGAAGGAAGAGGCCATGGAGGCACAATCAGATGATCGGCTCTAATTACCGTCTTTCTTTTCCTAAGAGCAAGTGTATTTATAGGGATGACCTGTAAGGAAATTGAGGTTTAGAAAAAGTTTAAGAAAGATAGAGAGGAAGGAGTTATAGGAATATCACTTACAGGGGAAGAATGTACAGTGATAAGGGAGGAAGGACGTCCACAGTAACTTTAGACTGAGCTGAAGGGACGATGACTTCAGCCTCAGTTTCATCAACCTCCTTTTCAGCCTCAGGTGGAGGAGTGCATGCTGACTACTCCAGTTTAGCAACCACCTTTTGGGCTAGCCTTATGACCCTTTTTTTCTTAGGGTGAGGTGGAGCTAGAGGAGGTAGAAGGGATTTTCTTTTTAATGCCTTCCCAATGGATTAGCTATCCTCTACATCAGACACAGAGTCTTCGTCTGATCTTGATTGAAGGATCATTCTCCTCTTTGTTGGTTGTGCAACAACAACCAAAGGTTTATCCTCCTTTGGAGACAAATGGGGTTGGCACTTCTTGGTTGAGCGAGTCACCGGTTGTTCTTCTTCAATCTCCTTCTTTATCTTCAAGGCCACCATGGGGTCAAAGATGTTGTAGCTTACTGGCATCTTCCCCAGGTTTGCCTTTATGAAGATAATGGGTTTCAGTCTCTTGTTTCTCCCCATCGCCATAATCCTCAGCTTTTCCTCTTCTTCAAGGGTGAAGAAGGTATGGTAGACTTTGTGGTCCCAGAGGATCTTGTTGAGGAGCATGGTGTGAACCACGAACTTCTTGCTGTCTTTCAAGCACCCTCTCCAATGCTGAAAGAGTACTTGAGGGAGGTTGAAAGTAGTTCCAGTTATCATCTGGAACAAGCAGAACTTGTGCAAGTCTGAGACATTGTCCTTGGCGCCTACCTTGTGAAGGATCGACTTATTCAGCATCTGCTGATAGACCTTAGCCTTGTCTTTAAACTTGTTGTAGGCTATAGGTCCTCATTCACCCCGCTTGTGAAGGACCTTGGTAACATGGGTTAGACCACTAGCATCAGACATCCACCCCTTGTGGTAGATGGTGCTTCTCTTTTCGCACCCTATGGCTTGTGCAATGGTGGTAGGGCAGACTTTGACTGTTACTCCCAACACGGTTTCTTCGAAGAATCCTTGAGAGGCCTTTAAGGATTCGTAGAACATCTTCACCAAACTAGGGTATACAACCTCCTTGATGTTGAAATACCCGAGGATTCCACAGTCAGCCAAATCGTTGTAGATGGGTATTCCCCATTCCTTCATCTGGCTGATGTTGAAGTGATGTTCCAAATAAATTATTGGCTTTACCTCCGTGGAGAAGGTATGAGCGCAGTTAGTAGCTTTGCGCATTTTAGCAGGGATGGTCACGGTTGCAGCCTTTTCAGTTGGTGCGGCCATTGTAGTGGAATGAAGAAGGTTTGAGAGATTAGGGTCTTGGGCTCAGAGAGAAAGCTTGAAAGTTTGAAGCCTTAAGAGTGTGAAGTGTGTAGAGTAAGATAATGAGTTCGAGGGAAGATATAAGGTTTTTGAACCAGAAAAATATTTCTATTTGTTTGACGTGGCGCCTTTTTTGTTTCCTCATGTAGAGTGACGTGTGTCTTGCATAGCTTGCATTAAATTCAGGGTAAAGGATCTGGCTTTTCAAATAAAACCCCCAAATGATGGTTTTGTTATTCATTAATTTAAAGAGTTTTGTCCTTTAAATGCGGAGAATGTTTGTCTCCGACTGCTCTTGACAGATTTTGCGTTTAATGATGAAGGTCATTCATTAGGAATGTGCTAGACTGAATTTTCATACGCAAGGATTGAATATTCTGACGCAAGGAAAATTACCTAGACACTTCATTGGACGAAGGTTCTTAGACGCAGTAATTTCTTACTGCCCTTTCAGGAATATTCAAACGCAGTGGTTTACTATGTTTGTTTTCCTATTGTGTTTCAGACAAAATTGGACAGTAAATATATTAGTATTCTAGTACAAACATTTGGAACATGCTTCATTGAATTAAATGAGTTGATACCTGTTTTACCTATTCCAATTGTTTGTCCTTCTTGCTTTTTGACTTCCCGATTGTCCTTCGTTCTTCCATGGATTGTATTCTACCCTTGCAATGTTAATTGCTCTACCTAAGGGGTCAAGCTCTGATACCAATTGAAGTTAGAAGAAAAACACATAGAAGGGGGGTTGAATATGTGTGTGTGAACGGAGGAATTTTAAAAACGTTTTCGTAGAGGGACTCTTTTTCATCCAATAAATACATTATTTTGAATACTTAAGAACTGTACAGGATTTTCTCAAACAAAGGATTTTTGCATCTTACAGTTTATCATCTGCACAAGAAAAATGTTTCTCAAAATAATAAGTTAAGCAAGTGTATTTTTCTTCTGAATAGAGTTACAGTGATGAATAAGCAATGGATGAAATTTTTAGTATGATGATTTAACTAAACAACATTACCTTTAAAACGTAGATAAACAATGCAAAGATTTTTATACTGGTTCGCTCAGACTAAGCTACGTTGATGGAAGAGCATGGGCTAAAGGCCCAACCACTAGAGCTATGGCCAGGAGGTTACTTGAAGATTTGACTGCTTCAGAGCTTAGTGGGCCCAATGGGCTTGGTGGGCCTAGGGTGCTTCTTACTTGGGCTTAATTGATTATACACCATGTTTAATTGTACTTTCTTAGTTTAGGAATCTATTTTCATGTTGGTCTTGTATTTTGACCATAGATTAGGGTTTAGGCTAGTTGGGCCTAGTTTTGGGCTTCATAGGCCTTTGGGCTTTTGGTACCCAATATTGGGCTCATTATTTTCCTTGTAATATTTCCTATTGATTGTATTCATTAGACCATTGTATTTTGGTCATTAGTTTAGGGTTTAAGGAGGTTTAATAGTTCATTTGAATTAGGACAAATTAGGTCAAATTTAGGATGAATTTAAGTAGCATTTAGGTCACACTTTTGGCACCACCTTGGTTGCACAAGTGTGACACCGAAATGCAACCCTAAATTCACTCTAAATTCAACCTAATCTATCATTTAGCACTACATGACCGGTCATGAGCATGTGACACAAGGTTTGAATTCAAATTTGAATTTGAATTCAAATCTTGGCGCCAACATGTGACCAATCATGTGGCGCCAAGTGTGCTCCTCAATTTCGGATGCTATATGTTTCCCTCCTCTCATCTTTGTACTCACTTTTGAACATTATAGAAATTTGTGAGCCATTGGCCGAGTTTCCTCTCTCAAAAGTCTCCAACCTCTCACCTTCAAAAACCCTAGGCTAGTTGTCTACTTTCCTACTTTTTGAAGTGAGAATCCATTGATGCTTGAGCTTGGATGCTTCCCTCCTAAACTTTGGAAGAGTGTATCCGTGAGTTCATAGTCTTCAAGTGCTCTTAGTTGTGGAATCAAGTCTCCTTTGAAGAAGATCCGGCCTAAGCAAATCCGTGGAGAAGAACTACCTTCACTTCTCCTAGTTTTGCTATCATTTTCCCTCCCTCTTGAGAAGGATTCGTCCTCGAATCTGAAGACTCTTCCTCATCATCACTAGCACCTACAAAAGGTTTAAGATCACTGACATTAAAAGTGGTGCTGACGCCATAGTCAGAGGGTAAATCAAGTCTATAGGCGTTATCATTGATACGCTGTAAGACCTGAAAGGGACCATCTCCTCTAGGACTGAGTTTAGACTTCCTTTGATTTGGAAAACGTTCTTTTCTTAAATGAAGCCAAACCCAATCACCTTCCTCGAAGATCATAGACTTCTTGCCTTTACTACCTTGTTTTGCATATTTCTCATTTTGATTTTGAATATGAATTTTAATCCTTTCATGAAGTTTCTTAACAAAATCAGCCCTTGAAGCCCCTTCCTTATGAATGAAATGTTCAACATTAGGAAGAGGTATCAAGTCCAAAGGAGTTAAAGGATTAAACCCATAAACAGCCTCAAAAGGAGAAATATTGGTAGTTTTATGAACTACCCTATTGTAGGCAAATTCAATATGAGGTAAAAACTCATCCCAAGACTTGTGATTACCCTTTAGGACTGCCCTAAGCATAGTAGACAGAGATCTATTCACTACCTCAGTTTGGCCATCTGTTTGAGGATGACAAGTAGTTGAAAAGAGGAGTTTAGTTCCTAGTCTTGACCATAAGACACGCCAAAAATGGCTTAGAAACTTTGTATCTCTATCTGAAACTATAGTTTTAGGAAGCCCATGAAGTTTAACCACATCTCTAAAGAAGAGTTTTGCAATGTTGCTTGCATCATCTACTTTGTGGCATGGAATAAAATGAGCCATTTTACTAAAACGGTCCACTACCACAAAAATAGAATCCATTCCCCTTTGGGTTCTAGGTAAACCTAGCACAAAATCCATGCTAATATCCACCCAAGGAGAAGAAGCAACAGGCAAAGGTGTGTATGTTCCATGAGGCATTACTTTAGACTTAGCTTGTAAACAAGCTAAACATCTAAAACAATGCCTTTGGACATCTTTTCGCATATGGGGCCAATAAAATTTTTCTTTTAGCAAACTAAGGGTTTTATCAACACCAAAGTGCCCCATAAGCCCACCTTCATGACTCTCTTTAATTAATAGTTTCCTAATGGATCCTTGGGGTATACACAATCTTCCTTCTTTGTATAAATACCCCTCAGCCATATAGAAACCATCAAAAGCTTTTTGTTGACATTTTTTATAATTAACACCAAATTCAAGATCTTCTTCATACAATTCCCTAATATTATCAAATCCAAGAATTTGAGTTCCTAGGGACACAAGCAAGGTATGTCTCCTAGATAAAGCATCAGCTACAACATTGGATTTTCCTTTCTTGAATTTAATAATATATGGAAATTGTTCAAGAAACTCTAACCATTTGGCATGTCTCTTATTTAATTTACCTTGACCTCTTAAATATTTAAGTGACTCATGGTCACTATGGATGACAAACTCTTTGGACACAAGATAGTGCTCCCAAGTTTGTAAAGCTCTAACCAAGGCATACAACTCCTTATCATAGGTAGGGTAATTGAGGGAGGCACCTTTTAGTTTTTCACTAAAATATGCAATGGGGTGTCCTCCTTGCAATAACACAGCTCCTATGCCAACTCCTGATGCATCACATTCTAGCTCAAAAGTCTTTTCAAAATTAGGTAGAGCTAAAATGGGTGCATTAGTAAATTGATCTTTAAGTAATTGAAATGCTTGGTCATGCTTGGAAGTCCATTCAAATAAAATATCTTTTTTGACAAGCTCATTCAAGGGTGAAGCAATGCTAGAGAAGTTAGGTACAAATCTTCTATAAAAACTTGCTAAACCATGAAAACTCCTAACTTCACTAACATTTTTAGGCTTTGGCCACTCTTGAATGGCTTTAATTTTCTCGGGATCCACTTGAACCCCATTTTTGCTTATAATGAACCCTAGGAAAACCACATGATCCACACAAAAAGTACATTTTTCAAGATTTGCAAATAATTGGTTTTCCCTAAGGATCATCATAACTTCTCTAAGATGTCCTAAATGATCATCTTGAGACCTACTATAGATTAATATATCATCAAAATAAACAACCACAAATTTTCCTATACATTCTCTCAAGACATGATTCATAAGCCTCATGAATGTACTTGGTGCATTAGTTAAACCAAAAGGCATAACTAACCACTCATATAATCCAAATTTGGTTTTAAAAGCAGTTTTCCACTCATCACCCTTTTTAATTCTTATTTGGTGATACCCACTTTTAAGATCAATTTTAGAAAATATGGAAGCACCATGTAACTCATCAAGCATATCATCAAGTCTAGGGATTGGGTGCCTATACTTGATTGTGATATTGTTAATGGCCCTACAATCACAACACATTCTCCATTTTCCATCTTTCTTGGGCACTAACAATACAGGCACAGCACAGGGACTCAAACTCTTTTGTACCCAACCCTTATTCAATAATTCATGGACTTGATTCTCGATCTCCTTAGTTTCTTGAGGATTTGTCCTATAGGCTGGTCTATTGGGTAGACTAACCCCAGGCACAAAATCAATTTGATGTTCTATACCCCTAAAAGGAGGAAGGCCTTGTGGACCTTCACTAGGGAATATATCATCAAATTCTTTTAATAAATGAGAAACTTGAGGAGATAAAGAACTAAGTTCAATACTTAAATTATGACACTGAAGCATACCTTTACAAAGAAGAATGTAAGAAGGTTTTTCAACAATCAAAGTTTTTTTTAAAGGTTCTTGTTGAATTCCTTCTTTTGGAAAAGATTTTTCTTCATCCTTCTTTGAAAACTTATGCTTCTTTTCCTTCTTTTCTTTTTTTTTTATTCAAGTTTTTTTTTTCTTCTTCTCTTTTCTTTTTCATTTGTACTTGATCCTCTATCACTTGTGAAGGAGACAAAGGATGAAGTACAAATTTCTTTTCTTTATGAGTGAAAGTAATTTCATTGGTAAGGCCATTGTGCATGGTTTTCTTGTCAAATTGCCATGGCCTTCCTGTAGACCCCTAAAATTGTCCGGGTCGGAAATAAAGCTTGAAGACTCTCGAAGACTGAAGGATAATCAGCCAGAAGGACTCCTCGAAGGCCCTAGGAGGGTTCTCTGTAGGTCCAGAGGTCTTAGAATAGCTCAAAATAAAGAAGTGGAGGGAAAAAGCCCAATACGGCCGTACTGAACTCAATACGGCCGTATTGAAGCTTCAATACGGCCATACTGAAGTCAGTACGACCGTATTGACACTTCAATACGACCGCTGCGAACTCAATACGGGCGTATTGAAATTTCTGACTTTCAATACGACCGTATTGAACTCCAATACGACCGTATTGAAGTTCAAAAATTTCAATACGGCCGTATTGGCCCTGTAGGCCGTACTGCGCCTATTCCCTATAAATATGACGTCAATTGGACGTCATTCGACACTTTTTCACTCAGTTTTGACTCCCTCCTTGAGTATTCTGGGGTTTTTGAGCAGTGTTCTGCCCTAGAAATCTCTCTGGGAGTCGATCCGACGAAGTTCTGGAATTCTGAGCACTTAGCTTGGAGATTCGAACCTAGTCGAAGGGAAATCCTCCGGATTTCCATAGTCAAAAGTTTTTAGGAAGGAGCGAGCGAGCTTGTAGAGCGAGGGAACGCCAAAAAGCTTCCCAGTTTTACTCAATATATAAAAGCACGCTTCAAGAGGTTTCTTCTTAAATCCTTCCTTTTACTGCTTTCTGTGTGCATATTTAAACTGTCATCATGTAGATAGTTAATTTATAATCGCTTATAATAAATAGGGGTAATTTAGTAATTTTACACTGTTATTTTAGAAAATAATCTGTCATAGGGAACCCGAAAGGGGCGCTGTGGGGTGCTAACACCTTCCCCACGCGTAACCGACTCCCTTACCCAACTCTGGTTGTAATGGCCAAAGTTGATTTATAAAATCAATTGCCTTATCCCTTTTTCCAATGTTTTGAGTAAAACATTGGTGGCGACTCCACGAACCCTCCTTTTACGAAAACCACTAATCCATGGAGGGTCCCGCTTGGGATTAATATGGATTGGTGAGCCTTTTAATAAAATTGTTCGTTTGACAAGGTCTCAGTTTGAGAATAAGTCATTCTAGCAATCCATACTTTTAAACAAATAAACGAGTCCAAACCATCCTTCGCGAATGCCGAAAGCCCGTTTCGGGCCGGTGGCGATAGATGGCGACTCCACTGGGGAATCCTCGAGAGTCAGTCCCATTTAGTGACAGACTATTTTTAACAAATAATAGTTAAAATTACTTTATTACCCCTTGCTTGTATGATAACATGATTTATTATATGGCTTTAATAACTGTTGTTTGTTTAAATTTCCGCAATTGTTTGAAATACAAACTGTACACAAACCTTTGCACACAACAGTTCCCTCTATACCCGGGGGCATGAGTGGTAATCCATAGGGAGTGGATGTTAGTACGGCCGGTTGATGGGTTTATAGGAGCCTATGAGACCGTTGTCGGAAAGCATCACTCAAGGTGATAACCATGAACTCGAGTCCGACAGTGCGTTGGAGCTTTCCATCGGCTTACGACAAGAGGAATTGGGTCCCTATAATGGGGGCACCTTGGGGGCCTCAGACCGGTGAGAACAGTTAGAACCACCTTGAATATGCACTTTTCTGCAGGATACCCCTACCTCGTGATTCGCTCGTGACTGTTCGTGGATGAGTGAATTGTTTGTGCATTCGTTATGTGACATTGTATGAGCATACATTTGCATTCTTTAAACAAACAACATTCCTATTCTATTAAAATAAGAATAAATAGAAATAAGGATCTTCTAGTACATGGTGTTAACATCTACCTTCATTGCATTCATATAGGTAGTTTCCCTTTTCACCCAAAAAATACAAAAAAAAAAAAAAAAAAGATACAAAATATTCAAAAGAAAAATATGTATTTACCCAAACCAAGCAATATCATGCATCATCTTAGGAAAATCCTAAAAACATGATAATGCTTAGTTGAATAAACACAATGCATGCATATTCAACGTCATCATCTCATATCATGCATATAGATCATGGAGGGATCTAGGAGTCATTCATTTCATACATCCCTCCTAGTAATTCATTAATAAAACATTAATAAAAAGAAAGAAATAATCGATGCGTATGTTCAAAGAATGGATCGCACGCCGTTCGTCATCAAGTGTAAGCCAACAACCGCGCCAAGTAAGCGCACATCAACTCCGTTGTTGGTAATCAAGACGAATAAAGGGGAAGGTCCGACACCATTAAGGATCACCGCTCCAAGACCTTTCCCCTACGAATCAAATAAGGCTGTGCCGTGGATATACGACATCCACTCTTCTGCCGACAGCGATATCTCCAACATCGCTGGACTTGGGGGCATGACTAGGGGTGGCAGGATCTACACTCCCAAAGATCTTCATGATAAAACCCCCAAGAATAAAGAAAAAGAAGAAAAGAAAACCGAGGAAAAAGAATCTGAGGAGGAGACAGACGAGCTGTTAAAGTATATCCGATAGAGCGAGTACTCCATCGAGGATCAACTTCATAAGACGCCAGCAAAGATTACGCTGTAGTCGTTGATCCTAAGTTCCAAACCGCATCGGCAAGCTCTGTCGAAAGTCTTGAACAAGGCATACGTGTCGCACATTATCTCCCAAGACGAGTTCTAGGGGGTTGTTAGTCACATCAAGGCTAATGATCACCTCACCTTCATCGATGAAGAAATCCCCGCCGAGGGATCAAACCACAACAAGCCCTTGCACATCTCTACAAAGTGCAAGGAGTAGCACATCGTTAAAGTCTTGGTAGGTAATGGATCTTCCTTAAAAGTGATGCCAAAAAGAACGCTCAAGCAATTGGCAATCAAGGGAGTCCAAACGCGCCCGAGCAACACGATCGTTCGAGCCTTCGACGGTTCTAAAAGAGAAGTAGTGGGAGAAATCAATCTTCCAATCCAAATTGGACCCACTATCTTCAACGTCGAATTTCAAGTGATGGATATCACTCCCGCATACAGCTGTCTCCTCGGCCGACCTTGGATTCATGATGCGAAAGCTATTCCTTCTACGCTCCACCAGAAAGTCAAGTTCATAGTGGGTGACAAACTGGTGACCGAACAAGCTAAAGATGACATACTCATCAGCAAGCCATCCAACATACTTTATGTGGATGCAGCAGAGGAAGCTTTAGAAACCGCCTTCCAAGCATTGGAAATCGCCAATGTCGAAACGTTTCCCCGAGAAATGAAGAAGGTAGCCTCCATGCTCACCAAGAACGGATACTTGCCAGGACAAGGATTAGGCAAGGACTCCCAAGGAATCCCGGAGCTACCCATTATCAAGGATAATCCGGGGAAACAAGGGTTAGGATACAACCCTTATAAAGATCAAAGAACGAAGAGGAATCAAGATCCTTCTCGACGTTCTTTAAGCCAGATCTTTAGGAAGGCCGGTTCACAAGCGTCAAGGCCGGTCGTCGTCGTCAAAATGTTTTTCTCCTTCCGATAGGGATGTATAGACTCAGTGACTATTAGAGATCACTCCTCGGGGACAGCCCGACCCCCGAGCCTCGATAGGGCACATGTTTCCATTATGATTATAATAAAATCATTCTTCATTAATTCTTTATTGCTTCTTTTCTCGCTTGCAATAAAATTCTAGACCACATTATTTTAACCCTGTTTGAATAAACATGAATGAGGTTAAAATCATCTTAATAATAATAAACCCACATCATTTTTATGTGGAAGTGTGTGTGTCAACTTGGAGCACCTTTTCTTGGCATCAATAAGTGCCATCATGGATAAAAGAAATCCTAAAGATAATAAGCTCGGCAGGAAACCCAAAAAGGGGACTGCGCAAAAATAAGAGCAAAAGACCCGCTAGGAATCCCACAAAAGGGTGACCTAGGCAAAAATTAGGGTTACAAAATAATGAACAAAGACAAAAGCCCGCTAAGACATCACGAATGGGTGTTTTAGGCAAAAGTTAGGGCCATCAAAAAAGGAAAAAACAAAATAAATCCATGATGGTACCATCAATTGAATTCAACAAAGGGGCTCAAGAAAAGCTATCCAAGTTGTCAAAGCACAATCATTAATAACAAAGATGTGCTTAACCTCATAAGTGTTTAAACAAACAAACCTAAACACAATAAGCCTACCTTGGCCATCCATGCTTACAAAAACAATTTTTCAAAAATAAAATAATCCCCTCTAAAACACAAACTTTTTAAAATATATCCTTTCCTTCTTTTCTCTCTTGTCCCAACGATTTTTGAATAATCTAGTGGAAACATGGAGATATAGTGGTCAATAGGAGGGTTGACACATCTTCTAAAGAAAGGGAAGGATTATTTGGTTGATAACACCAAATCCCAAAAATAATACGCATCATTCCTCGGTTACAGAAGTCGGCAGTGCACAGTCCGTCTGGAGGAATGGCAAAATCCAAACGCAAAAACGCATCGGTTAATTCTTTTGAAAAAAGAATCAAATAGAATTAGGTGCATCATACTGCATACATGCATACAGATGATAGGTGTACTGGAAGATCACTTATTCTCTGTTTATTGAAAAAAACAAAAAATATATATATATATAAACTTCAGAAAAACAATACGCCCGTATCGTGTTCAGTATGCCCGTACCAAAATTAGGGTTATGAACAAATTTTCAATTCAATACGGGCATACTAAAATGAATAACGGCCGTATTGGCAATAACAGAAATCCTCCCCCGCGTCAATGACAGAAAGTCCTCCAAGAAGAAGAGGATAGGGGAAGCCATTCATTTTTCCAAAAATAAAATAAATTAAACTTGCATTTTGTGCATCGCGCACAATTAATTGCACATTCAAAGACCTCATCATGAGGCAATTGCATAAAATAGAAAAAATAGAAAAATTGCTTGTGTATGACAGCAGCAAACAAAATGCAAAGATTCAGAAAATCAACAGCGTCATACAGAATAACTGAGCCTGGAGAGGCTTGTCGAAATAATACTCTCTCAAAATAACTGAGCCTGGAGAGGCTCGCCGAAATAATACTCTCTCATAATAACTGAGACATTTCTGTACAGAAAAAGCCAAAACCAATAAAGAAAAGGCAAAAACGAAAAAAAAGCCGTAACCAATAAAAAGGCAAAACATAGAAAAAGCCGAAAACGAAAAAGGCAAAAAAAACAGAAAATCCAACAAACAGCTTGTACAGAATAATCGAGCCTGGAGAGGCTCGCAGAAATAATACTCCCCAAAGGGAACCTCAGCTCACGAAGCCAATATCCAACAAGAGCTTTCAAAGCAAGATCGTCAAAATCTCCCAAAGGAAGTACGATCATCCAAGTAATATATCCAAGTCAAAGGACTTCAGACTTCCTCAGTGGAAAGTAGCTCTCCGACTCAGGCATTGAGTGAGGCTAAGCCTGTAGAGGCTTCCTAAATAATACTCTCCCGATCAGACAGAATAATTGAGCCTGGAGAGGCTCGTAGAAATAATACTCCTTCAGAATAATCGAGCCTGGAGAGGCTCGCAGAAAGAATACTCCCTTCAGAATAATTGAGCCTGGAGAGGCTCGCCAAAATAATACTCCACATCACAGAATAATTGAGCCTGGAGAGGCTTGCTGAAATAATACTCTTACAGAATAACTGAGCCTGGAGAGGCTAGCCGAAATAATACTCTTTCATCATAACTAAAGCCTGGAGAGGCTCGCAGAAAAAATACTCCCTCAGAATAATTGAGCCTGGAGAGGCTCGCAGAAACAATACTCTTCCTTCAGAATAGTTGGGCCTAGAAAGGCTCGATTCCCCAGAGATATCTCAAGCTTACACTCACGGGCCAAATTCCCCAGTGAAAGCTATCAGAATGCGATCAGCGAAATCCCCAAAGGAGGCCTGATCATCCAAGAAAAATGTCTAAGGACTTTAAACTTCCCCAATGGAGGATAGCTTTCCAACTCAAAAGCGATGGGTGAAGCTAAGCCTGAAGAGGCTTTCTAAATAATACTCTGGGATGAATAAAAACTTCAAATCCCCAATCGCCTACTAAAGAGGCATTTCTACAAAAGGAAGACCAATAAACTATTCCCCAAGTGGAATTTGGCTCTCAGCCTAACAAATGAACGTCAAGATGATTTGCCTAACAAAAGAGGCTGTAGACCCCTAAAATTGTCCGGGTCGGAAATAAAGCTTGAAGACTCTCGAAGACTGAAGAAGGATCAGCCAGAAGGACTTCCAGAAGGCCCAAGGAGGGTTCTCTATAGGTCTAAGAGGTCTTAGGATAGCTAAAAATAGAAAATAGGAGGAATTGGGACCAATACGGGCTGCTTGGGGACCAGTACGGCCTGTATTGAAGTTTTGAACTTCAATACGGCCGTACTGGACTCAATACGGCCGTATTGAAGATTTGTGAACTTCAATACGGCCGTATTGAGTTCAATACGGCCGTATTGAAGAACAAATTCTCAATACGGGCCGTATTGACCCCAGCGCCCGTATTGCTCCTATTTCCTATAAATATGGCGTCATTTGACGTCAATACACACTTTTCAACCATTTCTTGACTCTCTTATTGAGTGTTCTGGGGTTTTTGAGCAGTGCTCTGCCTTAGGAACCTCTCTAGGAGTCGATCCGACGAAGTTTTGGAATTCCGAGCACTTAGCTTGGAGATTCGAACCTAGTCGAAGGGAAATCCTCCGGATTTCCATAGTCAAAAGTTTTTAGGAAGGAGCGAGCGAGCTTGTAGAGCGAGGGAACGCCAAAAAGCTTCCCAGTTTTACTCAATATATAAAAGCACGCTTCAAGAGGTTTCTTCTTAAATCCTTCCTTTTACTGCTTTCTGTGTGCATATTTAAACTGTCATCATGTAGATAGTTAATTTATAATCGCTTATAATAAATAGGGGTAATTTAGTAATTTTACGCTATTATTTTAGAAATAATCTGTCATAGGGAACCCGAAAGGGGCGCTGTGGGGTGCTAACACCTTCCCCACGCGTAACCGACTCCCTTACCCAACTCTGGTTGTAATGGCCAAAGTTGATTTATAAAATCAATTGCCTTATCCCTTTTTCCAATGTTTTGAGTAAAACATTGGTGGCGACTCCACGAACCCTCCTTTTGCGAAAACCACTAATCCATGGAGGGTCCCGCTTGGGATTAATATGGATTGGTGAGACATTTAATAAATAAATTGGATAAGATCGACAAGGTCTCAGTTTGAGAACAAGTCGTTCTAATAATCCAATACATTTTCAAAACTAAAATAAAAGCGAGCTCGACCGTCTTCGCGAATGCCGAAAGCCCGTTTCGGGCCGGTGGCGACAGATGGCGACTCCACTGGGGAAGCCTTGAGAGTCAGTCCCATTTAGTGACAGATTATTTTTAACAAATAATAGTTAAAATTACTTCATTACCCCTTGCTTGTATTATAATATGTTTTATTATATGGCTTTAAATAACTGTTGTATGCTTAAATTCCGCAATTGTTTGAAATAAAAACTGCACACAAACCTTTGCACACAACAGTTCCCTCTATACCCGGGGGCATGAGTGGTAATCCATAGGGAGTGGATGTTAGTACGGCCGGTTGATGGGTTTATAGGAGCCTATGAGACCGTTGTCGAAAAGCATCACTCAAGGTGATAACCATGAACTTGAGTCCGACGGTGCGTTGGAGCTTTCCATCGACCTACGACAAGAGGAATTGGGTCCCTATAATGGGGGCACCTTGGGGGCCTTTGACCAAGTGAGAACAGTTAGATCCTCCTTGAATATGCACTTTTCTGCAGGAGACCCCTACCTCGTGATTCGCTCGTGACTGTTCGTGGATGAGTGAATTGTTTGTGTAAATGCTTATGTGCAATTGTTTGTGCATTAATAAATAACCTCGTGATAAGGTCTAAAAATAATCCCCATGCATAAAAAACCATGACATGAGAGGAAAGACCATGTGTGAAAATATAATAAAAGTGAGAAGCATGTACATCATTACCAATAAGACATCATGCATCCTCATAAAAACATACATTTTAGGATCACCAATACCTCTTGACATGAGTGAAAGAGACCCATGACTATAGAGATTCTCCGTTGGGGAGAAATCATAGACAAAGAAGGGTGGTAAACTTCCGTCTTAAAAAGGCAGCGCCTTAAAGATGGAGGTTTATCAAGCTCATGTTAAAGAGTGTATTCATTCCGTAAAATAAACTAACTAAATATTCATTTTAGAAAGTGGCTGGTCATCTCTTTGTCCTCACGCGCGCGCAGAAAATCAAGAAGATGGACGCGATGGAGGAGCAAATTAAGAAGCTTACAGCCGAGCTCTCACAGCTCAAGGAGCAAATGGCGCAAGTGATGGAACTCATGCGTCACCACAACATACACGGGGCTGAGCACAGTGACCATGAGTCCCATCATGTTGAAGGAAAAGTGGAACAAGAGCTGAAAAGTGGGAAGCTAGTTAAACCTTCCCAATCATTTAAAGCTAAGAAGACCTTTGGGAAGAAGAAGGAAGGAGGAGTCAATGCTATAACCATTTCCTCATCTTCTTCCACTTCGAAGTCAGGAAAATCGCAATTCAACCCTGTGAGGAAGTTTGATAAACTTCCGACCACATATAACGATCTCCTGCCGAAGCTAGTGGAAGCACGTCTTCTAGCTTACGTTCCACCAAGGAAGATGGATCCACCTTATCCCGAGTGGTACAAACCACAAGATAAATGCCTATACCACTCGGGGGCATCAGGGCATTCAACAGAGAACTGTCTAGCTCTCAAACACAAGGTCCAAAGCCTTATTGATGCCGGGTGGATCACTTTTGATTCAACAGCGCCCGACGTGAGTAAGAATCTTCGGCCAAAGCAGGAATAGAGAGAAGAACAAGCCACGATAGGGCCCCTTCATATTTTTTAGGGACTCATGATCAGTACCCGAGATCATGAGGACCTTTTCATGTAAATAAGGGTTTTGTACAGTTTTATATACATACATCAATAAAGAGGCATTTTCACATTACTCTTTTTTTGTTCTTTTCTCTCTTTCCTCATTAACATTAATAATTCTAAACCTAAATAGAACCAATAAAATAATTATGTCTGTAATTGTTCGCTCTGACCGGGATCCGAAGGTGAAAGGGTTGAGTTGGACAGTGATGAGGAGACCATTTCTCCGGATCTGCAAAGATTGCTAGATTAGGAAGCTCGTCAAGAGAAATTGGAAATTGTGAATTTGGGGCATGGCCGAAAGATATAAGAGGTCAACATGGGGACCCATATCAGTGATGAAATAAGGACACATGTTTCCGCTATGATTATAATAAAATCATTCTTCATTGCTTCTTTTCTTGCTTATAATAAAATTCTAAACCACATTATTTTTAACCCTGTTTGAATAAACATGAATGAGGTTAAAATCATCTTAATGATAATAAACCCACATCATTTTTATGTGGATGTGTGTGTGACAACTTGGAGCACCTTTTCTTGGCATCAATAAGTGCCATCATGGATAAAAGAAATCCTAAAGATAATAAGCTCGGCAGGAAACCCAAAAAGGGGACTGCGCAAAAATAAGAGCAAAAGACCCGCTAGGAATCCCACGAAAGGGTGACCTAGGCAAAAGATAGGGTTACAAAAATAAACAAAAACAAAGGTCCGCTAAAACGCCACAAAAGGGTGTTTTAGGCAAAAATAAGGACAATCAAAAAACAAAAGAAATCCATGATGGTACCATGAACCAAATTCAAAAAGAAAGGTTCAAGGGAAGCTATCCAAGTTGTCGAATCACAACACGATTTTTTAACTTCATAAGTGTTTAATCAAACAAGCCTAAACACTTAAGCCTACCTTGGCCACCCATTCTTACAAAAACCATTTTTGAAAAAATAAATCCCCTCTAAAACACAAACTTCAGAATAAAAATATCTTTCTTTTCTTTTCTCTCTTGTCCCAAAAGGATTTTAGGATAATCTAGTGGAAGCACGGAGAAATAAATCATCACTGATAATGGATCTAATCTGAATAATAAAATGGTGGAAGAACTGTGCCAAGAATTCAAGATCCAACACCACAACTCTTCCCCATATCGGCCAAAGATGAATGGGGCAGTCGAGGCAACCAATAAGAACATCAAAAAAAAAATATAGTGCAAAAGACGGTTGTCTCATTTAAAGACTGACACGAGATGTTACCCTTCGCTCCTCATGGCTATAGGACTTCAGTACGTCCATTTACAGGAGCTACTCCATTCTCACTCGTTTATGGGGTGGAGGCAGTTCTACCCATCGAAGTCGAGATATTCTATCTAAGGGTAATCATGGAAACAAAACTTTCCGAGGCAGAATGGGTTCAAAGCCAATATGACCAGTTGAACCCTATCAAAAAGAAACGGCTGAACACCATATGCCATGGTCAAGCCTATCAGAGGAAGATCAAAAAGGCTTTTGACAAGAAAGTCCACCCTCGAGTCTACCATGAGGGAGAGTTGGTAATGAAGAAATTGCTACCAACTCAAAAGGACAAAATCGGAAAGTGCGCCCCAAATCACGGAGGACCATACGTGGTAAAACGAGCCTTCTCAGGAGGAGCATTGATCCTCACAGACATGGATGGAGAAGAACTTCGATACCCAGTCAACATTGACGTGGTAAAGAAGTACTATGCTTGAAGACGTTGCTTGCATAGGCCCGCTAGGATGAAAACCCAAAAAGGGCGTCCTAGGCAAAAGTTAGGGCAAAATAAAAAGCCTGCCAGTACAAGGGTACTAGGCAAAACAAAGGCAAATTTACCCCGTTAGGATACGTCCTAAGCAAAAGTTAGGGGCAAAAGAATAAGATATAAAAACAAAGCCAGCAACGATCACTTGAACCGAAAACCGAAAGGCGGTTCAAGTGATAATCTTCTAGAAGCAAGCGTCTTGCAGTATCTACACTCCTGGCTCAGGCATCTCACCCGAAACAACTAGGGAAACGGGAAGAGCAGCAATTACAGATATAATTGTTTAAGCCAAAAATGTATAGCCCACCTCGGCCAGCCATTCTTCAGAAATTCCCTTTGTAAATCTTTCTGTATAAACATTTGTGAATATCAATAAAATATCCATTTGTTTCTTTTCTTTCTTGACCTTGTGATTATGCCTTTAAATTGATGTTTCTAAAAATTGTACGAAACTCTTAATAATCGGTCAATAAAAGAAAATTGGAGGGGTTCCTGTAAAATCCATAATCTCCTGCATAAAGGCTCACAAAAAATACTCCCTCGCGTCAAGAGAAAGTCCTCCAAGAAGAAGAGGATAGGGAGAGCCACTCACTTTTCTAAATAAATGAACAAAAATAAAAAATTGTATTGCATTTGTGCATCACACACACATTAGTTGCACATTCAAAGACCTTATCATGAGGCAACCGCATAAAATAGAAAAATAGAAAATTGCTTGTGTATGACAGCAGCAAGCAAAATACAAAGATTCAGAAAATCAACAGCATCATACAGAATAACTGAGCCTGGAGAGGCTTGCCGAAAGAATACTCTCAAAATAACTGAGCCTGGAGAGGCTTGCCGAAAAAATACTCTCAGAATAATTGAGCCTGGAGAGGCTTGCCGAAACAATACTCCCACAGAATAACTGAGCCTGGAGAGGCTTGCCGAAAAAATACTCTCAGAATAATTGAGCCTGGAGAGGCTTGCCGAAACAATACTCCCACAGAATAATTGAGCCTGGAGAGGCTCGCCGAAATAATACTCCTACAAAATAACTGAGCCTGGAGAGGCTTGCCGAAATAATACTCTCTCATAATAACTGAATTTAATTTCTTTAGCACTTTTAATTTCTGTACAGCAAAAGCCAAAAACATAAAAAAGGCAAAATACAGAAAAAGCCAAATCAGAAGAAAAGGCAAAATACAGAAAAAGCCGAAAATAAAAAAGGCAAGGATATAGAAAATCCAACAAACAATTTGTACCGAATAACTAAGCCTGGAGAGGCTTACCAAAATAATACTCCACATCCTCCACAGTATGCAGAATAACTGAGCCTGGAGAGGCTCGCAGAAATAATACTCCCCAGAGGGAACCTCAGCTCAAGCTCACGGGAAAATCCCCAGCGAGAGCTATCAAAGCAAGATCGACGCGATCCCCAATGGAAGTGCGATCATCCAAACAGTATATACAAGTCAAAGGACTTAACACTTCCTCAGTGGAAGATAGCTCTCCGACTCAAAGCGCTGAGCGAGGCTAAGCCTGTAGAGGCTTCCTAAATAATACTCTGGGATACAATAAGATCCCCAAATCCCCAATCGCCTACTCAAGAGGCATCCCTGCAAAAAGGAGAAGAAAATCAAAAATATCAATAAGTATTCCCCAAGTGGAATCCGGCTCTTAGCCAAACATCGAACGTCAAGCCGATACGCCTAACAGAAGAGGCTAATCAAAATCAACGACGAAATCCCCCAGCGGATAACAGCCTACACAGAGGCAACAAAATCCAAAAATTAAAAAGAGATACCCGAATAAGGATGAACCGGGATACTCCACCAACGTCAAAGGACGTCAGCCAAACATAAGGCATCGCTCAATTCAAGAAGAGCATCTGTGTCTACACCCCAAGGAAACAGAAATTCCTCAATGGGTACCAACAATGCAATGCAAGTTGGGGCACAGGAACCTATGAATGACTGCACATCCCCTAGACGGATCCCTGCGTTATCCAGCCCTCAGTGGCACCAAAATCAAAATCAAACCGTCAAAGCAGCATCGTGGACTGTGGAGACAAAAATCATCTCAAATCCCTGGAGAGGGCAAACTCACATTGCCAATGTCGTCAAGAACACGGAGGCAGACCCTGGAGAGGGCAAACTCACCCTGGAGAGGGCAAGACTCACGCACAAGTCTGGAGAGGCGACGACTAATACTCACCCCGGAGAGGGCAAACTCACCCTGGAGAGGGCAAACTCACCCTGGAGAGGGCAAGACTCACGCACAAGTCTGGAGAGGCGACGACTAATACTCACCCTGGAGAGGGCAAACTCACCCTGGAGAGGGCAAGACTCACGCACAAGTCTGGAGAGGCGACGACTAATACTCACCCCGGAGAGGGCAAACTCACCCTAGAGAGGGCAAACTCACCCTGGAGAGGGCAAGACTCACGCACAAGTCTGGAGAGGCGACGACTAATACTCACCCTGGAGAGGGCAAACTCACCCTGGAGAGGGCAAGACTCACGCACAAGTCTGGAGAGGCGACGACTAATACTCACCCCGGAGAGGGCAAACTCACCCCGGAGAGGGCAAACTCACCCTGGAGAGGGCAAACTCACCCTGGAGAGGGCAAGACTCACGCACAAGTCTGGAGAGGCGACGATTAATACTCACCCCGGAGAGGGCAAACTCACCCTGGAGAGGGCAAACTCACCCTGGAGAGGGCAAACTCACCCTGGAGAGGGCAAGACTCACGAGGCGACGATTAATACTCACCCTGGAGAGGGCAAGACTCACGCTACCAAAGTGACTAGAAGCGCGGAGGTATGCACCAACCTGGAGAGGCTACTCAACAATTTTCCCACCTGAAGACACTACAAGTCGGAAGGATGGCACATCACCCGGACAATTGGGTCAACTCCTTTACTTGTCAGCCGGTACACCAAAAGACCGTTTGACTAAGTAAAGGGGGGGCAGCTGTAGACCCCTAAAATTGTCCGGGTCGGAAATAAAGCTTGAAGACTCTCGAAGACTGAAGAAGGATCAGCCAGAAGGACTTCCAGAAGGCCCAAGGAGGGTTCTCTATAGGTCTAAGAGGTCTTAGGATAGCTAAAAATAGAAAATAGGAGGAATTGGGACCAATACGGGCTGCTTGGGGACCAGTACGGCCTGTATTGAAGTTTTGAACTTCAATACGGCCGTACTGGACTCAATACGGCCGTATTGAAGATTTGTGAACTTCAATACGGCCGTATTGAGTTCAATACGGCCGTATTGAAGAACAAATTCTCAATACGGGACGTATTGACCCCAGCGCCCGTATTGCTCCTATTTCCTATAAATATGGCGTCATTTGACGTCAATACACACTTTTCAACCATTTCTTGACTCTCTTATTGAGTGTTCTGGGGTTTTTGAGCAGTGCTCTGCCTTAGGAACCTCTCTAGGAGTCGATCCGACGAAGTTTTGGAATTCCGAGCACTTAGCTTGGAGATTCGAACCTAGTCGAAGGGAAATCCTCCGGATTTCCATAGTCAAAAGTTTTTAGGAAGGAGCGAGCGAGCTTGTAGAGCGAGGGAACGCCAAAAAGCTTCCCAGTTTTACTCAATATATAAAAGCACGCTTCAAGAGGTTTCTTCTTAAATCCTTCCTTTTACTGCTTTCTGTGTGCATATTTAAACTGT
This sequence comes from Cajanus cajan, assembly GCF_000230855.2. Taxonomy (NCBI): domain Eukaryota; kingdom Viridiplantae; phylum Streptophyta; class Magnoliopsida; order Fabales; family Fabaceae; genus Cajanus; species Cajanus cajan. Next base: position 42,719,468 of record NC_138521.1, on the reverse strand, counting down.
CATCATGTAGATAGTTAATTTATAATCGCTTATAATAAATAGGGGTAATTTAGTAATTTTACGCTATTATTTTAGAAATAATCTGTCATAGGGAACCCGAAAGGGGCGCTGTGGGGTGCTAACACCTTCCCCACGCGTAACCGACTCCCTTACCCAACTCTGGTTGTAATGGCCAAAGTTGATTTATAAAATCAATTGCCTTATCCCTTTTTCCAATGTTTTGAGTAAAACATTGGTGGCGACTCCACGAACCCTCCTTTTGCGAAAACCACTAATCCATGGAGGGTCCCGCTTGGGATTAATATGGATTGGTGAGACATTTAATAAATAAATTGGATAAGATCGACAAGGTCTCAGTTTGAGAACAAGTCGTTCTAATAATCCAATACATTTTCAAAACTAAAATAAAAGCGAGCTCGACCGTCTTCGCGAATGCCGAAAGCCCGTTTCGGGCCGGTGGCGACAGAGGCCAATCAACATCAATCCTCAGTGGATGATCGCCTATCCAAGAGGCATCCCCACAAAAGGGGAAGAAAATCAAAAAGATTAATAAAATTCCCCAAGCGGAATTTGGCATCCCGCCAAAACATCGAACATCAAGACTATCTGCCTAACAGAAGAGGCCAGTCAAAAAAATCAACATGTCAACATCCCTAGCGGATAACAGCCTACACAGAGGCAACAAAATCCAAAAATTAAAAAGAGTTACCCGAATAAGGATAACCGGGATACTCCACCTACGTCAAAAGGACGTCAGCCAAACATAAGGCATCGCTCAACTCAGAGAGAAAGAGCATCTGTGTCTACACCCCAAGGAGTCAGAAATTCCCCATGGGTACCAACAATGCAACGCAAGTTGGGGCACAGGAACCTGTGAATGACTGCACATCCCGTAGACGGATCCCTGCATTATCCAGCCCTCAGTGGCACCAAAATCAAAATCAACATCCAGAATCCCCAGCGGATAACAGCCTACACAGAGGCAGCGAAAAATCAGAAAATCAAAAAGAGTTACCCGAACAAGGATAACCGGGATACTCCACCAACGTCGAAAGGACGTCAGCCAATCATAAGGCACCGCTCACATCAGAAAGAGCATCTTTGTGTCTATACCCCAAGGAGTCAGAAATTCCCCAAGGGTACCAACAATGCAATGCAAGTTGGGGCACAGGAACCTGTGAATGACTGCACATCCCCTAGACGGATCCCTGCGTTATCCAGCCCTCAGCGGCACAAAAATCAAAAAAACAACCGTCGAAGCAGCATCGTGGACTGTGGAGACAAAATCATCACCAAATCCCTGGAAAGGAGATATTCACGCTACCCCGTCGTCACAAACACGGAGGTATGCAGCTTCCGGCTCGGGCAATGAGCGAAGCTATCTCTGGAAAAAGGGTACTCACCGCCTACCGTTGTCATAAAGGTACTTAGCTTCCGGCTCGAACAAAGAGTGAAGCTAAGCCTGGAGAGACGGTACTTACAGCTTCCAGCTTGGGCAACAAGCAAAGCAAGGCCTGGAGAGGCAAAACTCATACTGCTCACCGTCGTCACAAAGGTGCTTAGCTTCCGGCTCGAACAAAGAGTGAAGTTAAGCCTGGAGAGACGGTACTCACAGCTTCCAGCTTGGGCAACAAGCAAAGCAAGGCCTGGAGAGGCAAAACTCACACTGCTCACCGTCGTCGCAAAGGTGCTTGGTTTCCGGCTCGAACAAAGAGTGAAGTTAAGCCTGGAGAGACGGTACTTACAGCTTCCAGCTTGGGCAACAAGCAAAGCAAGGCCTGGAGAGGCAAAACTCACACTGCTTACCGAGGGTACTTAGCTTCCGGCTCGAACAAAGAGTGAAGTTAAGCCTGGAGAGACGGTACTTACAGCTTCCAGCTTGGGCAACAAGCAAAGCAAGGCCTGGAGAGGCAAAACTCACACCGCTCACCGTCGTCACAAGGGTACTTAGCTTCCGG